>NW_022884379.1:0-1200000 GCF_011952205.1 Bombus bifarius
AATGTAGACAGTTGGCTAGTTATTCACAGACTGACTGCCTTAGTGACCTGTGGCGCTTGTAAAGATTTTGAACCCCCACTCTCTATAATGAGTGTGACCTGAGTAGATGTCTGTGTAACGTCACGTGCCACGGAACCTTCTAGCAGCTTCTCGATACAAAGCGCTACGCTGTCAAGGCGCGACACCGACGTGCCCAATGTTCCATCCATATCCTTACGTTTCTTCCGCCGAGTTCTCGGAAGAGCATGCACGCGCCAGCCGCCGCGGTACATCTAACGAACGTACGCTAGTGGGGATGGCGCTGGGCAACGAATGGAAGAATCTGTACGATCAAACACTCTATCCGCATGCGACTGATATCGTTGTATTCCAACAGATATATATCTCTGTATAATCATCATTAACACTTTGACTGCCACGTTGGTCATATATGACCGGCCACGGTATCTCCTGTGACGCCACGGTGGTCATTGGTGACCGGAGCATTTGACACTTCATACAATTGTAAAAATTGTATGAAAATTGACAGTTAGGGCATTTTGAATATAACCGATAAATAGATGATACTTTGAAACAAAAAGTGCCCCATTGAACAATTAAATATTTTTATTGGAACATCAATAAAAAAAAAAAAAAAAAAATAGAACAAATCGTGCATCTAACGTCCATATCTTTGAGGGGTAATCTACGAATATTATTATAAACACACCTTAGAAAATTATCGTAAATGCTGGTTTATAATCATATAATTGAAGTTAGAAGTGCGCACATACCTTACTTTTATATATAGAATGAGCGAGTACTGTTTACTAATATCTTCTACACGTTTCAACAATATATTCTGGACGTTTCGCTTACGACGAAATAACAAATGCGAATGGTTTGTTGAAATAAACGAAGACTTGTTATAATATGTCGCTACCAGTTGTCAGCAAGGCGTCACAGTGGTCACCTGTAACCACCAATAAGATAAACGGTCAACTGGGGAAGAATGTTGTTTTACATCATCAATTTATTATTATTTTGCCATTATATGCTTTGCAAAATAAAAATGTTCGCGTGGCGTCCTGAGCGAAACATGTGATTTCGGCATGGCAGTCAAAGTGTTAATGAATTTATCTCACTGAGGGCACCGGCGGCCCCCATTCCGCTATAAAGCAATTTCGCTCGCTTCACTTATTTTTTACGATTATGAATTATCTCATATTGTTTCTTCGCGTTGCTAAATAATTGTTCTATGTTCTTACGCCCCGGGTCCTACTTTAAACAAAAATCCATACCTCGACCATACTTATTCGGACCCGCAATAATTCTAAAGACAGGTCACAGGATTTAGCATTGTCTATTTTACTGTCAAGGGTCTTACGTTCCTTAGGGTTATAATTCATTAAGCTAAAAGCGGATTTTCCCATGTTCGACAGCCACTTGTGGGGGGGGGGCGCACATAATAGATCTATATTTCATGTATCAATAAAACTATTTTTATATGTTTTATACTGTATTAATTTCATCACACTATTGTAGTAACGATGGAAATAATAAAAAATTTGTAACTATTGACATTTGTTCAAATTATGTATTTTTACTAATTTTGGTGCGCCAGACATCGGTGATCTTTATGCCATTAACCGTGTCAAAATTTCTATAAGATAATAATTAACAAGACGAAAAAACGAACAAAGTAACAGTAATCCGATTGAAATTTCATATTGTAAAATTTTCATATTTTATCGAAACTCTGAATTAATAGTAATACGTAATGTTTCCATAATGAATAATTGTATGATACTATTTAGGTGAGGCTCGAAAAGGACGTATTAGAGAGCATCGAATGTGCGAAGGCGAAATTCGGCGGCGTGAACGTACTAATTAATTCTGCTGGTGTTGTCGGCTACGAAAATATCTACGATTTCAAGAACAAGAAGCCACATTCTGTTGACCTGTACAGATGCGTTTTCGAAACTAACGTGTGGGGTTTATTTAACGTAACGCGCTTAATGGTCGGCTTGATGGCAAAGAACAAACCAGATTCAAATCAACAAAGAGGAGTCATTATAAATCTTTCGAGCATGATGGCTTATGAACCACCACCTGGTTTAGTTGCTTATGGCGCCACGAAATCCGCTGTTTCTGGCATGACGATCCCTTTAGCTAGAGGACTCGCGTCGCAAGGAATACGTGTTATCACAATTTGTCCTGGTTACATAGACAGTCCCATGACAGGTGTGTTAGTATTACAACTAGTATGCAATGTTTAGGAATTTTTATTTTTATACGCGCAATAAAAAAAGCATGCATGCAGAATAAATGCATAAACATTCACAGTTTATTCACGATTATGTGTATTTAGATGTATATTTGTTACTATCAATATGTTAACACAAACCATCAGTAGTTTGGGTCAATCATTGATTCGCTCAAACTACGAGTTTATCACTCTCTAAGAAGAAAGTAATGGCTTGTAATAAACCATTCATAAAATTCATATCGCAATTTTTTGATTTATTTCAATTCGAGGAGGCACGTCATAAATAAATTATTCTATAATAATTTCATTGAAGTCTTTGTTCATTAAGAAACTGTTATCGTTTAAATATCTGCCCGTAAATAATGTGGAATCACTGAAATCCTTGCTCACATTTAGCTCTACATAAAGAAGAGGAAAGGAAGCGGTGGATCGCAATGAAACTCACACCAAAGCGCTACGGAACCTGCGAGGAGGTCGCTCATTTGATTCAAGCATGCATCGAAAATCCATTGATTAATGGCGAGAATATACGTATAGATATGGGCTACAGGTACAATCAAGAAGGAGATTCACAAGGACATTCAAAACGTTGAATCTATGAAAATATTCAGTGGGAACCAAACATAAGCATATGTATTTACATGCAGGACAGTTGTGTAAAATAAATATCTCTCTTTTGCAATAAATCCTTTTATAAATATATATCCGACATAATCTGCTATAAAATAGTACTTAATTGTTGAATACCTAGAGTTATTTGTTGTTATTTAGGAGTCTGTTTACTGTGAATGATCGAATTATTTAATTTAATTTCAATCGTTTTGAAATTATTACTTTTTTGTAGGTTCAACAAGAATCAACTTAAAGTAATACGATTTTTATTACGAAAGGTAAGGGAAATTGACGTCGCTGTCAATTAATCAATTTGGGACAAAGACTGCCTGTCCGTTTGAAGAATCTTAATTACCAAAAACCTAGGTTTTATAGCGGGTCCTCAGGCCAACTGGACTTGTGCCGTGTAAGAGCATTAACATCTGGTATTTATTGTGTCTATGGGTATTTCTTTTAATGAGGGTCATACTATTACTCCACACTTTTGTTAGACGAAGCGCCCGTCCCATTGACCGCGGCTACGTTCGGCGACTGATGGTCGCCTTGAGCACAAGTTTATTATCACAAATCGCAAATAAGTACAACTAGGTAGAATGACGGCAAATTGTTTAATTACAGCTGTAAACTTTAATTACAATTTTACGGATTTTCCCGAAGTTCCAGAGGGAAGGTCTCCGGTGTCCTTTCATCTCCGACATACATATTTAAACCAAGTCTTAGAATATACTTGGAAATGCATATTACAATGAAAACGTCCTTAACTGCACCATATAATCTAATCCATCCTTCGGTCGAGGTAGTCAACGAATATTTAATCGTATTTACTCGGACCCACATTATTTCCAAAGAATTGATTTATTGCTCATAAACCATAAGAATTAGAGATTTTTCTTATTGCAGAGATCCTGAATTTATACAATGCATACCTAAAGTTTACATTACGGTAAAGCATGGGATAAGTGTCTTTTCCCTGTACGGTATTGCAGGGCCTCCTACACCCTGAGAGGGACCTATGGTGGGGGATGACAGTTATTAAGAGTCGGACATCATTTACCTGAACATTATTTGACGAAAATTCTTCGGCTGAGTGTCACCTGCTTTCCGCTGTTCTGTAAGAACACTTTTACACTTGTCATTCGCAACAGTCGTAGACACTTGTAGTAATCAAAAGTTCTTGAAAATAGTGATATTTTAATTGGTAATTCAGTGTTGATATTTTAATTGTTAACTCAATGTGAAGCGATATTTTAGTTGTTAATTCTGTGTTGATATTTCAATTGTTGACTCAGTGTTAAGTGATATTTTAATTGTTAATTCAGTGTGAATATCATTCAAGCCACCCCTATTCTCTTAACTTAAATAGGCGAGTGTTTGATTCGTGGCGTCGATTATCTTATCGAGACGAGACGACTTACGACCTTCGTTGACGCGTTATACCGCGAACGCTTTTCCCCGCAAATACGGTCGAACAAAAGTACATTGAATAAGAAGGAAATTAGTTTATATTTATACTTATATATCAGAAGAAACTAGGTGGATTTCAAATTTTATTTGATGTAAATCAACCTAATATAATAGTAATGTCTCTATAAGATAATTAACAAGACGACAAAACGACCAAAATACAAGTAATCCGATAGAAATTTTACGTTGTAAAATTTTCATATTTTAACAAAACTCTGAATTAACAATAGTACGTAATGTTTTCACAATGAATAATTGTATGATACTTTTTAACTTTTTAGGTGAAGTTCGACAAGGACGTATTAGAGAGCATTGAATCTGCGAAGACGAAATTCGGGGGCGTAAGCGTGCTAATTAATTCCGCTAGGGTTGTTGACAACGAAAATATCTACGATTTCAAGAACAAGAAGCCACATTCTGCTGACCTGTATAGACACGTTTTCGAAACTAACGTGTGCAGTTTATTTAACATAACGCGCTTAGTGGCCGGCTTGATGGAGAATTACAATCCAGATTCTAATAAACAAACACCAATTATGCCAAACCCTTCGTACATGATGCCGGGCGCTCCACCAGCTGGATTTCAGGATTCGGATCCTGAAGGCACCTCGAGATCCGTGGAGAACAGCGTAGTGGGCCCTACAGATCCAATGAAACTAAGAGATCGTGTTCTTGCACTTTTCTTCCCCGAAAAAAAGCCCGTGACAGGTATGTTAATATTACGACTAGACTGCGAATGTTTAGGAATTCTTATTTTTATACGTGCAATAAAAAAAGCATGTATGCAGAATAAATGCATAAACATTCACAGTTTATTCACGATTATGTGTATTTAGATGTAAATTTGTGACTATCAATATGTTGACACAAACTATCAGTAATTTGGGTCAATCATCGAGTCCTTCAAACTACGAGTTTATCATTCTCAACAAGAAAGTAATGGCTTTTTAAATAAACCATTCATAAAATTCATCATGCATTTGCTTTATTTCAATTCGATGATGCACGTCATTAATATGTTATCCTTATGGGTCAATTCCCCATTGAGCTCCCTGTTCATAAATTTCCAACTGTCATCGTTTAAATGTCTGTAAATAATGTAGAATCACTCTTTAAAACCTGCTCATTCACACCAGTTGACCACGCATTCTCGGCAGTTGTCCACAAATTTACGTTCGTTATCGAGGAATCTTGGTAGTACGATGGTATCCACTCAGGCACTTCGTTGCTGGTTTTGTAGCTTTTTGATGTATCTCTCATGGCTCCTGTTTCCTGTGTTTCCCCTGGAGCTAAATGTGAGCAAGGATTTCAGTGATTCTACATTATTTACGGGCAGACATTTAAACGATGACAGTTTATTTATGAACAAAGACTCCAATGAAATTATTATAGGATAACATATTAATGACGTGCATCATCGAATTGAAATAAAACAAAAATGCGCGATATGAATTTTATGAATGGTTTATTAAAAGCCATTACTTTCTTGTTAGAGAATGATAAACTCGTAGTTTGAAGGACTCGATGATTGACCCAAATTACTGATAGTTTGTGTCAACATATTGATAGTCACAAATTTACATCTAAATACACATAATCGTGAATAAACTGTGAATGTTTATGCATTTATTCTGCATACATGCTTTTTTTATTGCACGTATAAAAATAAGAATTCCTAAACATTCGCAGTCTAGTCGTAATATTAACATACCTGTCACGGGCTTTTTTTCGGGGAAGAAAAGTGCAAGAACACGATCTCTTAGTTTCATTGGATCTGTAGGGCCCACTACGCTGTTCTCCACGGATCTCGAGGTGCCTTCAGGATCCGAATCCTGAAATCCAGCTGGTGGAGCGCCCGGCATCATGTACGAAGGGTTTGGCATAATTGGTGTTTGTTTATTAGAATCTGGATTGTAATTCTCCATCAAGCCGGCCACTAAGCGCGTTATGTTAAATAAACTGCACACGTTAGTTTCGAAAACGTGTCTATACAGGTCAGCAGAATGTGGCTTCTTGTTCTTGAAATCGTAGATATTTTCGTTGTCAACAACCCTAGCGGAATTAATTAGCACGCTTACGCCCCCGAATTTCGTCTTCGCAGATTCAATGCTCTCTAATACGTCCTTGTCGAACTTCACCTAAAAAGTTAAAAAGTATCATACAATTATTCATTGTGAAAACATTACGTACTATTGTTAATTCAGAGTTTTGTTAAAATATGAAAATTTTACAACGTAAAATTTCTATCGGATTACTTGTATTTTGGTCGTTTTGTCGTCTTGTTAATTATCTTATAGAGACATTACTATTATATTAGGTTGATTTACATCAAATAAAATTTGAAATCCACCTAGTTTCTTCTGATATATAAGTATAAATATAAACTAATTTCCTTCTTATTCAATGTACTTTTGTTCGACCGTATTTGCGGGGAAAAGCGTTCGCGGTATAACGCGTCAACGAAGGTCGTAAGTCGTCTCGTCTCGATAAGATAATCGACGCCACGAATCAAACACTCGCCTATTTAAGTTAAGAGAATAGGGGTGGCTTGAATGATATTCACACTGAATTAACAATTAAAATATCACTTAACACTGAGTCAACAATTGAAATATCAACACAGAATTAACAACTAAAATATCGCTTCACATTGAGTTAACAATTAAAATATCAACACTGAATTACCAATTAAAATATCACTATTTTCAAGAACTTTTGATTACTACAAGTGTCTACGACTGTTGCGAATGACAAGTGTAAAAGTGTTCTTACAGAACAGCGGAAAGCAGGTGACACTCAGCCGAAGAATTTTCGTCAAATAATGTTCAGGTAAATGATGTCCGACTCTTAATAACTGTCATCCCCCACCATAGGTCCCTCTCAGGGTGTAGGAGGCCCTGCAATACCGTACAGGGAAAAGACACTTATCCCATGCTTTACCGTAATGTAAACTTTAGGTATGCATTGTATAAATTCAGGATCTCTGCAATAAGAAAAATCTCTAATTCTTATGGTTTATGAGCAATAAATCAATTCTTTGGAAATAATGTGGGTCCGAGTAAATACGATTAAATATTCGTTGACTACCTCGACCGAAGGATGGATTAGATTATATGGTGCAGTTAAGGACGTTTTCATTGTAATATGCATTTCCAAGTATATTCTAAGACTTGGTTTAAATATGTATGTCGGAGATGAAAGGACACCGGAGACCTTCCCTCTGGAACTTCGGGAAAATCCGTAAAATTGTAATTAAAGTTTACAGCTGTAATTAAACAATTTGCCGTCATTCTACCTAGTTGTACTTATTTGCGATTTGTGATAATAAACTTGTGCTCAAGGCGACCATCAGTCGCCGAACGTAGCCGCGGTCAATGGGACGGGCGCTTCGTCTAACAAAAGTGTGGAGTAATAGTATGACCCTCATTAAAAGAAATACCCATAGACACAATAAATACCAGATGTTAATGCTCTTACACGGCACAAGTCCAGTTGGCCTGAGGACCCGCTATAAAACCTAGGTTTTTGGTAATTAAGATTCTTCAAACGGACAGGCAGTCTTTGTCCCAAATTGATTAATTGACAGCGACGTCAATTTCCCTTACCTTTCGTAATAAAAATCGTATTACTTTAAGTTGATTCTTGTTGAACCTACAAAAAAGTAATAATTTCAAAACGATTGAAATTAAATTAAATAATTCGATCATTCACAGTAAACAGACTCCTAAATAACAACAAATAACTCTAGGTATTCAACAATTAAGTACTATTTTATAGCAGATTATGTCGGATATATATTTATAAAAGGATTTATTGCAAAAGAGAGATATTTATTTTACACAACTGTCCTGCATGTAAATACATATGCTTATGTTTGGTTCCCACTGAATATTTTCATAGATTCAACGTTTTGAATGTCCTTGTGAATCTCCTTCTTGATTGTACCTGTAGCCCATATCTATACGTATATTCTCGCCATTAATCAATGGATTTTCGATGCATGCTTGAATCAAATGAGCGACCTCCTCGCAGGTTCCGTAGCGCTTTGGTGTGAGTTTCATTGCGATCCACCGCTTCCTTTCCTCTTCTTTATGTAGAGCTAAATGTGAGCAAGGATTTCAGTGATTCCACATTATTTACGGGCAGATATTTAAACGATAACAGTTTCTTAATGAACAAAGACTTCAATGAAATTATTATAGAATAATTTATTTATGACGTGCCTCCTCGAATTGAAATAAATCAAAAAATTGCGATATGAATTTTATGAATGGTTTATTACAAGCCATTACTTTCTTCTTAGAGAGTGATAAACTCGTAGTTTGAGCGAATCAATGATTGACCCAAACTACTGATGGTTTGTGTTAACATATTGATAGTAACAAATATACATCTAAATACACATAATCGTGAATAAACTGTGAATGTTTATGCATTTATTCTGCATGCATGCTTTTTTTATTGCGCGTATAAAAATAAAAATTCCTAAACATTGCATACTAGTTGTAATACTAACACACCTGTCATGGGACTGTCTATGTAACCAGGACAAATTGTGATAACACGTATTCCTTGCGACGCGAGTCCTCTAGCTAAAGGGATCGTCATGCCAGAAACAGCGGATTTCGTGGCGCCATAAGCAACTAAACCAGGTGGTGGTTCATAAGCCATCATGCTCGAAAGATTTATAATGACTCCTCTTTGTTGATTTGAATCTGGTTTGTTCTTTGCCATCAAGCCGACCATTAAGCGCGTTACGTTAAATAAACCCCACACGTTAGTTTCGAAAACGCATCTGTACAGGTCAACAGAATGTGGCTTCTTGTTCTTGAAATCGTAGATATTTTCGTAGCCGACAACACCAGCAGAATTAATTAGTACGTTCACGCCGCCGAATTTCGCCTTCGCACATTCGATGCTCTCTAATACGTCCTTTTCGAGCCTCACCTAAATAGTATCATACAATTATTCATTATGGAAACATTACGTATTACTATTAATTCAGAGTTTCGATAAAATATGAAAATTTTACAATATGAAATTTCAATCGGATTACTGTTACTTTGTTCGTTTTTTCGTCTTGTTAATTATTATCTTATAGAAATTTTGACACGGTTAATGGCATAAAGATCACCGATGTCTGGCGCACCAAAATTAGTAAAAATACATAATTTGAACAAATGTCAATAGTTACAAATTTTTTATTATTTCCATCGTTACTACAATAGTGTGATGAAATTAATACAGTATAAAACATATAAAAATAGTTTTATTGATACATGAAATATAGATCTATTATGTGCGCCCCCCCCCCACAAGTGGCTGTCGAACATGGGAAAATCCGCTTTTAGCTTAATGAATTATAACCCTAAGGAACGTAAGACCCTTGACAGTAAAATAGACAATGCTAAATCCTGTGACCTGTCTTTAGAATTATTGCGGGTCCGAATAAGTATGGTCGAGGTATGGATTTTTGTTTAAAGTAGGACCCGGGGCGTAAGAACATAGAACAATTATTTAGCAACGCGAAGAAACAATATGAGATAATTCATAATCGTAAAAAATAAGTGAAGCGAGCGAAATTGCTTTATAGCGGAATGGGGGCCGCCGGTGCCCTCAGTGAGATAAATTCATTAACACTTTGACTGCCATGCCGAAATCACATGTTTCGCTCAGGACGCCACGCGAACATTTTTATTTTGCAAAGCATATAATGGCAAAATAATAATAAATTGATGATGTAAAACAACATTCTTCCCCAGTTGACCGTTTATCTTATTGGTGGTTACAGGTGACCACTGTGACGCCTTGCTGACAACTGGTAGCGACATATTATAACAAGTCTTCGTTTATTTCAACAAACCATTCGCATTTGTTATTTCGTCGTAAGCGAAACGTCCAGAATATATTGTTGAAACGTGTAGAAGATATTAGTAAACAGTACTCGCTCATTCTATATATAAAAGTAAGGTATGTGCGCACTTCTAACTTCAATTATATGATTATAAACCAGCATTTACGATAATTTTCTAAGGTGTGTTTATAATAATATTCGTAGATTACCCCTCAAAGATATGGACGTTAGATGCACGATTTGTTCTATTTTTTTTTTTTTTTTTTTATTGATGTTCCAATAAAAATATTTAATTGTTCAATGGGGCACTTTTTGTTTCAAAGTATCATCTATTTATCGGTTATATTCAAAATGCCCTAACTGTCAATTTTCATACAATTTTTACAATTGTATGAAGTGTCAAATGCTCCGGTCACCAATGACCACCGTGGCGTCACAGGAGATACCGTGGCCGGTCATATATGACCAACGTGGCAGTCAAAGTGTTAATGATGATTATACAGAGATATATATCTGTTGGAATACAACGATATCAGTCGCATGCGGATAGAGTGTTTGATCGTACAGATTCTTCCATTCGTTGCCCAGCGCCATCCCCACTAGCGTACGTTCGTTAGATGTACCGCGGCGGCTGGCGCGTGCATGCTCTTCCGAGAACTCGGCGGAAGAAACGTAAGGATATGGATGGAACATTGGGCACGTCGGTGTCGCGCCTTGACAGCGTAGCGCTTTGTATCGAGAAGCCGCTAGAAAGTTCCGTGGCACGTGACGTTACACAGACATCTACTCAGGTCACACTCATTATAGAGAGTGGGGGTTCAAAATCTTTACAAGCGCCACAGGTCACTAAGGCAGCTAGTCTGTGAATAACTAGCCAACTGTCTACATTGCAGAACGCACATTTATAACTCTCGAAATAATTGTTTAATAAATATCACATTATATTATTTCAACATAAACATTGTGTCTTCCACAGAATATTAATCCTAATTCCAAGATTAAATTCTAACATATCTCTTGTAGGTAATATTTCAACATTATATGTATCGCATGATAAAAAATTCATCGTGGCACCACCGCCAAATCTTGTCAAACTTTTGTGGCATTCAACGTGTTAATATTATATTAGGTTGGTCTACATTAAATGAAATTTGAAATCCACCTAGTTTCTTCAATATATAAGTATAAATATAAAGTAATTTCTTTCTTATTTAATGTATTTTTTTCGACCGTATTCGCGGGGAGACGCGTTCGCGATATAACGCGTCAATAACAGTCGTAATTTCTCGTCTGGATACGGTAATCGACGCCACGAATCAGCCGATTGCCTACTGATAGGGGTGGTTTGAATGATATTCACACCGAGTTAACAATTAAAATATCGCTTAATACTGGGTTATCAATTAAAATATTATTATTTCTTTCCAACAATCTTTGAAGAATATAAATGTCTACGAATGTTATGTGTGATAAATGTAGAAGTGTTTTTAGAGAAACGTTATTCGGTGACGATGATGTCGGGAAGGAAAACCGACCAAAGGTCACTCGTCGATGGAAGTGGCCTTCGAGTACCGTACAGGAAAGAACCCCTAAATTTTACGACACCAATTAACGGTTCCTTGGGATTATATTTGAGAATACATTTCAATAGCTTTTAACTATCTTGGCCGAAAGACGGATTAGAGCATATGGTAGAATTACGGGACATAACAACTTTTTTGGAAACTACTCCTTCTCATTATGTAAGTATTATTTATTGTATGTAATGGTAAATAGTAACAGAAAATTTTATTCAATACATGAACGAAACGATATATAAAATAATGGAGTTGTGAAACGTTTTCGAAGGAGTTAAGAATATTTACTATTTCCTGATATCATTTTATTCGATATAAATGATAGGTTTATTGGGAGAAGCGGTGGTAAGAAATTTTACGAGCAATTGAACTTACGTCGGTACACGTAAATAAAGCTTTTTCGCCCAATCTCTCGGCAACTTTAGCTCCGTTGCAAGATATATCGGCCAGAACCACCTTGGCACCTTGACAATAAATTTTCTCCGCGACAGCCTTCCCGATTCCGTTGGCACCTCCAGTGATGTAAGCAACTATATGCTAAAATTCGTTATTAATAATCCATAAATCCATGATTATTAATTTTCCTACTTCTTCCTTAATCATTCTTAATTTTGTATTATTATATTTATCAGAAGAAATTTCATAAATCAATGGATCTACGATTTAATGATTGCATGAAGTTCTATTTTCCGTATGATGAATTTCGTTTTAAAGCGCGGAAATAATGTTCAAAAAATTCAGCAACAATATAGTCTGCAGCGTATTACCTAAAATATAGAGAAGAAAATTATTCCAACATTACCTGCAATTTCCCCATTTTGACATTCCTGACATTACACACCAGGGGGCTGAAATTGGATGTCTCTTGTTCCTTACTTCCCTTCGTTTGCTCTAAGAAGATTTCAAGTTAGTCAAGTACTTTGAATATTCTGAAAAAAGGGAAAAAATCTTTAAAAAATTTGAATTTTCCTCTGCTTCTACTATTTAAGTGGCAAATATTACACGATGCTATTATTTTCACGAAATTTTTTCAAGCATATACCACAATAAATGCGTAACAAAATTTCAGGAAGATTATGTAGGAGAAAAAAGGTGATAAGCAATTTAAAAGTTCTTTTTATCAAAAATGTTGGCTTTCGTGATATTAGACGTTCAATGTCGTAGGAGTGAAGTCGCATAAGTCGATTTTTACATGCAATAAATTTAGATTCTTGTTGCTTTGATTGTTAAAAAATGTCACAGATTTATCTATTTCCGGAAGGCTTATATCTTTGATCCTAAGAAATAAATTATTACCTTTCCAACTACCTTAATCGAATCGAAAAATATAAAATATAAAAATCAAAAAACCGATAAAAATGCGCTTGTCTCGTCATTTTCTTATGTAATCTTAAAAAAATTCAAGAAATTTAAGGAAATTACATTACTTGCCAATTTGTACAGGATTACGTTTATTCTTCCGTTAAGTTATTTAGTGGATATATCTATCTTTTCTAATAATTTCTGATTAGTTGCGACGATGCATGGTTAAAATATCATAAAATGGCAATTGAAGATGAACGACTGTCATTCCGATTTACCTTCGGTATTCGATGCTCTTCACGAGTATAATCGATGAAAATGAGATCTAGTTAACACTGAAAGTTTAATTTTTTATATAATCACAATCATTAAATTATTTTTTTATCAAAGGAAAATTGATTTTAATCTTCAAATTATTTCTTTACCAAATCTATCATAATATTCGAGCCGTTTCTCTTTTCCAAATCAATGTAGTCTAATTACAAATCCTCCAATTTGTCAAATCGATAATAATTTTCCAACTATCATTATTTCTCAACTTATGCAATCTGTTCTAATTTATTTCGTTTATGAATTTATTTTCTTTTTAATTTGCATTTGAATTTTATCGGAATGGTAACCAATGAACTCTAATTCACCAAATTAGTAATTAAATCTTTATGAGATTAATAGCAAAATAGATTTTTACCACATGTAAATTCATCTTTGACGCGCCGATCCGATAAGGCGGCAATGTCAGTCGGACGATATAACCTAATTCTCGACGATTAAATGCAACGGTTTCGATAAGGCTTGTAAATTGAGCGAATTATGCCGTTGGTACCGGTACACGACGTGGCCTCAACCGATTAACATGCGCATTACGCGAGGTTGGAACGCTCAACCTGACATTTGCATTGGAACGTGTCGAACAACCTGAGACCTCTATAACACCTGGTGCCGCCGATTACTTGTTTCATTGATCGTAAAGTGCATTCTTAAAACATCTTTTGAATTCATTGAAGAAAAGGTACTGACATTTACTTACAATTTTTACATAAATCTTTTAGAACAAAACATGAAACAAATCAAGCTTCTCTATATCAAGATTTGTAGGTATAGAATTTTAATGGAAAAAAATATATCAAATGAAATGTATAATCCGTTGATCATTTCTTTCATTTTTTATAGATCTACAACGATGTATTCTGAGAGATTTTATTGGAAAAATTATCATTTCATTATTCTTTTCGATATATTTCAACGTGAAATATTCTTTAAACATAAAACGAAGTGAAAGATTCAGTTATTTGTTACACAGAAGATACAACTGATCGACATCTTTTGTTATCGTCTGCATTCAGACTCGTTGAGGACGCACTTCCCTCTTGAAGGAAATGAAGACCAGTTCGTGGCAAAGAAAGCCCAAACGAAATCGGTCACGTTAACAGAACGACCGATGGAAACATTTCGTTCTGATCTCCGACAAATTGTTAGTTCGTATGCTCGACCAATTTCAATCCTCCTCTAGTTCCAATTTCCTGCGCGTCATTACCGGTGTTCGTAGAGCCACGGTGTCGAGGACCACGAGAAATCTTACAGCGTTCCTCTCGTTGGAAGAAACCAGTTCCATCCTAACAGTTCGCTTCTGTTCGCGACAGTCATCGGCTTTCGTTCTGCCGCCATATCCGCACCTTTCTCACCCTCCACGACTAATCGTCCCGCAGCCGCCAATATTCAGCCACGTTTTCCAACACACTGTTGAGTATCGAGCGTCGACAGAACTCTGAACACAACCTTATACTCGGATCCGTCGTTCTGCACACGACTGCGAATCCTGGAGAAAGCCAGACCAGAGCACGTTTGAAATTACATTATTTGAAATATTATTTCAAATAACCTGTTACTTTATTACGTAATTATTGCCAGACCTGTGAACGCTTTCGAAATGATATTTCAAATGACATGTTATTTTACTGCATAATTGTTTAATCAGTTAAGATAATTACGAAATAAAACAACTTGTCCTTTGAAATTAATGAATTAAGATTTCAAGGAAATTCTTAAATTCGCGGAATGAAAAGTTCCCGAACTTCTTACATTCGCGGAATTTCTATTATCTGAAAATTCCGAAACTCCTGAAACTTCTCTAACCTGAAAATTAATCAATTCCAGAACTTCCTATATTCCTAACTTTTCTAAATTCCTAAACCGCCCTTCCCCTCTCGAAATTCTTCAATTCCAGAATTTCCAAATTCTGAAATTCTCAGGTTTCAGACGTATATCGCAAATACGAAAATTCTCGAAGTTTCCTAGCTTTCAAAATTCTCAAGTTCCCCAATTCCGTGCGATCGTTTCTCCTTTTAATTCGAAATAAAATTTCTCCCACTCCCGGCTGAAACCTGGCTGAAAGAAATGAGGCGGTAGAAGGGAGGAGAATGTGAAGCTCGGGGGTGCGAGGATGCTGGGACGTGAGTAGGAGAATAAAGGGGATGGGGTAGAGGTCGCAGAGGTCGGACACCACGTAAATTGCATACCCGATTGCGGTCTACTGAAGAGTGGCGCCCTCCACTGGGCAACCCCCTCTTCAGACCGTACCAACCCCAAACTGGATCTAACAAGCCAGCAACCACAGACTAGGTTCAGCTTGCAACGGGACTGCCACCTCTAGGGATTGCCGCCGGGTAAAGCCGGTGAACTGTCCCTCATGTCCTGACTGGAATCCCCTGCTTCCTTTTCTGTCTCTCCCTCCTTCGTTCCTCTTCCCTTCAGACCCGTGAAAACCTTCGTACCCATCCAGCCGTCCTAACAAGCCCGTTTACGTTCAGCCCGTAAACCTACTGACGTTACCTCCAGCCTCTACACTGGCATGGCGAGACGCTGTTTCTCTGATCGCGACACCCGTGGCTTTTAGGAATGGATTTATTTCCAGACTGGATGATGGAGATCGGGAGATCGATGGGAAGTTAGATGATTCGAGAGTTTCCGGTGTTGGTAATTACCAGATGCATTTCTAAACGAATTTACATTTTTATGAACAGAATTAGAGAGATTTAGATTCATCTTGCTACAATAAATATTGTGACATGCAGCCGGCATTTTAAAGAATTAATAATGTAACGAATAACCCTTCTATTGTGAATAATCGACGACATCAAATATCGTTTCGCATTTATTAAATCGAAGATTGCTAGATTTTTACAGGCAAAGGTAGACTGTAAATGTTTATAGGTATCCTAACTTAAAGCAATGGAGAAGCAGAGATTTATTTAATTCGTTGTCACATTGTAACAAGCACTATATTTTGAAAGTTTTATGTATTTTTCGAATTCGAAACTTTTCAAGTTCGAAACTTCTAATCTGATTTACCATTGATTTATGAAATATCCATTGACCAAATCGATTAAACTTCCTGTAGTAAATATTAAAGTCCACCAAAATCTTGCAGTATCGATAACGTTTAATTTCTCATAAAAATGTTGATAGAATAATTCATACGAGAAACAAGAAAGTAGTAACATTCAGACAACAAAAAGATGTAAAAAAGTTGAGACGTAAAAAAAGCTAAACACTTTCGATAACGAGAGAGATATTTAGGAGAGTCCTTAACATGCCTCGGAGCACCAATTATTCGTCTCACCAAACGATTACTGCACTTTATTTAGCTCCAGCGTTCGAAGGTTCTACTTGTATCTGTTGGTGACACTTATTATGAAATGGTTTCTTTTGAAACGCGCGATCCAAAAGCGGTAATTAGAGTGTCCTGTAACTACAGCGCTCCTTGCTACTCAGCGAGAAAATGGCAGCCAGGGATTTTCTGTCTTTAGCAGGAACGAGGTGATGCCTGACTTTATACTGTGTTGCGACTCGTTAAACTCCTCTCGCTATTGTCGTAATTGTGGCCCCGCGAAATCCAGCGATTACAATAGCAGCTGGTCTTGCAAATGTACGGGGATTAGGATAACGTTCGAAAGCTTTTTCTCCTAAGGAAACACGAAAATTCAGAACAAGTCTTTAACAATAGTAGGTAACTTAATTTTATCGATATATATATAATTTATTTCATTCTATTTAATTTGTTATTTATATTTATAAATTCATGAAATTCCTATTCGCCCACAGTTACTGAATATCTAAATTTCTAGATTTAAAGAAAAATCTGCAGAACGACACAGTTGCAAAGTTATACTGAAAGTTTGAACAAAATCAATACGTTAATGTATGCTAAAAGCGGCGAGAGCTTCATGAAGAAAGAATACGCAAGTGGCATTGCCAACTTTCCAAATCCTATTAATGTAAAATACCGGAATTCTCTGAATGATCCTGTGGATAGGCTCAGATAGGTTTCACATCCATATGTGTGCTTTCGACGCTTTAAAACTCGCCAAGAATTTGAATACAACGAATGGCGTCGCGTCTCCAAGTGGCTTGCGAACTTTCGTTAAGATCAAAACTACCATCAACGAGATGACCCGGATTCCGAACTGGTGATTCTATTCGATCCAATCAATCGTACAGATATTCCTTTAAATTCAGGAAAGAGTACTGAGAAATACCTGATAAATTTTAGTTTTATACGATGCGATCAATTTGACTCAGATAAGATTTAATATTAATATTCCAAATTATTATAGTTTTATTCATTGTACAATGGGAAGAAATTTATTCTCAAAACTCCTAAATTATATGATTTTTAGAAACTCTTAAATTCCCAAATCGTGGAATATCCAAATCCCTAAATTCTCAATATTTCCAGATTGTCAAATTCTCAAACATTCTATTCGACTGAAACGAAGTCTCTTAACCCTATTAACCCGTAAACCCGATTTTCAGGCAAAATCGTCGAGGTTCATCTGCTCTTTGCATATCTTCTTATCCTCTTCGCTTCGTTTCAATTTGATCGGTGGTGTTCGGCGAGCAGTATGCATGCAGACGATAGAGAGAAGCGGTGAGGTACGTTCACTCGACGATAGTCGTCCTAGGCTCTATATACCTGTAGGTACTTTGCGAAAGAAGGTTGTGTTTCAGGTGTCGACGAAGAAAAAGATGCCGGAGATGGAAACAGAGGCGCGGAGGCCGGGTCGTGGCAACCGAAAGAGAAGGAAAGAAACGATGAACCGAAGGAGAGAAACACAGAGAGAGGGTGCTAAGGTAAGATGCTGAAGAGCCCATCTGGCTTCCAATCAGAGTGTTGCCACCAGCACATGTGTTCACGGCACGTTGAAGGTGGCGGCTCAATCAACGGGGTGCATCTCTCTTTGGCCCTCCTCTTCCTTATCCACCCCTCGCTTCAGCCAACTTTATATCACATAATCGAGCTTCGAAGCCACGTCGTTTCTCTCCTCTCGTCGTACGTGTGTGTGTCTGCCTTCCTCCATCTTTTCTCTGACACTTCTCCTTGTCTGTTATACGTAGCAATAGAGAGTTTCATCCTTCTCTTTGAATTTGGTACTCTATCCCTGTTGGGTTAGAGGGAAGGAGAGATTTTCTTTCGCGAGCTGTTTCGATAGGCGTTCGTTCGCTTTCTTCGACATCCACGAAACCCTTCAAGACCCTTTTCAATTCCGGAGAACAACTTTAAGACGCATCAACGGCTTTATCTAACGCTGTTACCCCACGGCTGATTACAGAAGTAGTGAGATAGAAAATATCTATCGAGAATTGTTATGAAAGAATAGATGTGTAGATTTTGTTGGGCTTTTTTTTGGGAGGGGACGAAAGTATTGTACAGACTTGGATATTTTTATATGTGAATTCAGTAAAAAAATTTATTTATAAAGAAGATAACATACATTAATATAGGTTTAATTCTGTATTATTTACCACTAACTTTGTAAATTTGTGCTTTATCAAATTATTATTTAAATTTATATTTTAATAGAAATAAGAATTTTGGAAGAATTGTTCCACTAACAATAATAAATTTTTTTCAATTTTAATGAATTAATACTGACTAATGACGTTTATTATGTTGTTTAAAGGAACAATAAACTTTCTTTTTGTCGCTATAGGATAATATATTTTAATTCAATTTCTTTACTTACGAGTGTAATCCGGTATCACGTACATCAAATGAAACTCCCTGGTTCGCGTGTTTGAAAGGGTTGCGAGGCCGTGATTGATCCTGTCGCTCTACCATGCGTAGCACAAATACGTTATACAACGTACAAAAAACTCGTTACAAACGTTCAAATACAATTGGATCGACTATTCGATTAAAGAGCCCTAATGCTTCCTCGTTGAGTACACAAAGCAGGAAAGCTGTAAAACGATCTATGATGCGAAATATTCACGGTCGTTATTGAAACAGGAATTACCAATTTTATCTTATTCCTCTTTTTTTGGAGAATAGAGTAAATATTCGTTACATTTTGATATTTTAACATTTTTCTGACTTTGTGTTTTAACGCCTAAAATTTCTGTTATTTTATGGTGAAAATCAAATAGAAGTTATTACTAGGGACTAGAATTAAAAATGTTATTTTATGAAATAAAAAGTAAAATACACTTTTTATTTTTAGTTATCATATGATATTATTTATTTTATTATTTGTTATTATTATTGTTACTATTATTTATTATTTATTAATCTTGTTTCTCAGTTTATTTGTTTGTGTTCTTTTAATGTAAAAATTAATGTTTGTTAACGTTTTAACCAAATTCCACAAATGGAGATTCAAATTTGCCAATAAAGCGACTTCAGCGCAAAAGATATGAACCAGTTGCGTCCATTGTCGTCCTAGGATTAAGCATTCCAAAGTTCCATGGCAAAAGGGGCATTGGCGAATTAGCATACGACGAGTGGAGTTGTTAAAACGTGAACCAAACTGCGTCAGTTCCGCATCTGCATGATAAAGAGAGAAAAGGCGAATTTGTTTCAAAGACACTCGAAAAAGCTTTCGTGCGAGTCGATCTAGTTGAAAGATATTATGCGCGAAATTCGCCCGTTGAATTTCCTTAATGCTGCAGATGTTTTCTTTGTATAAACTGTTTAATAGTCAAGATCGACTACTCAAATGTTCTCCGATCTATATCTGATACACACACTGCTTTGCATAGAATGTGTTCATATGCAATATTATTCAAGCCAATGAATGTAACAACCCCTTTTTAATTCCTGAATCCTCTTGCACAGTTCAATTCTATTTTATACATTTTTGCATACCACATGCCCTCTGTGCCTCCTTTATATTTCTCATAAAAGTATAAAAACCGCAGTCTGTTTATTATATTTTAAAATGTTCTCTCTATATTTTACTATATTAATATTAAATATGAGGTGGATAGGTCGTGATAGATGCAGAAGAAACACTTGAGTATATTTAACAATATATATTTATTAACATATACTCTATATGTACACTTTGCGTAGAACTCGCGATTGCTATTGGCGGTTCGCGATTCGCGATTACAAGTTTGGATGATGATCGCTTAAGATGTCGAGAAACTTATTACTGCGAACTACTAACTATTGACTCGGACTGATGTCTAACGATTCACTTTCCGTCACGGTGATGCTGCAGAGGAAAACTATGATAGGGTGTGCTTAAGGATACGAAATCATCAGATTCGTCGAGGAAAGCCTTCGTTCGGAAAGTGAGGGGAATGAACGCTGCTGTTAATTGGTTAATTTTTATGTTGGTGGTTGAAAAGAATGCTAACAGCCCTTGAGAGAAAGTTGCTAGCGGGAAGCATCGTAAGTGAGGAAAGCAGATTTCTCGTATCTTCCCATAATAGATGATAGACCTAGGGACTGTTAAGAGAAAGACTATTTGTTCGTTTGAAGAACCTTAGCTAAATAAGTTCTAAGATTTATAGCGGGTCCTTAGGCTAGCTGAAAATATACTGTGAAGATGTATCGACATCTAGCAATCATCTTATCCGAAGAATAGGGTCTTTGTGTAGCGAGCCAAGGGACAGAAACCGTTGGAAAGTTTACTGTCGAGTGCCGCTACAAATATATTTTATTATATTAACGATATTATCGATGCACTGACATTATTAGTTGGTAAAAATTATCGTGCAACTAGGCCCAGCAGCTATTATCATTAATTTCCTTATAATCGTTCGATTATCAATGAACATTAACATCATGGAACACCATAGAACTTCCACGGAACTCGCGCGGCTTCGGTGTTGGCTTTAAATCCTAGCTACCCTTCTCTTTCTCTCTCTTCTCCCTTACCCCTACCCCTGGTAGTTGAGCTCCGGCAGCGCGTCGACGCCATTGAGGAACAATAAATGATTATTGTCGAGACTATTACCGACGGAGTGGCGAGCAGGCCCCATTGGAACTGTTCGGTGGTCAGTTTCTCTCGGTGCATGCGGTCTTGTGTGTACAAGCAGCGCGCGTATACGTGCCACCATTATTTCTCGTATCTCGCGAGTCCATGCACAACCCACCCACCATCCAGTCTACCACTGCCTTTGGCCTTTCGTCTTCTCTCTCTCTTGTACCCCTTTCGCTTTCTCTATTTATCCCTGTTCCGAGCGCTCGACTCTTCTTTGTCTCTAAAATACTGTCGATACGAGCAAATAAACAGCACTCGCTTAATTCGCCGCTACGATCTGCCGTAAGAAAGATAAAGCGATTTTCGAGGAGATTGCTAGAGAAAGAATGGACCCGGAAGTAATTACCGACAGTCTTACTTTCGTGGTTACTTTGTTACTGGCCACCTGTGATTGCTACTTACTCGTATAACGAGGATTGAAAGACACAGATGTTCTCTGAAGCTTTTTTTGCTGTAGCTAGTATGATGTGTTGGTGTGGCGAGGTAACGAGCAAAATAAGCAATGTCGAAGTATCGTTATAACTGGACTGCAGATTCGCCTGCATTGAAAATATGCATTTATGCGAAATTTAAAGATATGAAAATACACAGATAGCATATATATATATACATAGTAATGTTGTATAAGTTGAGGACGAGTGTTACATTATAGATAGTTTAAGGGGATAGAGTTATCTGAGTTATCATAGTGATAACAACCGATCGCCGATAGTTTTCTATTTAGTTCTAAGGTCAGCAGGCGATATCGCCGATGGCCACTTACAGTCCTTGTTAGGCTAAAAAGGATATGCATAAGTGTGTGTGTGTGTGTGTTTGCAGCAAGTGCCTGCATGAAGACAAGAGTCTTAGCCAGCTAGTGCTGTTAGCTCTTTTTACCTATCGACAAAATAATAGTTCAACCTCCCGTAACAGTCATCCGCTCTATCGTCCCTACATATATTATATGATATACAAGAACACCTAAAATTTTCAAAATAAAGTATTTGGTATAATAATTAATAAAAGAAACAGATCTATTTAGATTCAATTTTTTTACTCAAGCCCATCAAAATTTACAATAAATTCGGATAAAAATCCGTAGTGTTTTTATAATAAACAACGTTGCTTTGAAAACAGTCTCCAAATTATTATCAACAACAAATGTACAAAATTTCAAAAGTTACGGTTACCTAAGTTATGCAAGAACTTGACCGGAAACACGGAACAAGATCTTCGATAGGATTTAGAATTTAACAGGATTCTGAGGTAGAAGACCAGTGGCGGGAGCTGCTTGGAATCCTATCTGTCTACGAAAGGAGGAATTACTAATGCGACCGCGGCAGTGTATGTATATACTGATGTACAGAAGCCGTAGCATTTACATGGCGCGCCGGTAATAAACACTTGCTGAGCAAACGGTGTGTGCTCGACGTTTGATTGGGCCGGGCGCGTAATGACAGGGCATTGTCATGCAAATCTTGTCGAAACCCCGCCGCTTATGGCCCCGGGGCCCATTAAGCCCGCAGGCATTCGCTTATCGTCCTGTTTGGTGACCGTAAATCGTCAATTTGCGAATCCTCCGAACTTGACAGGCTTGCCATCCCTCCTTGAAACGCTCCTTAATTCGCTAGAAATAGATAGAACGTTTGATTCACGCGCCAAACACGTTTGCTGCACTGTAAGCGGTAGTTTCCTTCGTTAAAATTCAAGACGCTTTGCAAACTATGCTCGAGCAATTAACTAATAATGCAACTTTCAACGAAGAAATCAGAATGATTTACTGTGTAAACGAATTAATATACTGTTCTAAGATTTATTTTCTTTAAGTCGAGTGATAGGTTTTTGAAATTTTAATTAACAGATAAGAATTTCTGACCTTTTCTCTTTTCAATTGATTGATGGATTTTTAAAATTTTAATTCATCGACGATTCATAAAAATATTAGAAAGTAACAATACTTTGTAGACTTCTTGTGGTGGCTGTTTCAAAATATTGTTAGTTGACAAATTAGAAAAATTATAAGAATTGAATAATGTGTTCTGTTTAGTAATGATATTATGTGTTAATTTTTATCCACATTCTAATTACAATCAATTCTTAAGTTGTACGATTAGATATAAAGTGAAAGCTGTATTTTCTTCGCAAGATACATTTACTAACAGAAAAGCATTAAACACAGGGAAATTTACTCTGAAATATTTAATTTAAATTTCTTTCCGCTGAATTTTCACCGTTAATACTACCAATTATGAATTCATCTCTCCAAATATTTAGAATCAAAATTATTTATTTTGGTAATGAAGGAATATCTGATAGCCTATTTAATATGAAATCAAGTTAATCTTCTATATAAAACACATTAACTATATTTTACAGAAATTTTGTTTCTCTCTTTATTGAATCACGTTAATACGTTGAGATGAATCTACGTATAAACGACGTAAGTAACAAACCAAATAAACGAGATAGATTCATCTGAATCGTGATATGTTACGCTGTGGAAATAGAAACGAAGATAAGCCTGAACACGATCGCTGTGATTTGTCCTGGGATTATTTCGACAAATCGAGATAACTATCCAGAAACGTTTACTCCATATAGATGCAGGTGTAGTAGCTCGTTGATTAGCATGCCACCGTACGGAGATAAGCGGCCTAACCGTGACGATATAGTTGGTTCTGACAGGTCTATAGGCTATTTCACGTGAGAAGATTTACGCTATTGTTACGACCGTGAAACTTACGCAATATTTCAAACTAAAATTTGGAGAGATTAGCTTCACAAGATTAATAAATAAACGTGTGTTATCGTCTTCGTTAACGTGATCGAACAACTTTCTGGAATAAGGTCTCATAAGACGAAGTGATAGATCGAGTAAATTGCGAGTTTTCGTTTTATTGTTTTAAATATTAATTACATTTGAATTAATAATTATAACGGTTTTTAAAGAACTTGTTCTTTTTACATTTACAAAGTGAATAAAATTTTCATAATAATTCAATTATTTAATTGACGAAACGAAACTTTAAAATATAGTCTTTACTCTGAATTTCCCTCGGCTGAATTTTCCATTTCCAACGTTTATGGTAAAAACTGTTTCGCTTAGTAATAAAAAGAGTCCTTTATAATCCATTAATATCAAATCAATTTAATTGCTACTATTTGTAACCAAGTTATACATATATACGAAATACTTTCACATAGACAATAGGATAATGAAATTTTTGGAAATTGAAGTCCACTTCATCTTCCATTTAAGTGTGCCAGTTAACCATCCTCGAAGACGATTGTAAAGTAGCAAAACCCGGGCAGATTTCTCATTAGCAATTTCGAGGAAACGATTTTACATTTACAATAGAAATATAGCGACTTATCCCGGACAACAGGTCTCGATAACCGTTATCTCTAGCGGTTCGTGATATTAGCTCGAAAATGCTGGAACGTAAACATCATAACGTGACAGTTTCTAGAGTACAGGATAGCTTACTTCCTAATAACAGCAGGAAGTGCAGGCAACGAGCGCCACTCAGCTTCGCTTCGTTGTTGCTCGACGCTCCAGGCCGGCGTGACGTAGATAGGAAGCGAACAATAATTGATCGAACCCTCTAAGCTCCGGCTATAAGCTCGTGATCCTGTTATTGCAGATACGCATGGCCACGAGCCGCCATCCTCCAGCTCACATATCTAAACGCATCCGTATTACTAGAGATTCGTATCATGGCTGTGTATCGGGAAACTGGCAAAGATTCATTTAGACGATACTCATCAAAACAGTTCCACATATTTATTTAATTGGAAATAATTAATAAAAACACTATGTAGGTCATTCAGAAGCCACATCGATACAGATAATTCCATAAGTTGAAAATAAAGAAAACTGATGTTACAAATATTATTTCATTACATCTTCTTATCTTAAGCTACAATTAAGAATTCTCTGATTAATATCCTATTATAATCTTAGAACATGCATACATTCCAATACTATTGTTTTCTACAAAGGAAACTTTTCAACGATACTTTCGCAGCCAACGCATCGACGGAACAATTTTGCATGACTCGATCTATAAAATCACGTTCCAGAACTCTTCGAGTCTTCAAAGTTCGAATCTTGTAAATCAGCGTCGGACACAACTAAGAAACACTGGCACAAAGTTGAAACCTATGGGAGGGGATACTTTTTCCACCTCTTTGCCTGCTTCACGAAAATAAATTGCAGTTTAGGTAGGGAAATAAAGAAATAAAGAGACGTCGTCAGCAAACAAACAGCACGAGCAAGCGTTACAACTGATGGATTCGTTTGCGGCGGTGTCAGCCGAATTTCAGGCGCAATCTCCAAGCTGCTACATTGATCACCCGGCTGTCATTTAAAGGCGAACGAGAAAGAACTAAATCTAAAAACACTGAACGTAAGAACGAGATAGAAGATTAAACAGAATATCGAGAAAGTCCTTTGCAGAAGATCCGCGAGGTTGGAACGGGGAAAAGACGGAATAATATCGTCCCGTGACGAAATCTTTCCGGTAAACTCCCTCGTGGCGTATCCCTACCTAACGTTCTCCTCGAAACGAAGAGAAAATTGGAAGAGGCGACCGGTTGCGCGATGGATAAGAGAAAGAGCCGCCGGAGAAAAAGGAGAAAAGCACCACCGTGTGCCCCCTTGAAACGCGCGGTTCCTCGGGGACTCGCGAATGAAATTTCATTTCGGGAGCGCCGTAATCTCGGAATTGTTACTTGACTTCGTTCGTGAAAGGAGAGCATGAAAGGGATCCTCTTGGATTCGTTCTGTAATCGGCGAAATCACCTACACTTCGCTCCCTCCCTCTCTCTTCCTCTCTGTCCGTCTCTCTTTCTCTGCCTTTATGCCTCTCTGTTCCTCATCCTCTTCTTCTTCGGAGCTAGCACGTTGACTGTTCTAAACATCTACACCCACTCGAGCTTGTAGGCTGTTTAAGGAAAGCTTATTGTTTCGTACACCTGTGTTTTCAATTGCTTCGAGTTCCCCCGCTGAAGGTGCAAACGAAGCTTGATAAGATTTTCAGGGAGTTTTAAGTGGTACAGAATCGATGCAATCTGCGAATCTGCTGAAGAAATCGGGTTATAACAAGCCTGGCACGATAGGGATGTATATTGGAAAAGGGGGGGGGTGTCTGTTTTGTGAGTATGTATTTGCGTGTTTCGGTGGAGAGAGTTTTGTGAAAAATGTATCAGAATTTATATAAAAATTATATCAAATTATATAATATAATTCTATAAATTATTACAGTTAACTAAATTTTATTTATCAAAATATAATCCTATTTGAAGACTACATTTTAAATGGAACTTTATATCCAATTCTAATCACGAGTTGTATACCAACCTGTTCCAAAAAGGAAAATTATAAATATGGTTCGACGATTAAAATGATTGCTTCGTGGACGTTCGAGGCTTTAGCAGGACATTGGTCTTCCTTTAGCCTAGAGCGATACCTCGTTTATCGCTGCGGAAATAAAGCAAGCTTTCAGATTATTGCACTGGCGGACAGGGGATGGCTTCGAAATTTATTTCGGAATGTACGTGCTCCTATAGAGAAAACTTTTCGGGGAACATCCAACGATTGACCAGTCACGGAGTTTAACAGTACAAAGTTACAATTCACCGTTACAATAAGGCGCATCGCTGCGGATGTAGTGGTGAATTTCACGTACTACTTCATATCTCTGCTGCCGGCTATTTCCAGCAATGGAATCGGAGCACAATTCGATCGTATTCGTCCACTACAATCTGATTTCTCCAATTTTTATTTTTTCTTTTTCTTCTTTTATAATACCATCGCGACCTCATCGTTACGCCCGATACATGAGGAACCTGTGTCAAATCGTTTCATCACAGCTATAATGCGGGGAATCTTTCGGTCGAGGATGGAGAAATTGTACTCCAAAGAAAGGGATTTCTACCGTCGAACGTTTATTTTTCCATGTTACTTAGTTATTGCTTCGTTTCTTTTCTTAAGAGAAGAACTTTTGATTATTTGAAAGTACTATTGAATATTAGGCAACATGAAAGTAGAATTAAGGAATTTCTCTTACACACATTTATCGTCAATCTTTTTATCAAACGTGCAAAAACTAAAAATGCAACGTATTTGATATATCGTATTAGGTTCATACATATCGAATATGACGTTGTACAATAAAAATTCTAAAGAACCGAACCAAGTTGTCTTCGTAACGCGATGTCGTGAAATTCTCGTTCGTGCTTCGTCCCTTCATTCATTATTCAGTAATAAATGTCTAAGTAATATTATTCAGAGAACGACATTATATATAAACTGTGTATATTTATGCATATTCAGATTTTTGTGAACATAATTGAAAGAATGGAAACGAGGTGAAAAATTATTTTACTTACTAAATTCTATCATAAGCACTCTACGTTGAATAATTTATATATCTTTGCATATCAATGCATTTTTTACATCCTTAAATTTCCCATAAATGCATAAAAGTTCGCAATCTATTTATAAACGAACAACGAATTTTCATGCGTTCATTGACGAAAATTTAAGATTACAGTAATTTACAAGAATGCATCTACGTATGGTCCTATTGCATATGGTGTAATTCAATGGCCAACGACTATTTTCTTGTAGATCACACTTTTTGTGTATCTCCCGTCGTTCGTTCGAATTTACGTTCAGACGTTGACCTGTATTTTCGAGGCCGGATGAAGGAGAATGGCCGCGTGCAACGAGTTCGACCCGAACGAAATTCGAGAGAAAAATTCCAACCGAATGAAATATTTCCCAGGGTCGATTGTGAGTTTGGACGTTTTCCGGCTGATCGGACGTTGCAGCGTGACTGCCGACGTGGAAACCTCCATCCTGTTTCCGGCAGACCGCGCCACAGCCGTCACTTCGTAATCTCTGACACCTACTTTCGCCTGTACGCGTTCAAGAACGAAGAATTGATCGGTACACGGCTTCCAGAATTCCGTGGTTCGCTTTCATCCTGATCCGTACCGAGTATCTAGCTGTTTGGAAAACGGCGCAAGAAGATTCCAATGGCCTGTGTGATCGATTGATATCGCTAAAAATATTGGAAATTATTTTTGCAATTAAAGTACATCTTGACAAAAGTAAGCAATACATCCACATACGTAGATTTAAGCCATGGTGCGCGCACGACGAGAATCGAAAGAGAAAGGGCGACGAGGTTGACGCGAACAGAGGGGAAACATTAACCTGGTTGACCCTTGCATCGGTGCGGTCAGCTGGAAAATTCGAAAACTCGTTTGTCCGGCCCTTTGCCTCCCTCTGGTCGTTAGTCGATAACATGCAACGCGTTCTTTTTGCAACGATAAGCATACAAATCGCAAGCTTGTCACGCTAGCGCGTAAGCAAATTCGTACTGCGCGGAATAGAAGAAAATAGCTCGTTTTAAGGACGCCATGTTTCTTTCCCGGCGACAACGAATTATCTGCTTCGACAAGCTGTTTCCTTTCCTTAACAATTTGACACTCTCGAATTCAATAAAATTTGCAGTTACAGTAAAGGGTTTTTACTTGGAAAAAAATATCCATAAAGTAAATTAAACAGGTTGTCATACAATTATATGCGTTAAAATATGCGTATGATATATGCGGTACTTCGTTTTATTATTATTATTTTTTTTTATATCAACCGATCCAATTCTAACAATAAAATCCCCAACTTTTGACATGAAAATTCGTTCAAACTAAAATAACAATAAAAGAATTCACAGCACGCCGTTCCTCGTCGCATTATCCGATATTCATTGGTAAAAAGGGAATCCCACATCTAAGGATTAATTCGGCATAGCTGTGGCAGGGGTTGGAGAAGATTACGGGAAGGGGGGCAAATAAATGAACGGTGCCAAGATAATAATTCCGGCCTTTTATTCCGTATTCACGCGGTATAAATAAGACGGCTGGCTCGTATTCGTCATTGCATCGAAGCCACCCCTAACGCGGAAGTCAATCGACGTGGAAAGTCGTGAGACTTGGATACCTCTGAACCGTAAAATCCGAAAGAATCACAGCTCAGGCACGAATCATTTTTACTCCAGGCTTTTCCTTATTTTATCGTTATATTAGGCGAAAGGAAAGAGAAGAGGGATGAAAGTAAAAGGGATCTTCGTGCCGAGCTTATCCGTCGTACTGGCCAAAACCTTTTTCGATCCCGTGTATGTAAACTTCATAAACATCGCCTTGGTAACTCGAGGGGACTCCCGAAGACCGGACAAACGAGTCTGGTTGTTTGGACGAAATTTCTTTGGAAGAGCAACGTCCCTTCCATCGAATTAAACCTGTTTGTATAACTCGCTATTTTTTTCTCACTGACCATGTGATCGGCTTCCTCGTTTGCTCGTCTTGTTTAAATAAGTGTCCGGCTGGCATATGTGCTCCAGTAGACAATTAGAGCGATACGTGGAGACTGCTCCGACGCGTGTGGTGATTTCGAGTGATGTTTGTGTAACCTGTGACACGCTGTGTTTGGTAAAGCCCATCAGAAGAGGACGACAATTATATGTACACGTGGACCAAATTTAATTCAAACATTGATTTTTATGGCGCAAGATTTTAAATGAGATAATAATCGAAGAGCACGGAAGAAGAACGCGATGTTTTGTAATTGACTGTTCGAATCGCAAAACATTCTGTAACTGTTTGAAATGTTATCAGTACTAAGAAACTCGAAACTCAAGTTAATTCTACTTTATCCGTTTTAGAAGCAAATTAGGATTAAAATGACTTTTCTCAATCGTGCTATAAAATCGTGTTCCACTAATATTCGCGATAATAAAACTTTGCATTTTTGAATATGAAACCTACGACCGCCTTTTCATTTCCTAAATGCAATTTACACATCGGAGCTGCCAACATATTCCTGCAAACCCTTCAATCGTGACATTTACAATTTTAAATTAATGGGCTTGGAAACGCAACATTCGATCTGCCAATCAAATTCCTAATCCGAACTTGGCACGCACATTAACTCTGTACCCGGGTCGAATGATATTTTCTTTGACAAAACCAGGATAGGCGCGGATACTTTGATCGTTTCCTTCAATTCATTCCAGCCGAGTCCCATCTTTGGAATGCAAAAGAAAGGCGGAACGAACGAGTGATACACGTGAAAGAGACATGCATTAGACAGAAAGAAAGAGAAATGGAGGGAATGCAAGGAGAAAGTAGAGACAGTGTCCCAACGTGCGATTAGATGACTTGTCAACCTACGAGAAAATTGCGTTTTACAAACTTGTTTCGAGGAAAGAATTGGAGGGAATTGCGGATGAGGGCGGTCGGGAAGAAACCAGGTAGAGAAAAAAAACTGCACGGGGGAGGGTTGTAGGTCCGTTGCAGAGGAAGACGAGGGAGAGAGGGAGGGAAGAGAGGAGACAAGATGAGAACGAACGAGAGAAAGGAAGAAGAGGAGCCCCTCTTTATATTAGGGCGAAACAGTCTAAACCGAGCTTCGAGCGATGCAAAGTCGCCGCCTCTGTAGCACCCTATCCTCTCCCTTTTCCTTCTTCTTCGTCTCCACCTACTCCTTACAAAGAGGGACACAAATTGCCTCGGAACTTAGTTTCGCCGGATATAAAGGACTTTCCGATTACGTTAGCCGTACTCCGTGATTGATCCGAGATGACGATTGCGAGTGCAATGTGTGTATGTGTAAGCGTGACCTTCTTTCCTTTCCTTTTCTTAGTCTTACTTCGACGTTTACCGGCGAGGATGGCCTCAGGACCACCATTTATCTCGGATTCTTTGACTGCGACAAACGAGACACGATTCTACGATATTCGGCTCTGTTTTCAATATTTTCAAAGAAGCACGTGGATTCGATTCGACGTCCTACTTTAAAGTTTTGTTGGTAATGTTTGCAAAACGAAAATTTTAGGATAGCTGAGGACTATATTTCGAACGCTCGATTAAATATTTTCTCGGCTTAGAATATCCAATTACGCTCCAATTCTTCGTAATACTTTGTCCAAATCAATATTATTATACAGTGGAATAGATCGAAATGATAAAATATTGAAACAAAAAGTAAGAAGAGAATATAACGGAAAGAAACGTAATATTTAATCCCTGATATTATTATATCATAAAAAGTGTCAATCTAGAGAAATTTTGTGGATTATCTATCGATTGGAGGAAAAATTGGTGGAAAATGGAAAGATGGCCATTAGAATCGACTCCACGTTCCGCGCAAGCAAACGTTCTTGATCTAATTTTCTCTTCTGTCTGATTTACGCTCTCATTCATGAAAACGATGAAATCGAGCCGACTTTCCTGAATCCGACTATAATGCCATTGGCTCGCATATACGTTATCGGCTGCGTCTCCACTTCGACCGAACTTGAATTATACGATTAATCTCCTAGCCGAAAATTAGGTTACTGGGATACGATGGTAATGGATGGGAATTTCGGGAAGAATAGGAGCGCCGAGTACGAACTTCCGGAATATTCGAACAATAAGTTTGAATGGAGGGTCGCTTGATTTATAGTCTTATTGTACATTTTCAAGGAATTATATCTCTACGAGGAATATTGCTTAAGTGAAATTATTAATTAACTCATCGAACGTACACAATGATAAAACGAGGTACCGTAGGAGCAACATATTTCTGTGCTGTTGTGTATGTTATTTGAGCTACCAAAACCTGAATTCGATGAATAAATCGAATAAATAAAGCAGGTGCCGCTGCTCAAAAATTAGTTTCGTCTCTTTTATGAATTTTTCATAATTTCAGTAATTTATTCTTTGTTTTCGCATTAAATTCGCCGTTTTTTAAGCCTTCATTCACTGATTTCGTATATTTAGTATAATTTCTGTATTATATGTATTATATGATTTCTGTATTATATGATGATGTATTATATGATATATGATATGATATTATAGTATCGAGCGTGGTTTGATATAGGATATTATCTGAATTCGAAATACAGTTTTCATATATAAATATAAACGTTCTCTAAATACACCAGTATTTATCTATCTTCTGTGTATAATTGCCTATCGTTATATTATATAAGTCTTTAATTACTTCCTATTATCCCTTCTTTCTTACTCGACCACTCCTCAGACAATATCATTTTGCTTCCTCTTTACTAAAACGCCACTTTGTTATCTCATTATCCTGAAGTAATCCTTTACAATACTTTGTCCACTATCGCTCATTCGTACGATCTTGAGTTACCCCTTTCGCGCGATCAATTTATATCACAAGCGTACTCATTAGTTACGTCAGCTGGTCCAACAATAAAGAAACAAAGAAAGTTCCATCGTTTCAAATAATCTCCATTTATTTGCAGTAGTTTATCGATTCCAGACGTCTCTCGTTATCGTTTCTTGTTAGCGCAGGAAAAAGTGGACCTTCTTTCTTTTTGACATCTGGATTCTCCGCGCGGATACGTTCACCGATCGAAGGGTGGCGTTAGCGTTCGCAGAGGGTTCGAGGAACAATCGAAACGAGTATCGAGGCCAGAAGAGACAATCGTCGTCCGACCGGATGGACTTTGTCGCTTCCACCTACCGATTATCCTTTGACCGACCTACGGATGAGACAATAATATGAGAGGGCCACTCGTAGAAAAGATAAGAGGAGACTCAGCCAGTGGATGGTAAGCGGGACGATCTCGGAACCGTTATTTCTCGTTATCGGTTGTTACGTGTGCGAAACAAACGAATCCGACGACGATGGGTAAACCCTTTGTGCTCCTGACGAGCACCGAATCCACGCGACAATACTCTTTTCGTTTCTGTCGCCACTCTTCCACCGAACAAACTTTCAAAAAGATCGCATCGATCCGAGAGAACTGGTTTATGGCCCCCACACAATGGCTACCACATAAATTCCATGCTTGCGCTGCTTTCGCATAAGCCTCCAATGAATTGTGATTCAGGTGGAGAATGTTTAATCTTGTGTAATATATGGTATCGTTTAATTCGAATTGCATTTAATATTTGGAAATTTAAGAAACCTTAATTATTTAATACTTAATATATAAAGTGTTTCTTTTTTTAAGTTTTCGATATTATGTAGGATATTAATCATGTTCTTCGTGAACTTTGTCAAATCCACTAATCGCACGATATCGAATGTAGTAATGTAGAACGAATTTATTAGAAAGTCGAGAGAACTTTTCGTCGATATTCACTGCTCGTTCGAAAGATTAAACAGAAAATTTCTATATTCGAAAAATAGCTTCCTATCACGCTCGCCATTCTCCATTTTCAGACTTCTGCATTTAACTACAAACTCGTCGTAATCTCACCAAAACCGTACTGATCTCCACAATTTCTCAAGTTCGCGACGTCATCGAGCATCCAGCAAATAAGCTCTGAAACTCTACGTAACCCAGCATAACCAGGAACACACGTTCCCATGTATTCGGTGTCTTTCGTCGGAAAGTTCACGCTTGCCGCGGACACGTACAAAGTACAGTAACCGAACAGAGAATATAATCGGATAGCGGGAGAGTGTAATCAAACGGAGCGGCATCGACTTTGCCCCTCTGTCAACGCTTTTCTTCACTGGAGAGATTCGTAATGCCAGGAAATAAGGCTGCGCTAGACAGAGGAGCCTTCGTTTCCTGAGAGGGACAGAAGCAAACGCAAAGCAACCCGTCACGACAGCAACAATTTCATGGAAGCAGTTCGACTAATCCTCTTCCGTGTCCTTCGGCATGGACACGCTTACTTTTACCTCTGAACACGTCTACTGTCCATGTAGTTCCTGTCTCTCGTTGTCGCTAAGTCCGTAACAGAGTGTCCTTCCATTTTAGTACGAAGCTGAAGCATGATAATACACACATAGATATTTCGTATGTAGTCACGCATGCAGTATTGCGTGCACGCAGATTGGCGCACGAGTTTCCAGTTCTGTTCGGACTAGGAGCCCGTACGAATGCTCACCAGAAGCCTTTTGGTCCTTTCACACAGCCACTGTTCGAATTAACTGATTTTGAAATGATGAATTTTGTGCTGGGTTTATGCGATATCATCTATTACGATGAAACCTATGAATCCTATTATGAATTTCCAGAATTACGAGTAATCTGGGAACTTGACTGTGTATAGGTGTCCATCTATGAATACATAAAGTTGCGCTTAAAAAATTACGATATATCGGCGCGCGAGATTCGGACATCAAAGAAATTACATTTCATATGTACCGATCTTAAGCGTAATGTAGTCCAGCTCACAACCGGTCCGATCTATTAGGTTGTCCGAAAAGTTTCGTTTTATAAGGAAATAATAGACGCACAATGTTTTTTGTTTTATATTAATTTATTGAATTATGCACGATCATACTAATAGAAATATAATATAATAATATAATAAATGTAATATAATAATAAAATAATATAAAACAGAAATTGTTGTTCATTTATTATCACCTTATGAAACGAAAGAAACTTTATGGATAGTGTTACGACCGTTCGCGGAGAGACGCGGTCGCGAGGAAAACGCGTCAGCGAGAGGCGTAAATTCTCGCTACGATTCGGTGAATCGACGCCGCGAAATAGTCGTTCCCCTGTTTCGGTTAAGATAACAGAGGTGGTTGATTGAATATGACACCGTAGTAAGTTATATTTCACCGTTTATTCCACAACTTATAACGAGGATAGTTACACTGGTGCGTATGTACGAGATGAATGAGTGACTGATCTGCGGGTGTGCATACCCGCTCGAAGGATGTTGACCGTTCGAAGGATGTAAAGTCAGTACCTTCTTGGGAGACGATGATGTGTCGGAGGAAAGCTAAGGATGGGTGTGTCTAGCGCACGGGACCATCGGATTTGTCGGTGCCGATGTTATTTAGGAAAGTGAGGGAATAGGCTTCGTTTCTAATTGGTTAAACGAAGGGTCTTAACCGCCCTCGAGAGAAAGTGGTTAGTGGGAGGACAGTTGCAGCGTACGTGCGAAAAACCAACTTTCCTTAGTTAAGCCGTGGTAGACAATAGTCTTTGGAAATTCTTCCGAACCAGATGTTTGTTTTGTTTGAAGGACCTTAGCAGGCAAGTGACTCGGGTTTATGACGGATGCTTAAGGCTATTGAGGGTACGCCGTACGGAAGAGCGGACATCTGGTGTCCGTCTGGCCCGCGGTGTGTGACCTGGGCCAGGCAGAGAGTCGCCCGGCGTAACAGATAGCCTAATGTAATATTACATTATTGCCATTATTATTACATTTATTACATTATTAGAAGAAAACTCTGAAGAAACCTAAACCGCATCCAAAGATTTATCAATAACCAAGCGACGATATTAATTGCCATCATATTCATGACACTATTTCGATCGTTCTAGCGCGGTCTAAGGGCGTGTACGAAGCTTATGAATACGTCTGAAAAGTGTATCGGCAATTGCCATCTCTTTCACGTAACGATATCTGCTCACGGTATAATCGGGTCCTGCCAGTAACAGCAGTAGTAGCGGCAATTGGACCAATAGGAATGGCTACCATTAGAGTATCTTGGACACGGACCAGAACTCGGTTCTGCAGTAAATGGATTTTCTTTGAAATACATCGTGTAGCCCAGTAGCCGACAACGTTTTCATAACTCTACTCGATTCATTCGTGAAAATCAGCGTTCGTTTCCCAATTCGATACGCGCCTGTCGCCCAACGTTTTCTAAGTTGGAAGGAGTATCGGTACTTTTTTTCGTTCGAATAAAAACCTAATAATAACGTAATCTATAACCAAACATTTTTCTTTATATAACGTTTTATAAGGCGTACAATATATCGTTGATTTTCGTGTCTCGCGTCACTGCCTGCGAGAAAATTTCACGAGGTTACCTATTTCGCTCGATATCATTTTTTTTTATAGCTTAGAGGAGATTTTCACGTTGTCGCGCAACCATTTTTTGGGAAGTTTTAAAAGCTCCTGAGGTTATTTTTTGGTTATTTTGATTATTCGAAATTTTCAGGTTATTTGACTTTTATTTCTAGATTCTACTTTTACGTAATTCCTTGATGTTTTGGTGAAAAGATAGTTTTACTAGTTGTCCTTTGCGAGGTGGTTTCAAAGCGCTCAAGTGTGTATGAAACCTGTACGTGTAACAAAGTTTTCTCGTGTAAGAATAATTTAGAACGTTTAATCGACCATAAACATTTGTTAGTGTCATCGAATCAAGTACTGTTATAATCCATCAAGAAATTCCAACGAAAAAGGTTGAGCGTGTTTGCGAGTGATGAGTGATGGCTTGGAACGACACGTAACGAATTGTAGCGAAGCACACGTGCATTGTAAAATTACAAGCTCGCAGGAAATGTCGATACAAGCAATTAGAAGGAAACCGACAAATCGCCTGCATCCTGCATCTAACGTGCCATTGGTTCGCCGTAAACCGGTAATTAGTCGCGCATGTTCGGTGAAAGCACAAATACGCCCTGTCACTGATTTAATTAGTCTATAACTCTTGCGCTGCGGATTAGATCTCATTCCTCTAAATGTTTCTATAATAACATAAATTATTACCACAACGAGCGCTATTTTGGTTCATTCAACACAGTTTAAACAACACAATACGTTTCATGCACCACAAAATGACTCGTGTCGATACTATGGTCTTGTTCAATGTACCATTACCTCGTTACTATTACAATTCGATACCTTTATAATTAGATACAGCCCAGAGAGCCCCAGTACATATAAAAGGAATGACAAAATTTGTAAGTATCAGATACTCGGAAAATAATTGAAAGCATTTAAAGCAATAATGCATTTTGATTTAGGATCATATCTCAATTGGTTCCGAAGATGTAGCGCTGTAAAGAATAATAGAAGTATCTAAGCCTACGGAACTATGAATGGTAGCCCGTAGCGATTTGACCTACATCTTTTCCAGGACACGCGTATACTTAGTACAATAGTAGTAATAGTAAAAGAACGCAAACGCTATCCGTCACTGACCAGCGTACTGTTAACGAGCTTGTGATCGGTCAGTGAAGTGGTGCAAGTGAGAAGTTCGAGCGTGCAAGAGTCAGCGATAGAGAATTATCGAAAAATTCGGTTCTCCTGCAACGATGATATCTCAACAATGGAAATTATTTTGCGGAGGAAGATTTACTTTTATTGTTTAAATTTTCAGTAGTTTTAGTTGATGTCACTCGTGTATGTAAGATTATTGGAATAAATATGTATACTTTTTGAACAATATCCTTTATAACTGTTTGGTTTCGTATAATTGTTGGTATTTTTAATAGCTTTTATAACAATTATAACACAAAACTATGTGAATTTTGTGACATTTTGAATAACAGAATTGGATAGAAGACAATGCTCGATTTCTTTATTCTCGCCATAATAATCGGTTCAGAGCAGCCACATCGATTCTTCTATATTTCCCGTCTACATCGAGATTGCTTCTCGTCGATCCAACGTGGCGCGAAACTTACGAACGTGAGGCTCAAATAAAGCGTCGATTTTTCGAAAGAACAGAATTAGGAGGTTCTTGGCTGGCCAGCAGCCAGCCAGCCAAGTTTCCGATATGCAATTCCGCTTTATTTCCGGATCGTTTGACGCGACCGCGTGCTCGTGCGAAAGGCTAATGTAATGGAAACGCTGTAAGCCTTCCTATGCATATTATTGTGCCACTTGCATGCCGCGTCGCAATGCTAATAATTGTTATGGCCCGATTGAGTGCAATTCCACGCCACTCGAGCGCTGTGCCGCATCGCGCGGCCATTACACTTTGGCATTGAATAAATTGCAACACTTTTCCCCGTTACTTTCCCGATTCGTTTCGACTAGAGGATCATCGTTTCGTCCCGCCATCCATGTACAACCCTCTCCAACGCTTGTTTGCCATTGCTGCTTCTACAGGCCATATGTTTAGGCTAGTTTCATACTGAGATATTAGGTTGATGTACGTAAGAAGTCGTTTCTCTGAAAAAAGAATTTTATGCGCCAATACGCTCGATCATATCACGAAGAAAAACTACGAATGCATTTAGAATAAAATTGTGAAACTTCATTATTGCGACATTAATGTACCTATAATCGGAATATTCGATATTCATTTTGTGAACTTAACAACGATTGTAACATTGACTACATAAATTCCTTGTAGTCGAAGATTTTATACTAGACAATGCTTCTCAATGATTTTACTAATTTCTTAATAATTGTTACAAGCTTTGTGTTACGCCGGGCCTCTCTGCCTGGCCCAGGTCACACACCGCGGGCCAGACGGACACCAGATGTCCGCTTTTCCGTACGGCGTACCCTCAATATCCTTAAGCACCCGTCATAAACCCGAGTCACTTGCCTGCTAAGATCCTTCAAAACAAACAAACATCTGTGTCCGAAGCATTTCTAAAGACTATTGTCTACCACGGCGGGACAAGGGAAAGTTAGTTTTCTCACGTGCGCTGCAACTTTCCTCCCACTAACCACTTTCTGTCGAGGGCATTTAAGACCCTTCGTTTAACCAATTAAAAACGAAGCCTATTCCCTCACTCTCCTAAATAACATCGGCCCCAACAAATCCGATGGTCCCGTGCGCTAGACACACCCATCCTTAGCTTTCCTCGGACACAGCATCGTCACTCAACTTCACTTCTTCTACATCGTTGGAAAAGTCAACTACTAAGTATACGCTAATGCCCAACGGGGCAGTCTAAGCATAACGCGAGAGTCGGTCTCGGTATTGTCGAGCATACATTTCCTCTCCTAAATCTCATAGTGCTACGTCCACTAATACACTAAATCTAATTATAAGAGCCCTGCTCTAACGCGCATATCTATCTTAGCTTCGTGCGACAAGTTGTTAATTACTTATTTCTCTACGTCAGTGTAATCTAAGTGCTGGAAACATATAATTTATAATTCTGTGAATCACAGGGTTATACAACCTCAATCACCCCTATTATCTCAACGGAAATCAGGGGATCGATCAATTCGTGGTGTCGATTGTTATAATCGTAACGGGGATTTACGACCCCCGTTGACGTCTCTCCTTGCGATTACGTCTCCCCGCGATTGGTCGAAATAACACTTTGGGTTAAATTTAGCTTTCCGAAAATATCATAAATAAAACTGGTTGAAGTCTTGATGCCGATAAAGTTCGATGAAATTCGAATCGTTTAAAATCATTCGACCTTCGTCCAAAGCGTGATTCAGCAAGAATCGTTTCGAACGATTCGAACGAATATCGTAACGGGATTTTAGAGCCGGGACCACAGTTGATTTTTCATCTATCGCTGGAGACACGACTGGTGGCGTTAGTGGTTGGAGAATTTTGGTGTATTCGATGAACCGTGAGCTCGAACCGCGATATTTTTTTATGCCCCGAGTCACGCGATTTTACGCGGGCCTTGCTGGATTTTGAACGAGTTTCGCCTGGAAAACGAAGCTTCGCTGTTGTTTGATCTGCTCGAAATTAGATGGAATATGGAATCCAGCAAAAATGACGCGTTTCGATTGCGATCATCGTCAAGAGATCAAAGGAATAAAAATCGCTGCATCTCTACGCTTTTTCCGCTATATTTTTTGACCAACGAAGTCGATTTGTAAAATTGAAATTCTTTTGCTCGTCGTGTTTACGAATAGGTTTAGTATGAATTTCGAATTTTTAAAATTGTTAGTTTTTCGAAATATTCGTAATAGAGCTTACTGTCTTTCTTCTCCAAAGAACTGGTAAATGAATTAATTTGTATATTTAATCGTTTTTATCCAATACCGACTACAAACAAATTTTTATTTCATCGGAAAGAATATTTCTTCGACGCTATCGAATTAAATATTTAACAAATTACTCGATAATTTCGACGATATCATTACGGATACGAATCATCGTCTCAAACAAAATGTATAACAACTAAAAACGGTACAACTAACGGCAAGATATAAAATACGAGGGTGCGTGGCATTTAAAACCGCGCAGAGGAAGCGCTTTTCAATGGCACTTACTGTTTTAACTTTTACGCTGTCGTTAAACCAATGGCCAAGGCTCTGGACGATCTTAGTACACGTTTAGTTACCGCTTGTTACAGCTCGGAATCTCCTCGTTTACATGGCAGTAGCGGCCAATAATAGAAATGACCTAACTTAAAGCAGCCTTCGCGTCGAGGAAAATAAAATCGTAACATCTGTTTGGGAGTATATAGAAGCGCGAAACTACAGTAACGCGAAAGTGATTTTTGCCGGGATTTGAACGTTATCGAGTCGCGCGACGAGTCTCTCATTTACATTTCAAATTTTAACGATTCCACCGGCCTAACTTGCAAAGCCGTTTTGCATGAACGTCTCGGGGTTCAATAATGGAAGACAAGCTACTTGGTTCGATAGTGGCCGGCGCGAAAATCCTTTCAACGCGTTCCAGACTCTTCTTTCTATTGCTATTGCCACGCTCTCGATACCGACGATCAGCCTCGCGTTCACGGGAATTGCTATTTTCCGCCGTTTCGTTTTATTTAGCTGTCCTTTTCAAATCTCTGTGTGCACTTCCGAGGGCGCACTTATCGTTAGCGATAAGCTGTCGTTGGGACAATGAATGGCAGCAAGGATTTTTGAGAAATATGGTCGTTAGAAATACTCGTTTCTGGAAAGTCGCTTCGATTACGTAAATAATAAGTGGAATGTGGATTTCTATACAATATAATATTTTGATGGATATAAATTAAAAGATAGAAATAATTCTGAATGGGCAATTGAGATATTCCTACAAAGAATTTTTAGTTTAATCAAGAAATATTTATGTTAGAAAGTATGTAGGAGGAGGAATATCTAAATAAGGTTCACAGATCATAGTGATTCATGTACGTATCTTCTGCCAAATCTAACAAAGAGAATATTTCAGAAATCATTGAATACATTCTATCGCGTAAGATGCAATAAATTTCATGTATCGAACTTTCAGAATATATTTATAATTGTTATTTGGAAGGATCAGCAGATTCTAATATCTGCAATCACACGACAAGTGTAATTGTTTTTTAATCGGTTTACGTTTAAACACATGGTACATTAGCTGATTAATAGAAACTCGATGGCTTTTAAACTTGATTCATTGATTCTAACGTGGTATCAAATGTCTGTCCCGGAGATATTTATTCTTTCATTGGTAAGTGAATATTCGTGAATAATTAACGAATCTCACTATTAGTTCTTATTCTTCTTAAAATTCACCTATTAAATAATTTCTATTTCGATGAATACACGACGCTTTTTCAAAAGATTCTGAAATACAGTAGGACATAGGCTATTCTAATTCATCACGGCTCGCGTTTTTCGGACAAACGAATAACTTTGTTTTCACACGAGGAAAGATCATTGTCACGCCACGAAGCTTACTATAGGCCGTATTTCTAACCGTCGCTCGCGGTCCTACAGTCTCGCAGAGAGATCGTCTTATCTGCCAGACGGAAAATATACAATGTATCGACGAGCGCATAGTTGTCACCAAGCAGCGAGTTCTAGAAACGTCGATTTCGGTCCGTTATTTTATACACATAAAGAAGGTGGCATACGTGATCATAGGTGCGAACGGTGGCATGATCCGAGCGTAGTGGGGGTCGTCTCCCAGAGAAGACAACGAAAAGGATCGAAGGACAATTAGTCCCTTCTGAAGAGTCAAACGTTATATGGTACATCAAGAGGTCTGACGATTAAAATTAAAGTCGCTTAGTCTAACGAGTTCATTGAGAGATATCGTAAAGTCGGGTCGAATTTCTGTAACATATTAACTGTATTCATCGCTAAATAATTTGTGGCGTTTTTATTATTACGTTCATTATTGTTAAATATACAAGCTATATTAACCTGTTAATTCAGTGTTAAACTCATTTGTATCACCTCTGTTATTTTAATCGAAAGAGGGGAACGACTATTTCGCGGCGTCGATTAGCAGAATCGTAGCGAGAATTTACGCCTCTCGCTGACGTGTTTTCCTCGCGACCGCGTCCCTCCGCGAACGGTTGCAACAATCATATATTTCGTATCGTTCTATCAAGCTTGTAAAAATTTTAGAAAGTTTATAAGACTTAGAAGTTAATTATAAGGATATCATCCCGACATTTTTCACTAATCGATGTTCCAACAATCGGTGTTGATAGTTGAGGTTCTACTGTATAAACTGCGGAATTTTTCGCATAATTATTCGGAGCCGTGTATAATCTGGTTGCGAGCCATCAGACATTCTTCTTGGCCAGGGTAGCCACGTCTGGCGAGTTCTTTTATCGCCTCCTAAAATATCGTCATCATTGAGCTTAATCGCGTAATAAAACGTTTTTGTTCCCCTGTTTGTCTAGCCGGTAGTCCCCGGAGGGTGAAGTTTGCACAGAGAAAAATAAATAAATCGCTATGGCGCATCGCCAAACCTTACTTTCCGCCATTGCCGTTACATTTCTTCGCCCCTCTGGCTTTCCACGACCTTTAGTTTCGACTGTTCTTTCGAAAATTTACCGGCGAAAGGCCAAGGATGACAGCGAAAACTTTTCCTTTCCTCTTATGCCAACGACTAACGCGTCTTTTATCGACGAGTAAAGTTCGAAACAAAACACACGCAACAGAAGATTCCAGAGGATCGTTCGATGAAATTTCATCTACCGAGAATTCAGCGGCATAGGAAGTCAGCTGCTCTGTAACTGGTCGTTATTTCGATTTCTTGTGCGATTGAACTAATACGATTGCTATGGTCACTTAGTATCGGCTTTGTTGTGTGTACGTATATGTCTGCAGAGAGGAGGTACGGATTTTGTAATGGTTCCGTGACTTCTTGTATCGGATAGCTTCCGAAGTACGTAGTCTTTTAACAATTGATACGTTTTACGATAGATTTTAGAGGAATTGAAATAGATTAATCTATTAGATACAAATTTAAACATTTAAACAAATTTAAAATTTAAACAATAAATTTTCTAAGACCCCCGAGCGAACATGTACTTATCTATATAGGTATGGCTATTACAAATGTGTTGCAATATTATTTCATAATACAGTAGTTTACATATACTTGTTTAATATTTATTTAATTTTTTGCATTCACCGCATGACAAGAACTAGTATAAACGAGTCTCCATTTGCAGTGAAAACTGGACAAAAGTTAAAAAATCAGAGAACAGGCAGCTATGGGAGTTGGAAGAGAGGATCATCGATTAGCCCCTCGATATCGAATCCGATGGGAGGAACATTTCAGGGCGAAAACCGTGAAATTTCGATTGGCGAAACAATAACATATCGGCGGCTCGAAGGATCGCTGACCAATAAATAATGCTTTTGTAATAAATAATCGTATTACGTAGCCACGTGGGGCGGTGGACTGCGTCCACGCAACCAGATCACCGACCTCGTGTACGTACGGTTACGATGGTATCGTGATAATCGACGTTCGATAATATCCTCCAATAAATTTGCCCCGATAACGGCTAGGATTTATATTATTGGAGCACCGTGGACTATAAACGCCGGTTACGACGTGCTACGGGGCCAATTTATTCTCCTCTGACGGGTATCATCTACCTCGTAACACGATAACGAATTTTCTTCGTTTTATCTTAAAGCCTGTACATCAATTTTACAAAACAGAAAATGATTTATTTTTCCATACCTTCGTTTGTATCGTATAAGTGGATATTTATTTTATAATGAAAGAAAGTTAACACTTTGACTGCCACGTTGGTCATATATGACCGGCCACGGTTTCTCCTGTGACGCCACGGTGGTCATTGGTGACCGGAGCGCTTGAACTTTTTACAATCGTAAAAATTCTATGAAAATTTATAGTTCGGGCATTTTGAATATAACCAATAAATAGAAGATACTTTGAAACAAAAAGTGCCCCATTGAACAATTAAACATTTTTATTGGAACATTAATAAAAAAAAAAGAGGACAAATCGTGCATCTAACGGTGCACTGTGTTTGCATCCATATCTTTGAGGGGTAATCTACGAATATTATTGTAAACACACCTTAGAAAATTATCGTAAATGCTGGTTTATGATCATATAATTGAAGTTAGAAGTGCGCACATACCTTACTTTTATATATAGAATGAGCGAGTACTGTTTACTAATATCTTCTACACGTTTCAACAATATATTCTGGACGTTTTGCTTACGACGAAATAACAAATGCGAATGGTTTGTTGAAATAAACGAAGACTTGTTATAATATGTCGCTATCAGCTGTCAGCAAGGCGCCACAGTGGTCACCCGTAACCACCAATAAGATAAACGGTCTATTGGGGAAGAATGTTGTCATCATCAATTTATTATTATTTTGCCGTTATATGCTTTGAATAATATAAATATTCCCGTGAAGTCCCGAGCGTAACATGTGATTTCGGCAGTCAAAGTGTTAACGTGGGAAGGGCTTATATTTGAAAATTTCAGAAATGAAGATGTGATCACAAGAAACGAAAGATTCTGGGCAATTTCATTAGAAAAATTTCCTGAAGACTTCAAATTCTATAATGTTATTACGCGTTACTATACGTGTAGTTTAAAGATTTCAGAAATCGAACTGATCGATGCAATCGTACGTTTCATTCATCGTAAGTCGGAAAGATCAAATCACGTGTCCCACAATTCCCATTAGAATGGACTGCACGCATGGGGTGGAAAGAAAGTGATCCGGTTGTAACGAGGCAGGGATCGAAGACGAAGGTGAAAACGAAGGAACTGGGCCACTCTTCTCTCATCCCGCGTTGTAATTGGAAACCTTCTCGAAGATCATCCTATGTATCAACAGTCCATTGGATAACGGAGCGTTCTCTTCCGCTTATCGGATAATTACGGGGATGAATCGTCTCGTTGCCACGAATCGAACAGAAAAACCCTGGCTCATCCAGGAACAGCCAGCGTTTAGCGATGGGATTAAGTTCAATATATACGTAGAAACCCGAATCAGATCCAATAATCAAACTCCGCTTCATAGGGCTGGAGTAAGTAGACTGCGGAGTTTTATGTACTTCGTGCGAATCAGATATTTCTATGCGAAATTTCAAAATGCAAAAACGCACGGAACATCCGGGAATCAGAGACGAATAATATTTGTTTGATCGCTGCATTAGTCTAATTTAATTAATAACAGACTATATAACTAACGTCATTAATGTTACTTAAGCGCAAACGAGCGCGACGCGAGATGCACAGACAGTTTCAACAATTTTAGAAATCGCTTGACAACGTGTCTATTGAATTTTAAAATCGCTTTTCGACAAATGACGAAAAATATGATTCATCGTATTTCTCATCCGTGGTCTTCGTACAGAGTATAAGAGCTTCGCATCTAATCTCACTGTTCGAATCTACTTGCGAAATACTTGATGCCATCGCTACCGGTGTTCCTGGAGGAAAACGAAGGCACGAAAGAAGAAAGGGGAGTGGGACTGTACCGAGGGAATGAGAAAGAGAAGTCGTTACAAAAAGTCAGGTCGGATCAAGTCGAGGGGCTGCACACTTGTGAAAGGGGATGTAGGCGTTAGATTAGCGTGATCTCCAGTGATAACGTTCTTTTTTCCCTCTCTTTTCTTCTTTCTATCCATCGAACCGTTTTCCACGTTGCAAGGAGCCGTCACGACTCTCTCGTAGAGTCTGCCTATCCTCGCAGGCGAGCAGCATCTTAGCACGTTTCTAGCGTGCAATTACTGACCCCTTAACGAGGAGGGTTGCGGATGCAACTTTTGAAAATCTCCTATTAGAAATAACGGCCCCTCCGGCGTACGTGTCCCGAGCCGCTCGGCAAATTGGAATCTGCGCGATGAGAAGGGTGCACTTACGTTTTTCTGCCCCTTCATTGCAACCCCCTGTCGAGCGGCAGGCCTCCTCGAAGGGAATCGATTTGTGTACCGGCAGTTTCGTTAAGACGCGATTAAGCCAGCCGCTGTGTTTTCGCAACGAATTGTTTCCCCGGAGAGTTTCCCCGTGGGATTTCGCGTTTTTCCATGCTAATTTACCGACGACTGAGCGCAGCTGTACTGACTAACGCGTGAAAATCATTGCAGTTCGTTCTGAGATTAAGAGATCCTTTTTGTGTTTGCTTTTGATCTGAAAGATGAAATGAAACGTCAAGATTTTCTTTTAAGGCATTTTTTCTCAAGTTTTAGAAGTGTTTTAAAGATAATAATAGGCGACAAGTGAAATTTTATCGAGGTAGTTTTACGGTGTTTGAAAGTCGTGGCGTTGGTGTCCTGTTCCAGTACGAAATTATCCTGGAAACTTTCTATTCTATTTTTTAAATATGCAACAAATATCGGAAAATTCCCTCTCATTCTGTATTTAACATATGTATAACATATTACGTCATTTACTAGAAGCTCATTTTCTAACGATTAAAAGCAACAAAACGCGAGTAATGCCATTAAACCGGCCATTGTGAAAGGTTAATGCTAGTCGTAATCACTTTCGGATTGTTACGCATCTCACTTTACCACCGTTTGGATGGCTGTCAATAAAGTTCATTTGTATTTGTCTAATTAACCGCAGCTGCATCGTCTATGACAATGCCGACTGTAATTACGACCGTGTGACTTTGCAACTGCGTCCACCTATGGCGATAGATAGATTTAGGAAATCGCGTATTGTCGCGACGAATACCCAATCGATTGTGTTTCGTCATGAAATCAGCGTTACTCTCGCTTATTTCATCGAAGTTTCATTGAAATACTCGAAGCAACACCTTTTAACCCTTAGAAGCTGTCACCATCTTACTCTAATATCAACTACTCTAATATTAATTATTATACTCTAAATAATATTAGGTTGATGTATTATTAAATAACGTTTCATACAATAAAACATTCATTGTACATAGTTTCTTCAAAATATCTTACATTTCATCAAAATAATTTTCACGTCATTCAATATATTTTTTCAATGACTATTTTTCTTTGATCATTTCAAATTTGTAAGAATTGTCAATTGTAGAAACTAAGAAGCTTCAGAACGGTTCTGTCGTAATTTCTTTGTTCATACATTTCTTTAATTTATTTATGCATTAAAAATTACTTAGATAGAACATGAAATATGCTGAACTTTTTCTAAATGCCACTTCTTTTTCAGAAACGAAAGAATTTGCTGGAAAATAGCGTTGCCCGTTATGAATTCCAACGTTTGTTACGGATGTATAAACGCTGTGATATGTTTATATTAAAAAGGAAAATAAAGAGCTCGAATAAAATAACGAACAGCGGATCTGTTTGTCAGAAGAAAGATATTTGTAATTAGTAAGCAAATCTCGTTACGCGGAAATAATTAAAGGGGATCGATGTAAATATTAAGGAAAGAGAAATTCTTTCAACTCGTTATTTACGTTATTCTCGGATTATATCTCGTTTTATAAAGATATTGAAATTTCTAACGAGTTAAAAAATTACAATTAATTATTAAAATTAAAGATTTTACTAAAATTCTTGACACTGTTCATGTGATATCATACTAATCCATCGTCAGTTCCTTAGAAGAGTAACACAATTATTATAGAAAAAATACATGAATTTTCCAAAAAGTTCGTTTGACATAGAAAATTATGTTTCCTTAATTACGAAGAAATATTATTTCTTTTACATTTAAACTAATAATTTTTAGTTGTCCAGAGTTTTTAATAAAATCTTGTTTATGTATATCGTGTGCTATAAGAAAAAAGATTAAAACAGGTTGTGAATTGTGAAAAACTTAGACTTAACTTAGACGATGCTATTGTACCTTCCCTCAACTCAAATCTCGACCATAAGATCACCAAAAACCGCATTAGATCCTCTCATAAAGCCTTTCATTTGATCGCATCCCATTCGCAGCCCATTTATAGAAAGAAAAATCGCTTTATCACGGCGTTTCGACGATAGTGGCCGACAATTTTCGAAAGTGAGTCTTTGACAATTGTGACGAGACGTGAAAACGGCGTTCAAGGTAAATGAAGAACATAGAAAATGCTGGAAGAAAAGAAGAGAATGGAAGATCTTAGTAATGGTCGTGGACCGAGGGTCAATTTAGACTTCAAAGGGTTCCCCGGTATAAAGGATATATAAAAAGGAGTCTCCGGTCTCGTATATCCAGAAGAGAATTCCATCTCGACGAGTTATTGGTGCCTATGATCTACGAACAAACTCGCTCCATTATTTCTCAATAAATTCTCAACACTTAAAAGACAGAGTTCTCTTGTTCCCAGAGGTCCCTTTCCTCGATCGTTTTGTCCAAGTCCAGCACGAAAGTTTCAAGTGGTTTTAAAGTGTCATCGCACACTCTCGCGCCATCGACTCGACTCGTTTCGTTCACCGTATCGATAAACTATAACGAGACAAATGGATGTGGGAGCGGTGCAAGCCTCCTCCTACACTTTCTCTCGGAGAAGATAGACTATACTCGTTTCTTCGCCCACTTTCTCCCTTATACGCTCGGCTAAATTCTTTTTTCTTCTTCCGACACGGTCGCTTTTGTCTCTACTTCTCCTATCGCGTGTCTTCTCATCGGTCTTTCCCAGAAAGAGAATCAAAGTTGCAACTGTATGTGGCCTCCATTTTCTCTTCATCCCTTATCCCCTGCCGTTTCATCCTTCGGCAACGCGTACTCTACGCGAGAAGTCACCTTGACTCCTCGATAGATATAAATGAATTCCTTATTTTCGAAGATAGCGCCTTTTCCTTCCGAGAATACGTTTCTTCTAGTTTGTAGTTTATCGTTAACGTGGTTTATGAGAATTACGTATCTCGCTATCACGAGGTCTATGGCCTGATTATTGGTTTCAATCTCGCTATGATTCTTCATTCTTTATATTTCGATCTTCCTAGGATTTTAACAAAACGAATATAATTTTTAATATTCGAAGAAAATTTTTAAAAAATTATTATAAAATCTATCATTCGGATTATATATAAATATATTATTGTTTCTTAGAATTGATGGTTTCTAATGTTTCGGAATCGTATTTTCTGATATATTGCATCAACAAAAGGAATATTAAACTACTACGTGAAAGATAAAAAATAGAATTACGTATATAATTTTGAAACTAATGTAGAGTTTACGGATCGGTTGGCGGAACGAGGAGATCGAATATGCGATATATGCAGGTGATCAAAAGGAGTACGGATCAAGATCAAGTCCACCATCAGTCTCGGTGTATTTGATGTCCGAGAGATGGCGGCGCCAGTACCTCGACGAAGAAAGCAATCCAATTTTGTACTTTAGTAAAAGTAGAGAGATCTTCGTATAAAAGCTCCTTTTATGTGAAATCTGATACGTTTCAAGCAACAAGCATCTACTCATAAGATATTTTATGTTTCAATCCAAATCAAATTATGCGTTATATTAAGCATCTTTCTCTTTAAGTTGATTTCGCAATTGAATTAAAATTACTGGATATTGCAATTGTTTATTCCATGATATAATAAAATTGCACTTAGCTTTATTGAAAATAAACTACATAATTAGCTTTAATTCAACGGAAGCTAATGATATGCATCTAAATTTCTACATGAAAGAAGAGACTTATCGCAGGTCGTGTAACATCTGTCGAAGCGGGACTCGAATTTGACTAAAACTCCAACGACTTCGCAAGTTCACAAGTGCACATAGATCTGCTCATATCGGACTACCGGACAGCATGTTCTTTTTCCTGATCCAAACGCATCTCGTGTCCAATCTCATCCCGTACGATCCCTTGAGATGCGAACTGTATCTCCGGACATCCACGCGCGGCCGACTTTATCTGAATTCGGGCATGCAGGCTTCGATATAACGCAACGTTACGTTCCACGCTCTATCGACTGTCATTGCAGGTTCGACTTTTCGTGTTTCTATCTCATTAAATAACCAATAAACGCAAGGCGTACATTTTTGAATTCGAAATACTAATTAAATACGTCCATTACAAACTTTACATTTAACTATTTTAAATTATTAGATTATTTAAACTACTGTTAATTTAATGGTGAGTTAAATACAATTCTATGTATAAAGTGTTTCGTTACCGTGTTACTACTCACTTGCTAAATCCTTACTTCATAAATCTATTAGAAACAAATTATCTTCGACGTTTTCTAAGAAAGAAAAACTCAATTATTTTTGTACATAATAGAATTCATACGAATTAAACACCTAGTAAATATTTTATTTCGATACTGAGATAGTCACATCTCACGATACTAAATCATCCACTGGGTGCAAACAAATTATAATTTTCCCTTGAATTTTGTATCCTATTATTATAAACTTCGTAATTTAACGTTACAACATATTATAGAACGTATGAAATTTCATATTCCGCTTTATATAAACAATTAAAATTCAAATTAGAAGTTCCATTGGTGCCCCAGGTTTCCCGGCAATGTTCACGGCCCTGAAACAATGGGCCTATATATCGTGCGGCACATGCGTGCGAAATCGTATTAATTTATCGCGGGGCAATTACAAGGAGCCATATATTAGGTGAAGTAAAAAGTTCTGAGCGCTTTTTCGCTTTATTTCGACGATGAAATTAACATAGTCAAGATTATTCGATTTAGATTAAATATGCGCCGTTTTGTTCGATTACTTTTGTCCATTTTGAAGGCAATTTCATAATTCCGCGGTTGAAGAAGTCCTCGTCCCTATTGGTAAAAAACTTGACCAGCTCATTTTCACAAGCCTCTCTTGAGGCCAGTTTTGTACCATCAAGAAAATTTTGCAAAAACTTAAAAAGGTGATAATCGCTTGGTGCCAGGTCTGGACTGTACGGCGGATGCGATAGAACCTCCCAGCCAAGCTCTCGGAGCTTCTGACGCGTCGTTAAAGATGTGTGCGGCCTGGCGTTGTCTTGATGGAACACAACACCTTTCCTATTGGCCAATTCTGGCCGCTTCTGGTCGATCGCCTGCTTCAGTCTGGTCAGTTGTTGACAATAGAGGTCCGAATTAAGTGTTTGCCCCGATGGGAGCAGCTCATAATGGATGATTCCCTTCCAATCCCACCAAACACACAATAAAACCTTCTTGGCCGTTAATCCACGCTTGGCGATCGTTTGGGCCGGCCCACCGCGATTGGACCACGATCTTTTTCGGCTGTTGTTCTCGTATGTGACCCATTTTTCATCGCCAGTCACCATCCGCTTCAAAAATGGGTCGATTTCGTTACGTCTCAACAAAGAATCGCAGGCATCAATTCGGTCCAAAAGGTTCTTTTGCGTCAATTCATGTGGCACCCATACGTCGAGCTTCTTCTTGAGACCAGCCTTATGCAAATGGTTCCAAACGGTTTTCTGGCTAATCTTCAGTTCCTGGGCAATGGAATAAGTGCTCACATGCCGGTCCGACTCGACGATTTCCATGATTTTATCCACATTTTCGACGATTGGCCTACCAGAGCGTGCCTCATCTTCGACGTCCATATTACCAGAACGGAATCGTTGGAACCACCGCTTTGCTGTTGCATTCGATACTGTACTGGGTCCATAAACAGCACAAATTTTTTTGGCCGCCTGCTCCGCCTTTTCACCTTGGTCGTAGTGGTACTGAAGAATGTATCGAATTTTCTCTTTTTTTATCTCCATTTTCGAACGCTGTAACACACAACTGGCTTCACCGAACACAAAACTGACAAAGAACCTTTTTGATGCGTAATATCACCTTGAAATCGGTGTATACTATGACTCGATGCGATGTGCACATCGTGAGATATGGCTCACTAAAGACATCTAGCGAAAAACGCTCAGAACTTTTTACTTAACCTATTAGGCAGCCAGCCTAGGAGCGTAGCCCTGGCAGACCTACGAGAGCCACGGAACCAGAGGAGAGGAACGTAACTATCCGACAGGGAGCGGTGGAAATTGGGGGGAGAAAGAGAAGGCAACGTGGGAGAGACGAGACGTAGACGCCAGGCGGAAGAAAGGGAAGGCGAGACCTGGGGACCAGAAAGAGACTCCGAGTTCATTTCGATTCGCGGGGTGCCTGCAGCGATAACGCATCTGTCGCCTTCTACCCCAACCTCTATTCCTACCATTGCCCCTAGAATACTGGATCCCTGATTTCTGTAACTGAAATGTACTGGTACCGTCTTTACTGTTCCACTTTGACTGAAAATTTTAAATTGGAGATTTTGTCTTCTCTTTGGCGTTCTTGCTTTTTTTCTTTTTTTTCAATTTATTAAGTATACAGCTTGCTCACGGATTAACATGTTCGAGATCGACGTAGTACGACAAGACTGCTTCTAATGGCTAAGTTATTTTTGCGATTGTAATTTCTTGTTCGATAAATCGGGACGATCGGTTACATACGAGACATATGTACGAGTCAATGCGAAATATTTAGCTTAAGAACAACTGGACACCGAAACATTTAGTCGGATCGAAGTAGTTTCAGAAATATGAAAAAGAACATACTTAGACTTAGGTATGAGAATATTTGATTAAAAATGTCATATGCTACAAGTCAAACAAGTGTCTATATGTCAAATAAGATAACATTATTCATTCGGATTTTAAGCATTTTACGCGTTCATTCGAATGGTATTATTTGAGATAAGGTAAGGAGTCAAGTCATGAATTCTGGACAGAAAAATATTTCTATCCTTAAAATGAACTTGAACTTTATATCTGCGTATTCCAACAACCAAGATTCTTCTTCATCGCTCTTCTTCTCCATTTTCTTCTTTTTCTCTTCTACTCACATCGATATCGAAAAGGAAGAGGAGAGAAACACCTGGCGGGCAGCCGCGAGCGGAATCCAGCGGCAGGCTGTTCGTTACGAGAACAATGAGAAAAGGCGTAATTTATGGTCGACCCGACGAGATTCGGTGACCTGGGGATGGGCTCGAGCAAACGTGAATTTAAATAGACTTTCTCGATTCGCGTGCAATTAACGGACTGAGAGTTCGACGGCGGGAATCGCGGATGCGAGGAAAGTGTCTGTAGAGTTTTATGGATTGGACCGTCGTGTAGTTTCGGGAGCCAAATGGTCTGCCCAGAGTGCATAATGGATCTAACGGATTATTTGTAAAGGTTACTAAATTTTCAGGTTAAAAGGTTCCAATGTGGAATCTTGAAAGCGGAGGATATACGCTCTCGTTCGTAAGCATTAGGGAACCTTTTTGTTTCGTACAAGACGTGATAACATATATATTTTACCTATATATATAGAGACAAAATGATTAATTCATCGCGATTTTACGTTCGTGCAAGGTGTTCGGAATTTTGAATGGTCGTCCGCTTATGGCACGGACAAGCCCATTCCCTTCTTTAGGAAATTCCGAATTGCATGTCCTCTCCGAGCTGTAAACCTAACGACTTCGAGGTCAGGTAAAAAACGCCTGGAAGAGACTAGCCGGAAGGGCACGATGGACAGACGAAACCCAACGGCTGGTAGGGAGAATCAGCAACGTAGAAGGACAGTTCATCATCAGACATTGTACCATACGGTTGAAAAACTTCACTCCCAACAAGATCTTACCACCGCCGTGCATCACATCGCACGTTACGTTTATATAACAACTTCAACACAGTGCTGGATTACTCTAACACTCGATATATCAAACCTCCTCCACCTTGAGCGTTAATTCATTGGAGGTACGCGATATCGACCGATCGGTTTGACTTGACCGGTTGCTGTTTAGTCGATAATTCGCAACACAAGGTAACCGGGGAAAAATTTGTCAAAATTATTTGTAAGAGTGATGAAAGTTTTATTTGCAAAGGATGATAGAACAGAATCACACATAAATTTTACACGAACAAATTTATATTGTACAAGCCAATATTTGGAAAAATTAGCTTCAATAACATAAAAAATTAAAATTCTGTACTTCTGTTAAATAAACTGATTAGATTATGGAGGTTTTATTTCAGCTTAACGAGGTATAAAATCATAAAACTTGATTGACAATGGTACGTTCTGGCCGCATGAACGCCTATGCTTTTTACCAATTTCATCATACGAGAGAGAATTCATTATTTAACGAAGAGATCGATGTTAATGTTTATGTAGGATGTAAATTTGCGTATGAATCCGATAATAGATACCGCATCCATAAGTTACATTCACATAGGCGTGTGTCACATATGGTAGCTACAACTAAACTATTATTTTTAATTTATGTTCTCAATTTACCGACTAACGAAGCTCAACGCCGGGGCACCGGAATAATTAATGCTAAACCGGCTGCTCTCGTAAAATTATCTGGCCGATAATTTTTGTTGAAACTCGCCATTAAAGCGTGTGTACGCAGATAATCACCCCTGTTTACGCACACGTGTCCCTCTCATTTTCTTTATCAAGCTTAATGATGTTAATTTCCGCGCAGCTTGGCCCAACATTTTTCTTTTCGCTAACCTGCCATGCGTTGCTCACTACCTTCCCGTATCGAATATGCCTTTTTCCTTTTCTATCACCGTTAAATGAAATATGGGATATATATGTGTAGTTTTATGTACTCAATCTCAACAATCTCTTGTTCCCTTTCGTCAACAATACGATTCACTCGATAGGATCCTGGTGGCGTACAATTTTATTCTCTATCTGTTTATCTCCGTTTCCGTGGAGATTCCGTAGGATGTTCCTGGAGCCGGTGGTATTCCAATTTCCAGGGACGATGTATCTTCCCAGTTGGCTGGTTGCACTCACGGGCAAGAACGTCGGCTTGCCAACTGGAAGTTCATTAACGAACTAAATTACCGTATCCGTTACTTTTATCGTGCCACCGCGAACGTATAGTACAGCCTCCAACCCGGGAAATCGTTTCTGACGATATTTGGCTCTGTACACGGTTTGCCGGGTTAACTGCTGCAAACAGAATTTCCGAATATCCCCCTCCCCCCATTCAACTGAAGCACAGAGGAGCACGACTCTGCAACAATAATTTTCTACTCTGCATAAGATGTTGCTCGCTCTATGCACATCCTATCATTCTAATTCATCAGTTTTAGAATATATAATAAGCCAAATGAATCGTTAAAACGTTTCAGATTTTTTCAATAGTATAAAATATCACGTGTTACTTATTTTATTTCCAGGCAATTTACCAGAATTGAAAGCTCAGGAGCGAAGCGTCCGCGTCAACGAAACATCAGCAAAAGTTTCCAATCTTTACGATCTCCCAATAATCTCGACAAATATCCCAAAACGATACCGTGATAGAGTATCCCGAAATTAACGACACGTGAACGTTCGAAAATATTCGCATAGCTGCCTGGCAGTCGGAAATGGTATTAAGATTCATTTATGTGCTCGGCTAATGAGATTAACAGCGAGGGGCAGGGCGTTAAAAAGTCGCAGATTAATGTGTTAATGAACCGGGTATCGTGTGTTTGCGCGGCTATTCTATTATCTCGTTGGAATTTCGCCGCTTTTAACGTTTTATCAATGACGATGACGCCACGTGCGTGGTCGCGCGCGCGCGCGCTCGCGTTTACGTTGTCCGCGCATATGTTCGCCGTTGGTCGGCCAATAAATAGCGATAATGCCGCGGCATTATAGCAATAAACGGAAAATATAAATACAAATTTAGCGAGAGGCCGAAAGTGAGCCGATATTGCGAGCAAGTAGTGGTGGATGGCCAATGAAGAGGGGATGGGGGTTGAACAGGAAACCGGCTTATTATAAATTGATCTAATCTATATGCATTAAAAGCGTGTTTCGATACGCACACCTAGCCACGCGGCTGCAACCGATATCGCATTTTGATAATGCGCCGGGATATTCAAATTAGGCGAGTTTATCAGATTTAGCGGAGTGTCGCCACGGGATCGAACCGATATACCCGCAGAGATTCCACAGCGTTTGCTATCTTATCCTGCGAGACTTTTCCGCGATTCCCCGAACAATTCTAATTACCAACGTTTACATGTTCGCCTGAAAGGCTCGAAGCGGTCAGTTATCGGTTTTAGTGTTGGGGCTATTGGCAGTTTCTGGTGTTTTATCGGAGATTGTTTCATTACAAAGAGCAGTAGTGGAAAATGATGGAAAATATTTATAAAACGTCATTCTATCGGATCCAAGGATATGCGATAGCGCAGCTATTTATTGCAAATTATTGTAAGTTGTAAAAAGAAGTAGTTGAAATGGAGAGTGTAGGAAGCGAAAAATTGGATATAGTTAACTTCGTAACAAATGTATGAAATGTAAAACTTCAAACGCTATTTTGTAAATCGCGGAGAAGAAAAAACTGATATTTGCGATTTTGATAGATTTGGTTTGCTGGATTCTACTGTTAACTTTCTCATTATATGCAAATATTGCCCATAGCAAAATACAATAAATAACAACAAATGTTACACCGTAAGTTTGAAAATATGGAAAATAAGTTTGTCTGTGATTTAAGGATTTTCGTCAGAATGTTACAAAATACATTTCACTACCTCGAATTCCAAACAATGGTGTAGTCAGACGCACATTAAGAGAAAGCCCGAAGGTAATTGACGAACTGCGTGTAATGTTCTACGGAAACGGGGGATGTCTGTGTAAATGACTCACAAATTGCTATCTGAAATGCAAATAAATTCATTCGTTTCTGCGTGTGGTTACAGGGGAACAATAAAGAGGCTGCAATAAAGTTGGAAGGGAAAGTGAACGAAAAGGGCGGAGGGGAAAGAAAGTAACGATATTTGCAATAAAAATGTAAATATACGATAGAAATAAAACCATCAACTAAATGTAACTCCTTACGACATTTAGATTATTTAAATTGCGCGTCATTTTGATAATTTGAAGTTTCATTCTTATCAAACTATAATAAATATTTCACGATGATAAGTGTAACAGACAAAAATAAATTAATTTATTCTTCCAATTACGTAAACAATCATTTCTGCCAAGCATTGCAACAAAATATTTAAAACACTTTTGTATATTTATGCTACCGCTCGGAAGTTTTAAGACGATTATTATATTTGCTTTAAAACTAGAAAAGGTTAAGTACCTAATTATTCAAATTCACGAAGGAATTTAGCTCGATATTTTATATTTCAAAAAGCCACCCAATGTTTAATGTGCTAACGTATTAAAATTTATATTATGAGATATATATAATACATTCAACTTTTAAAGTGTAATCGCGGGCCTCTCGTGTCTGATATATTTTTCACTGGATAATGTGTATACATATGTCATATATACAAAAAAAAAAAAACTAAATTTGCATAGATATCGGCAGTCAAAAGTAATCATGTAATTTAATTGAAACAGTAATCATCGATGTATTTAAAGGTATGTTGACTTTTTCGGAGACTGTAACTACAAGAAGGCGCGATTTTATGGGGACTTGCGGCGTGGCGCGCGCGTGCGCCACCCCTATATAGCGTTGGCGAGTAGAAAACAAGGGATAGCGCCGACAACCGACCGGCACAGAGGATTATCCGACAAGTCGTGGCCGGATAGGGCCATAAATTATGACGGGAATTTGTTCGTTCGCTCTATAATTCCCTAAGAGTGGAGTGCATGAAAAAAAGAGAGGGAGAACGATCAGCCTCCAAGTAATCGGACGATCAGTCTCCTCACGAAAATTTTAGTTGTTTCTCCTCTAATACCGACTCGCATTACGGTCATTGAATCCTGTTGTAACAACATAAAGACGTTATTAAAATGTTTAAAATGAGAGTAGCAGTTAAACCTATAATTTATAATATAATTTTGTGCTAAAATAATTAGTTCTAATTTGTACATATTGTAGTGTATATATCGTGGCATGCATTTAACAGATTGTCATTCAATTTTTCATCGTAGGCAAATAATAACGAAGATTGAAAGGATAGACGATACCGATTTGTTGGAATTTACAGAGGATTAAAATCTTCACTTGGACAGTGATACGGTTTCTCTTTGAGACTTTAAATCGATCGGTCTACCCCAAAGCCAACCTCGCAGATTGGAGGCTCACCGCGTAGACATTGTGCGGAGACGAATGAATCACCGGGGATTATCGCATTCAAAATTCGTTTACGCCACCTTTTCTCGGACGCGAGACGCCTCGTAGGTAATTTTATAAAGGGATTCAATTGGCTTTACATCCGACCGGTGAAATATGAGTCTGTGCCGCGTGAAATAAGACCCGATTGGATTGAAAGAGTATCTTACCACCACTAGCTGTCTACTTATATGTATGTATACACCACCGTCTCTTCCAACTTCCTGCCCTTGCTGTTAATATTGTATCGAAATCTCAGCTGTGTAATCTATGGGATGCCTCTTTGCAGTTATTACTGTGTTACGAACAAATTTCACTACATATCTCTTATTCGCTGCAACAATTACAGAACTGGAATTTAGTTCATCCAATATTCAACGAACTGAATAAATTTTCGGTAGAATTTGTTTAGATTGGTGACGGATTTAGTTGATTAAATTTGATAAACACAGTCCTTATTAATGTCCTATAGCGTTACAAACAAGTCTCGCTATATGTGCTGTTCAGAAGCCACATTGATCAACCTCATCGATTCAAAAGTACAGAAGAGCGATGTTACTAGAAATGATCCTTTTACGATAAATGAACTTATGGAGGTAAGAAAATTACCCTTTAAGAATTCCATTGAATGTGTATTTATATTATAAAATTACGGAATTTTTACAAAAAGTGATGTTGGTCGGTTTGACTTTCGTAATATACTGATCTTTATCGAGATACGGTAAATGAATCGAAAAATCATAGCTGGTCCATACAGAAAGCATATTGAAATAGTCATTCCTATTTAATTACAGCTGAATTCCCGATGGGTTGGTCAGATAGGGTTCGAAAAGAAAGGTACATCAAGAGGAACCATGTCGAAAGCGAATCGATACCTCGACGGGATTTTAATAGCTACAAAGGATGTACGAAGGCTCCCTTGGGAATCGGGACCCGCGTTCGACACAGAACGATATGTTTACCTCGGTAAAAAAGGTGCTTGTCATTCGTATTTCATTGAACGTTACAAAGTCGACGCCGGTTGTTTCATCGCGGACAGTCGTCGATGATTTACCTTTGTTATTAATTTTTAATTAACGAGTCTGTCACCGGCGATAGAAAGGGTACACGCACGATACGACGAGAAACACGTGGAACAAAACGACGCAGCGTACTTCTCAATGGAGTCGAGAAGAAAGGGGTTAGATTAGGTTGGGGCTCGACACAATGATTTCATGCACTGTCGTATTTGTGCAACGTGTTAATTATCGGACTGCTTTCGTGGAAGCGTTTCAAGTCGAATTTTTACCTCGCGGAGAAATTCTATGTTGCTTCTGGAGATGTCATATTTTATAAAAACCAAAATATCATAGAAACATTAACGTCTTCATATGTAAATATTAAATACAATATATGAATACACGTTACGATAAACGATTATTGAACTTGATTAATTAATTTATTATCACTGACTGTGACGATATTAAATGAAATATAAGATCAAATAAAATGTAAAAGGTATGAAATACATATGGTTAAACATATTCAACGATTGAACTATCGTTCTCTTGTTATACGACTCATAATGTGAAATTTATAAATGAAATCGACAAACGTAATAACGTAGAATTACGAAATAAAAAATGAATAGAATAACGGAACACGTTCCATTTTACATAAAATTATGTTAGTATAGGATTCGATGCGTCGTGTAACGATGTAAAACAAGGTAAACGGAATCAAGTGAATTCCATATCACCGATGGTGGTATTAATAATCAACCGTGATCGGCATCGAAATTTGCATAGAATTTAACGGCAACCATGTACGAAAAGAAAATGGCGACTATCCGTGTATAGAAGGAAACGAGGTAGTAACGAATAATCTCGATGCACACGGTCTCATACATATTTATTCGCGACTTGTGTACACGATGAAAGCACCAGCGATCCATATGCATGTGACGACCGAACCGCATATTCGAGGTGCAGGATAGCCTTGTAAAGGGCCTCGTTCACGGTCTAAAAGCGCAATCAGTTCCTTCTTCATCGATTAACTCTTGCATTATACGTAAGACGCAATTTGACCACTTCGAAATCAGTTCCAAATTATCAACGAAGATAATTCTCCGCGAATGTTTAATTCTTACACTATTTTATAACAGATTTCATTATGTATTGCTCTTTCTGTAAGTGCTGTAATGTTTATGAATGGGAATGTATGCAATATTCGGTATACTTTAACGACTTATTAAAACGCACTATTAAAAACATCAGGAAATATGAGTGTGTAATAATTACAGTTTACTGATAGTTAAAAATGTATTTGTTTTTCTGTTCTGAAAGTGTTAATTTGGAGTTTCTAAACGGATGAAGAATATACATCATTACACAGCCATGACAGTGGGAAAAAGTTTGGAAAATCAGATTCAACGGTTTCAAAGCATTGACAGATTAGCAGCGATCGAGGTGCATAATGTGTTCGTTAAAGCTTTCATTTACTATCGGCGAAACGTTTCGTTTCCGTAACTATTCGCCACACGTTCCGGACTGGCGGCAGTTTAAAACTCGAAACGGCACTTTAATCGGGCGTTCTTCTCGCGCAGACAGTTTCCTGCCGGTGCGCCATTCACCAGGCCAGAAAATCGTCGGATCGTTCTACGAACTTCACTCTTTTTCGTTCCCAGCGCCTTACGAATTCGTGGATAAGTCGCTGATATATCGACGATCGAACCGCAGATGGAAAACGTCTTACGAGTAATTTATTCCCGGCTAAGGAAACAGCCGGAAGGGAGAAAGCTCGCCAAATCCCGCCATTGTTTCGCTTTCCATTGATTTTTTAACCAACGGCTGTGTTATTTGAGCGTGAAATGATGATGGAAGTTCTGCAGGAACAGATGTTTAAACTCGTAAATGAAGAAATTTTATGTGAATTGTGAATGTGTGACAAGTGTGACGATTAAAAAGATTTCACGCATGAAATTGAATACAAAACAAAACTTGTCATACTGTTCGAAATACATAGAAAATATTGTTTTCTTTTTATTCCTATTACACATAACAAATACATTTTTTTGTAAGAAATTAATAAAAACATTTGAAAAATGAATAAAATCAAAACGTCTGCCACCAATACTATGAATTATCTCTGCAATGGACTAGAACTCGTAAAGTATTATATTCCTTGTATTATAAAATAAATGATAAATAAATAATGTGCTATAAGATGAAGGTTCTATTAAGATTAAAGAATTAATGCCTCGTAACGATTGCAAAATAAAATTTTACGTAACGATAGAATGACCTGATATTCCCTCTGGTTGGAATTAATTAAATTTCGTGAATGGTGTTAAGGAAACGCATACGCGGAGGAAATTATGTAATCTTAGGTGTCGAGGTAATTTCGTTCCTTCCATTGGTATTGGAAATCCAGTGATTTCAAAGGAAACAGGTACGTTCTGGCGTTGTCGGATCGAGCTTTCATCGGTGTTGATGTTTCTCGCTTTTACTTCGCGATTCGGACGATATGTAAATACCTTTTACGCAAATGAAAACTGCATACAGGCACGCGTGGTGGTGTAAGTCGCAGCGAGCAGCGCGCATATATCAAAAATACGAGGGTCATGAAGGACGAAAGGCTAATATGGAAAATTAAAAAGGAGCTTTCCCCGACTGGTTCGCCAAATTACTAGATTTTCCATTTCAGGATATCCATCGCAGAAATTGCCACCATGCAAATGTATAAGTTGGCACGATGCATCGTCTATAATAATTTTATCTACTTTTTAGAATTTTTTATATGATTTTACGTGATAAATATAATTTTGTGCCGTATTATTTAAAAAGAAGTTGTATTTATTAAAACAAAATTCTATTCGCGTTTCTTCAAATATCACAGAGACTATTTCATTAAAATTCATATGTTAGAAATATTTTTGTCGCTAAAAACGAAAGAGAGTTCGATTTGCTTTTATTCAGATGTTTCCGGAATTGTTTCATGAAGAAGCTATTGATTCGAATCAAATTTCAGGATTCACGTATTAGATAAATTTTTGTTATTTCCTAAAGAAAGAAACAAAAAGACAGAAAGAATTCGATCTCTTTCGTTGTAAATGGCTGAGTTTGTACAATATTCTCTAACGAGACACTTTCGTAAGTCAGTGAATCGAAAATAATCATTGCATTACACGTAACGATCTGCGTGCGACGGGTTTCACTCTCACCGTCTGCTCCCCGCTTTCTAGGCCACGAATCCTGGCGTCGTTACAATGTTATATGGAGGTAATGACCTCCAGGTCCGCTATTAACATGAAAATGCTTGTCATACACGGTGATAAATAATGCATCGGCGTCAAAGACCCTGCTACTTTTCTCCCCCTTCATATTTCGTCCCCATCTTTCCATTGCAGGGAACAACCGATAGCTCGTTGCTGCAACGCCTGCATACAATACCCGAAACCCTCCGAACCAGTCACATTTTTAGTCTAATGAAAACCTTTTCGGAATTTGATTCGCACTTTTAGAAAAGAGGCAAGACAATACCTTTCGTTTTACAAAAGAATATACATAGCCTGGCGGAAGTATTCGAACACTTGCAGATACCTTTTATCGATATATTATGTGCGTTATACTCCATTTTGAAATTTCATTTGCATCGTTACGAGACTCGACTCGTTTGAAACAAATCTCAAAATATATCTAAAAATTAAAATATCCACATAGTAGAAGCGTATATCTCGCAGAATTGACAAAAATATTTAAACAATCAATTACCTGTTGAATTAATAAACCCGATGTTCAGCATCACATTTGGCATATATTATACAGTTAAGACACCTATTTATGCTATATACTAATGCTTTACTAAATATAAATATCACATATAAAGCTGAATGTTCTTTTGTCTTTGTGAAACTGTTCTTTTGTCAAAACATGAAAAGGAGTTGAAGATAGCATTTAGCGAATGTTGTATTTTAACGTGTGTTACGAAACGATGGATATTCGTAGAACCTACGAAAGAAGGCTGAAAACCGATCTCGTGAGACGATCCTGTGCCATTTTCCAAGGGAACAATGCCAAAAGAGATGATTGATCCTGCGGCAATACCAACCGGTTTCACGGTGAATTCCTGTCCACGTGACGACGACCATGCACTCTTTGCTGCGTCCCATATGTCAGCCTGGAAGTCCGGGCCTTTGGCCATCAACGAGTACAAAATTCGAAGACCAGCATTTTTCCAAATAGTCCGTTTATTGGTCACTTTTTCCGGATGACGCGTCAAACGCGATCATCCGGCAATTGATCGATTCTCTGCCAGCATAACTGATCCTTTTGGTTCCTGTATATGTATATACGATTCCTGGATTGTTCGTAATTGGTTCCATTTCGAATATAATACACTTTGTATACTTTTACTTCGTATTTAATACATTTCTTACTTTGTTCTTCGTATTTGATATACCCTTGACGATTTTTCTTTATAACGTTCCCTAAAATCATAAGCTGTGATATATATACAAAGTACACATAAATAGAAGCATGATTGATATAGTTAAATGGTTTTGATAAAAAATAATCGAAGGTAACGAATATTGCAATTTATGAGGAAGATCATTAAATACAGAAATATGAAAATAGCCGACACTGGTACTAATTCTTGAAATATCTGTGTGGACGTTGTCAACGTTCAATGGGCCGTATGATCATTGGTAGAATTTGTATAGAGAGAGTATTTTGCGTCCAGTCGGTAGGAATTATTCGTTCGGGTTGGCCATTCGTCTTCGTTGGTTGAAACGAAGTTGCGGAAACTGCAGCACGCAGCTACTATTTTTCAGCGGATAAACAGGTAGAAATTTTGCGTGGACTCGCGAGTACGGTCTGGCCGGAGTTTAAAAATTCATAAGGGAGTTCGCGCGAAGATACGAAACAATGGGGCATCGTATGAATTTTAGAAGAGTGGCGAATTTGAGACACGCTGCTGGAACATTTTATCCAGTAGAAAAGCACAATCCGGTAACCGTGCTTTATCTCCTGGCGCTCGGTAAATTTTAAGGATTATCTTTTGAAATAAATAGTTCGTGGAAGCGAAGATGCACACGCTGTTGACGTAACCGGTCGACATATCGGTCGTGTATAGGGTGACAGAAAAAATCGTTATCCACCATCATTATAATTCCTCTATATATACCTTAAAAATGTTTATTAAGTAGTAATTATTAGAATTATAAATATATACAGTATAGTGTATATATAATTTATATCTATAACTATATTGTATATTGTAATAAATATGAAAATCCTATAATTTGATATTTGAGTCACTCAGAGACCATACTGATCAACTCCGTAAATTGAAAAGCAGGGAATAACGATTACAAATAATGCTTTTTAAAGTTTATCTTAGAATTTGCGGTTATTTATACTAATAAACTGCTGAAAATTACGTATCTTTATGAATTCTATCATGTAAAAGTGGAGTTAATCTGTTTGGCTTCTAAAGGAGCATTTAATTACCACATCCATTCAAATAAGTAGTTTCAGATTTTCTGTTTTATAATTATTAGAAGTATGCAAGTGCTTATATAGTTGTATACATGGATAAAATTACACGCGACTTATTTCGCGTTTTTCATTCGTTGGAGAAAAGAGATCAACATCGCCACGTTCCGGGTGAATCATTTTTCTCTCACCCCATATATATCTCGAAGGGACAAGCGTTCTCCGTGGCTGTGTATTTGCAGGTCCACCGCGTGTGCACGCGCGACAACGCCAGTAAAAATAACACGATAACCTCGCAGATGTCACCTGCCAGAACACTCGCGCGCTCCGACAACTGCATCTGGGCAATGAAAAAAAACACATATAAAAAAAAAATAAAAAATAAAAAATGGCCCACTTATGAAAAAATCCTCGACACGGTTGTCTCTCTGTCTTCCTCCTTCGGGCTTCATTGCGATTTTTAATTAGCGATTATCGAACTCCAGGTGTCACTGACATACCTCGTGACTTCGATCGAAATTCGATTGCATCTCGCTATCGAATATACCGCGCGATGACCTGTACGCATGAGTTATAACTTTAATTATATAATAAATCCTTCAATTTCGAGTGATAACGCGCATTGCACGGGCTTCGTTACGCAACAATCCGCGAAACTGATTGCCTCGATGGCAATTTCCACTTAATTCATGGAAACTGGACATTGTGGTTTCGCGAGAAACTTGCGAATCTCATTAATTCTTTTAGAGAAGTAAAATGTAGTAATTTGGAGCGTTACTATATTATATACGGTCGAACATTGTATTCTTAAGATTGATTAATTAATAACGCAATAAATGTACTATCTCTAATATCAATTATCGACTAGAAATCGAAATTATCAATAATTGCCAAAAAAAATTCCTTTATGCAGTCTAAGGAGTATTTATGCGTGTGGTCCTGAAAGACTCAATTCTTACTAGAACTTTTAATTATACTGTTAAATATCATAGTTGATAAATTCTTATTAAAACTTTTAATTAACTTTGCACGTATAATTATAAATTATATTTACTATGAACAAATTAACGAACCTAAACACTATAATAATAATAACAATAATCCTATGGTGACCTTTGTAAAAAAAAATTTATCATTAGAAAAGTAGCAACCGACGAAACATTAAATAAGAAGAAATCGAAATCTCAGTCAATCCAGCCTCCAACATTCCATTCTAAATGAACACTTTTCGAATCTCAGTGCACGAATCTGAAAATTGCCATCGCCCTAGAAAAAAAAACAAAGAAAAGAAACGAGTCAATAACGAGAGAAAGGATTAAAGAAACAGAAAAAGAAGGACGATGAGAAAAGAGACTTTGCCGCGATTTCCCAAGCGGTGTACGCGCACCTGCTCTGCCAGTCGCTCCATTTCTCGCGAACACACGATGCAGATCGTTCTCAAAGATTCTGCCGCCTTCAAACACGCTACTTACCTTCTCTACCTGCTGGAGAGCTTCGTACGAACACCTGATTGTTTCATGCATATGTCGCGAGCAGTATTCGTGTGGTTGTATTCGCGCGTATGATCGTGACCTGATCGTACCGTGTCTCGGATGACCAGGTGGTCTCCAGATGTCGGTAATTTTGATAAAGAGGATGATGAACGTGAATTATGATCGTCAAAGATGATGAAGGACGAGATTGTAAGAAGTTGCGTGAGGCACGTACCTTGTGACATGCTTTTGACATATTGTTCTGTTTTACGTATAACGTACAGGTCGAAAAATAGTGGCGTCCGGATTTATATGTATCACTGAGATTAAACGATGAAGAATTGTTCGGCTGCTGGAATTATAAATGATGGTAAAAAGTTATAAGATAGAAGAGTATGATAGACGAGATAGACATCTTTTAAAGTAAAGTCACTTGGTAATTAACAATAAAATGACCTTTCATATAATAATCGAGCCACGACTTTGTTTCCGAGCAATTATTAATTAGAAAAAGGAAGAAGTATGAACGATATAACAATATCATTGTAAACTCGCTCACGACGAGAATGTCGTAACTGCGGATTGACAGATGCAAATCCCTTCGCGCACTCGCGACAGCTATTACGTGATTTCACGATGTACGATCGCATTACTATGCAAGATCGAAGATGCGTCTAATCGATAATCACCGGTCACGTTCACCTGATGAAAGCACTGGAGCGCGATCGGTTGAAACGCACGTGACCAATTCACGCAGAGACGTGTGCCGATATAACACTCTAGCGCCGTAAATCAAGACAGTTCCACCGGATCTATTCACGTTGTTTTCTTTAATCTGTCTTCCACCTAACACCATGGGTGTTTAATACATTTATGTACATTTGAGACATTCACCGATCGGGCAATTATAGTACGTGCGTTCTTTCTTTGCAGACATATGAAAAACTTGTACATAACTGTATGCTTAAGAATCTAGGACGTTCTAAAAATTCGGGACATTTTAATTTATGGGACAAATTCTGCAACCAAAATTGTATTTATTAAATACCGCTATTAAGAACATAAAAATACAAGGTTCCATTTTAAAGAATTAACTTAACTTTGACATACCTCTCGTTACTACATTTAAGGAAAGATTATTTCTATCGTTTAATGTCCTACATATCAACCAACTTTTCTAAGAATATTTTTTCCGATAGCTTCAATTCACTGCAATGATAAATGGAATTAAATGAATATAGTATAGACCCAAAAATCTTGTTTTTCTCCTCCAAATATGTATCACTGCGCAAAAGCAGAAACACGACAAAAACAGGAACACGATTGATTCTTCTATTTGAGTATTCTTCTACATCTTTTTTCGATCGTTCCTGTGAATCGTTATTGCTGGTTACACCTGTAAATCAGGCCCTCGAGGCAGTTACCACCCACGGGATTCGTGGGCAGAACACGCGCGGTCAGATCTACAGATTATACGGACGACTGGTATCTTGTTGCTTTCCTTCCCTCTCCTCTCACGTGTTTCACCTACGCCGTACCCTTTGCCTCTGATTCCTCTTGCATATTGTGTTTATGTACACTTTCGTTCAGAAGTGTTGGCAGACTTGCAGAAAATAGACCTAAAAATTATTATAAAACTATTAAAACCTATAAGAATGATTAAATCTTGTTTCAAATCACATTATATTATGATAAATATCGAATACATTAAAAATATAATAGATAATGGTAACGCACATTAATAAAATCTTTAAAGCATATTAATAACGATTATGTATCGTTCCTTACAGGATTATTCTTTTAGTGTTAATAATAATTGATAAATTCGTCGATGATCTAGGTCAATCATCACGTTTCGTAATCAAATGTTCCTATACTTGTGAAAGGAACTGTACATACATGTACAGGACAGACGGTAACATTGGTTATTCTGACCAATCTGAAACAACCTTCCTGCCTAGCTTGCAATAAGCCAGCGTATAGGTAATTTAGAACTGCTTTCTGATTGATACGATTAATTTTCTACCTGAGAGTACCGTTCAGATTGCACACTTATGTTTGAGCAGCGATCGCCATTACTGCTTGATGAAGTTCTGGTTTTCGTAGCAGCATTGCTTGGCGAACTTCTATGTTTCGATAGAAACAAGGTTAAAGAAAACATAAGAACATTTATAATACTTTGTCATTTGTAATCATAAAATTCATACAAATTTATCCACTGAATCAATGAATTGAAAAATTATAAAATTCGAATTTTACTAACATATCAAATCTCTGAGTTGCTTTAATATACGCAAAGATCTACGAACGAATAAAAATTTTCATCGGTAGATGGGGGCATTAATTTTATTAGAAAGATTCGCAGAGTTGCATTAAGTAAGTGGTTAAATACATCGTTCCGCTGGTTATTGCACCGTCTTCCCTTATATCCGGCCTCGGTTCTGGTTATTATCGTGCTATTTTCGCGGCGAGCAATTACAGAGACCACACGAAATCTCTACTTTCTTTCCTGCCTCGCCGCGTTTAGGACAGGCATGCATAAAATTGCAGATTACGCAATAGCCGACGGCGCCATCGCTTACCCACTGCAACAGGGTTTAATGCAGTGACGTTCGTTATACGCGATAAAGCGAGCTTCGGATTCGCTACCTAGAACCCTCTCGGGGATTCGTACACTACACCGTCGTGTCCTTTTGCTCCTGCTGCGAATTTAACCCAGCGGAAAAGAAACTATTATTTATATCATGCGAATTCTACTACCAATTCGCGCTATTTGAACGAAGTACTCGATAACATGAAACGGAATACTCGATAACATAAAACGACAAAATCTACTCTTCATTTTTTCTTTAGTTCTTCTATTGCGTACGCAATATGTTACTTATAATTAGGCTGCAAATGTTTATGCAATTTTAGATTCTTGCGAACGTAACTAAAAGGGAGGAATTTAAATAGAGTTTCATCTACCGAATGTTGTAATAAGTTATGTTATATCTACTTTGGATATTTTTATACTTCATTTAAGTACTTGGAAATATGCACAAGGTAGAGAAAACATACGGAGAAAATCGAACTTTTAAAGTTTAAGTAATTTAGTAAAGTATAGAATGGAATTGTTTATAATAATTTGTAATAAATATATCAGTTACCAAAATTAATAAGCTTTCATACGTAATACTTTCAAAATTGAAGTTGTAAGAAAAGATCTTGATTCGGGAAGCTCGTTTCATACTTTTTATTGCCCCTCTCCCGGAATACCTTTCTCTACCATTTATACGTTATCGAGTCTCGTTAGGTCTCTTAACCAACACCGATACTACGAAGTTTATACGCGAAATGAATGGCGAATCGAACGAAAATACAAGGGACGATAAAGAGTAGTCAAGATCGAAATTCAGTTTAATTCTTCTAGCACAGCGCAGGTTAATTTCAATGATTAATAGCAAGAGAGGTTAAGTCATTACGCGGCTCGCGTGGTCATAAGGCAGAGCAACGAGACGGGGGAGTGAGAGAGTATGGAGAAGGGAGAACACAATACGAAGAAGGAAGAGGCAAAGCAGGATAAGGGCCATGGAGGTACTCTCGATGAGGGATCCTACCGTGGGGCACAAAGAGAAAGAGGAAGACGGGGTAGAGGGCCGTGGCATTGAATGCTGCACCGGCCTTCCTCTACTGGTCCCGCAGTCGAGCAGTTCCCTTTAGTTTATTTTTCCATGCGTAATGAACTCCTCCTCTCCCGACCATTCGTCGTTGCATCGATAGGGCCGACCACCCTGCTACTCGCCACAGACTAAACCCTGTTTCGGAATTCTATGCTATTTCACGTCCGACCGTTTCCCTCCATTTCCCTCCGTTCCTTTTGATACCGCACGACCAGCAAGCTCGCGGATATTTTTGTCTAAGTTCCGCTCAACTTTGTTCCTCGCGTATCGTAACCGGGAATCGGCCATCCGAAATGTTGAAGCGTTCCAATGCTAAACGGTCGACCATCGTTCAGAATACTGGTTTGAAAGTTTGATTTGATATAGTTGATCGTTCGTAATTATAGATATACTGCTTGTAGGTATTTAAAGAAAATAAAGTGAACCTCAAGAGATAGTTAGGAACTTGTCAAGGCTTCTTTTTGTAAATAATAGAAAGTTTAAATTGTAATATAAAATATAATATAAACTACAAGATAGTGTAGAAACCGAATCGAGCTTCAATCGAAGATTATCAATCTATACAAAAATGTCTTATACCTGTGCCTCGATGGACTTGCAAAATATAATTGTATTTTTTTTTTTATTATACAGGATTTGTTTACATAAAAATAGCTTTCTTATAAGATATACGAAGAATTTTGTTGTAGACTATAAGCATCTAAATGGATTTTCAGAATTCATTCGCATTTATTTCTCGTCGATTTGCTATCAATTAATTTTTCAAGATACTGTCCTCCTCCATAGTTGGTATTCTCACAGCCGAAATGAGAAAGGTAACTTACAGATAACACTAGAAATCTCGTGAGGGGAGCTTGATTTTTGGTAGTCCCATAATCAGAGATCCAAGTCCAGTTTGTTCTCAATCGGCTAATGTCATCGATTATTGACGCCGGACGTTATCAACGATTGATCAGGAGCAATTAACACGACATTACAGAGATAGTCTCGAATGGAAAATCCGTTGCATCGCGGCGGTGGTGCCGGTGTAAAACATGATAAACACGCTTCGTATCGACGTTATCGATCGAACATGTCAATTCGACATCGTAGGTATGGCCAGAAACGTAAGTGCGTCCCCTAGGGGCTAGAAATCGGTTATCGCGACAGTTCGAACTTTCCGATCAATCGTATGTAGACCGCTTTTCCCGGTGTCGAGCATGAATGTGGTTGATACGTGCACAATCGATACTCCAGGTACATTGGACCTTTGGTCGGAGATCGTGTTTTCGGGTTCGTCAGAGTGGACAGAGAGAACAGAGTGTGGTAAAGAAGGGACATAGAGAAAGGAAGGGAGAGGAATCGGACAATAATGATGCGTTTCATTGGATCCATTGTGTCCCGAATTCAAGTTCACAGGCACAATTGATGTGTATCTATTGCTGCTACTGTCCAGCGTCGCCATTCAATCGACTTTCAATCTCTGGATGGTGTCGGCTCGCGAGACTGGACCAAAGGAGACCCTCCTGTTTCCAGCATTAGGCGCATTGTAGCTATCGATTGTACTTGGAACCGTCGTATCATTTTCTTCCCCTTTTCCCCTTTTTCTTTTTTCTGCGTTTACAGCACTGAGCATGAAGTCTCGTACAGATTTAGGGTTAATAATATCATCTTTTGATGTAAATATAATCGACAGTGCAATAATCACCTACTTTGCGATTTGATCCCCCACTTAACCGATACAAGATTAAAAATAACGAACACACCTTGAACAGAATTACCCAATCGTTCATTAACTTTCAGATTCGTTCCAACGAAAGGGATACTGTTTTTCTTGTGCTTCTCTCGTCATAATCCGTTTCAGAATCAATTACACGATACTTTCACGAGCATGTAACCAGTTCAATCTCGGATTTAATGGAGATGCAGTGGAAAGTGTGTGAAAGCAACTGTACGCCAATTTCTTACATCGATCGGTATTTTATGGGCCAGGTGCACGTAAAATGTCGTTTGCACGAAATAATAACAGTACTGTTTCACAACCGATTATTCACCGTTATTATTGTAATCGGCGATACGTCGAGATTGAAGGTGGTCATTCAACCGCACAATTATGTTTTACATAATAACCTGTCATCATATAATCAGACGAACTTTCGCACGGAATTATTCCCAACAGCATTCTATGGAGATGTGACGTTTTTAGCCGGTGTAAAAGGGATATCATCCCACTGTGTAGGAGGGAATACTGCTTATTGTGCACGACGTCTCCACCTTTTTCCTGTAGTCATTACAGGAACGGAGAATATTGCTAAAAAAAAAGGAGGCAAGAAATGGGGAAGATTCAAACGTAATAGTGCCCCTCAGACTTAACAATATTGTGTAGTGCGTGTAATGTAATAAAAGCGTTAGAAGGAGATTAGAACGCGATGAATACTTGAAGTTACAAAGACAGACCAATCTTTTCTAAAAATTATGAGAATCGACCTAAATTCTCATCATGTTTAATCGTTATGCTTTCTCGTACAGTAACAATGTACATAACTATGCATTGTACACCGTATACAACAGCACACTGGGTACTGATAACAGTACAGAGCATAAAAATAATCGTATGTATTTTAATTTACGAAGTCAACCAGCATGTACATAGTTCGTATTATAACAAGAGATATGCTAAACTATGGAAGAAATTGACAAATATAGGACCCGATGACATATCTGCAGATAGTACAATGCACAAAAATAAGAATATGACAATAATACATATGACAATCAATAAAATATTAATTTCCAAGGAACAATCGACCCGTTTGTCCAATTAAATTAAAGAACAGAGAATACGACTGGAATTTAATCGTTCGTATTTGTCTTTCGCGTGGAACCACATCAGCCGGTGGTATGAATAACTTAAAGCGTTAATAACAGTCGCGGCGCAGAAAGCACCGTGGCACAATAGAAGGCTAGGTGGAACTTAAACGGAACGAGCGCTGGATTTCTCGATTGCGATTCCATTTGCATACGGTTCTATTCGGCGCGGCGCGGCGCGCGCGACAGAAAAGCGAAGTATTTGCGATTTACGTTTGCTCTCGTTGCAATGGTGGACAAGTGCATATATCCACGGGCACGTGTAACAAGAGGTTGCCTTATCAACCACCGGGTACATGTCCAATCAATTTTCAACGTGACGGCACACGCCGCTTTTGTGGTAATATCTATTATTCGATGTCCCGAGGCTGGCTGAGTCCCACTCTCGCGCATCACACACGTGATCTCCTCGTGACAATAGCTTCGTGAATGCCACGAGATCCCTGGCGTCGCCGACCCCTCCGCTTTTTAGATCGAAAACCACGGATCGCGAGTAATTTCGACGAATACGCAGCCACCGACGAATTTTCGCAGGGGTTACAACTCAGACTCCCATGCATTTTCTTAAAAGCCTCCACCGTACAGAGGTGACCCCTAGGATGTTAAAGAGAAACTAAACTTGGAAATTGAAAATGTTGAAGTTGTGAGAGCTTGAGGTGAAGTGAGTAGCTGTCATAATTTGTAAGCAAAGTGTCTTGACACACAAAATTGAATTAATATTATCAAAAAGATTTGACAAAATGTTTTATCTGTATAACTCGGCAATTTCTAAGTTAGCTCTAAGGGGTCGAACTTTGGAGGTTGGTTTTATCCGTTGAACTTGAATTATCGCAGTTAAAGAAGATAAGTAGCTACTATCTTTTTCTTTACTGTTCTACAAAGTTTCATCAAAATCGGACCCGGGCCGATCGCGGCCCTTCTTTACGAGCAACGGTACGATTTTTCCACCGGCGAATTATCAAACATATGGCCCCTCGTTACAGAATGGCGTCGTTCTTGCGGTATGGATGCTTCGTTTTCCTGTCCCCGTGTCTATGTGAATTCCCCCCGCTCGTCCAGAGAGTACGGATAATCTAATTATCCTGGACGACAAATCTCGTTAGCCGTGCTATGCCCATAGTCGACGACGCGGCACGACAACGAGGACAATGTCGTCCTTGACGATGTAAACGCAACGGCGTAACGCAGTGGCTCGTTGCAGTCCGAATAGAAGAAAAAGGAGAGCGACACCAGAGAGAGAAAGAGAGAGATCGATTCAGATGAGAAGAAGACGACGAATATTCGGAAGTAACAGAGAGGAGGATATCGTTAACGTAATCACGAATTTCTTCGTGAAAATTATTCGTCCGCTTCGCCTCTCTCTCGTTCCTCGGCCCAAGAGGAGCCAGGGTAGAAAAGAAAAACGTTTACGGGGGCTTATGCAAATGCAGGTAATTAATTTCGTGAATCCTATTAGCCCTGCCCAACGGTCGTAGGTGCACGAAGGCGGAAATTCTACTGGTAACCCCCCACTTTCTACCCCTAACACCACCCGCTATCACCCTTATCGCGATACTCGACTTTTCGAGATCCTCGACTTTCGAACGTAGCCCCGTGTCCTCCACCAAGGGTTCATTTCGAAGCGAACAACGATTATACATTTCGGAAGTATTCGCTTAATTGGATCGTTCTCTAAACTCGTACCAGTAACATGGGCCTATCGAACGCGCGATTTCGATGCGTTGGGTCGATTGTTCTACCTGAGGATCGTTTGGTTAAGGGCTTTATTTCCATGTGATGCGATAGCAGTTAGAAAGAGAAAGTTTTATCTATGTGTCTAGATTGGATGGTTGGTGATCGAAGTATTTCTTGCTGGGTAAATTAAGAATAAATAGTTGTGTTCTGCTATCAGATTTTCTGACAAGAGTGTAATTTTAATCTGCATATTGTTGAGATAAAGAATTTTCAAAAGTGAAAGATTATAAGTTCAGCGCAGTTCAGTTATACGTTTCCAAACAAAATCCAACCATTTCAAACATCCACCAAAGACAGATTTCCCTGTAAATCACGATTCACATTTTACAATTTCCCTATTCGCACGTGCAGAGAAACGCAGCATCAAGTTCGTAGCCAGGTAAAAAAAAAGAAATATATATATATATGTATATATATATGTATATATTAATATATATATATACATATATATATATATATATATATATGTATATATATATATACATATATATATACCCACGAAGCTATTCGATTGTATTTCTGTCATTCCGCGGGATCGTTCGCATCATTGTCATAAACGGTTCGACGCTTCTGCTGACCCAATCGGTAGCAGTTAATGTGCCTATCGTGAAAAATTCGTTAATTTCACAGTGACTGCGTCCGACCCGTTGCTCCTCGTTGTGTACAACCCGGTCCCTTCGTTCGTACGTGTTTTCGTGTGTGTACGTTCGCGTACAACTGAATCCGTATCGAGCAAACCAGGACGACACACGACTCTCGCAGCAGCTTTTCGGGTTCCCACCGGAGAGGGTTTCTACCGCCCTTCCGACGTCACGTATTATTGACGGCTTAAATTCATTAGATTCTCTCGCGGAACAATGAGAGAGGGTGAACACCATCAGAATGTAAGTTGGAAAAGGATGGATAGAATGAAGAAGAGACACGTGAAACGCGCGTGGTATTTACGCATCGAGATTGAGATCAATTATGGACAAAAAAAAGAGTTCAAGGAAAATTTAGTGTGTTGTAGCTTTAACAAGTTTTACTTCAGTTCACAAATTTTAGTTTGGGGTATTGACGTAAATGTTTTACTAAACAAACAATTTATTGTAACTTTTTACATTTTCTAGAATATCAATAAATTGTAACATTGGCTACAAAGAAGGGAAGTATCGCCGCCTCTCGAGAAGTCACATATAATGTCTAAAGTCTCTCTTTCTTGAAACCTCATACTACTTGCCGAAACTCTGCAATAACGATAATATGTCGAAAGAAATGCATAGCGATATCGATCGAAATAAAACACCCATAGCATAAACTTCCAATACTCTATATAATGCCGGAGAACATTACGAAGTTTCGATAAATTCCGATGCAGGCAGTATACGTATCCAGGCGAAATTGCTGAGACGTGTTTTGGAAGGAGACCGAAAGTTGTAACGACCACACGAGAGCTCGACTGTCGTTTCCAATCGTGAAACGTAATCCCGGACGTTATGCTTCGATAATACACAGGAAAAGTACGGAGTTACGGGAAATTCGTTGGTCCTCCTTTCATCAATCGATTCATTTACCAATCCCGATTGAAAGACCACGCGGCGAATCGATGACCTATCCTACTTTTAAATCAATTGCTCGCTACGTGGGAACGCGCATCCGATGAAAAGCCAGGCCCTAGCCAATAGACCGGCTCGATGAAATCAAACCTTGAGCTCTGCCAAATTCGTTTCAGAGAGCACCGGAGTGCAGTTTGTTCATCGCGCGAATAGGACGAAGAAGGATGCAATCTGAAGGGATTGAACGATCGCACCGGGAATCAATTAATTCTTTCGATCAACGATTCCGTTGAGTAAAAATATTTTACACCACCAGAGCAATGCATCAATCCAGTGCACAACCTGAAAAATTCTCCCTCATACTGGTTAGTTTATTCTACTTTATAGAATATAATTAAGTGTCTATAATGTATAATATTGTATGCAGAATATAGCATAGAGTATTGCGAATATAGCGAATTTTGCAGTTTGTATAGTATCTTTTATAGTTTCACGAAGACGTTAATGGCAATTTTATTCTTTTTATTTTTTTCTCTATACCAAATATATAGCTTACTCATAAATATTAAGTATATATAATATTATAATACATACTTATACTTATAAAGTATATAAATTGAGCGCATAGCTGCTTCAAAATATTCCTCTGAAATACTTATTAGCAATATGACGATCGATAATGTATATAAGCACAAATAATAAAAATATAAAGATACTAAGAATGATTTTCTTAAAATGTTATGTAACTTCAAATCAACTGTCAAAATCTTCAAAAATCAATATTTATCCAGAATTTATACGTAAAAGTATTATATATTAGAAATTCGTTCATGTGATACAAATCAAGTTACATACAGATGTAATCGAATTAGCATTGCCAAGGAAGAACGAAAGAAGTAAATTCGAGAGTCGAAAATGCGTATCAAAGATTCGATCAAAGTAGAAGGATGGAAATCAAAGCGGTTCTGGTAAAAAGATGCGGGTTGGAGATCGCGTCTTTCATGCGATCCTATGCAAAGAGAAAGCCGACGATAAGGTTTAATCCTGAACGGTGCACGGCGAATGCGGATAAAGGCGTGAAAACAGGTGAGCGTGGAAAAGAGAGGTTATACAGAGAGAGGACAAGACGGCGCTCTATCTATCTTTATTCCCAGTGTCTTGGTATTAATTTCACGATTATTAATTGTGAGGACATTATTAACTCGAGCCTCGACAGACTTTCATAGAAAGGGTAAGGTGAGATATAACCGGAGGATGAGACGGTTTAAAATGCGAAAGGAATGCACGAGAAACGCTTCATGGGACGAGGAAGAGACCGCCAACGCTGGATACGACGAAGGTCACGAATACTGCGTTAATGAAAGGGAAGTTAATCACTCCGACCAGACGATAAAGACTATGTCGTCGCATCCCCACACGTACACGTAGAGTATTGGTGGGGGCAACGCGCGCTTTTTGCTCCACAGTTTAAAGCCCTTTAAAGCACTATATAGCTATGTATTTGAAATTTTTGAATTATATCTTTTAATGGAATAACATTCATCTTTAATTTTTCGCGTTTGTACGTGCTTCGAATTTAATGGAAGTCGATGAAAGTAGTTTTAGCTGTTTTCGTTCAGCTGAGACATATGAATCTATATATATTAGGTTGTCCGAAAAGTTTCGTTTTTTAAGGAAATAATAGACGCACAATGTTTTTTGTTTTATATTAATTTATTAAATTATGCATGAACATAATAATAGAAATAGAACGAAATGGATCATACCTAATTGAATAAAATAATATAAAACAGAAATTGTTGTTCACCAATTATCACCTTATGAAACGAAAGAAACTTTTCGGTCAACCTAATACATTGATTCAAGAAAATATTCCATTTATAGAAATCTTTATGAATATATCATGTGTGTTACACGAAACATGTAAAGTTTCATTAGCATTGTAATGAGACACTACTATCAAAATTATATTGGTACAATTTGAGACCGACTTGAAAATGTATGTTTAGTATAACACATACTATATTCATGGAAAATTTTTATAAATGTTCAAATACTTCTGTGAATCAATGCAGATTCAGCGGGTTAATTCCACAGAAGTGCTCGATTGAACGAAATTTCTCGTAAATATAACAAATCGGGAGATGAAATGGTATCGTCGACGATGTTACCCCTCGAAGACTTTCACAGCATCGAACTAAAGAAATAACTTACGCCGCTCCCCGTTCTTAGTATCGGAAGAAAAATGCGTTTGCACCAGACCCGCGATTGGAGGGTACAAAATGGATGATAGAGATATAATTCTAAGAATGCAGACGGAATCTTAAATCACTCTTTTTATGGTGAATTGAAGAAGGCTCGTCTGTGCGAATTTCATACAATTTCTCGAAAAAGGAAGAAAAGGAGAATAAAGAGTAATTCCTGTGGGAGGTGAAACTTGTTTGCGAAATGAATTAAAGATCCCCGACGAACTTGAATTTATTCTTCCATCGAAATTTACGATTATACATCCTGTGCGTATTCTCTATCGTAATTCGCAGAAAATTGAAAAAAGATTGAAATCTAACTTTCTACATTGTGAAAGAAATTAACATTCGACAAAAGTTTTGTCGTAAAATTTATGATCAAATTTTCATTAGATAATTTAACGTGCATGTTACATGAATTCTCTGCATTTTTGTAAACTAAAGTTTTCCCTAAATGCATAAATATCTCGAATCTAGTAGTAATTAACCTCCTGACATTCTCATGAAAGCTAAACCTTGGCTGCTTCTCTAGAATCTCTTAAAAAGTCCCAGTTTCTATTGAACGGAAAGTCTGTAATACATTTTCTTGTGTAATTTCGCGATATAGATGAACGAGGACGAGCGTATCGTACGATTCCACGCATTCTGAGAATGAGAACTCGCTCATGGCATGAATAATCATACACACGCGGATTGTAGAGTGACAAGCCGCTCGCAATTATACAAAATGTAACCAGCACCGGTACGAGAACTAATTCGGAGATGCGCGAACACATCGTCAAAGGGGAAAATACGTTTCTTTATCGTTGCGCGAATCGCGAGCGGATAAAAAAATCTGCCAGATATTCAGCTTGAAGCTTCGAGCTTCAACGTTTTAACCCAGAATTTTCTTTGATAATGCAGCGGAACCTCTATATCCGCGAGAAATGCATCCCCTGAAATTACCGCCAAAGCGAAATTCGTATGCTGATACGAGGTTAAGCGGAGGAGTGGGGGAAACACGCGCGAAAATCGAGTTACGTATTGTCACATATGTATTTAAATACATGCAAACATTAAATCGTAGACCGTGATAAAATTTCGAATGAAAATCCCTCCGAATGAATCATACGTGTTACAGAAAAGAACATGCCTTCCTTTTTCGCTTTTGATAATTATTTCTTGTTGTAATGATCGATAGATTATAGATGTTTTGGCAAATACATATTTTTATGAATATGATTGGAAGATGAAACCTGAATATTGGTCTGAAATATTGCCCTCGTCGAATAAGATGATTATACAACTTGTAATTTTTAAAATTTGCTTGCTAAGTTTTTTATTTATATTATTAAAAAACTTCATTAACAAACATTGTATTGTTATGAAAATATAGGACTTATTTTATCTACTAAAAATTATGACGATTATTTTACTCTGGACACTTAATGTATGTTCCCACATTGTATGCATTTTCGCACCTTTAAATTTCATACTTGATTTTAAATTCTGTTCTCTTTATGCAAAATATAATGATTCATTAGGGAAATGATTAATAGGACCAAATTTTTTATTAATGTAAGATAACAATTCAAACTACATATACAGGAGTATTTGCAAAAGTTAGAAGAAACTAAATATATTAATATATCAACTAACTGACCATCATGTATTAATTACAACATTTTTATATAAATGATGATAAAAAATGCAATTAGAAATTTGAATACGTGGATATTTTTAGTATAAACTTCAAAATGAAATAATTTTCTAGTAACTTTTCAGGTTAATTTCATTTCACCATTGGTATTATTTATAATATCTTTATATGATCGAATGCATTAATTTACACTATTCAGTTCGAAAATCCATTCAAAAGATTTAATACATGGTTCATTACAGGTCAAGCTTCCCAGTGACTTTTTATGTTAACCTCGCTTTACCAGTGTCATAATAATTTACCAATATCCATGCACATAATTGTTTCACAACACTGAATGTTCCTGCGCACATACATAAAATTCCAATATCTAACCTAAAAAATTTTAATTGTCTACTAAAAACATACATACGTATCCCTCCTACGTCTAATTATGTACTATAAGTACATAAAATTTGCGCAATTTGAGGTTAAGCGTACTCGAAATAGTTTTCAGCTGTCATTTCTTACCTTCTTGTTGCAATGGCTGGTGCATCAGACATAATCAAAAGTCGCGACGAACGAAATTAGGAAGGCGGTAAAGTTTGAGGGAACAGTCTGCGGTGCGTAGAAAGTGGCGTTGCGGTGGTCAACTCTCTCTTCCGTCCCTTGTTTCGCCTTTTCCGCAAACGGAAAGTGCTCGTTGGTCGCGAGTGCAATTAACTGCGGCACAGGCAAGGGCGCGGAGAGAACTCTTGCTTGTAATTCGTAAGGTATTTCGCGCGGTTAGACGAAACTTGATAACTTTAGCGCGTGACACCTGCCGCGCGTAATCAACCTGCCCGAGTTAACTGGGTTTCTCGTACTAACCGTGCCCCCACGGCCCCAAAGCATTCCTTTTGCTACTGCTAGCAGCCGACGCGTATTGTCTCAATCTGGCGTTGTTGTCGAGGCTGCTGAGCGAATTCATGCTTGATCAGCCAATGAGAAAACGTGAACGCTATGTTATGTTGTACCTAAATTTCCTACAGGGGGCAGCAAGTTAATATGCGCCGTGGTTCTCGCGAATAGTTGATCGTTTCTTGTGTAGTTGAAATTTTGCGAGTGAATGGCCGTACGAATGTTGTATAATAATGTGCAACGTAGTCATATTGTGGTGTATATAGAATTGTTATTGGATATAATAAGTAGGATAAACCGTAGGTGAGCGTAGGACTGATATAATTTGAGAGACACGAATGTTGATTTGACATTGAAATCTGAAAAATCTTACAAGAATGTTGAACGTTGTTGAACGTTATATGCGTACGCGCCATGTAAAACGATGAAAATTGAATATCAGAGACAGATTTTCAGTAGTATATATATTTGTAGAGTGGTGAAGTGGCATGGTATTGGAATTCGTATAGATTTTGTCGTAAGATTCGTTTAATTTTGATTGCCTTGGTGAATGAAAGTGATATCTTTGTTTCATCGCAGAAGATGCAATTGGCGGGAAGCACGCATCGTACATTGTACATAGATAAAAATGGCGAGTATGGATCGACGATATCAAGTTTTGAATTAATCGAAATTGAGAGGTTTGATACGAATGGCTTAATTGTGACAGGTTATATGCTAGAACGTTAAAGATAAAATGTTAGATGTTCGTTAGTGAATATGATATTCAACAGTTTTATATGGATTTTCAATTCTTTACGAATGAAAGCAGTTGAATAAACGACATATTTGTTTTATCCGGGAAGATATAATTGGCGGGAAACGATTTATTACGCGTGTATTATACACCACAATGGCGAGTGTATGGAAATAAACAGCAAAGTTGTCTATGCAATAACGGTAAAATGTAATAATACAATGTATTCTGAAATTAGTTTATCCAGGTCACAATTCGTTCAAACTTCTAAAGGAAAATAAGTATTAAAAAGAAGAATATTACACTCAATAGTATACGAATGAAAAAAATTCATTCTTTAAATGTGTGAAATTATTAAAGCATAACATCCAATCGTCATTTTAGATTATTTATAAACATTAAAGGAACTATTCCTAAATATACTTTTTAATTGTGATGGTTGCAAATTATGACTAACTATGCAATATACTCGACGTCATAGAAGAAATTAGAATAATTTTTAAAAAATTTCATTACATATAAATTTTACTATATGTATATAAATTTCATTATACGTAATTTTCCCTACATCTGCAAATAATTATAAACTGATACTTAGCAAATATACTATATACTATATACGATGACACAATAATGAAATTAGACACGCTTCTGAGATTCGAAATTTACGCGGCTGAATCGTCGATGAATGAAGTCTGGTGTAAGTGAATGCGCTCTCTGATTGGAGCGACCGACGACGAATTTTATTTTATTTTATTTTGCTCGAATGTCTTGATTGGATTGCCCACTGCATCCTTCTTTTTTATCGATACTGTGCAAAAGTGAAATGACGTAGACTTCTATATATTAAAGGTATTTCTAACGAAATTTTAAAGTGGATGCAAATAGCCAAACTTGTAGAAAATTCCAGATAATTTACAAATGAAAACTTTGCTAACATCAATTCGCTAATTATTATAATATTTAATAAAAGTAGTATATTAAAAGGTTTTAAGAACAATGATTTTTAATATACATATATATGTGTAAGGCCCATACAACGCTCTAAAAAAGTTTGTCAATTACTTAAGAAAAATATTGCACTAGAAAAATTTAAGAATAGAAATCTCTGATGACGATCTTGACTCGCGCTAAACTTAATAATTATTTTTGAAAAATACCGGATATATATACAATAAAGTTTATATTTTAAAGATACTATACAAGAAAATGTTCGCATTATATAAAGATAAGGCACACATAATATCACCTACAAGACACTCGTCGAAATTAAATGAAATCTTCGACGCGGCAGCAATTACAGCGAGGCCGCCCTTTAACCATGTAACGCATCCGCAGAGAATACAAGCAGAAATGTAACAAGAGCAAGAGCAACAAGTGCTCAAGACGTAATTACCCCTCAACTTCGCTTCAGAGACCGTTAGCCGGCTAACAAATCCGCGTTCTGCAGAAACAGCAAAATAAATCGTCAAACTTCCACCAGGATTCATGTCGAAGGAACTCATTAAATTCCTCTTCCTAATCCTCGTTGGGAGAGGGAGAACGTTCAAAGACACGTCCTCATCCGGAAGTAAATTCAATTTCGACCTTTAAACGAATCGAAACGGTGAATCTTATCCTCTTGCTCCTCCAAACTAAAGAATCCCCTCCACCTGCTCCCGCGGAAAAAGAAATTTTTCATAAAAATATACTAATGAGCTACGTTTCATGATTATATTGACAAAATTTGAAACTACAGTCTGAAAACGTATATAGAAATTATAAGATAGTCACTGCAAAAAATTTAGTATAGTTTATGAATATTCCTTTTAACACGTACACATAATAAGTGTAGTGTCACTAAATATTTAGGCTTATTAATAAAGTAGAAAATTGGCTGTTGAAATAGTTCTGTGATGTCAATAAAATATATGCATAAATATCTTGTAGTTTCTATTTATATTTTCAGATTAATGGATGTGCTTTCGATGGATTTTTTCACCTTCAAATTTCCCACAAATACATACGATTACGACTACGTGTATTCCAAAATTTATTGTTATTAATGGATCACGAATGACTTATATTACCGATCTGCTTATACTCACCTGCTTGTCCCTCCACAGGTTAATATAAACGGAGTTCCACCGTATAACGAGGGTTAGGAGGAAAGAAGATGGGACGAGACAAAAGTTGGGAAAGACGAGAAAAGGAAAAACCGCCTGGCAACCACCCTCCCGTGGTGGATGCACCTCCGCGAGTAGCAGCCTCCCTCCAAAGCATGGAACGTGGCGCATGCTCATCCGGGAATCGAACCCGCGAAGGCACAACGTCACCGGCGAACCAGCCGCAGGGATCGTCAGTGCGTTTGGCGAACAGTTCGCGAACGGACGTGTTCCTCGTGGTCTCTTGGAGAACGATCTAAACCCAAACTATAAACACAGGAGAATCTGACAGAAACACGCGGCGGTTGCGTCCACTGGTGGTACCAACCAGCAGAGGACGCGTCATGCTGAAAACCTTTATGTCGTTTCTTCGTGCTTGATTCGTTTCTTCATGATCGATGATAACGCTGGAGTTTGCGTGTCCTCGTCGTAAAACGCTTCCTCCATAGGTCTTCAAAGGATTAAACCATTCAATTCGTGTCTTTGATCTTGGTAATAGGTGAATGACGTGCTGGTGATCTTCTCGGGGGAGCGTGCACCGAGACACCAAGGTCGTTCACGATCAATGTTCGCCGCCACGTGACGAGATTCGCCGTGCACTCTGCGTTCTGTTAAAATACTTCCGCGAAGAGGAATTCGACTGAAAATTTCGACATTTACATTTTATAATTTATCATTCTCGGGACCTTCGTTCGCCTTATTTCTTATTCGAAACATTGTATGAGAAAAAAGGACACCAGAAGAATTCTACTCGCAAGATATCGATAGCTCTCTTTTCTATATTTCGGAGTATTTCTCTTCTATGAGGAAAGAAGCCGTGAATTTGATGTAAATCCTCTATTTTGTCGCGTGATCATGTGGTGTGGTGAACTTTGTATTGTATAGAAATATATTGTACACTGTACATCGTTGAACTTTTGTTGAGTGGTTGGAGATAGAAACACGTGAGAATAAAGAAAAGGAAGAGAAAAGAAAGAGACATAGGAAGAGGGACACAGTGACGTGCAGTGCGATCTGTGGTAAGAAGACTCTAGGGACTACGAAAGCCCAGCTACGACGTGATATGGCGGGGAAATCATAAACGGAGAGGGTAAACGAGAACGAAGGGTGAAGAAATTGGAAAGAACGCGTGGTTTCGGTGAACGTGGCTCCTGAAGACTGGATTTTCGTCAACGTGGCTGGTGAGTCTCGTTTTATTTATTATTAAACGCTTGTCTTATCGTTCTACGAGGAATGTAGGGTGTCAAAATGATTTTCCAGCGATACATGAATGAATATAAGTCTCGTTGAATGAGAAATGGAAACATCAATCTTTTGTAAGAAGGAAAGAGCAACAAGTGTTGCTGCTGATATCTCACCGCGGAGACAATCTTTGATATAAATTTGTAAACACTGGCGCGCACGCGGTTTCCACGCCGATATCAATAAATTCGCGCATTTTGAACCAATTTTTGATTCTTGCGAAACTTGAAGCAAGGATTGTAGACAACGTTATATTAATTTTATCAGTGATGCTTTGGTTGATTAAAAATTGACACAATGTTCACGGTGGATTAAGATTTCAAAATATTTGGTAATTAATTTTAAATAGCGTCGCTATAAAGGAATCTTTGTTCTATTAAGAATGAAATGATTGTAGGTTTCAGACATGCATAATATTAACTCATTGCACCCTTTATTCATCCTTGAACGATGAAAACTAAATCAATTTTGTCTCACGTAGATATTTCACGTTTATTGCTTACAAATAGTTACATAAAAATGATATTTGAACATTATTTCCTATAGTCTCTTTTCATTATGACAGTTCACATGCACAAAATTGAAAATTTTTCCGTGTTATGATACTATTTTTATGTTTTCGAACGCTTGTTTTCTAGTCAGTAATAAAGGAAGAAGTAAATATTGGTAACTGTTAACATAAAGTTACAGCAAGGAAATCGGAAATTAAGAGGTAAATAGCTCCGTGGTACTTTATCGAAGGCAATTTCGTTCAATTATTAAGTTATCTCCTAAAGGTTCTTTTCCTGAACTAAGCAGCATAGAAGAGAGAGCGAGAAAGATTATTCGACTGAAAAAGTTTTAATAGCTTTTGAAATATTTTCTAAATGCTTTTTCTTTCACATCTGTTTTATAAGTTTCCTTTTATCGACACATTCCCTTGGTGCTGTTCGACTCGAACGTCTTTTGATCGTGAGATCGAGAATACTCGGTATCGATAGCCGATAGAAAAAATTAATATCTACACTTTTTAAACTCACTGTTGAAAAAAATTCTAGAGAAAGATTTTGAAAGAAAATGAAAGTATCTCTCTTCTTAAAGAACAGAAGTATTACGTACGTGTCAAGTATATTCTATACATATAAAGATATTATTAGAGTAGTTACAGAGTACATATTAGGATATTTACATCTCGCTTCATCGATTCATCATATTTGTAAAAGATTGAAAGAAAAAATTTTTTAAACGATATAGTCATCTTTTCCGTATCATTAAATGTAGCGATATAAGACTAGATTATACTCTCAATCATCATATTGTTGCGTTCGTTGTTGAATGAAAAATCTCCTTTACCATACCATACCAATTACCATAAAATTTCATATTTGACTTCAAAAGTACACTAATTATTTTCTAATTATAGTCAATCCAAATTCAAGGATATCATATTTTCAGCAACTCGTAACAATCAACCAAACGCGTGAACGACACACGATAACTATAACCTTCTAACCTTATCTTTTCACGTAACTTCATTAATTTAAAATATAATCAAAATTAAACGATCGGCCAAGTCCAGGGGTTAAGTTAGGTCGTCGAGGGGTGGATCAATGTGGCTGTATCACGCGAGTACCGTTCCGTATATCGTGGCTTATCGTCGGCTGGAATGAAGTCGAAAGAATTCAGAGTCTCCTCTGAAATGGCCCAGAAAATATTTGCGTGGGATTCCAGTCGCAACATCTTTCGTTTCCCTTCCGTTGGCGACGCGTGGCGTCGTTTTTGCGACACGACACTTGCCACAATGGCATGTCGTCCCGTTAGACATTACAAGTCCTATTACGCGGGAATTTTCGACGATAACGAAGTCCTGCTCCTTCCTTTTTCCCTCGACGTAGTTAATCGACCGAAGGATTGTTAGCTTTAGGTTATTGTGTTCAAATCGTATACTTAACGTTCTACAATATAACGTCTGTAGCCTTTTAATTTATGAAACAAATTCTGTAATCAAAATTGTATTTATCGGGTGTCTTCATGATGTGTATAAAATAAAATTCAAAGGCTCAAACATAATATTGAAACTATTACGATAAAACAAAGTATCTCGTGTTCCCAAGTTTGGCCCATAGGCTTGGTAAAATACTACACGATATCCCTTTTTATCTAAATTGACAAGTTTAATATTGAAAATCATCTAGTACATTATAGCACCTTAATATTTAAAAACGGGAGTATGTGTATGTTTGGAAGTAACAAGTATCGATATGTTCGAAAGATATCGAAAGAAGGGTTTGTCAGGAACATGATATTACTAGTCGGAAATTATTTTTTGCTCGTGGTGACTGTTACATTAGCGAGGAAGAATAAAAACGAGTAATATAGTCCGAAACGTTGGATGACAGCCGGTAAACCCCCATTCCGCCACGGCTTATACTCCATTGGACAAATTGCCGCCAATCATAAATAATTGACAGACAATCACGAGGGATTTAGATTTTCCAGCTCGGCTTGTCCATAAATTTGATACCGGTTTTCGTGACAATTCCGCCATTCTAATTTACAATGCGTTCCTCACATTTACGTCATATTTTTCATACTATCATCTGTCAGACCGAAAAGCAACTAATAACGTTCGTTTCATAATTTAATGAAGCATATCTGCTATGTTCATCTTATTATTGAAAATTCGAAGGATTGGAAGCTTGTAATTTGACAGATTATTAGTTGGTAATGTTAATAATTCATGAAATCTATGAATTATATATTTGATGAGAATTTTAATGCGATGGCTAATAGACTGTGGATGCTTACGCACCTATAGAAAATCAAAAAATGCAAAAGTGTTGGAATTTTTTTGGTTAAAAATTGATAAATTGCTGTTTCATAACTCTGTAAATTGTTCAAAATTCTTACGACGAACGTTGTATTATATAATTGTAAAAAATTTAATTTGTAAAAAATATTCCTTTTGATTTTTTGGGGATCACTGAGATATGGGATATAAGATCCTATTCTAGATGAGACTTTAAAATTGTTCATAACATATATTTTTTTTTAATTTTTCGTGCATCATTGCGTTTATTACAAATAGAAAAATTGTGTTGCCTTGAAAAATTTAAGTACACCTATCTTAAGCTTAATTACAAATTCCTGCTCTGCAACGAAAATATAAATACTGTAAAATTTGTCAAATTCTTATCTCTAATTCTTCGAAGATTGGGAAAGAGTATTTGCACCTTTCTATGTGCGAAGACTTGAAAACCAGAGTAAATTAATTATTCCTTTGTTCATGCAAATACGAATACCATCGTGTAGGAAACAAATGACAAATTTATTCGTAAAATTCAAAGGCTTCCCTTTTTTGAGAAAAAATCACTGAGGGATTGGCTCGCGTGTGTCTCGAGAATTTGTAGGGATCGCGCGTGGTTCGAGGAACAGCCGTCACGGACACACGTATACATCAAGATCGCGAATGCCTCGGAGTAGCATGCCTTCTGTAATCAGATAACGAGCCTCGCAAACGAAATCCCGCGATGATATTTTTGCCTTTATACGTTTAACAAAATGCCATTCGCGTACATTCAAACGGCACGTATCTTCATGTAAAGTAAGCGCTCAGATTGCGATCAATGAAATACCATTGTTTCTAATTTAAATTTATTTCTCTACCGTTGATTGTCTTCTCGTGTTTTGTCAATTACTATATACCATAGTTAACGTATACGATACGATTGGCACACATAGCGTCCACTCAGTAATTTAACTAATTCTTTTCTGTTTTAGCTTTTATGTGTTTCGATGGAATTATTTTACCACCACAATATACAGCATAAAAAGTCACAAAACATTGGATTGACCTTTGTTTTCGTATTTAACATGGTTTCGTAAATATTCACAGCAATATGAAAACTCGCAATTGTTTCAAGAGGTGGTTTCACTTCTGTAAATCGTTTGTTAGCTAAAATAAAAAATGTCGAATTGCCGGATTTCCGTCAGGGTTTTTTGCAAAGGCTGTTTATTCGAATATCATTAAAAAAGGAAACTACAAAAAATTAAACAACTCTGTACCGCCAATAGTGTCTTTTGAGTTATATCATTTCTTAAATGAGTGTGTGAAATGCATGATCTCTGCAACTTTGAATCTTTAAGTACCCCATACATGCATAAAAATCCGTAGTCTACTTGTAAAAACACATAGAACGTAACTAACACAACTAACGTCGCGAATGATATTCCTAATGACATATACCTAATTTGTCACAAAACCCAGTAACTTGTCTGAAACCTCCCTTAAACTCTAATACACATACATGGATCGAGTTCGAATCGTGCAAAGAACGACGGAAATGGCAATTCCCTTGGTACACAGAGCACATAGGAACTTCCGCCGAGCAGACAAGATACATTTCCGCGTATAATTGCGCGAGATAAGATATAAGGATTTCTGTTTCGAGATCGAGCGCTCGTTCAGGTTGGATGGAAAGTCGGATCCAGGGGTCGTGGAGGCAGGAGAACCGCGACATTCAGAAAGGGGTACGACGACCAAGTTTCCGGGGGGTTTTCGGTTGGAACTCGTTCGTAACCGGAGTCCGATCCGGGCCGTAATTACAATTCGAACAAAGTTATGCTGGCCTGGATCAGGCGGGGATGTGTCAAGTATTTAATCAGGGCCGAGTCGAGTCTACGAGAGACAATAGATGGCGACCAACCAACCCTCCTTCTCCTCAGCCTACCTAACCCCTTCTATGGCTCTATCTTTCTCTTACCATCGTTTGCCTCCTTCATCTATCCCCTCCTGCTCTGCCAACGCTATGACTAGGGGTGCAATTATGTCGACCTCATTTCAGGACAGCTTCACTCCTCCCTTTGAATTGTACCGTAACTCCTCGTATCTCCCTCTGCCCCTTTTCATCCACATTTCTTTCCCAGGAGATCAACCTTTGAGTTATTCCTCGATTACTGGTAGCTGTACGTTAGTGTAAATTATATTTTTTTAAATAACTTAGTTTCCTAATCCTTCGTTTCTTGTAGCGTTGGAAATTTGGTTTATTTCTAGATTGCGGATTTTGGCGTACCTATTTATAAGGAATTTAAAGGTATAAAGATGAACAAAATGCGTGAATTTCTAAGAATCGACATTTTACATACTACTATCTGTTTCACAGTTTTCTTTCTTTGCTTTTAGATTCCGCAAGATTTTCTTTGCCTTGGATTATGCTTGTTTTATTTCTCTTTATGTAGCTCCTTTTGGTGTTACGTTTACCTCGTTGATTTCTTCATGAGTCTTGTTTAGAGCAAAGCGTCTTGGTTGAGATTCTTCTTATATGCTCGAATAAATTATGCTGTTTTTCTTTCGCTTCTTGTTACATCGCAGTAGCATTGTAATCGTGTTAGCACAGAGAGTAATCGCACGGAAAGAAGGTTGTTGCTGTTTTGACAAGATATCATAAAGTTGCTTTTTCTTCAGTAGCATTTTTCATATTCAAAGTTGGGTTGACAGTTTCACGGAAATGTAATTGGCCGTGCGTCATAAAATATTAATTGGGTCAACGCGTTCACTTCTAAATTATGCAATAAAATTATAAATCGCGAAATTGTGGAATTGTGGAAAAATATTTTTCAAGTAATCTGTATCAAATGTATATGTAAAGTTTTACGATATACGAGGAAATTGTACGAAAATACAATTATATTCATTATAAAAATTATTTTTTAGCACGTAGCATTGCAGATATGGAAAATTGGATTCATAGTGAATAAATATAATTGGTATTTTAGGAAATTTTAAACGAACTAAGTTCTAGATAATTATGAGGATGCACCGTATGCGTTAATAATCAAGGGAATGTATTTCTATAATATAATTAGTAAATATACTAATATACTAGTTTACTAATCTACTAATGTACTAATGTAATATTCTTATGTTGCTCGGTCCTTTGAGCCTATAATGTAAACTCAGTAGGATTAAGGAGGATTTGCTTAATTGTGTAAAAATATGCGTTTGAGCGTGCTATTGTGAGAAAAAGATAAGAGGCTGGTGATAAGGCTAATTAAAAGAAAGAAAATAAAAAGAAAAGAAATTTAAGCTACGTTGTTCTGTCATTGTATGTAGCATTTTTGTAATTTGGTAATTATTTCAGGTCTATACTATCAAATATAAAAAATGAAAATTTCTGTGATTATATGAAAATTACAAAGCCGGTTTTGAAACATAACACTACAAATTATTTTCAAGTAAAGGATCTGCAAACTTGCTTCACCTTGAAAAATAATTTCAGTCAGGCAACAAATTTTGTTTAGCGTAGCAACAAAGTTCTTGATAATAGTTAGGCAAGCAACTCGTGTCATGATTAATTCAGACATTTATGTTCTTTCTCGCCATTTTGAATTAAATAGCTGGAAACGGAATGTGTTTTTGTTTGTTGCCCGGAGGATTGCTAGTACCACATAAAGATAACAAACGCTGCTACGTCTTTTTCCTTCATGAATTGCAAATTCTCGTCCTCATGCTTCTTCCGCTTTCTTCATCAGCTTTACCATGTGTGTATCTTTGAAACTTTAAATCCGCTTTGCCCGGTTGTGCCACGAGGTACATAAATTCAAACGCTTTTTGATACAGCATCTACCAATGTTCACACGTTTATATACGATGGTATTTGGTTGGTAATTTCATGAGAAGAAAAAGGAGATTATTAGAAGGCATTAATATTGGAACAGCTATTTAATAAACAACGGTTTATCGGTAATCGATTATTCCCAACAGCAAATCGGTTGTAATCAGCAGATACTGTATAAAAAAACGAATAGATTTTATTTTTAGATGTAAATATTTAAATAAAGCTTTATTAATATTTTCACGTGAATATCGTCTAAAAATGTAATAATTACACTACTGATGTTTCACAGCAATTAATTTGTGGAATTTTGCAAAACTTATTCTTAATACATTTCATATATTAAAACCTAAACTTCTATTTTATTAATAAATAAATAATGGTAATATTTTCGTTATGAAAGTATCTAATATATCTATTCCAGGGCGTAACAATCAAAACAGGGCGAATATTTGCGGAAACTAAAAAGGACTACTACATAAGGCACACTAAACTTTTATATTACCACTAAAAAGAAAATCGTGCATATTATTTATCAGAAAGTTGCTTAACTAACCTATTCCACTATATTATATGATTTTTTTCCATAAATCGAGGTCTGTAACAATATCCAAGTAAATACACGATCAGTTCTTGGAATTTCGTGGAAACAACGGTGGGCCAGTTAAGCCATTGGGTTTATTACCGAATGAATTTTCCGGCCACGGCCGCGTCGCCGGATTATGCAATTTAAAACGAGTTAATTGAAGTGCAATAAGTCGTTAAAACTCTTGAGCAAATTAATTAATATAAAAGCCGGTTAGAATAGCGCAGAGCTAAAGCGCACAGCTCTCCCAGTCCTGTTGCCTCCAACCCCTTGGTTCCCTTGCCCTAACCAACCCCCTCTGCAACCCTTTCTCTCTCTCTCTCTCCTCTCTTGCTCTCCTCGTTGGAGAGAGCAACGGCAGCGGTAGCGACGATGGCGCAAGCAACGGCGGGGTCAGAGAGGTAGAGACCAGGGAGGAAAAGTACGGTTAATGAAATAATGTACGCCCGAGGTAGTCCTCGAGCACGCAGCGCGCAGCGCGGGATTTAACTTTTCCACGAAAATACTTGCGCAAGCTAAAGAGGCGACACCCCATCCCTTGGCTAGCAGCTACCGGCTACCCTCTTGCTGCTTTGAGTTGCAATCGCGGCGAGGGTGGTACTCGGTGACTCGATCGTTGAGAAATCAAAGGAAACACGAGACGTAACCTGTTTAATTAAGAACTTCGTACGATAGAGTTGGTATGTAGCCACGTTAATGATTTAGCCCCGGTGCTACCGCTTTTCGCCGATGCCATTTGGCAATCGTTTCCTTTCGTTTGTTCGGATGTTGTACTGTACTGTTTGCTAGTAGATGATTTTATTTTGGTAACAGAAAAATTATTAGTGCCGGCATTGGATTATTTACATAAGACACCAAATTATCCAAATTCGCATTAAAATTATATGAATTTATTAAGTAAATTTGCATGGAATAAAGAAACCGGAGAGAAGATGAAAGCAATATGAATCCCGGCGGATGTTGCGTAATTTGTTATTTAATATTGTATTGTACATTCCTGATGGTGAATAGAAGGAACATACGAGATCGGGATTCCCGACCTTGGATTTCGCGCGACGGAGCCAACATCGTGAAGCACGGGGGAATATTAAATCCAATCTGACACGAAATTCAATATCGTATTATTCGAAAGAAATCGAAAATATAGCTCTTGATGCAGCGTATTACGTTCCGTGCACCGTATTACGTCCCTTTACATCTCTACCTATGGGCGCACAGTGGTCTTTACAATCGCACGAAAATATTCATAACTCGATTTTCAATTTGCGCGTTGGAATACCAGACGCGATATATCCCCGGTTTATCATGCTGTTTCTCCCCCGGGAAACTTTTATTTCATCGCACTACCAGATAATTAAATATATAAAAAAACGGTGCTGTTGACAAGCGAAATAATAAATCGCGTTAAATACACCGAAATTGAGAATACAGCGTCCAGTTGGAAAACATCGTTTATTAAATCAATCCTGGCCCCGATGTAATCAGAAAAAGTATGAAAGCTCCATCTGAAAATTTGACAAAAGCAGTTCTAAAAAGGGGACAAATTGCGACTAGGCTCGGGCCAAACGAAATAATTAGGACGCGAAAGACAACTGGAACGACGACGAATAATTTGCAAATTACTTTTTTCGTCTTCACAGCCTCTGTTTAAGATAATTAGCATTCATAAAGCGATGAGACAGCGTTACACCTGTCGCAAACTGGTTCCGGCAGCGAGATACAGCCGCGTCTTGCCACAGTCTCAATTAGCTCGGCTTCACAGTTCGTTAGGCCTTTTAAAACCGGTTTCCAGAACTGAATGTTCTCAGTGAGGACACGCGCATAACTGAACACGACTGATGAAAGGGTGAAACGATAAAGCATTCGAAGAAGGGACGCTTCTTGAGCCAATATCGATTTAGATTGCGTAACATCCACGTAGTTGAATAATTCGGTGATGTTTGACATGGTTTGACATGTTTGGTTCTTTAAATTAGCAAGCTCATTTTTCTTAGACGGTTTATCACTCTAAACATAATATTCTTACATTTGGAACTTTTTGTTCAAAAGTTTCCGAAACTTTTTTCTTTGACAAACAGGTTCAAGTATCGAAACTAAAGAATTTGTTATTGTACTTTTCAATTTTGCAGTAAATCTCACAAAATATTTATACCTGAAATGTCAAATATACAAGGGTTCAAAACATTTTTCCCCCATAAACACATCAAAATATCAAACTCAAAAAATTTTCTATCTAACAAAACATTTCTGCTCATAAATTATTTTATTGTATTCGCTGTATACCTCAATAAACAAAACAATGAACGTTTCAGAGCAATCGACAGTGGTTGTAAATCGGGTTCTCGCTGGAGCAAAGATCCGGCCCGGGTAATCTTCCCTTATCAGAATGGATCGTATAATGCCTCGTAACGAGGATGCAATGTCAGCTGAAATCCCTGCCACGTAGGGCGGCTCTGCGGAGGATTGTTGGATTCGCAGGAATGACGAAACGCATCCTCCGTATGTAACCGTGTACAGGTGCACACGTACACTCCCGTTCATAACTATTACGATACTTTTTGGTTTAGGATAAGTTTATAAAACACGGTAATTCGTTTAAATCATCAAGCAAACGATTAACCGATCGCGATTTTGCACCTGTACAAGATAAAAACTTGTAGAATCTATTTGTAAGAGTAGCAAGAGGAATGGGCGATGGTTATGAATTCAGAATCATACGTATCGTACATAAAATTCTCTAACTTTGTTGGAAAAGTTTTGTAACTTGCAACAGCTCGTTTAAAATCTCGATGGAAATTGAAAATTACGCTAAAAAATTGGATGACACAAGTGCCAGGATTGGTTAAAGAAACATTCGCGAGATACAGTTAAAATAAGTAAAGATACAGTAAAAATAAGAAGAAATTATACGCAAAGATAGGATTTTTATTCTGACGTTGAACATACGAATTCATCTTAAGATTTTATGATCTTTGTCTGCCTCTGTAATAGTTTGCGTAAGTTTCAAATCAAATGATAATTGTTAAAGGCTTTAGCAAGTTCCTAATTCTCAGATTAACTTTCTCCAAGTGTTCTAACACTTATGAACCTGAGTGTACATACTCGATTCTGGCTACTAGCAAGAAGCACATGATCCAGAGGCTAGTAGAGCAACAAAGAGGGTGAGTTTGGAGAGGGTAGGAGCGTAAACGGACGAGCATGCGAGGCAAAGGCAACCAAGCGGGGAATCGGCGGGAGCTAGAGCTGAATTAGCATGGCTATCTGGGTAATATATTGGACTGTATCGTTGGACACGACCAGCCAGAGCCACGTGATATACTGACACCCCGGCTTTTATTGGCAGTACGTAGTCCACCCTCTCCCTTTTCGGAATAGCCTCACCTCTGCCCGGCCCTTGACGCCCGGCTTATCCACTTTCCCTGTTAATCCGGCAACCGTAGTCCGGACCACCGACGCTAAAAAATGTATTCCCTTTCCATTACTTTTGCCATGCTTCCGGAGAGTCCTCCGCAACGACAGCGCCTAGCATTGGATCCCATGTCTAGCTATTTTCGAGGTTCGGCTGCAAGTGGAAAATAAATTTTGTCGTCAAACTGGAGAACTAGAGGTGGTTGTTCCTTGCGGTTTATTAGCATGTTGAAGCTGATTGATTGGCCGTGCTGTGGATCTTCGTCGAGGGAATAAATAAATGTGGTTTAAATTGGGTCCCCTAAAGTAGTGCGTTGATGGTGATTGCGTGAATCTTTATGATTGCTTCGCGAGGAAATATGTGAATGAACTACTTTCACTCTCGTCCATAACTCACGAAACACTTGTAAATTTTAAATACATATAGACGAACGATTACACGAAACGATTAAATGATCCTGGTTATTTTATGTAAAATCGTCGAATGAAGAGATTCTTAAATAGAGCCATTCAAATATTCGTAATACATTTCTATGTCATGATTGTCAATGAATATTTTAATCTGCTTTAAATCCTTATCAATCTATAGTATATAAAGAAAAGCAAATAGCTGAATAATCGACTGGAGAATTCATGGGAAGGTGTATTAAATAAACTGTTCACCTTTCTCACTGTGTGATTGATAGATACCAATAAAGCATACTCTGGTTTTGTCAAACTTGACATAGTGCGGCTGCGGTACTTTGTCTGTTCTGAAAAATGTTGTATGTTACAGATTTCGGACTCGTGAATCTGGTAAATTCAATGGAATTTCGAAAAAATGAAATTCTCTGGAGTATTCGAATAAATTGGAATAGTTTTTTTTTCCAAATTGAACGTGTAATTCTATTTTCTATTTTATTTGGTACTTACACCACGTTTATGGTTGTGAAAATAATTTGGTATAATATAAGAATATAAGCGTGGAAATAAGTCAGTGAAATGGCGTGAAAAGTTAACCAAGCACACGCATTGGCGTGATCGCGAAGCTCGTGACTTGGCTATCGATCGTCGACGGTAATTAACGCGCGGTACACCCGAGAAAAATCGAAAACGATCAAGCGTCGGTACACGCAGCTAACTAATTACCCGCCGTGGATCGTGATTGCACCGCTTTGTCAGTCTCTCTGACTAGCCCTCGTCTAACCTACATGGATTTGCATTCTGATATTTGTTTCGCGAAAACGTCGCTCTATTTTTAACCGATATCTCCCACGATCACGCGCATCAACGGTCTAATAGTTTACCGTGACACATTTGCTATCTGTCTATCTGATGCTTGTCGCGCGTTTATTTGTCATCGGTGAAATTAGCACTTGTCCCTTGTTTCATCATTAATTGGGCAACTCGCATTCTCTGTGACCACAAGGTATTGCTTCCTATATTGAATTTCGTTATCTTCTTTTTTATTGATTATTTATAATTGCATAAATTACTATAATAGTAATAAATAATAAGTGAATAGTATAATCAGAATTTAAACGAGTTTTATAATTTTTATATGTTCGATTAGAATTCCTTAAGTTATCTTTTACGATTTTATTGATTTTGAAATTTTCATTCTTCGGTATTTCAGTGACGGATAAAAATTTCTTAATGTTGAATGCGATATAACGAAAGGGATAAATATGAATAATTTTTGTAGTTTTCCAGTGAGAGTTGTTATTAAAAATTACTATAGAAAGACATTTAAAATGTGAGATTTCTTCTGTTTGATAATAACTGTTAGTTATTTCATTTTACATCGAATAATAATCCGCAATTCATGACATGATTCATACTATTCGAAAAGGACATAAACCAATTCCAAATAATTATATTATAATTTCAATAACGAATGATCTATGGCGCATGAAACGTGAAAAGACTAGGTAATCGACAGGTTAATTGAATAAATCGTTCCTCTTCATTCCCTTTCTTTCAGTTTTATGAATTCAATATTTTCTATTTTTACTGACGCGACGCTTCGAATATTATGTTACTAACAAAGAGCTTCGTGCGTTACTTTCCAACAAAAGGTTATTTATTTCGCACAATGGATGACGCGTTTTTAACAATTTGACACTTTTTGTATCACCGGTTTACTTTGCAATATTTTAGTTATTGATGATATAGAGGAAATATTGCATGTAAAATTTTACGCCATAGAAGTGAAAAATTATTTTTTGAAGTAATTATCGCTGCATTCTTTTTTTTAATGGAGTTTAATAACGCTAATGGACATTTAGTTTGACTACTTTAGGTGCCAATATCACCGATTGCTACTGTCCATCCTAACTCATTTTAAGGTTCAGTTTTTAATTGATCAATTCAGTCTTATGAATAGCAATTATTTTTATGTCAATTTCAATTTTTCGATTGAAACTTGTTCGAAGGAAAATTCTTTTTGAAACGTAAGATAGGATCAAGTGAAACAGAGGATGATGACACAATCTGGAACTTCAAGGTCGCCGATCGTCGCCAAACGTCGCCCCGTTCTGAAAGAAATCCGGAAAGCTTGGAGTGGCTCGTAAAGTTTTAACGTTTGTGGGCCGTACAAGCGTTCGAGTAAAATAATACGATCGGTGCGTTTCTGAAAAGTGGTTTTCCGAGGTTGGATCGCTCGCTTCGCGTGAATTCGTTCGGATTTTAACGAACAACGAAGGAACTTTGAATCGTAAAACTCGATCGAGAAAGCGAGAAAGAACGGGTCCGCGGCGTTGGCGGCGAGGCCGAGACGTTTCGGGGTCGTTTTAAAGCGAAGTAAATCTCGGGGATAAATCGGTCGCGTCGAAGACCAGATCGCAATAACGTAAAAGTTGTGTGACACTGAAGGCGGAGGCAAGAGACGCGCACCTGTGCCGAATAGCCCACCGGTATATATGTAACGCCTTATTTCGCTCGACTGGAATGTGTCGCACGAGTCTCCATTCTCTTCATCGATTTATTTTAGTCGAGGCCTAACCGTGCTTGTAGACGAAATTTGGATGTTAACTTTCTTGTAACGGTTCTACGAACGAGTTACACTTTGTTTGAAACTTTATCAATATGATTATGGTAGCCGTGTCTTGTTCTAGTACTAATGAAATTTCACTACTGTGTACATGTAGCACTATGGTATGAATAGTCGTCACCGATTTTTATATTTGAAATTTGTTATCTCTTTAAGAAACAAAAATAATTCGTAATGTTTTAAGATTTATAAGAAAAAATATGGTGTTATATTTATAGTTAAATTCAGTGATAAAAAAGTAGAATAATAATAATAAACAATCAAAGAAATATATACTTCTCATTTAGAAATATACGAATGGATTCCACGGTGCTTTACAGTAATTTTTACAACCATCACAATAATTTAAAAGCAATAAAATTGTAATGCATTCTGTGAAAAATCTGTTTTACTATACTTCCCTATCATAATACAATAAATTGGAAATAAAACGTCCTATATTGATTTCCATTGAAATTTAAATGACTTTAACCAGTACATTGAAATTTCCATTGCTTGTAGGTATTTTGCTATTGAAAATTTTACAAAAGGTAGCATGCATTCAAAGCTACTAAATGAGTTTTATTTGAATTTAGTAAATAAAAGCAGCCGTCCAAACACTGAATATTCTAGAGAAGAATATGATTGAATATCGATTTTATTGAAATACGTCAACGCATTATCAATACACTATCTTCTTCTTAATTAGCAATTAAAGAATCGTTGAGACGACTATCCATTATACTATCTTCTTCAATCCATAATTACAGCTTTTATTTAAATTTTGAATATTATTTTTCGAAGAAATCAAGTAATCGCTCACTTACACACGCCGTTTAAGTTTACGAATCAAATCTAATTTCCATTATCAATAGTCGTATTATAAAATTCCTTACATGCCTAAGACCATTAGAAAGATTTCTAGAAAGGAATAATATTTATGCATGCACGCTGTTTTCATTATGGATGCTTTCTTTTAGGTAATAATTTCTAATCTACCACTGTTTCGTTCGATTATTTAACAAATTTCGTTGAAATTCCTAAAAAATCCTACATAGTAACGCTACATACTTACATTCTTGAATAATTGCATTGCATAGCAAATGTATTAACTGAAAGAATTAAATCACACGGACGCGAACCTAAACTTTACAAAGAAGCTATATTTCTCGATAAGAGTATAATCGCAAAGAATCTTCGTATAATCCTTATTCCTCGGACAATATATCGCCCATCTTCCTATATCGCTCACAAACCTCTCAATAGAATTATGACAAAATTGAAGAAAGAAGAAAGGAAACAGAAATCGGTTATCCAGCCACGTGTACCAAGTAAAACGTTGAATGAAGAGATTGTGCGTGCACATGGTAAAAAGAAAAATATTAAAAAAAGAAAACAAAAAGAAACGAAAGAAGGGAGAGCCGATAGAGTCAGGTGGAAAGATTCAGTCTGTTCAGTGACTAGCAGCGGGTTTTACACGCGACCTGTTTACACGACAATACCTTTGACACACTCGACTCTTGTGGTATCACGACTTCAAGCGACATTTCTATCTAGCGTGCGTTCTCCTTCAAATTGTACGTCTTCTGCACCGTGCGCTATTGTATTCTTTAGCAGCGTACCTTGTAAGAGGGTGTTTTCAAACAGAGAGTCCACCGGTGAGGTAACGTTGAATCGTTCGTCGAGAACGTCTCTCGATTTTCAAGCTCCACGGAAGCACGGGGAATTGTTCTCGGGATGTGTACGAATCGACGCTCTGACGACTTGTTACTACTCTTTCGACCAAGTTTATTGTCGTCCCGACAATGCCACGCCTTTATGTTTGCATGAATCTCTCGTGGTCACGTGAGCCATAATCTGAAAATACGTTTTTCTGTAGGAAATTGAATTTTTAAATTATTTAGACCTTTGATGGCGTAATGAAGCACGATGAAGAATTTAAAATGAGGAATTTAAAAGGTATTAGGTTGGTGCGTATGAAACTTCTTTTTTTCCAATTATATCTAATAATTTATATACTTTGAGATTCCTTACAATATTTTAAAATACTTAATGATTTCTTATAAATCGTCTTATAATATCCTAACATTTTTATGTGATATTTCTTACGAATTGTACAAGTTTTTAAGCAATATACGATTTTATTTTATTTTATGAAAGATGGAATAAAAATGAATATTTTTAGCTGTATAGCTTCACGGGTTTACGTTTGTACAGGGAATAAAGTTCTTATGCGCATCTTGTTTACATGTAGAATATGTTTGATTCCGTACCAACAGGAGGTTAATAAACATTCGTACCCGTTTCCCGTTGCATTGTACGCTTTCTACATGCTACACCATTGTATTCTTTAGCATCGTGCTTGAAAACGGCATCGAATGTAAGTATCCGTGCTATCGCGTTGGTGTTAACCAGTTACATCAGCGTTTCTGTATGAAGATAACATGGTTGCTCTGCAAGTGAATAGCAATTTTATTCTTCGTTTATTGGTTTGTGGCATTATTGAGTTTTTTTTTTACTGTAAGAAAGTACAATACTACTAATACCTCTTTCTCATTGATATTTTATTAAAAAAAATATTCATCATAAACTTAATGAACGATATATAGAGGTAGAAAAATTATATATCATCACGAGATCTCAGGAAATAGAGAGATAAGAAAATAAGCATTACACCAAACATGTTATCTGAGCCGTGGGTCCTGTTATGAACTAACAATACAACATGGATCATTCCACAGTTATTTCACGGTCTTCGAAATGGTCGCAAATCACCACAGGCAAATAAGAATACGTTGTAAAGAATTCTGCATCGTGGGACATCCATATAACTATAACAATGGCTAAAAGCCAGTCTCAAGAACCATAGCCATAATGTCATAGTCGTATTAGTCGAAATCCCAGGATTCAGGGTGACTTGATCTGGTTTGATCATCTAAATGAAAAATTTACGTTTCATTCCATTAAACATAAATTGACCGCACCTTGGCTTCGATCTTAGGATATTATCGATTTGAATGTAACTGAAGACGAAATCTAATCGAATCATCGTATTATAAATTCAACTCGTTATCAAATAAACTACCATATCGTTACTTAAATATTTATATCGTAGATTTTTTACTCACTCTGTAAGCATGACAGATCTGTAATATATCCACGGTTAAACGAAATCTGTGAGCGTTCATCTGGGAGATCGATATCGAACAGTTTCGCTCGACTAAAACGATACACAAGCAAACGAGAAAGAGGAAGTGAGAGAGAGAGAGAGAGAGAGAGAGAGAGAGAGAGAGAGGGAGAAAGAGGAAGGGGGAAAGGGTTGGTCTGTGACATCGGAGCCAGCTTGTCGAGTTTGTTCCCGATGTTTGCCGAATGCAGTCAAAGTGCATGTGAATTACCGCACTAACCTGGTCTCAACCTCTACGCTGTCAGCGTGCTACGTAATTAAAACATTCTTGTCACTGAGCGAAACGTCACTGCAAACAGATACCGATCATTTCGATTTGAATTCATTTGGTGGCCAAATAAATTAGCATCAGGCGGCGTCGCATCAACGACTCAACAGGAGACGAAAGTATACGCAAAACGAACAACTGTTGAACGTTATATTCCCTATAAACATGCCATTCAAACATCACAATTGGAGGGATAGAAGGCATGAAAGAGGTGGTAATAAAATTCCACGTTTCTATTTGAAGATATCGAAGCTATAAAAATCTTAGTAATAAGATATTGCACAGTAGAATAAAGATAAAATGCTATTAGTATTTTCCAATAAAATATAGTAGAATTATAATAATACGAAAATATCTTTCGCACAAAAGAATAAGAATTCCAAAATTATTCCAATGAAATTCAGTATTATAATGGAGCAAATTAACATTTTTCACCGAAATAATGTATGAATATATAACGCATCTGGCAAAGAAATAAACTTTTAAAATAATTTCATTAAAATTCAGAACTGTAACAAAATATTTCACGGCAGAGTAAATTAAAATTACTCAATAAATAATTGGAAATACAGAATCTCTCAAAAGATAAGAATGTCCATTGAAATGCAGCATTGTAATAAAATCCCATGGTTCTACTTGAAAATATCGAAGGTATAAAAATCTTACGCGAATACAGTACGTAGGAGAGGATAAAAACAACCCTCGTTAATCCTTGGAACAGCCACAGCCGGACTATTCGCAACACATAAAACGCCCTCGAGACAGACTTGTCGCGCCAGGCTTTAAATGCGGTTCAACATTCCATAAAACATGGCACTCGTCATGGCTAGAGCACGCTCCTGAACCACCATGCACAGTCTGAGTACTCGACTGTCAGAGTCATGGGATTATTTATGCGGAACCTCTTTGCCCGATGGTCGTTTTCTCACTATTTATTGGCCCTGCGAAATGCGGCCTCTACGTTCGCGGACCAAATCCAGAATCGATTTCGACTGGGTCGAGCAGCTCCTTAACTTACAGTATCGTTACGAACAGGGAAACGACCCCAGAATACCAAACACATATTTCCTAAAGACAAATGACCTTCCTCTTATCGATCAAGAAGATTTCAATCTCTAGGAATGCTTTAAACCTTCCATTTCGAGAACCCTATGAATGATAATGGCGTTCTTCCGCTATTACGCATAGTATGTAGGTTAAACGAAATTGCTATCGGGACGAGCATTAACGACTACTAAAATAAAATATGTCACAGATAAGTATTCCAATGAAATGATATTAGTTGAGGGTTACTATGGAATCGAGTTTCGATTCTAACTGTTCAATATCATGGCTTTCTATATAGCCAATTATTATAATAAAAATTTAGTTAATACTAATATCTGAATCGGTATATATTTTTACCATCTGTTGATCAGGTTTAATCCAATTTTTCATAAGTTACAAGCAGGTGTTCATTCATTTTAAAATTTGTAATCCTCCATTGAGTAAATTAGGAATAGCAATATCATACTGGCTAAAGCATTTTGAAACAGTGTAGTAGGAGAAAAAGTTAGCCCATTTGAAAAATACAATTCATTATAGTGGCCATTGTATCGTGTTATCCGGCATTGTTTCACTTGGTCAATATTGGGCATCCACCAATAGGGTACAAGTATTCCATTGGTAATTTAATTAATGTCGGTGGCAGAAGATTCGTGCCGAATGAAAGACAGATCCACGAAACTCTTTTGCCCTGGGAGTTCGGTCTTTTCTATTTCCTCCTCAAAGGTCAAGCCGCTTCTATTCTTCGCGAGGTTTTCTCATCCACTATCGGCTCGTCCTTCTTATCTACGAAAGTCCGAAAGGCTTTTCGCTTCTTTGATTCGGGAAACAAAAGACCGTAGATTGAAATTCGCTTGTTGTATCTTGGCTACCCTTCTATCGGATTCAACGTTATACTCCGATAAACCCGGCGTACTCGATTCGTGATTTGGATGTTGCCTTTTACTCTTCGATTTTTCTGTAGTGGTTTCGGGTCCCTTGCAAGGATGTGATCGAAAATGCCGCACGTGATCCTACAGGAGCCACTATGAATTCTAATCTCGTATTTAAGATGGAAACCAATACGAAAGGTTTCGTAGATAATGATTCGACTTTTTTTATTATAGCGAAATGTAAAATTGTGAAATTTTTCTTTATATCGAAGCTTATTGACTAACGAATTTTTAAATCAATTTAATACAGGATCAAGAAGTCATGTTTAATGTGAAATGAATACAGAAGCCGGTGTATAGGATTCGTAAATGATGATACGATCTCTTTCATCGTATCATAATTTTGTTTAATATTAAATTTCTCTATTTATCGGATTTTTTAAATTTATTTAATGATAAATCAAAAATTAATGTTTAGCGTGAAATCCACTATTGAAGATCGCGTATAGAATTCGGAATAAATAGAAACAGAAATTAAATTCTTATTTACCAAAGTTTTATTCTATAGTATTTTGTCCTATGTTTAAAATAATAGTATCAAATAACTGACAATGTGTCAATTTTATTAGAAATCGATTGTCAATTAAGAAGATTACATGATGGAAAGAAGGTTATTGTGTAATTTTGTTGAAAAATTTCTCTTCTTCTAAAGTATGGAGAAAATGTTACAATAAACGTTACAATAGCGTTGATTGATGTGTCGGTCAAGACTTCAATTAACAGAAAAGTTTGGTTAGTCGAGAAACCACAAATTCGAATTGTAGTTAATTATATTCCGCTAATAAATTTCGACATTTGCGGGGCTTTGCAAAGTTAACTTCCAAGCGACTTTCCAAATTCTACCAACTAATATCGTACAATAGCAACGTATTAAATTTATGATATAGATTCTAACGTAATCTATATATGTATATGTAACATCTATTATTGTTAAATATTTAATCAATCATTTGAATATTCCGTCTTTTTATTACTTTCAAAAACACAGTTTCGTGCTTTTGTAATTTTGTAACGTGATGTAAATTTTTTAATTTTTATTTAAAAATACGACAATGTTAGACCAGAAGATATCAATGTTTCAATTGACATCGAAATCGTTACGATAGCCACAAAACTCAAGACACGGTGGTTTCAAAATATCAAAAACGTTTGTGACGGCGCTCGAAAATTTCATCGATGCAAAGATTGAGAGACAAGCGACGCGAAAGAAAGAGAACAATGGCCATATTGGAGAGTTGAATAAATAACGCCGATTCCGGATACTCGAGAAAATTCGGAACGGATAGCAAGGTTTGTCTATGCTAATTTATCGTACCATCACTCTCCTCTTGAACTCTGTATACGAATGTTCTTTATTCCTCTTTGCCTTCTTCGTCACTGACTCTCTTACCTTATTAGAATATTTTATGTTCGAAATGATGAAGGATAGGTTCGATTTAACCCTTTTGGATTAGCTTAAGGAAAGAAACTTTCGTCGGTTCTTGAATTTTTATCATTATAGAATGCCTTTGCAGTCAAGCAATCAGTCGGATAAACTTTCTAAAATTTTTCTAAAAGTCTCTTCCTTCGCGCGAACTTTCGTCTCGAATCTTAGAATGTTATTATTACGACTTTTTCTTCGATGAGTTATGGGACTAGGTAATCTTGAGTCGAATTAGTGAAAATTACGTTTTAGGAAAGTTGAACTGTTTCTTCTCCACGACGATGAACAAATTTATATAATTATAAAACATATATAACAGCAACTTAATTACTCGATAAATTTCTATATATAATACGCCATTATACAAAAATAGAACATGTATTCAATAACTTCAAAGACTTATAATAGGTATACAAATTTGGAACAGCTCACTATCGAATATTTTTTCAAAATAATTTTTACTAGGGTCAAAGATATTTATAGACTATAACAATAGCTGTATAGATCGATTCGAAATATCGTAAAACATCGATTTATCGGCAAACCAATCGGTCGGTAAAATTCTACGTCAAAGTTTCTACAATCAATCAGATCATCAGCGCTTCGCAGTAACAATCTCGCGCAATTCGTTGGCATTTCATTCACATTTCGTCAACATGGTGTCATAAAAGATGTTCGCACGGACCGTTTACAGAAGACAGTGGACAAGGGGCGATTCGAACGAATGGCTGCTATAAAGAATGTCATCGCGTATTCGAAGACATCGGGATTTTTCTTGTGTCCACAGGCTCGGACTCGGAAAATCGAGCTACCGGGATAAAACGTTGTTGCAAGCTATGCAGAGCTGCACAGCTTTGCTCTTCAGCCTTGGTTTCGATGTAAAGAGATCCCATACATTCGGAGACGTATTTCACTGTTGAGAAGATTTCACGTGTTGCCCGAAGCTTCTGATATGCGTTTACTTTTTGCATTAGCTGAGTTGAAGGAAATCCGGTATTTGCAAAAATATTAGATTTATGTCTGGAAAGAACGATGCATGCTATTATTCGATGAACATGGTTTGATGGCTCGTTAGCCAAACAGGAGAAAGAAAATTTCCGTGCATACGCGTATGAACGTATATAGTGGTTCACGATAGTATTTGTACAGTTACCATGCGAAACTTTTGTAAATATAATATGTATGTTAAAGGCAACTTTTTGAAATTTCATTAACAGTGTAAATTTACATGGAAGTTACAAAATATGTATTGTAAACATGCACTTAGTAAAACTGTTAAATGAACATGAACTGTGAATTTGAACAAACAATCAGTCCTAAAGATGTTCTTACTAAATATCGTAGCTTATTAACATATTCAATAATTGTCTGCTTGAATGGTGATCTTTGTAAAATGTATGCTTACGATAAATATCTTGTAGCTTATTAATATTTTTAGTTGAAAACTTCTGGATTTGAAATACACACTTCTTCATGAGAATCTCATGAGAGATAAAAAAATTAGACATAAAGTTTTCTTTGCAACAAGGACCGAGTATTAGAAGCTGACACGCTCCGTGGAAAGGGATTACATCAAATTTGAATAAACTAGCTGTTGCTCAGAGAGCGTGAAACTGGCGTGCATAGCCACAGCTCGAGTATGTTTGTTGCTCGTTTGCGGTGGCCTACGTTTTATGAAATACTGCTCGGCGAAAGTTCGCTGTTGGACCACCGAGTCGCTGACACCTGCAATCTGCGTTCTCAGCTGCATTCGAGATGCACGTCGGGTTGTCTTACGCTGCTAGGTGTATTTCACGATTACACCCGCCTGTTTGTTACGCTACGCAACCCACGCAAACCGAAAAACATTCTCTTTTGTTCTTCTTTCCGTTTGGGGTTTAGAGTATGTTATACGATGTTCCTTTGTGGTTTAGCATTTTAGCGATGAAGTTTGTCCAGTATCGTTCTGACAATATTAATACGTACTATGATTCTTTAGGATATTGAAATTTCTTTAAACAAGCTTAGTTTTATATCATTTAATATATGGGGTACAATGCGAATAAATGCCTAATTAAATGTTTCTCTAAATTGCGACGATCAGGTATGAAATTGTCTAACCTAATAGAATCTACTATTCGAGAAACGGATTAACTTCTTCATCCGTACGGTTTCTCCTTTGTATGTATATCTTGTTCGATCTATTTTTAAGAACAAATCGAATTGCACGAGCTTTTTTATGTCAGAGTTCCTGTACTGAAATAATATTCCTAATTTAATCGTAGTATCTCTGTATCAGGCTAATGAACTGTAGGAATTTGATATATCACTATTTTAAAATTACTAAGCAAATTCAAATAAAGATTCGAGTTACCTCGTCATTCAAATTTCTGAAAACATAATTCCTTTATTTAGGAATTCTCAATGAAATCGTGTCTTATTAATTAATTGTCGTGAAAGTTAATTATCGTTATAATGTTAATACTCGTTTCCTTTTAATATACTATAAATTAAGAAGTATAATATTGCTAATGCAAAGTTACATTCTATGATATAATACTATTACTTTATAGGTGCGTAATATCGTTCAGTTCCATCTGACCGATGAAACGAATCAAATTCTACGATATCAGCTTACTCATATCCGAAACATTAGAATTGCAGATAAATCACGGCGCGACCGAGCAGAAAATTATTTATGCTCCTGGTCTGTCTAGGGATTTGGAACTTTTAATAGTTCAGTGACGTTTGTTTTCCAACGGGGGCCGTGTATGACGCAACGCATATTGGGATTCTCGGTCGGAGCATCTTGCCACCTTATTTCCAGGAAAGTTTCACAATCGAACTTTCTTGAGTTGTTTATGACGTCGGTAGGTGCCTATGTGACTGTCCAACGTTGAGTTACGGTGCCTAACTTCAATATTTAAGAATGTCAGTTTCTTCAAGTGTACGCGACTATCTAGAATCTTTCAAAGTCTCTCAAATGTCTCGCTAAGTTTTGCATAAGATGAAAATCATGGTCAAAGGAAAATCAAATCGATTACTTAGATAGATGAAAAATGTGATTTTTCAGTATACAAAGTCACTGTCTTGTTTTTTTTTTTTTTTTTTTGGAGAAACTTTGTTTTTCGGTTATATAGAGAGTTAAACTATTTATTATGCGAATCAGTCACCACTGTGTATTTAAAAATAAAAACTTTAGAAAAGTAGTAATCATCTATCTTACAAAGTCAATTTGGTATCAGTGAATTGCTTGAACATGTTAAATTTAACAAATATTTGGTTTTACGATTTATACTTTCGAGTGAAAACTATGAAGAGAATTGTCCTTTTTACTTTCATAATTATTCACTCACGACGATTCCGGGTGGCAACTACGGAAGTGTAATGAGCATCGCTCGAGTATCCTCGGTCTCGTCCGCCATTTTCACAACATATTTCTCTCTTTCTCGTAGCCTCTTCTTCATCCATTCTTGTCCCAGGCGGCTTTTACTCGCAAGTCACAGCAGATTATTAATAGCTTGCTCTCGTGTGAATTATCGTGCACTCTGCGAGATATGATCGAGAGCACGCGCGACATTCACCAACTTCGCGCGTTCAAACGCCATCTAACATTCGAAAATTTTCCTCCACGATACTCCTTACATTCTGCAACGTATGTTTCTCATGATTTTCACGTCCACTGTGAAGAATTTATATTTTTTATTTCGATAAAAAAGGAAATTTCGCTCGTATCTTATAATTTACAAATTTCTCTTTACAAGAATACTCACGTTAAACGGTTGTGTTCTTAATGCGCGTTGTTATTTTTTAGTATAGTACGTTAATTTATATTCGCATTTCGTAAAAAAAAAAGGGAAACAAATATGCAAGATAATTTATATTAGCTATCGAAAATCATAACGAATACTCTGCTTTATATTATACCATACGCATTCTGTTTATTTTTGCACCTTTAAGTGCCGTATAAATGCATAAGAATACACTGTCCAACGATTAGCATATTCGTCTGTTGACCTGTGAAATGCTTCGAATCGTTACGCGAAGCACACGGTTTCTTCTTTCCCCGTCGAATCATCGATTCATCGAACAATAGCGATTGTTAAACGAAGGAAATCACGAAGGAGTTGTCGCGGCGTCCCTTTGACTTCGAATCGAATTCTCGAAATTCCGACGCCGACCTGCACAAAACGCCGGAAAAGAAAGGGACTGAATTATTTATCGGTGAATTTGACTCCGATATTTTCAGCGGCGCGGGACAGATTATTCCGTAAGCCAGGCGCACATGCGAGTAGAGACGCTGCATGATTTATAGCAGGTTCGTTGTTTCATGGATGGGTGAATGTGCTACCACTAGGATCATTCGCTGCCCCTTTGCTTCTCACGCACCATATTTACGAGAACTGACCAAGCGAAAACAATATGTATACTGGAGGACAGTCATAACTTTCCGGTAACAATTACTCACTTATAGATTCAATCTCTTCTTTAGTTTTCTTTTCTTTCGTTTTCATTATTATTAATGGCTGGACATTGTGATTTCTTTAACTGTTTCATTATGAACATAATTTGATCCTTTCTTATCAGAATGTACAGTATAATAAACAACTGAGTGATATTTTAATTTAGATAAAGAATAAGTTTCTGTATTTAGGAAACTTAATTAACATAATACGAGTGTATTTGGGACTAACAACCCAAAGTTTGTATAGTGTAGTAATAAGTATAATATAATATTTCTTATAAATACAATGCTTCCGAAATATCGCGGAAATTAAAGTAAAGCATCAATGAAATATATCTAGAAATATGAGTTATTCACTAAACCTAGCACATATGAAACATCATCCAATACGAAACCCGCAGACTAACAATATTCTATTCATTCCGTTACGAAACAATTTATCGGTAAGCGAAAGAATTTATGAACCAACGAGAATCGTCTGTTAAGTTGCATTAACGTATATCTACATCCATTCTATACTATAGTAACTACGAGGAGACACGAATTTGCGTAATCACTGGCTCTCGTTCTCGAAAGCTCCGGACGAAATAGGAAGCCCCTGAAAATCCTGCGGAGGATGAAGTTTCTGGTCCATCGAGTGCGACATTCTGTGGCGGTGGTCATTTAAACGGCGCACAGTAGCGCTCCCATCCCGCGGATATTCGTTCATTGTCAAAGCCCCGCAATCTCTCGTCCGCAGCCAGATATTTCGGCTGCTATGAATGGATTTTTCGAGGTCTTCGCCGGGCCCTTTTAACGAGCAGCAAAATGGAGAGTTCGGAACGCGCTGCGTGCAACTGATAAATCGTACGTAATACACGCGACAGGTTGCTACCAGCGACGAGTAATTTTCGCGAAAATGATACTACTCGTCGAAAACCTAGCAGAAATTCCTGGCTAATTTATACCAGAGACGTTATCTACTCGTTGCGTTTCAATCTGGAACGTGTACGATCGAGGGATCTGTTATGGAATGTTTCTCGATCGATGAATTTCAGAGAATACGTGGCTTCCTCTGTGACTAAAAAATCTGAGCAAAGTAGCGTATGTCCGTAGGGATCTATGGCCGTTCCATGAATTCAATGTATCCGGAAAAAGTTGTTGATAAAATATGTATTTGAATAGAATTAGAATAGAATTTTATAGAAATATTTAATTTCACTGAATTCACTGATACTAAAATCTGCAGAAATTTGTAGGAAATGAAGAAAAGATTCGATATCTCTATACGTGTAAAACTACATAGATATCGTCAGAATCATAGACATTTCCTCCAAATTTATAATCTGTACATCTCGTTTCTGTTTGATTTTCAATGTACATAATCAACAGAATATCGAATAAAATAAACCGACACAGCTCGATATTTACAGAGTACTCGAAAATAATACTTCACGCTGGGAATCGTTTTAAATCGATAGAATGTTTCGTTTAATTACTAATTCGAAAAAAATGAACGCTTATCGCGTTAAATTTTGTGTAATTTGTTGTCGAATAGCTTGTACACTGTACACCTTTCCGAATAAAGCTTGATTCATATTACGCAGCAAAGTGTCTCGTATTGTTTGTGCTTAATCAACCTTTAATCAACATCGGAAGTTAGTGAATTGTATCATTAGTTAACGTCTGAATATTCGATAACGAGCAATTTGATAGACAATTGCGATGCCCTTTTACGCTGTCAAATTAATGAGAACGCGTATTTGTGCACGATTTACAAGGAAATATCGTACCATGAATTTGTGAACATTGATTCCACGCTATTATTATTATATTAATTCGGGTCGATGTTAATTTTCTACAAACAAAGTAAAATATCACTTTATTAATTCTTTATCTTTTTCGTTAATATTAAATGATAACAATTTATATCGCTAATTTATGTGCTACGTTGAAATTCTAAATTCTATTTTCGTCGTCTATGTTCATTATGGAGGCATTTAATAAATATAATTTTAATTATAGACCGGGAATTTTAATAGAGTCTTAGACAGATTCTCTATACTTAGAGAGATACTAAAATTCTAACAATTTACTTAAATTCAGCTCACCTGTTATTATATATTTCTGCTCTAAAGAATATATTTCGTAATATTTGAAATATTCTGCAACCCACTATTTTCCACTTATTTCGGATAAATTTCATCGTAAGTATACATTATAGAATATCCCATTTTAATTTTATGATGCGTTTATTTTGAAAATCGGGGATTGTTCGGTGCGGATGAAAATTGCTTCACTCATATTTTATATCATTCAATTTGAACGAAGAAAACCGAAAGAAGCAGTTGATTTTTGTATTTTGTAAACGCCTATAAAACAAATTCATTTATAGAGAGAGCGTAAAATCCCATTCGCTGAATGTACGTACATTGTACATATGTATATGCAGTTTTTTTAGCAATCAATATATCCATTACGCGCGAAATAAAACGTTACGATCAAATTTACGACTTTATCTTGCTATTATGAGATATTATACCGAACGTTATAGAGTGATTAGATGATTTACTGGAATTTCACGTGTAATAGAAACATAATTTTATAATAAACATCATTTTTTATGTGATCATTTCTAGAGTTAACGAACCTATACTGCACTATCTAGCAGTATAATCTAAAAATTCCTATTTTCGCGATTTGAATAGAATTGGTCGCAGGCTTGGAACAAATATCACCGATCAAAGCTTGGATTTCTGGAACGATTCCATTAGTTAGACAGACGATGGGTATTAATTCAAGTCAATGATCTACAACGCGGACAGAAAGCAAAGTACGAAATCACGTTCGACGAACTTGAATTTGCATTCGATTTGGAAGGAGGCGAGCGATGAACGACGGATTACCATTGAAAAACGACATCCGTCGTAGTTATTAGACATTCCCGGATAGGAATACGCGCGCGTTCCAACCTTTTTTCTTGTTTTATTTCACTTTTTCCTTTTGGTCTCGATCGACGTGGAGAGTCTGGACACGTCGACGCGAGCGTCGATCACCAGAGAAATTTTGGGTAAATTTAATTTTCTTTTTCGCTTCGGCCCCTAGTCTAAATCGAGTCACTCGTTTCTGTCGATGATTCGTCGATATTTCTACAATGGAATATTCCCCACGGAATAATTGACTTTATGGGATTATCCCGGCTACGTCCTCCGATACGTGTGCGCGTATATAGGAGGCACACGATGAACAAAATAAATGCTCGCAGCCGCCACGAATTATTTCGTCGGCTGAATCTCGCATCTCTCCGTTACAAAAAAAAAAAAAAAAAATCGTTTATATTCCTTCCCGTGAAAACCGAAATGCTCCCTATGGTACCCGAAGGAACGCCGATTAAATTGTCAATATTAACACTGAAAATTCCTGTCAGTTTGGATCCACGGGTAGGAAAAATGGAAAGCGCTTAGAAAGGATTTGTTTCGTGTGTCTGTGTTATTTCGAGAAACGTTAACCTCTACGCGTAGAGAATGTAATAATTAAACCGGGGATTTTTATGCGAATATAATTAGGATACCAAAATTTTTAACGGAATTGAAAATATGTTTTAGCTATCAAGAATTCTAACAAGTTACTATACGCCATGGTGTTATCATTTTATTCAATAAATTGTATAATGTGTGTTGTCAATCAACCGAATCTCGACTTGAAACACACGATTACGACAGATCTGGTAAAATACCATATCTCAATTGAATCGCGAGACACGTAGTGGATGTAATTATTCGCAGAACGTGGAAGGAACATAGTTACGGCTCATTTTTGTGCAGACGTAGACTCGTGTGCGTGGTGGCACGTTAATCGAGATAAATCTCGATATTTATAGTCGACAATCGGCCGGATACATCGGCCATTGTACTTCTATAAATGCACCGACGTATCTGCAGCTGCAGCCCAGGGATCGGAGGGATATAACATTTGAGCTTATTATACACGATCGCGGTATGGCGAACGATCGGTCGTACCTCCATTTTTGTTTCCGCGTTTACGTGCCGTGAGTCGATACGGAAGGACCGTGCACGCGATTCGTGATTTATGGTGTCGTACTGATACAAAAATTTCCACCACTGTCATATTCGAGCGGAACAAAAATTTGTCGAAATTATCCGAGAATACGCTCGCGATTCACTGTTGCTCCATGGGAATTTCAATCGTACACATTGGTATTAAACACGATTTTATCAACTGGTATAAATTGATACTTTACACCGAACCATTGCTGGCTCGTTCTGCTGAAACTCGAATGTTTCTGATCAGTTTATAATTTTGAAGAAAGTTATTTTCGTTATATTATTACCTTGCTGCGTATCAAATGTCGTTTCATACAATAAAACTTAAATTCCACGAAATATCGTATATTTAATCAAAGTAATTTCTGTATCTTTCCATATTTTTACAGTAACTACTTTGTTTTGTTATCAAATCTGAAACGTTTCTATCTCAATATTATCACGAGCATACTTGAAAGCGCATTTAGAAAGGTCGGAAAATTTTTCATCTGGATGTTTCGCTTTACTATCCGAAAAAAAAACCGCGGAATAAAAACTGGGCGCGAGAAGCTAGAGAAACGGCTGAGAAAGAAGCACATACCTCGTAAGAAAAGTAATTGCCAGCAACAGATCATAGGGTCGGCTTCATGATGGCGTGCTGGCGGCATTTGACCAGAGCGAACGTAATAAAGTTTCGTTTCGCCACCACGGCCGAGAGAGATCTAATATAAAATGAAAATAAATCAAAGCTTCTCTCGTCAGGCTGGCCATTAACTTCTGTTTCTTTGTATCACTATCGTTTTCCTCCAGCAAAATTATTAGTCGCAGCAAAATAATTTACTTTATAGAAGTGTAACGATGCTACGAAGAGGAAGGAGCTCGCTGTTGCTCGTTATCGATTGCTCGGGAACAAGTAGAAAATTACGAGTTGGTGAAACTTGGTAACACGATTCATTTTAATTCGACCTGCATTCCTCTTCGACGAAGACAATTAAATTGTTCTGTAAATCGAGAGAATATTAAGTAGACGAATTAGAAAGAGTGAGTGCAAAAGTTTCATCGGTTTTACCTTTTTATTATTTTACTTATCTTCTCTCTATCTACGTATTGTTCATTTAATTTTTTTCTATTTACTTCACAATTGATTAATACCTGATTAATACTTAATGCTGCACAGAACTTAAAGTCATCCGTGACACGTTTGACTTGTTTCTCGATTGTAAATGCTGATAATTTAATTGTGTTTCGTATTCAAGCGATATACAAACCTCTAAAATATCGTTTCTTATTTGAAGGAAGAAGGATGAAGTTGGAATTCATTGAAAGAATCGTCGTGTACCATGCACTGGTGATAGCAATTAATTCCGGGCGCGTGTAAAATGTCGAGCGTTTCCGGCCACACTGCGCAGGGTCGACTAGGTGTCGCGATGAATTTTTAAGGTGTACGTATTTTCTGGCATGCTGGAAACGGACTCGTTGATGTCCATCGTGCCAGAAATTAAATTACCTTTCAGGTAGGCCACTGGCGTGACTTACCTTTTCTCTTGCACCTCTTTTTCCATGTTCACGGGTGCAATGTTAATATGCACTTTGACTGACGTCTCGCTTTCCCCCTGTTGACGAAGGAAAAGGAATGAATGTCGGAATAATTGTAAGAGGCACGGAATGGAGAGAGAAAAACACATTTAAAATGTATAAATAAGAATCAAAAACGTCGGAACGAGCGACTGCGACTGAATGTTGCGCGTCAGATGCTTACTTCTTTAATTCTTTAGTACACAACAAACTCAGCCGACTTTACCCTACTGTGCTCTTGTTTTTCTCTAACTTAACCAACCGTGTCTTCTAAATCTACCATTAAAACACAGGAGAATGTGTGTAAGCTATGCCATTGAAACGAAACTCCACGCGTACAATAAACCTTTGTCTCCAGCGCTGTACACATTCAATAGTGACCAACGTTTATGTGCTGAATATTCATTACATTAACGATCCGATGCGTTTCTGCTTGAAATAAAATCGAAATAAGAGACAAGATTGATCGTAAATGTAACGGGTATATGGGTATAGACGGATGAAAGAATTTTTACGAGCAAACATATCTAACAAATAATACATAGAATCTATAATAGTATCCGATCGATAGTATTTCATCGAAACAATATTTCTTTCGAATCACAGATAGCTTTCCTATCGCTGAATCGAACATAGATCTCGAAGAAAGTTACTTTAAAGAAAGCATGGGAGAAAGCAGATCATCTCGCTTTATCGGTTGTATACGTGTCCACCACCATAGGCTTGAAGTCGATATCACGCGATATATCGTATTGTTCTGGGTTATATATCACTCCGATACAATTCCATTGCTCTTCCCTTCTCCAGCTTAAGAAAAATCCACGACGTTTCTTTTGAAATTCCTTTGCCCTACAACGCTTCATATATAATCTTTGGTGTTGAGAATTCCATAAGAAATGTTTTTTCCGAAAAAAGGTGTTATAAATTCGATAAATTCAAAACTTCTATTTTTTATTAGTTGGTGATATACTTTATAAGTACTAGTAATAATATTTAAAAGATCAAATAAATTTATATTTAAATTCGAAGTTCTAAAACAAAAAGAATTTTCATAAACATTTGTGGTAATATTCGTGCGATATTTAAAATTATTTGTCACGGACAACTCAATTTCTCACTGTTTTACCCGCTTATGGTATTTTTATATTCCCGAGGAAATTTATGTTTAACATTTATTTCGTCTCTTAATTTATTTCCAGTATTCACCTGCGCAAGAGAATATTAACGCGAAGGAAAAGTACGCTGTTAGTGGAAATTAAGTAATAAATTTAACGAGCTAAGTTCATATAATATTTGCAAATAGAACGCCAGCTAAATTTCTTTCCTTTAAATGAAAATGCCAGAGATTATGCGTTCAGAGTTCAGATTTAAAATTTACTAGTTATTCGAGGAACACGCAGGGGCACTCTTAATTTACGCAAGTTTATTTTTTCGGAAATAATTTTTTTGTTCTTACAGTAGAAACGAGGATACACATATTTATATATGAAATTGTGATAGTGTTATATTTGTATGTACATATTTAAATTTGTATAATATAACATAGATATACATATTTTAATCAAGTTATCTTTATTTCTGTTGCAGGTATGTAAGATCAAAAAGTTATAGCGTGTCATTAATTATTGTTGAGTAGCGAATGGTAAGTCAAAATAAATTAATTAGTTATTGCAGCTTATTGCGGACACCAATTTAAAGTTTACGCGTTTCTTTACAACTTTCCCATCGGATAATTCCCCTCCCGGACAGATAATAATGATTCTCATACTCCTTAAAAAGTATTAAAAAAATATTATAAGAAACAGTAGAAGAAAGAAAAGACAAGAAACAAATAGGATATTTAAGATTGAAAACGTGAATGATCTAGCTGTCGATGCACCATAACCATAACCCGTTCCATCTTTTTCTCCCTACGTTCCGGTAGTCGCAGGCGAGCGACGAGACTTGTAATCAAAAAGTCATTATCCACCGTTATCTTGGAGCCCTCCAACTTTCCGAGTCCTGGACGAAGACCACAATTCCTCGCCGGTTCCCGGCATTGGGGCGACGCGAAACCAGAGACAATGACACTACTTCATATTAATTTCCCTCCCTGATGCTCTGGCCCCTTATTCTTTTTGCCGACAGGCATCCTCACTCGACTCGTTTCCTCTCATCCACCCCACTGTTGGCTCAGGAAACCGCATTGTTACCGCCTGCTTTCATCTTCCGTTTGCCTGACCAATTTTACAGCATCCTACCGTGTGTATCCGCGTTCTACATGGGAAACTAGAAGAAAGACAACCACAATAGCTCTGGATTTGCTATTATTGTTTGTCGAATTTGCCGTGCTTTGCAAAATTTCTTCTTGGACAGGGCGTTTCGCGGGTATCGTTGAGAGTTGATGATCTTAAAATTTGAGCGTCTTTGTCAGCTTTGAGTGGTGTAATATTCTTCAAGCAAGGTTCCCGGGAGTTTGGAGCCGTGTACTCCGCTTGAATGACACAAAAGTGTGTGTGACGTGTTTACTGAACGCGTTGGTTGGTTTATTAAAGAGATAAAATTGTAATAGTCAGTGTATATTAAAATCACTGTAAATACAAGTACAGAGATAGTATATACCGGTCGTAATCATCACTTGCTCAACGCTACTGTTCAACTATACCCTCGTTATTCGACTAACTGACTCGCTATAATGACTATCCTAGAAACTACGTTCGTCCATTTGTATCGACAGGTGTTATCATAAAAAGTTCCAATGTAACTGCGGTTGACGATTACAAATAACGGCGATAATATTTTATCGGGAGTTTGTTTACCTTTGAACCTAGCAAACCAAAACAACGTTGGTATTCCAAAGCACAATAATATGAGTCTCTCCCGATTCAAACTGTCCGCTGACTCGTATGCCGCTATATGTGTAATACAAATATATACACTCCTCGCCAAAATAGCCAGATGTGCTATCTTTAATTTCTCAATGACGCGTGTAGAGTTTTTCGTCTGTAACGTATATGCGGTTCGTTGAAAATAATTAAAAATATTATGAGGTTTAGCGTGTAACAAAAAAAAATTGTTTTATTTTAAGAACGAAATGATAGCACATGTACAATAAGAAAATAATAATCAACATAAATTGTAACTAACAATAATTACTTATCAAACGTATATATTTATTTTATAATGGGTACATTCCCCTTTATTTTCTATTACTTCTATTGTACGATTTGGTATCGATTTATATAGTTTCTGGATATAATTTTGACTTAACGTATCCCATTCGCATACTATATATATATATATATATAGTATATATATATTTACGCAATATATATATACTATATATATTGATATATATATATATATATATATATATATATATATACTATACATACTACTACTACTACATACTACATACTACTACATACTACATACATACTATATATATATATATATATATATATATATATATATATATATATATATATAGTATGCGAATGGGATACGTTAATATATACTATATATATATATATATATATATATATAGTATATATATATATATATAGTATATATTATACATATATATATATATAGTATATATATATATATATATATGTATAAACAAATGTATATGTACAAATGCCACATGGGAGATTTATAACGTGATGCTAATTTGTCTTGTTTATTAAAGTAACATTCTTTGATTGGTTCTAATTGATCGAAATATAACAAGTCGAATCTATCCATCTATATCTTTCATTTATTTAACTGCATTAACTTTTTCATTGAAAGAAGCTGCTGTTTTTGATGAATTTCATGAATGGTTAGTAACTGACCACGAAATAGTGAAGAACAATTACATGTTACTGGAAGCCCTTGGCCCGGTAGGTTCAGACAGGCTTGGATCGGTAATAAAAGAGAGGGACGACATCGCACCTCGCCAGGACACTGTTTGACGATACATTATTTAAATCAGCGCCACGCTTGTTTGCCGTCTCTGTGTGCAACATGTAAATACAGTAGCCGCCGCCGGTGTTCGACAGGGGAGACGAAAACACAAGCGGCGTGTGCACGCAGCCTCTATCACGACGACGATGATGGCGGACGCGGTTGGTGGCTGCTGTGCCATCCCGCAAACTCGATTCTGCCCGCTTTCTATCGGGCGCGTAACGTTCCGAAAATTCGTGAATGCCGACGTTGCTCGATGATCGAGTGCCCGACGCCATTGTGTGATTGGTGTTGCGATAAAAAATGTTGTCCGCGTTTGACGTGTTATTTATTCGCGGACCCTACATTTCACGCTCTCTGGTTCCACGTTTTACGCCTCTGTAGCGCGAATCCGAATTAGCCACCTCACGTCGGAAGCATTTACATAATTACGAGAAATGTAACGCGCGATATTACAATCGAGATTTTGAAGCGATCTAGTGAAAGCAAATAATTTAGGGTGCAGTTTTAAATTTAGTTTTTGAATATCTCAATTAATTTTTTGTTACTTCGATGGTTAACGTGTTGTCTGTTGGTTCGAAGTTGCGTAGCCTTCGTTGCGATTGAAATTTCGTTCCTTGATACTTGATAATCTTCCCGACGCTATTTGAGAACAATGTGTTAATATTATGCTAACATATATGGCATACTATAAGATATAACATAACGTAAAACGATATATCAATATTCTGAAACAGGAATATCGTGTAAAGCAATAAAATTCACATAGAACTGGTCACGTAGAGCGATAGAAAGACGTGTTACCGATCTTCGATACGAGAGCTCGAATGTTTAACGACTTCTCCTAACTTGCCTGGATATCTCGCTAATGGAGCCGATGTCTCGGCAAGCAATATCGAGCGAGCTTGTTCCGTCTTTGTCGTTCGCCACAGTGCATTTCGTGTTTCTTCCCGGAATCATCGGTATTCCTCGGTTTTTCCTACCGTTCTCCTCCCTTCGGCGGTTCGAGTGAGCCATTCCGCGAAACCGTTTTGCATAAACACGCGGCACCGCACAAGTGTCATGGATTTCCGATGCGGAAGATGACGCAAAGGTTTCAGGGGATTTCCTTTCTGCTAACATTAAGATAGAATCACGACAGGGACCAACATACATAATCACGTTCACGTACACGTAGTTTTATATTCCATGTACAATATTCCTACGTAGTTGTACTTTCGCGTAAATACGCGTTACCACGCGTTAACTCCTGTATCGATGCATTTATTTTTATTACATTGAAATATCGTTTCTTTGAGTTTCGAATTTGATGCGCCGACATCTGAATTAACGTAAACGAATTGTTCAAATCTTCGATCTTCGATGTTTAGAATCACATCCTATGAATACGGATCAAGTTTTCATTCTATATCAACTTATTGTATCTTATTTTATCATTTAGTTAAATCAAATGGATATAAACAACTGCACATAATACCAATACGATACTTCACCATTACGAAGAAGCGCGTTGTAACGTTAATTTAAGGGAGTTAATATAAAGAATTTAATTTAAAAAGATTGTGTAAAGAGTAAGGAAATAAATATAACCGAGCTAATATACAGATGTCGCCATGGAGAAATCAATGTAGAAAAATTAATGTGATGAAAAAGAGAGAGAAGATTTCTAAAAATTTTCAAAAATCAGGGTACAAAGCAACGTAGATTCCATTGAGTGTGTTCCCATCGAATCGGTGTCACTCATTGCGAACGTTCGACCGTGGCGCCGGAAACTCGCTCGTTATTCGCGCGCCGATACTCTTCGTGAAAGGTAAACACACCGCGAAGTTATTCTCGCGCTGGTGGATTCGCGAAATTTTAATCTTGAAAACGATGCCTTTCAACGGCGACGAGCGAGGGTTAGCGAGAAGTCGACACGGATTTCAAAACGGCATTCATTTGCTAGCGGATATGATCATATTAATGACATAAAGAGAGAGATATTCGTTGGAGAGAAATTTGATCAAGTTTTGAATCTTTTTCTCCCTTCTGTTTTTCTGTATACGCTTTATTCGAGAGATATTAATTGGCGATATAGAGACACTATAAAATCAAATATTTAAAAATAATGCAAGGACATGCAGGAATTCGTAGAAATAGACGATTGTACCGTAAAATGTGCACGAAAAATTATTCCCGAGAATAACAATTTTTTTTACATTTTGTTTGAAAAATACAATTGGGGTACGAAATGGCTGGAAGAACGTGAAAGAGTTAAATAATTAATTTAGATTTATAATTGATAATTTTATTAAAATTATATAAATTATATAAAAATGATGTATAATTAGGTGAAATGAAAAATATTAATAATTTTATTAATAAAGTTGTTCTATGAGAAAAGTGAATTTAACTTATATTTCGTTGCAGTAATCTTACGGATTGATATTTATTTATATCCGCATGTAATTCAATTCAAAGAAATTCCCCTTTCTATCGAAGAATGTAGATTGCTCCAAAAATAACGTGAATCAGAATATGTATTTGGAAAAGAAAAAATTGCAATGGAGGTAGTCTAACGATGCATTGGAAAGAAGTCGAGCATTCATGCAAAAAGCAGACAGCTGTAAAGGTGAAAATACACTTTTACGTTGTAAACTTCTGGCTGGAGCCAGATACCAAATGGACTGAAAAATTTAAAATGCCAATCAGCGGTGCGTTTCAAATATATATACGTATATATTTTCGATCGATCGTTGTCGTAAAATGCAATGGCCTGGTAATAACTGCGCCCAACCTAGCTAAAGGTAAAACTATTCGAAACCAGAACACATGTGTATCTATACCCGTTTCACTTTTACCCTTTCTTCTCTGCTTCACCTCCTGACTCATCTCCGATTATATCCATTCGATTCATTAAACTTTATCGTTCGTAAAATGTTGATAACGTTAATAACATTCTATTCAAAACAATTGTCGTGCTTCTCGATTGTTTCTTTATTAGTGGGTCCTTTGTTTTAAGTATTAGATCGATACGTATAAAATATTGTTTCTTTGAAGTGTAAAATAATCGTTGAGACAGTATATTATATAATATGGAAATTACTTCGATTAAGTTTACGATATTTTGTAGAAATTATGCACGATTAAAGTCTCAATGCAAAATATGTAAGATAACGGAGTCGACGCAGCATGTGCGTCAGTAGAGATGGACGTGTTAATCAGACATACCCAATAAGATTATTATTTAGTAGTTTCATTGGTTTGGCTGTTAATTTTTATGGACTTAACCTACTTAGCACTTACGAAAGTTTCGAAATAAATACAATTTCACAGCAATTATTCTTCATTGTTAATGATACGCAATACAGACAAAAGCGTACGAAATTACAATCTAAACGGATAAGAAAACCACTTGCAGCTGAAGATCGATGAATTTACTCGCACCATCGTCACAAATCTTGCTTTCTTTATTTTGATTTCAGTCAGAGTCGTAGATAGTGGTGGACAATACCGCCATTCACGTCGTGAGAGAACTAAAGAAGTAACAGAAGAAAAGTGAATCGAAACCTTGGCATAGCTTGAGAGACAAGGAGGCGAGACAAGAAATCTGCATGAAGCTTGGCAATAAATTAGTAACAGGCTGCCGTTTCGTATCGGTATTTATATCGAATCCGGCCATTTACTCTGTACACAGAACGATAACATTGTCGTTTGTTCGCCGTGGAATAACGTTAGCTCTTTGACAATGCCTACTTTAACATATCTGACCCGTGTATCTGTTGAATGTTCGGCTTCTTAACTGACCAAGTTTCCGCAAATTAATGAACGATAGCTTTGAACACGCCGCCTTATACTGGTTTCTTTCGAGTTCCGCCTTTATCTTAGGCCGAAGTTTCTTCGATTAAATTATTCATGGAGACCTTCCACCTTGACCCTTTGACTTTCCATCGACACACACTCAACAAACGTCCGGTCAGCAGTTTCCTCTATAAGGACGAACAATGAATTTTATTAACCACGGTTCGTATCGTTGGTGACTCCTTTGATTTTAATGCGTGAATCATCTTTAATGGTAATTTGTAGATTGCGGATGCTTATGCAAATTTATTCTTTTATGGACACAATGAAAGAAGTGAAATCCAAGTAGGTGCGTGTTTCACTCGCCAATCATTATAACGAGTACTGTATACAGAATTTGAATATTTTATATATTGATTTATATATATATATATATATATAACATAATTATAATATATGTATAGTTATAATATATATAATTATAATATAAATATATATAAATACATAATATATATAATATATATAATATAACATAATATATATAAATACAGTATGTGGATGGAGAATAATGAATAAAAACTAAAATAAAAGACTTTATATATTTTTATATATTATTTGAATTCTGTGAATGTTTACACCTCTAAATTTTTCATAAATGCAGAAACATCTACAGTCTTACAGCGATTTCCTTATTGAAATTTCTGGGAAATTGATTACAGAGTTATTATTATATGTACGATTATATGTACGACTACAGCTAAGACCTTTAATTGTCGATTTTCCTGTGGAAAAAAATCGTAAAAGGAATTTTCAAATCGTTGAAAAAGCAATACAAAGAGATTCAAGTTTAAGTTACAAAAACGGTGAACATCGTTTTACTAAATCCTAAGAAGAAACCTTCAAAGCGTTAAGGACATGAACTACCATCTTCTTTAGACGATTCGGAAAATGGGTATGTGCTTTTTAGGTTTCAATCTTGATCCAGGGTAAATACACGTGTGATAGGTAGAGATGTAAGCAGCCGGTGGTGACTGTGTGAGAAGCAGCTCGTCACGTCGTTGACACTACGAGTATATCTGTCAGCGTCGACAAGCGATGTTTGTACGGAGCTTTCTTTTCGAAACGTGACTGGCTTATAATCGAAAGCCACGCCGCCTTAAAGTACTCTTCGCTACAACTGCGTGACCGGATGTTCCGACAAGGGTGAAAACGATCGAGTTTATTATTCCAACGACCGACCCCGCTATCGACTTCTCTTTCTCTCTCTTTCTTCGTACTCTCGACAGAGGCAGTAGAGCGCAAAAACACTTGAGAACATGTGTCCTTATCCCTGAAGGGGTTACCACTGCAGTTTCTACTTCGAAATCGTATCCTTCTCGTGTAACTCGCCCCGCGAATAATATCGTGTTTCACTGGATTTCGTGGAACAGCGTTTCGTTTTACGTTTTTCGAACCCGTCACCGTGTTCAATCGCGTACAACGTTCTACGTGGTTTTAAATCGTTTGCGATAAAACAGAATTTTTACTTCTCCTTTGCTATCTTCCCTACTTAAAATAGCATTGCGAACGAATAGGCAATTGTAGGTCAGCAAGTGTTCCGTTACTATAGCTTCCTCTAAAAAATATTAGGACAGTCATTAAATCTGTTTCAAAATTTGAAGAAAATTATGTATAACATATCTAAGTAAATATTGGAGGTCGGTAATTCCAGCAATAAAATTTACGCTAATCGGTCTACGCCAAGTATGCCAATTTTATTGAAAAAATATAAAACGTTGCAGAACATTTGAGCAAGAGTGTATAATCTAATAATTAAAAAGAAGAAATTATATTTAGGACTCGGAAGATCGTGATTAGAAATGAATTGCTTTAATACATCATGATAGGTATCACAAACAGCGATAAGTATTATAGATCTGGGTCTCGTACTTATTCGAACTTGCACGTTCGCCATAATCGTCTATATCATAATGAAAAATGTATCTTGCTAGCACATCGTACGTGAATCAAACTCGGTCACATTTAATCATTTTATAATTATTTACGATTATCCTGTTTCTCCCGGGATACGTTAATAAATGTTAATGAGGGCGGACATAAATTTCCCTAATTCCCAGTGGGAAGTTTAAATGAAAAAGAAAGTAGCGTGTAATTAAACACGGTGATCGACACTCGAACTTGTGTAAATGAAGATTCTTTTAATTAAGGCCACGCCTCTACAAATTTCCCAACCTTGTCAACCGTTGTCGGACTTGTTTCCATGATGTTTGGTAACTCTCGGTCCTGACGCTATTAGAAAACTCCGATCAGATCCTTAGGAACGGTTTGCTTAAATTAAATTTCAACTACATCTCTTTTTTAAATTAAATTTCACTAAAAAATTGCGTCTTTTCTTTTGCTATAATGTTAACAGCAATCGTGAAGCATGAGTATACGATAGACTCGAGTATGGGTCAGAGAACCTTAGGAAAAGGATGTAAAACTCCTTATAAAACTGAAATTTCCTTTTTGAGGCAATTAGACCTTGAAACCATGAAACTCTGAGACCTTAAGACCTTGAAATCTTGAGAGCTTTAAAGGGACCTTGAAAAAGAGAAAATTTGCATTTCCTCAACAGAAAGTAGAAACACAGGACGAACGCGATTAATTTTTCTCGCGTCCTTAAACGATGTTTTCGGCGAACTTAACAAACCTTGTTAATTAAAGGTAATAAATCGCGTTAGCGCGAACGTGCATTGCTCGTAAATCGATATATCAGTCACATAGATGTTGACGGATCATTCGATCGGCCATCGTGGAAGCAGCTGCGAAGAAAAGGGTGCCCCGTGCTGTGATACCATCGTAGGGTGGATCGAGAAGCGCAATGTTTTCGTGCGAGGGTAGCTGTTTTGTTATTTATGGTTGCATTACCGAAAGCGGTGTAAGGACAGTAAATGCGTGAGAGATGCCGCGTGCAGGACTAAAGTATGTATAAAGTGGAGAAGCACATTTTTACGATGCCACGCTGAGTTTAATCCGCTCCCACGATCGATTTCATCCCCCCGCCCCTTTCTTCCTCTACTTCCCACGGGTGCGTTTCTTCGCGTCTCTTTCACGCGTTATATAGCGCGTGTTACCTGCCACGAAACTTGCCTGCTGCTGTTTCAGACATTGTTCGACCGAGAATTTATCTTTACGACGAAAGAACTCGTTCGCGCAACAAGACTTTACGGTGAGCCTTTAAAATTTATACGAATGAGCTCCAAATAAAGCAACCGGTTCGCTACGTGAAGAAAACTTCAACGCAAGGATTGCTCGATTTGTTGTTAGCGTAGGAATAAAATATGCTACGGAGCATTGCGTTTATATTACAGGATAACCAAGCTCTTGGGTATAATAATTCATTTTATTTAAAGATTTTATATCTCCTTTACACGTTATTCCATTTTTGTTACAAATAAATTACAATAGAACCTTGATTAGTGCAACTTCTGAGATAATCGAATAACCTTATCTTCGTATGAGAGAAAATCATGATATTTGATGAAAGTTATATATTAAAGAAGAAAAACTTTCCTTAAGTGACTTCAATGGTGGTACATATTATGGATGGACGTGGTTTATTTGTTTGATTTTTGTAAAAATCAATTGTTATTGTTTACGGACTTTCTGGTAATTTGAGTTTAAAGATGTCGCGAATATTTTGGGTTGGTTCGAGTATTGCTTTATTCGTCTCGCTTCTTCCATCATTGAGGCCATTAGAACGCGCCAGTTGGGTGGCCGATTTCGAGCGTCCATCGTCATCTTCATCGTTTTCGTCGGCATTTCTGCGTCGCGCAGTTTCGTCGTCCGAAAATAGTCGACATTTCTGTACCGACGCGACGTGCGTTACTACAGTTGGAAATCCTCTGAGATGCTGGCATTTCCGTTTCAAGCGCGCAGGGTGGTCCGTCACGTCGAAATTATCGGTATTGACAAATCCATGCTCGTCGCCCTGATTCACGAGCAACGATACACCAACTCCAATCTGTATTCCACTCTCGCGCGATTCACCAAACGATATCTCAGAATTATACCGTGTAAAATTGTGTACGTTTCGCGGCGTGAAAAGATTTCTTATTGCGGAAAGATTCTTCCACGAATTCTTTGTGTCCGTTAAATCTTTTTTTAGATAATACATATGTTTGTAAGAGAGAATTCTACAAGAGTATTCTACGACCTGTGATTTAGCTATTGTCAATTGACAACGAAATTAATATTATTACTAATATTGGTAATGAAAGTAGCAATTGATCAAAAATTAATAAACAGAGTTTAGTCAGTATTTTTTGCATAATTATTAAAAATTTTTTTATAATTTGTAATTATTTTGCATAATTTGTAAAATGTACTTGTGAAACTTTATTTGTTTTACTGATCGAACATGATGCTTAACGCAACAGTATGTAAAAGTTGACAACAAATGTGACTTATCATTTGTAGTTTTCAAATGGGAGAATATTCCAATTAAAATAAGCTTGAACAGATTGTTTACACTACTTAAATGGCACTATTATTTAAGTATAATTAATATTAATCCATTTGTGAATATCCTGTTGTGGTTTGTGTTGGCATTTAAACGTAATGTGATATTAAGGTGTAACCATGTTTCTCGCATGTTACTGTATTTGAATAACTAATTAGTTAATTTTATAACACACGGAGAAAATTCTATTCTACGAAATGTGGACTGTTTTAATGATAAAATGAACGTAGCTTTCCTTAGTAGAATGAGAAAAATTAGTAAGAAAACTAACTTCCAGAAAAGTTATTCCTATGTATGTATGTATATATTCTGCAATTATTCATTAATCAAGAATGATATCGATATTACTTACACGTGTTTTTATTTCCATGCAAATTTTCTACCCTTACACTTATTCGATCTCGATCTGAGATCGGTTTTCATGTCTGAAAAATGCGTGCGTGTGCGTGCGTGTGTGTGTGTGAGAGAGAGAGAGAGAGAGAGAGAGAAAATTTGAGCCTCTAATTCAAAGCCAATAATTCGATTGATTTCAAAGCACACGAGGTAAATAAAGTGGATACTTTTAATCTTTCGTAGCAATTTCAATGCGGCTTTTTAAAATAAACCGAAATGCGATGTACACGCTCATCCGCTTTCCGTGGGATTTTTTTCGATATTTATGGTTCAATGGCCGCGGGTTCCATTTCAAATACTAACTTTTCGGGAACAATGTATACAGAACGGTTAATTCGTTTCCATTAATCCTCTTATATTCCCTGAACCGTGCCGCTGCGTGTACTTTATCAAAATTTCATTTGTTTTATCAAGGATAAATCTTATTGCAGTTTGCTTTATCGGGAATTGTTTTTTGACTCTTCCATATTTCCGTAATATTTGTCCTTTACGAGTATGTTCATTGCTTCGCTCTTTAAAATAAATACGCGGAATCTAATTAATATGCAACTGTTTCAATTATCGAGCTACGTAATAAGTACAGTGGCTCGTGAAAGGATTTCGATACTTACAGTGGTTATACAAAATATTGCCACATACTCTTATTTCCCGATGAAGCGTTCCTTTTTTTCATTCTTTTTCATTCTCATAATATCCAATTTTTACAATCGCACGAAGATACTACTAAATGATACGAAATTTAGTATATTTAGTTCTAATTAATTAATATGTAAATATTACGATAAATAGAATGGTCTGCCGGTACTTGGCGCTGCCAATGTATTCTGTGTTATATTTTGAACAGAAATTACAGACGGACAAAGTTTATTTTTGTTATAAGATCTTCGATAATCGCATCTTACATGGAAGTAGATGTCTTATTACTTCTAAATAGGTGTATTTATTATTCACTTGTGAATATTTCAGCTTGGTTCGACAACATCTTTGAAATAGTCTTTGCTGTCTTTTAAAGCTCGTGCATGACTGATCTTTCGAGCGGCTGAAATATTTCGCGGACACGAAAGAAACGAGGCGAAATTGGACTCAATAAATTTCCAGCTGAGATACATCGGTGATGAATCACCGGTTATCGCTATGCGACTTCAAACGAAATTAAATGTCGTGACTCTTCTCGTGCGCGTTAAAAAATTTGTCACGACAACAATGTGATGAGGAACGTGCCGAGAGGCGGCGACTTTGTAACGCATACGTGCGTTTCTCGATCGATCGATTGGTGAACCTTAAAGATCGAATCGTTGAGGGAAGACACCACGAAGTTTCTGTGTTTTGTAAATTAAATTATGGAACAATAGTTTCTTAATCTTCGTTCGGATTATATAGTCAAGTTGTCTGAATTCACGAAATTCAGATTCAGTTTAAAATCTCTCTGCCAGGATCTGGAAATACGGAATTATTTAGTTAATATGAAATATTCTCTCGAGTTTTTACGCTTATCCTCATTAGCCGAGCCATTTAGCTTTAAAAGATGTGATATTTTTATATATATTAATGGGAATTTTGATTTAACGTTTAGCTGTTTTCAGGTTTCAAACGAAGTTGTTCGCTCAACTATTTCTTGCTTTGAAAGGAAGCCTATTATCGAAAACATTTCTATGTACAAAATCTATTTTATGTTTCGAGTTTTTCACTTCACAATAATTTTAACTTCGATAATTATGAATTAATTCCAATGGAGTTTATTTCGAAATACGATAAATTACTTAATTAAAAAAATTTCTTTTGAAAAAAGTATTATCTGCATGCAGTGAACCATTTTAACTTAATTTTCTAATTATATTACATCTTGTTTACTCGATATAACAAAACTTCCAGATTCATCCTGTTTCACTTCTCGGAAGCTATCCTCTTTTCCCTTCGCTTGTTGAAATACCATATCTTTACATGTACAAGCAGGAGAATATTATTTCCACTATTCTTATATAGAACATTGAAAAAGAAGGTTAGCGAGGATACGGCAGAAGGCAGTATGCAATAAAACGTCGGAAATACACGTTCAGTTGTATCTGTTACTACAAACACTTGGGATCATTTATTCATCATGTACGCGAGTGCATTCGAGTTGCGATACGGAGCATTTTGAACGTACTAAGGGAAATGGCGCGGTCTTAAACTTTCCTTCGCTTGAAACGCTCTACTTCTTCAATTTTGATGACAAAGAAGAAGCTTCTACTAAAATCTTGTTTATTAAGTTTGGTAAAACATCGAGAAGCATAGGAAAGTATACAAAATCGTGTACTTAAGATTCTAGGTTTCATGATTTTTTAATTTACGACACAAATTGTACAATGAAAATACTTTTGAGAATCGTCGAGAAACAAGAAACCTAATGATTCACTGCAGTGTGCGTGTTTTTTGACACGCCTGTATTAACAAATATTTCGATATAGTGAAAATTAGTTGCTTGTCTAATGGCCTTCGATTTCTTTACTTAGTTTTGCAAATAAGCACGGGACACACGGTTTCTTATGGGTTTAAATACCATTCTTTTTTAAATAAACAACGTACAAAATTCTTATCTTCGAAATTTTAATTTAATACAGAGTTGTGATGATGTCACGAATCTGGTATTTCGCGAGGATACCGTGCGCAGTACGCATCTCTAATAATTGGGGTTTGCACAGCTTGCAAACGCTTAAATGCGCACTGAAGTGGTTTGGCGCGGAACATAGCGATACGCAGTCTACATTACAAATTGGATATTATACAATTACTTAGTCATTAAATTAGGCGCCACTGAATCTGTAACAGCTACACCGATGCGAATGATAGCGAGCTGCTATACCAGCCCCTTGGAGCAGTCGAGCTTTGTGGAAGGCCTTCAACAAGTCTCTATTGTAATCAATACGACCAAAAACGATTCATTATCGCGCTATCTAATTCTATAATATCACTGATGTAAGCCGCCTAGAATCAAAGAGATCCAACACTTACTCTGCGTAGGTATTACCATTCCCATTAAAAATAAATCGAACGTTCTCTATTCGATTATTGAAAAATTAATTAGTTTAGAAATATTTCGTACATAAAGCACGACCTACTTTTTAAAAATCAAAGTAATTACACGTATTGCTCATCAGGAATAAAAACACCAATAGCTTCGGACGGCGCTCCTAACTTTACAAACGCAATAGATACGCTTGGCTTGTATTATTTTGCAACTGCTCCCAGGTAACAATTTCGCGAGTAATCCACGTTCAGAGTCGATGTTTCTGTCAGTGAAGATAACCTTTATTTTTCCGTGATACGGTAGAATGGCGAGAATCCATCGCGAAGTAGCGCCACGTCCACTAATCACCCGTCATAAATCCCAAACACCACGAGTGCAGTATGAGGAAATCCATGAAAGCTCTGTAGAGCTAAAGCTTCGTGTAATGTGTGACAACGTGACCAACAGGATCAATGGTAAAATTAATTACTGTTAATTAACCGAGCGAAATACTCGAGCTCTTCGACGAACACCTAGAACGGACCGAATGAAAATTAAAACGTCTCTCCGGATGTGTGTTGACAGTTTTGTGATTGGATCGAAAAATGCAGTGAGAATTAAGCCCTTCATGGTTCTAGATTATATCGTTGAAAAGCAGAATATGGATATATTATAATACATAACGAAAAATAGTGGCGATTCAATTTTATCCGTAATTAGTCGCCATATATTTATGACAATTCAACCTTACGCATTTGTTCAACCAAATATAAAAATAAAGAAACTCGTGGTATGGAATGATTTTCTATAAATATTCTCATAGGGCTTTCCTTATAACGTTTACGACATTTACTCCGTTCATTTCCATCTTTCGTTAAAAACAAAGGAAAAAGAATGGGAAGAGGAGGGATAAGCGCGGGGGTGGGAAAAACACGAAATGCGGGATTAAAGGAAGAAAAATGTACGACTCTCTGCGTGGATTTTATACTCCACGCGAACTACGTATCTTCTTAGAGCGGGATCGTAAAACTGCGTGCATATAGCGGCAAGTTATTTTTACATTTAAATGCATTATTTTCTGTTGGCAGTTTTTTGGAGGTAAGTAAGCGAGAACGAAGTTGAATGCACTCGTATTGATAAGTATGTCTGGATTCTGATGGATATGACTATCCAGTAAATTCTCCTAAAAATGTTTGTTTAAAAATGTTGAGCAAAGTATTTGGACAGTTTTCGGTTTCATATAAAATGTGACAACTCGTGTAAATTATCAGTAAAATTATTAATCAATCAAGCCTTCTCATTCTTTTGTAAGATTATCACTCAAAACTTTGTAAGAACTATCTATAAAATTCACAATTTTATTAAAACTTCTATATGGAATTACTTGCATGTTATTTTTATGACAATTCTAGAATTTTATTAATTTTAAAAAGTAACAAGTGATCAAAATAACACGAAGTATCGTTACGTTCAGTACATAGTTTTAGTATCGTATTGTACACATCATGTTTGCTATAGAAGTTGCAAGCCTGAAGTTACTGTAGAGCATATATCGTCGGTTGCATGTAAAAATAGCCGCGCATGATCACGATGGCGAAACAAAATTTCGTTGTGGGATAATGATCCTTGTATACAGCGACTCGAGTTTCGCATCGGCACGAACGGTAACGTGTTAAATGAGATAAATTATGCAAAGATAAATAGTCGGCAGACTTTCGCTCATTAGCGTAAGCTTTTCGTACTTGGAGGAAACAACGCAACAATATTTCCGCAGGCAAAAGTGCGTTGTACTGTGTGCAGTGAAAATCGTGTTGTAAAATAAGAAGAATATTAGGTACAAAACAGAACGGTTGCAGAGGTGCAAGTCCGTCAGTTTTTAAGGGGATGAATGTGAAAATATAGCTTTAATGACCATACGTATAATAAATTATAATATAACGTATCATTCGATGTCCGACAAATTGTTCTCATTTCTCATTATGCCATATTAAGATCTTTCTGTTTCAACATAAAGACAAATTAGAATCAGAAGATCATCAATGTATTTAGTGGCCATGTCTTTCTCTTGTGATCTTCGTATTTAGTTCATCGTACTATCATTTAGATTTCGTTATAATATAATACGATTTAGAAATGTTATATGTTCTATATCATTCGGTATCTTCGTCCGATTTTTCTACTTTCTATTTCTGTCAGTGACTGCTGCTCGATATCCCTCAACGTGAGTGGAATAGATTGAAAGAGAACAGTCCGATTTGTGCATTCTCCGTGTTACCGATTCACGCTTGACAAATGTCCCTCTAACTGTGTTATCTGCGCGGGACACGCCGAACAACCTGTTCTTTGCATTTCGCATAAGAGTGATTTACGTAGTGCGAACGCTATCTCGGGAAAGTTATGACCAAGGAAAAGAAGTTGCTCTGGATTATTTTCTATCCGCTCTTCAAACGTAGTAATCTGCGTTATTTATTTTCTTATAGTAATTTATAATTATTATTTTAATATAATTACTCTAATTATTTGATACTATAATTACTACAATATTAGTTTATTTCGATGACCCGTTTCGAATTATATAAACCGAGCGCTTTTCTCATAAGAAACATTATGGACAAATCTCTTTCAATTTTCTAATTTCCAATTTTACGTCCGAAAACGCTTCAACAGCGAAGCATAGTAACAATAACCACATTGAAACTAACCCTTCTTCCACGTCACTTTAGAGCACTTATATCAAGTCGCATCATTGGAACTTCTCCGTGTCCTCTCCATATTATTTCAATAGAAGAAAAATAACTGCAAAAGATCAAACGATAAAGCGCCTGATGTTTTTTCCAGTAGGAAAAAGGGTCGCAAAAACCTACTAAAAAAAAAAAGATCAGCAGAAGTTTTTTTGAATGTTTTCTCTATTCGGTCACGACGTTCATGAAACGCGGAGGTTCCCTGTGAAATAATGAAAATATTGACATTCGTGGCAGCCACGATGCATTATCTTGGCGTTTCCTAACTCGTAACGTCGCTCCCAATGTTTCGAGGAGTTGCGCGGCTTTTAGCGCCCAGTTTTTCGGCCGCATCCTAAGCAAACAGACTTTCCCAAGATGTCACCCTCCCTCCGACCAATTTCTCTTTTTTTTTTTTTTTGCCCACTCCTTTCTTTGGGAAAGGGCACGAACCTTTCTCAGGCCACGCAAACGTGTAACAACACGCGAAGGGCTGGCACGTTTTTCAGCGTGACGGCCCATCGACAAATATTCTTATAACTCTTCACGCTACTAGGACGTGTGCAAACAACCCACGGGCAGTGAAAGAAGTCAAAATGATGGAAGGATTGGTGACTGAACGCGATAAGTGCGTGCCTTGGAGGAAAATTCTTTAATATTGGGCTAACAAATAATTAACTTGTTACGACCTTGTGAAATACTAATTTCTATTAATACTAAATTCTAAATTCTAATGAAGAACAGACACTTATTTCTCGGTTATTATATAAGATGGCGTATGATCGATGAATCATGCTTGATACGGTTGTTATCTTTAAGTGGCTGTACAATTCGTTTCGTAGAACCGTTAACTGAAGAAACAGACGACGAATGATCTCTTCGGTGGAGGTCTTTCGTCCTCTTGTCCCTCAGACATCCTCTTCCGGTCCCTTGTCATTTATTACTTGCCAGATGACTTTCTTAGTTATACACCGGCAAAATTTTATGGGCCACTTAAGTATTACGATCTTATAATTTTTCCAGATACGGAGAACCAGCAGGTTAAATGTTCAAGTTATCAATTGCTTTCGAAGGCGAGTCACCATTTGATAATTTAATCTGTTGTTTTCGTAATTAGTAACTTGGCTACGTTGATATATTTCTATTAAATAAAGTCTTTATAGACAAGAATTTATCTTATATGTTAAAAGTAAAAATTTATTATTTCAAGCTTGCTTCGCCAGTTTCATTTTAAAAACATAATGGTGTCTCCGCAAACTCTGCCAGGCGTTGCCAAATCATTCACACAAATCGATCTCTACGAAAAAGCATGGACTAACTCGTAGCAAATCGAAAGGATCACGAAAGTGAATAATAATTTGCCTGAAAGCGTGTCTAAGCGTCAGCCAAACGAAAGAAACATATTTATTATATAAACGGGATAAAATAGCGGCAACGTTTCTCACTAATAGCCTGGTAAAAAAGATAAATTGCTGTGGTATAAATAACAGTGAGGGCTCCCTCGTCAGCTTGGCGCGGCTGAAAGACATTCGTCTGTTTCGACAGGTGCGTGCCGGACGCTTCCGCGGTTTCCAAACGAACAGACACGTTCCGCCATTTTAAACGTTTTCCGTGTAACATCCGTTATATACGCGGTGCCCAATCTTCTCACGCGTGCACAAGCGGAGATCCTTTCAATTCGGACGAAAAAATTGTTGCACGACTTTTTAATGAAAGACATCGATTACGGGAGAGAAATAAATACGAAGCGTTCGTCAAAAATCTGGCGATTCGGAAATTGTTAGGGAATATTCCAAATAACATATTCTCTGATACTAAGATATAGCTATCCCATATACAGATTTTTTCATCGAATGACGAAAATTCTGAACTGTATTAAATTTAAAAAATAGGAAAATTTCATAAATGTATGGCGGTATGGTCGTTTCTAAATGAAAAATTATATCGTGCCGTATCATGATTGTAAATTATATCGCAGAGTGCAACTGATTTAAACAAAATGCTACGTATGTAAGTAAAAGAAAAAAAGTTGTATGTCGGAATGTAAATTCGTAGAACGTACATCCTCTTGTTTAATTAAAAAAGGGAAGTTCGCTATTTTGCGCGATGAACCTGACGGAGCTTCTAATGCAAAATAGTTTAAATGTGTTTTTAAATGAACACGATTCTTTTTCAGTGTGGTAATATAATGTTGCATTCCTTACTTGGCATTTTTTAATCCAGAATTCGTTATTCCCGCCGAATGAAATAAAATTTAACATAACATCCCGGTTTTTAACAATTTCAATTCGCCTCGAAATTCAAAATTCGAAGTTTCACATTCGATTCGGAGTTTCATCAAAATAGAATTGGTAATTTCACAGAATATTGAAATATTTCACAGATTCAGTATCAAATATCCTTAAAATTCAACACGATTTTTAATACAATCAAATTCTCTATTTTATCTTTTGTATAATATAATTTTATGGCAAAAATCTTCTCAAAATATTATAGACGAAATTATTGCATAATCACACGCATATATGCATAATATAGCAGCAATAGTAGATTACACAGGTAGATTGCTCCTGTGCGATCGACTGCGCAACGCACACGTACTTTGTAGATAATGTACAAGGTGGATGGAACACGTATGATACAGCGTACATGGACTCGCAGCCAAACTAGGCTTTATATCAAATGCATAACAACGCTATTACTGCACTCAATTGGTATAAGCCGCAGATTGCGGATAATCTGTCCGCTGTCGTCACTCTCTATGGCTCTTACCAGAAACACTTACATTTTGACGTTATTATAACGTTAATGTATCAATAACCACGAATGTTAATTGATATTATCGATCGACTACTATCCAGAAACAGTGCAGGCCAATATTAACTTGTCAACAAGAGAGACATCTTCATTTTATAAAGTAATAGAATTAATTTGTTTGGAAAGAGCGTAAAGGGTTCAAGATTAATGTGATCAGGAATATTAATTAATTTTATCGGCTATCCAATTAGTCGCGGACAATGTTAAAGGATTTACCGATAAGAGGATATAATTTCATTTGCTTATTGCTCATGTATATGTATTTTCGAAACGATTGTGTAATTAATATTTATTAGCCGAAGGAAAAGTAATATAGAAAGGTAAATAACTTTTAGTCTATTCTACGAAGTTAATAATTATTTCATGATCGATAACCGATACAAATTTTGGACGTAGAAAATTTCTCGTTACATAGATATTGAAGTTACGATTCCATATATGAAATAAGGAATTGCACGCAATCAACAGAATAAGTGTTTCTCGTCTGGTTTGCTAACGCAAGAGAAACGTAACTGTAAGTTTCGATATTTATTATACTCCGGTAACAAGATGGAGCTAGAGTTAGATACACAGGAAACCTGAGAAACACTATTAGGGTAACGAACCATCAAGGATTCTATCTGCTTCTGTCCGCGCTGCACGTAAACAGATCCATATGGCAACACAAATAGTCGCTTACGTGATAGGCGTCCTATCAACTCAGGTTAGTTTTATAGTTTACCTGTATGCTCGTTTGCTCACGCATGAAAAGCATCGTTGCTTCTTCCTGAAATTATTTCTTTACGAGTGTCTTGTTATAGAAAATTTACGGATAAATTGTCGTGGGTGGACAGAATATTTCTACAGAATTTATTCAGGATAATAGAATGCACTGTAGTATGCTTGCAGTCTTTTATGGATCATTTCCGAGGTATATTATATTGTTTGATCGTTATTCAAGATGTTACAGAAAATGGTACTTATGGTACTCGACGAAAGGATCAAATTTCATTAATTAAAGGAAAAATTCATATTAAAAAAATATATAATAATTCTGAATTTTGCAGTAATCAAACGTTTCCACGTTCTAAAAGGATCTATTTACCATCTCATCGAGTTGTCGGAACTTTCACAGGAGAAGAAGCGATCAGAAAGTTTCACAGCTACTTGACAAGTATTGCTGATGATAGGTACGAACGCCGCAGACGTGGCTGAATAAAGGGAGGAAAAGAATGAAAGGAACAAAAAGGGAGGATAAAGCGTGAGCCGGGTGAGAGACCGTGATGTTAATTAATATCAGAGAGAGAGAGAGAGAGAGAGAGAGAGAGAGAAAGAGCAGAGGCCGAGTTTCTGACCAAAAACTTTTCACATTTTCCCGCCATCGTGAATCGCCCAACGAGCCTAAAGTTCACGAAACTCTTTCCTCGTTAAACTCTTAGCTGCATCCCGGGTATCGTCGAATTAACACGGTTTCGTGATTACATCAGAGTTCGTCGCATTATTATTAACTCTATAGAATACGAACAAACGAAGCCAACACCATGGCAAAAGATCGATTAACATATTGATGAATAGAGAATTCTACGATAGAACTAAGTTCAAACGATCTTCTGCAAGTATCTCTGATTGCTTAATTAAGTTAACAAAGCGTTAGTTATTTCGTCTCCGATGTTTAATAAGGTCTTTCTGATATAGAATTCTTTGTCTAATATGAATAATATTTTAAATAGAATTGTTATTTTTATTTTCCTACTCAGAACGAATTATTTTCTCTTAAGAGTTACACATAAGCCACACTTAAGAAATCACTTAAGAGTTTGTTAGTGAAAATTCCGAATATATTGGTAGAACAAAGGAATAGAAAAAAGTATCCAATACGTAAACAAATTCCCAATAGATCTCGTTCATCGAACTATTCTGTCATTCGAAAACTTCAAAAGAAAGGAATTACACGAGTTGAGACTTCCAAATCGAACCGAGCTCAGAGCTGCAAAAACTTCATCTCGCCAGATCTTCAAACTGGCTTTGTTCGATATTAATTAACATCGTAGGTACAGCAGCCCTTGTTGCAAAGGCAAAGTTCGACTTCCATCGTATTATCGATCCTCGTCGGAAAATTGGAGCAGAGGGCAGAGAGAATGTCTTTCGACGTCTTGGAGCAAACCTGGCGTAGCTAGAATCCGGGTCCATCCGTTTGTTCGATTACCGAAACTTCGGCTAGGATAGTCTGGGAAACGGCGGGATAATTAAAGCATCCTGCCGATAATTGTTATCGACGTGACGCGAAACTTTCAGGAATGCAGTTGTCAATTGGAAATCCAGCGACCCTATCGTTCGATGGGAGGAGGCGATTCTCAACATGCAGAAAGTCCAGCAGCGTTCCTGATCTTCGTTGTTTACGTCCACGGGGACACAGGGCGTAAGCTTTGAAGAAAGTACCCGATGAGAACTTTTAATTGAACGTTTTGAATCTTTCAACGGTACAGAAGCCCAAGTTTCTTTGGTTCGATTCGAATCGCCCCTGAGACTAATCCGTCCCTTTCTGTCCACCAATACACCCGTAAGGTCTATTTATCCACTTTAATTGCTTCGATTGTCTCGACATATCCTTTGGTCCTTGGATCTTCGATGACAGAGACGATGGATAGTTCCAATGTCTCGCTGGATTTGGCTATTGTTCGCTGTTGTTATTATGGAGACGTGGGGAATGTCACGCCGAGGAAAAGTTTCCACGTGTATACACTATCTGAACTCTCATCGATCCGGTAACAATAATATTATGTTAATTTTACTGAAGTATACAGATCGATAGCAAATTAATAATAATAACGAAATTAACTCATTAATGAAATGATAATATTGGTTTGAAATTTTCGCGATCACAACATCAGAAAATATATCGTTTTGTCATTCGTCATTGATAAAAGAAATTTGTCTTAAAGTCTAAAGTCGAAATAGACCTTTCTATTATCGATAATTGGCAAAAGAAATTCTTTTTAACATCTACAGGAAATTTATTCAGAAATCGTTTGTTCTTGTGTGCGTGAATCTAAAATCACTCTAACATTTGTAAATCTTATACAAACAATGCATCAGCAAAGATAATTGATTTTTAGGACAAACTGATTCGAACTTTTTAGCGATTACTGAATTCCCGATAAATCCTTGCCAGTTTTAAATTTACACAACCTCGCAGTTTAAACGCACGATATCGGATGACACTGGCCAATTATCTCATTAAATAATAATCAGTGATGGTTGATATAAATCTCCATAGACAAATAACAAATATTTACGTTAGTTCAATATTCACAGCGCTTCGATGTTAAAACATGAGTGACGAGCGACTTTCTAAAATCCAACGCGACGTATTTTCAATCCCCGACACGTAGGAGGCGCGATTCTTAGCCGCGTGATTGATGAGCCTAGTTTTTGTTTGAGAAGCCTAAGATCCACGTACGAGCGTGGACATTTTTAGTTCCTCGTCGGTATTTTCAAACGTCATGACAAATAGTCGGTTGTCGGCGCGTCGAATAAATTTCTGCTCGAAACGTCGTAATGAAGAAGGAACCACGCGTTTCCAACGAACAGATAATTATATTTCACGCGATACAAATTCAGCGTCTGCCCTTGTTTCTGAAATTTTGAAATTTACAACTTCTTTTATAGAGAAGAAATTATTTATCCAGGAGAGAATTAGCAAAGCGCTGTTTGTAAATCATCTCCATTCATCTTCATGCATAAAGTTTTCATCAAAGGAGAGAAAGAAGAAAAGGTTCTACGTGTAAAATTACGATGGGGATTGGCCATAAATAAGAAACCGAACGTTTCATATAATTCACTGGATTTCCATACGATGATAAAACGGATGCTTGGGCCAGTGAACCGATGATTTATAAGATCTCCACTCTTCTCCAACGTTTAAGAGACGTTTTTGTCTACCTACGATTCTCTGCAAACCGCCGAGAATGTTTGTTTGCGAAAACCAAACATTACTCTGCTCTCCTTAAATTAATTACAATTTCCTACCTATCATTCAGATCAAACTGGAGTATAGGTATTAACAATAAAATTCTGAATATTTCTGTCAAATAATTCTTCTCATTTATGCATTCTGTATTTTTATAGAGAACTTACGAGCGTAAAAATTTACAGAATTTACCTAATACAGAAAAATATTCAAATTAAAATACTTCTTACCATAATTAGACAGTGAAATAAATTTGTATTTGCAAATTGTTTTTTGTATAGACATTGTATAGACACAATCGAATTTGTATAGACACACGAGTCTAATGAAATCAATTAATGAGAAAATTTCTGCGAAATATTTCTCTGTCATGAACATCTTTCGTAAGAGAGACTAGGCGACGTTCGAGGTCAGATAGCGCGTTGTAAAAGTCTCAGAATTTATTTGTCGGATCAGAGAATTCACAGTTAATCCTGGAGATTAAATAAGACGCGATGAACCGCGTCTTTCGTTGCGTTAAAGAGCGACCGGATTTGCCTTCGTCAAGTTTCTAGTACTTTCGATGTGCGAGGCAAACTTGGTAAGCCTTAGGAGTTATGCGTTCCCAGGGAAACTTGGAGCCTACGAGGCAATGGAAACAACCGCGTTAGCCGTACCATCTACACGGGACGACTTGAATAATAGACATTGTTGTACGAATTAGGAAGGGAAAGGGCGCTAGCCACGAAACGTTGCGGAGACCTCACACTCGGACCATCGACTTTAATTAACGGTGTCTGAACAGTCAGTCAGCTCGAGGTATTATTAACTCGTCCCTTGTCGACGTCGACGTCCCTCCTCTGGAAAACGACCAGAGAATTCGACGATCTCGTCGATCGTGAGACCTCGTCCCTTTTCAAACTTCTTCGCGTCCTTTCGCAGACTGGCGGAGGAATCGAGAGAAAGAAAGAAACATGGATGGACGTTAATATCTTGTCAGTTCATGGATCGAGGATTTATTGATGATCGGATACATTATTAGATGGGAATCTCGGGTTTCAGTTTTTGCCCTTTTCTGGCTGATTCCTTTTATTTCTTTTGGCTGGCGCGTCATGGTTTTTAAACCGTGGATACATTGACTTTGTCTATAGCGTTGTTTAGAGAGTTTGTAAAACATATTTAATATAAATGAATATATCAAATCTTTTTGTTTATATTCGTTTTATCTTTCGATTACAATTTGGTCAATTTTGTTATTTGTATTATGTATTAAATTACGTTATTAAAACAATGAATACTGCTTCTATCGTATCATTAGGTGCAACTGTATTTACCTTAAATCTAAAGTATTCAAGTAACACGAGTAATGAAAATAGGAAAAGACAATAGCAGACAATAGCATCGGATGAATTCCATTTTTTTCATCGACGAGATTAAGATTTTAATTGTGCAGTACAGTAATTACGGGGTAAATTTCGTCTCGTGGAAATTTTCCTGCTCTTAAGGCCGCGTGTTTTCCACTTCTTCTTGTTCTTCTTCTTCTTCCTGTTCACTTCCGCTTCCACGGGACGTCGTCGGAGCAGAAGTTTCGTGCGGTCAACTCGCGCGATTCGACTGAGTTTTCCTCCGTGCAACAACACCGAGAGAACCGAGCTTCCGCCGATGAAAACAGGTGGAGGAATATCGCTTTCCTTCTCCACGGACAAGGCTGGAATAATATTTGTAGATTGCAAGCTGCGGAAGTTGGTCGTTCGTCGAATGGAACAAAGAGGATGAATTTCAGCTGGAAAATGAACGTCGATGAATCTTAGTCGCTTCAGGTACTGCTACGCGGCAAAATGTGTTAATTAGTTCGGGAAAAGGAAATGGTAAACAAACGCCGCTATGGCTTCTGGCGTAACGCGGAAGTTGTATAGAAACGATAGCAAACGAGTTGTTCTAAATTGCGAAGGAAGAAATATTATCGTTGCGGAATATATAAGGAGTATTTTCGTGCACAGAACATTTTTGTTATCCGATTTTATGAAATAAATCGTGACTTTATTTTAACGACCTTGAAAATGAAAAAACAATTATAGTGCAGTCGCTTGATTATTTATGAACCAGTTTCTGCTACTTTTCGTGAATTGAATAAGCTCACGCCTGTTCTTGCATGTATTTTCTTTAATTAAAAATATCAGAGATTATACAAAGTATAAGGAAACTATCGTCACGTTTGTGATGCCGATGAAGATGCTTTAATTATCCGCGTAATGAGTACGAAACTTCACGAAGGACTTTAAGAATTCGCTGTAACAGTGCCCCTCTCTCGCAACAGGGATTATTCAGGAAAGTCGAGAAATATTCCACAAAGTTCCCTGAACTTGCTGTATAATCCACAAATAATCCGCCTTCGATTAATTCGGAATCTACCGTGCAATTCTAACATAGCCTATAAATTTACCAAGTAAACCAACACACGAGACTATACATAGAACGTCATATTGTAACAATAATCACGAGCCAGTTTTAACGGAACAGATAAAAGGAAAAGAGTCTTCCGATTGTCAAATATTTGACACTACTTCCAAATAGTTTAAGATACGTATATATAACGTTAGTTATATTTCATATAGTTGTGCAAATATAGTGTAGAGTTTTTACTACAATTAGTTCATTTACAATAAATGGATTAAACAGATGTTGGTTAAACAGGAAACGATGATTGTTTAACATGAACTAATCACAATGACGTATTATAATTAAGACAACTAGATAGTTAATTTGCAATTCTCGTCACCACGGATTCAACGCTCTCTCTCAAGCGGACCACATTCCCTCGACAACGCTAGCAACACTATCTCCCTGACTTCTCCATTCACACTCTCTGACTTCTCAACTAACACTCTTTAACTTCTCAACTAACACTGACTGTTAATTCGTTTTTGTCCCTTAGCATCCCTTTGTCTTTTTTCTTAGCCCCACCACGCACGTGTTCCGCAACCGCTCATGGCTAGGGTCACGCAGGCCTTTTCCGCGAAACTACTCGATTAAAGGATAGACGATACATTATTGGGCCTGTCGGCATTTCGGCTTTCTCGCGACATTGTTTATAGTTCGCCCGATATCTCTTAAGCCTTTCATCCACGATGCTACAATAGTTATACAAATATAGTTATACAAATGCACGCTATAGTGTATTGTATTCGCTAGTATATTTACATACACTGTCTACTACCAATCTTATCTATAGTCACTCCTACTTATACAGCAGAATAAATAGAGCATCTCACCTATAAAATACAAGGGAATAAACCACTATGGTGTTTCTACTGCAGCTTGAAGAACACGGTGGTGCAGGATGAAACGGATAGGTAGTAAGAACGTTGCCAATTATCCCGAAGGATCGTAGTGAAAAATCGCATGAGTCTCGAAGATGCTGGGATGAGCGTGGGCCAGCGGCGTAATACGAGCTTAGTTGAAAAGCTGAATCGCACTCTTGGGGCAACGCCTAGCTCGTTGCCTCGCGGAACCCTTCTGACTTACGAGCAGATTAAGAAACTCCCAGCTTCTCGAAAACCAGCCTCCGAACTGCCTCGGGTCACTGCTCGTCCGTGAAACGATATCCCACCGGAATTCACCGTAGATATTATTTTCAGACCTCGCTCTCTCCGCCCGTGTTAATTACAGACAAGCTTTATGTTATTAAACCGCCGTGCGCCGCCCCGATTCAATGCCTCCATGAAATTTTACGATCGACCGAATTTGTCCGTTCTACAACGCGCTTCCGCTGCTTTGCCTCTTAAATACTACGCTTGATCGAGGGTAACGCCACTATCGATGCTTCTAACCTTTTTACTCCTGAATTATATCGTCGTAACGTTTTTACGTACAATTTTTCCTCTAAGTATTTGAAAGTTGATTAGACAACGTGTATTTTATGTGTATGTACCTTTCACATCCCTTAAAAGTTGAAAAGGTAATATATACTCTAACAATTATGAATCTTACAATCTTTAACATTAGAGCTACTTACTGATCTTTAATACGATGGATTAGAATTAAAGCAACATGGCAAAAATAAAAAACTATATAAAAATCATATAGGGAAGATGACAAGTCACATTTCAAGTGTTTGATAGAAGTGTTTTTCAAATGTATTCAAAATTATTGATGCAAATTGTTTCTAAATACGTGAGCACAACTTGTGGTTTACTTATGTTCGCTATAAGTAGAATAGGTCTTCTGGTTCAGTCAACCTGATCCACTCTGCGTCCCGTATGTCTGCGGTCCTCGTAATAAATTCTTATGTTACTGGCACTACAAAGTGCTATTCATGTTAAAATTCACGTAGACATTTGTAGATTGAAACGAATTTTCATGAAAATGAAACTCAAGATGAAAATTTTATTTAATTAAAGGATTTGGAATTATCAGGTATTTTATATTAGCTAGATATTGTTAATCGATAGTAATAGTCGTGTAGACTACTGGAAAATTACACTGGAGAATGACATGTAAAATTCACAAATTACGTAGAATTACCGTGTAGATTGCGCCTTGGAAACACCGCGTTTAATTGATTGTACCTGTTGATATTCTCATCTATTATTTAAGCTACCGTTTCTTAACATCCTATAGAGAATACAAGTCGTGTAGAATATCAATTTTATCTTTCTTTCTGGAGACTAAATTCCTGGTATTATACTTGAACACATCTATTCGAACTCGATTTTCGTAACTTATAATGTTAACAAATAATTTTTGTCGTATAATTTTCGTATTTCACATGGTTTCTATGCTTATTAATAATTATAAAACTACAAATTATTTCCATAAAAATCTATGAAACCTATAAAAAAATGAAATTTGACTTTATATATAATTGTTTCAATATAAAAAACCTAAGTTAGTATATCTATGTGTAATAGCTATGCCAGAACGGGTATAATAATTAGTTCGTTTAATAATGATTTACGATCGATTTGTTTGGAGGAGTCTTATCAGGTAAATGAAGCGCTTCCGGTAGTGGAACAATTATGTGATAAGTAAACGAAAGGGTTGCACGAGTTTCTTAATTTAAAGTGTTATCTGTACACACGAGCGAGATCCTCCGAGTCCGAAGGAAATATAGCTACAGAAGCTAATTTTGGATGTTTCCCTTCGAGGAAGATATTACTTGCCGCTAGTCATACCCGTTTATCTCCTTTATCCGCTTCAATTTTAATCTACCACGAAGCTGCTTCAGTGTTTCTTACTTACAATCTTCCTTCATGTCATCTTAGAATGCAAATATAATTCAGTCCTATGTGCAAAGGGTTGCAACGTAAGAAAAACACTCTTTGTTCTTCTGCAATTGATAGTCGAATCGTAATTATATATGCAATTTAAACGGAAAGCCTGTTTCCATCGAATTATCGATGGTATTTACAATTACACATGCACTTTTCGTCGGATATTAGGAGATGAACAAGGCGCGAAGTTTGAGAGGATGGCTTCGATGTAAATGGAACAGTATGCGTCGTCCGGCGAGCTCCTTTTAACCCTTTGTAAGCTAACGTTCAGGTAACTGCAGAACATTGAACGAGCGAGTCTGTTGTTCTGGCGGTGGTTGCTGGCTTGCTAACTGCTCGGTCGACCACCTCTCTCGCAAATTACCTGCAATTTACCACTAAAGTTGCATCAGAGTCTCGTTGTCCTCCTCTCTAGTCTTGGATATCCATTGCGTCCCCCCTTCTCCTCCATCGAATAATAGCGTCATCCTCTCCACCAACAAAATACTCGAACTTCATATAATTTATCTCTTTTTTTTATATCGTGTTATTCTTCTTTAATTCAGCCCGACTATGTAGCCTTATTCTACTTACAGCAAACAGAGGTAAATTATTAATTTTACTTTTGTATTTAAAAACAATTTAGGCCAATGGTTCAGAAAAATATTGCAGAAATGTCAAATGAATTTACCACGTTGATTTTCAAATTATTTCATAGGAATTTTAATATATTTACATATGCAAGCTTTATGTTGGCAATTAAATTACTCCAGTTATTCAGTAAACGTATATGTAAATATGTAAACGCGACGTTCTCACTGGAAAATAGAAAAATTGCTAAAAGTAGTAATAAACGTTAATTCATAGTCAAATATTACTATATCTACTTAAAGAATAAATAATTCGATATTCTCAAATCAACTGCTTCTCTATGAATCTCAAAAAATTAAATATGCAGCTAATTCGCAAATCAAACGTAACTATACCATCGTAACTATATCCACTTAAAGGGAGAGTAATTTCATATTCTGAAATTAACCACTTTCGCTTTAATTCCAAATGAATAATTGTCCAGTTAATTCATAGTCAAATCGTGTTGCAACAATGGATCTCATCGATAAACGGTATCTTACGTCGCTATTCCTCTAGCAATTTTAATATCGGGCCGGTGGTTTCTTTTCATTCGTTCACGGTTCGAAGTTGGCCGGTGCGCCCCTGTTTTCCTCGGAACGTCCCGATTTCATTATCGAAAGATATGCCTCTTAAAAGTCACGAGACTCGTTCGATGACGCGATGGCGGTTCTTCGTCTTCGTTGGGGTTCTGTGCGCGCACGAGAAGCGCCAAGGAGAAATAAGAGACGACGGTGGAGAAGTCGTCGTTGTGGAAGTGGCGGTATGCAAATGTCCAGTCTCGGCAATCTGCTTAACTTCTCGTCTCGAAATTTCCCGACTTTCCCCTGGAGCTTATGTAAAGTCAGCCGTCTATTAATAATGTATTAAGTAATTACGAATACGGAAAAAGAGATGTCGGGCCTGCAGTTTCAAATACGATTTGCACACTTATAGACGTTCAGGTATAAACGGTGGAACCAGATCGAAACCATTCGACTACTAATTTTTCTGAAACTTATGATCGATTAGCGTTTGAGAACTTTTGCGAAAGTTGTGTTTCCAGGAAGTATATCATATCATACTAATTTCGATTATAAGAATTAATTTGTATTGAGAATTGTGGATCTTAATTGCCGAAATAAAAGTAAAGGAACACTAAGGTTACACTTAGAATTCATTAGAGTTTTAGATTTATTTAATAAACGATTTCCAGGATCTTCGTCGATATACATTTGCACGCGTCTCAGCACTCTCTTTCTCTCACCATCTACCATACCACACTGCCAACGGAACATTACATTCATCTGTTTTTCGAGACGCCGCGCACACACATACTTCCATACACTCATATTCACATACGTGTGTCACTACTACGCGGCCAATCTAGTATAGCACACAAAGTTATACATATGTTAATAATATTGTTAAATGTAGAACTGTCTACCAAATAGAAATATCTTAACGGTTTTAATATCTTGTTATACGCAATGACTTATAAGGTTAGAATATTTCGTCTTCAAGTTAAAGTCAAAAGGAAAGAGCTACGTACATTTGTTGAAAATTGTAGTTATCTGTAATTCAATGTGACAAATTTTGGGAAGGGAAAAGAACATACGATTATTCGAAGACACATTTTGCTACGCATAGAGTAGAACTGAGAGAACCTTTGGAGAAAAAGAAGCACTTTCCACGGACTACGCGAAACTTTCGCGACAAACCGTCTTCGAGGATATCCCAGAGCTACTGTTCTTTACACCTGTTCGCCTGTACCTGAACGGAAATTTTGTAAAACCGCAGGCTTCGCGATTGTGGGAATTGTTGCAAATTATGCGAACAACTTCAGAATCTTGCAAAAATTTCGAATCTTTCTAGTTATCATCCATTTACTTATCCGAATTTTAAAATATTTGATAATATAACATCTGCATACATAATATCTACTTGAAAATCTTTTAAACAGATATTATAGACGCTAGAAAAGGAAAAAGGAAATATCGTAAATGTGAAAAGGAAAGAAAGTTTATACTGTAATATCATGGCATTCCCTCGAATAAAATAGCACAGAGAATTCTTTTCTTTGATATTAAAGGGAAAACGAATCTTGTGCAAAAAAAGTTACCATAATAATTTACTATAATAATAACTAGCTGCAGGATTTTCAATCGATGTTACCTCGTATTTAAAAAGGAAACAAATTTATCGCGTTATTTTTTTGTTGTAAACAATTGTATAGCCTACAATTAAATCATTTCTTTAATAAAATTTGTCGAATAATATAATTTAATTCGAATATCGAAATCAATTTATTAATATCAAAAAATTACTTTACTAATTGAAAAATCTGAGTCATCGAGTTCGGATTATTGTTTCTTTAAGCAATTCCTCGACGAATTCCCAAACAATCAATCAAACATTTATCTGATCGTTATTAGAAAAGAGAAACCTACGAAATCCGTGAAAGCCATTACGTCTGTCAATGAAATTATTTGCACCTGGTCGATAATCGAACTAGACGTCTCAGTCGAGACGCGATTTCGCGGACGAATTGGCATCGGTGAAAGTGTCCGTGGAATCGTGATATTGAAACAGAGACTGGGGGAATAGTTGGCCATTAATTACTGCGAGGAAACGTTCTACTTAGATGACAGAGTGAGAGAAAGAGAGAGGGAGAGAGAGAGAGAGATCTGTCTCGCGACAAAGTTTCCTCCACTTCCGGCCGCGAGAGATCCATGAACGACCGTCCCATATGGGAGTTAGTAAGGCGCGAACTCGTAACGGCATTAATATCGAATCACTCGTTCGTTGGGAAAGTTGGCCGTGCACTTTCCGAACGGAAGAACAGAGAAAGCTCGGCTCCGCCGAGTAAATCCGAGTCGGTAATTCTGGAAGGAGTTTCAAGCTTTGCCGAGGATTTGTTTTGAAGATCGTTTCGTCCAACCTTTCCCTCTCTTCTCTCTTGGTTTCCACCTCTTTATCCAAGAGAAGTCTAACGCTGAATCGACAGCGTTAACGTGTAATACCGATCACCGTAATTCCATTAAATATAACCATTTAGTTATCAAAGATACTATACCAGAGAAATGTTTGCCGTATAAACGCGATGTTATTTATCGGCAGTCTTCGAGAACAACGATATTGTTATTAATTTTATTTTACGCTTGACTTATTCCAGTTTCGATCCGATCGTTCCGTGTTATATTATGTGTAGATAGTACAAGGTACGCTCTACCACAGGGAATCCGTATGTTTAGTAAGATTTCTTTTTATTTGTGATTGGTGTACTGCGAATATTTATGCAAATTCCTATCGTTTGGAACACAACTAAAGCAGAGAAAGAAAGAGAGAGAGAGAGAGAGAAATTAGCTTGGCAAACGGTTACAATCGAAGTAATTACGGTACATCCGTACAGTTAATTTTTCCGCACAGCCAAGCCTCCAATATATTTCAAAGCTTCGCTCGACAGGAAAGTTTAATATCGCCATTCGGAGATTTATCGTCCTACCTAACGAACGTACACACATATACATATCGAATGTAAAGACATGGAAATTAATTAACAAACCATATTTGTTCAATTACGTGGAATTACCCGAGCGATTCGATTAATTTCTTTTCCAGCAACACTATGTACGAACGAATCGTAGTCTGGAACAAATTATAATCAGGATTGCTGTTGCGGTTACATTTAGAAAAATCATATTTAATTTAACTAAAAGGCACACATATTTCAATTCAAATATCAAATTATTCATTTCTGTAGGGATATTATTTAAAAAATGAAATCTAACAGAACGATCGTTTTACTTCTCAAATATTATAACGAGTAGTATATTTTCTACATTTTAGACATATTTGTGTATTACGTGTATTCCAAGCATTTCCCATAAACGCATAAGCGTGCAAATTGTATTTGAAGCCGCTACAAAAAAATCGACGGTATTAAAAGTCAAATTTAATTTAACACTTAACCGGATAAACGTATCGCGTAGCCAGTTACGCTCAACGTGTTTCCGCGAATACGTGCGACTGGATTTTAGCGTTCTAGAGGGTAGCACACTCGGAAGGCACGATCGAGTTATAGCCACACGTGACTGCGGTCCGGTACTTACGCAATTAGCGAAATGGCCTTTGCAAATTGAATCTCGACCACGGGCCACGGATATCGAGGAGAAAGAGAGAGAGGAGAAAAGAAGTTAACGTTCACGATATTACGACTGAAGTCGGTCTAAAAGAAACGACAGAAGAGAGATCGTTGCCGAAGACCGTATTCCCAGTAGTCTTCGGTTCCCAGATACCGGCCAAATTAATGCTTTCCGACTATCCTGTAGTCAAAGAATACGAGAAGTACTTTGGTATATGGACCATTGGATCGCTGACGAACCGCGAAACGTAGTTTCCTTACATAAAGTTAAGGTAATATCACGATGAGAGGGGAATTGTAATTAAGAAAGGAAGATTGTAATGAAGGGATTTTTGTTGGGATATATTAACTCGGTTACGCTCTTTGATAAATGAGAATACAGATAATGTCGAATTATCGAAAATCAAGACTACATCAGCTGCTTATTTATCAAATCGGTTCACTTCACGGAACAGAAGGTAGAGAAAATTAATGAAATTATGTAAGATAAGAAACAATCAAGTGCTTCCTTGTACTATCTAACAAATTGTAAAACGTTTATACAATACAAAAAAAGTAATTAATCATTTTGGTTTGTAGACAGTTCGTGTATTTTTAAAAAGTTTAAGAGGAACGAACAAGAACATGATCAAGTTATCCTTCTTTCGATACGGAAATGTAGCGAATAAGCGTTTATTCATGAAACATTCGCACGTATTCGCGAAGCCGCGCGCAAGTACCGAGACGATATATTCGACTCCCTCGTGACTACGTTCTTCGTATGCTCGGGGCTAGATTGCTCTAGTTAACGACAGGTATTTCAACGCTAACTACGCGGCTGCCTTGGCGTTGTGTTCGAAGTGTTTCCTGGGAGAAATTGTCCGTACGCTGCGTTATATCAACGCGCGGGTCTGATTCCGTACGTACGCGTCGTATAACAGTCATAATGCGATGCATCTTTCGCGGTAATACGAAAATTTCACGAGCCGCGGAATAATTGCCAAGTATACGGAACAATTTCGTTCGAACAGGATTATCGGCACGTCGTTGCTTATTGGTACGCGCGCGCGCGCGCGCTTTTCAAACGTTCGATATCTCGCAGTACAATACCGCGACCGGAAAATAAAATCGAGAGATCCAGCAGGAATATTTTATTAACTTTGTCGCTGAACTTTATTTCCGTTGGAAAATATTTCTCGCCTGGTGTTTGTTATTATTTTAGAAATTACGGGGATGCCTCGATTGTATATGGATTTTATTAGTGATGGTAATTGCGACGTTTCCTTCGAATCAATTACAATGATACCGTGAGTTTTGAGAGTATTAGATACGAATTATACGAACTATTTGATAGATTTACGTATTGCGCATTTATCGATTTACATTGTGAATCTTTGAAGCTCGAAAGGTACTTGTCCAGGTTCAACCATCTATTTATTATTTATTATTATCAAGGTCCAATTCGTTTTATTCGTGCGGTCATTTTCATCTTTACATAGGGTCTTACTTTGTTTAATTTTATTTTAATTTCCATTACATTGATTTCTTCCAACACTAAGTACAAAAATTTGGGACATACATTGAGCTTACAATTTGTATGTTTCATAAGGAATCTTATTATATACACACTTGTTTCATTTTGACTTTCTTCGTTTCATTTATTTCGGGCCAAGGAAAGGTCCAAATTCTGGAACAAAGAGAACTGCAAGACTCTTCGATACAAATGACGTATCGTAAACTTGGGAGAACGACAGATTTCAAATAGAGACCATAGAATTACAAGGCAGCTTCTTAAGTCAGAGGTATGAGCTGCGCTCTCCTGTATTACATTCCTGTATAGCCTGTGCAGCAAGTTTGTTCAGGTCACATGCAAAATTCAAGGAGCTACCCTAAGAATCTCCACCGGCCTTCTCGCGTAACCCTCTCGCTTTGCTCGTAATCCTTCAGGCATATCAAAGAAATCAGAGAAATTAGAATCTACGTAAGACTACAAATTAGTTGCTGCAATCATATAATCGTAACACTTTGGTTTAAAAAAATAAATAAACATATAGATTCAAAATATAAATACAGATGGGTATTTATATTCTATAATTCTAGTGTTAAATAATGCACAGGTTCAATTACCTAGACGTATTTGGTTATCCGAAAAGTTTCTTTCGTTGCATCAGGTGATAATAGATGAACAACAATTTCTGTTTTATATTATTTTATTGAATTAGGTATGATCCATTTCGTTATATTTCTATTATTATGTTCGTGCATAATTCAATAAACTAATATAAAACAAAAAACATTGTGCGTCTATTATTTCCTTATAAAGCGAAAGAAACTTTTCGGACAACCTAATATTTATTCAACATTCCTATTAATATTATTTCGATATTTAATTCGCAATCGTGGTTAAGGATTGTAAAGCGTCATCAATAGAGGCGCGAGCACGGCGAGATGAATAGATCGCGAATTACAGACTAAATAGGATGTCACGGTATAACCCTCTCGTCATTTTCCACCCCTTCTATGTCATCGTTTCTCCCCCTGTCTCTGTAACCGTCTCTTCTTTTCACTTGCTGTTTGCTTCTCCGACCCTTTCTGTTTATAGTTCGTCCGGTACATTCTACTCTCGTCGATATCTCTCCATCTCTCTCTCTCTCTCACACACACACGCACATACACTCTTTCAGTATTTCTCTCTGTCGTTTGTCACCCCTGATTCTCGTCTCTGTTCAACGACAACGTAACAAACGCAAGCACGGCCGCATCCATCATGCGAGCCACTTTGTCACGGCGGGATCAACAGCGCTTAAATTGTATTCGCGATTCGAGAACAGCCCATAAATTCTCATCGCCACGATGCGACGGGCCATCCTCCTTAACACGTTTCTCCTCGCGCGCAGTGATTCGGCTGCTACTCATCCCTCCTGCTCTTCCTTATTTTTCGTCCAGAGAGATTTACGACCGGGTCTTCTAATTCTCCGAGAGTACAACGTGTACTCTCTTTATCGCGCCTAATGATTTCTTCCTTTCGTACAGGAGGATTTATCGTGTAGTTCAGGTTTAGGGAATTCGCAGACTGTTTATAAACGAAAGCGTTTAGGAGATCTACGGTGCTAGTGAGATAGTTAAAGTTGGGTTTCAGGATTTGGGTAATTTTTAAATAACTTCGTAAATGTGTAGTCACAAAAACCTACATATACAGATACCTTAGATATTGTAATAAAAACGTTAGTCCTAAGAATTTTGTTAACACGTTAGAACGTATATTGTTAACATGTAACACAGTTTATCTACTTTTACATTTATTAAGAAAAAAAGGAGTAAACAAAATATAAAATACATGCCCACCCCCAACGTAAACGTCAGTAATATCCTGCTATCTTTTTGGCATTGAACGAATTTTAAGATTCTGTAATTTCCGATATAATTTTATACCAAATTAATAGAACAAATTAATTAATAGATTACTTCTTATCTTTGACTTTCATCTAGCTAATAGGTAGATATCGCGTACGGAGATGTTTGTTAAGCGATATTTCAGTGTACAATGCAAGTTTATTGGAAATAAGAAGAATCGAAGCTGTATTAAGTGATTTAATGAACGGGTCGATTAAGCAGAGCGAACTGTAGCTTTATCGGAAATATCAATTTTCCCTGGAGCTTGGTTAATTTAAAAGACGATGCCTTTTTAAAGGATCGTATCTGTTCATTTGTTCCTTTCGAAGCTTTCCACGTATCCGTTTCGTTTAAATACAGCGACCTGCTGAATTATTGGCCCCTGCCAGCCACTTGACACGGAAGCGTTGAATAGGAAATTGAAAAACGTGTTTCCAGATTTTTTTCGTTTAAAGTTGCGCGCTTCGTATGTCGAGAATAAAAGATCGAACGTACTAATTAGAATTGAGTCGATAACGTTCGATAAATAATTAATAATATAGAATTCTCTACACAGAAAATAACGAGGAATCTATTTTTAATATTTCCTGTGCGAATTCTACGTTTATTCTATTCGAATCAAAGTTCGTCTTTTTATTCATCATTTGTTTCTTTATTTATTAAAGCTTAGAATAAATTTTCCAATTAACGACATGAATTTTTATCATTCTTTATTTGAATGGAATCTGTTACGAGTAATAATTCCATAAAATAATTTGCCGAATAGTTTTTATATTACTTATTCGAATGATGTACTTCATTTCTTTATACGAATAAAATTTGTTATATCACAAGTGATATTTTCACAAAACAATTTTCCATGTTACGCACCATCGTATTAATCTCAACTCTGATTTTCAAGTTTCGTTTACCGTATAAACCATCGTGCTTTAAGAGGAATGCTTTCGATGTTGGAACAGCGTGCATGTTATACAAGGTTCAGAATGATGTCGTGCTAATGCATCAACTTTGTTGTGATTTGTGTACCCTGTCTCTATTCTCAGAACGCAATTAGTTCGAGAGTGGAGTATAATCAGAAACAAAATTCATAATCATCTACTAACTAAAAATTCTACCAACTACTTTTATCTTTCTGATGTTAGAAAATAGATATTATAGGCTCGAATAAAATATGAAAAGCTTATCATCGATATGAACGATTTTTCTTTTCGATTTTACGTGAAACATTTTCGTAGAAATTGCATAATTGGCATAAAAAAGAGAACTGTATTGTATTCACTGTATATCACAAAACAATAGACTCACAACAAGAACAACCTCAGACTCTCTGTACATATAATTATTTTTTAATAGCCCTTGACGAGCAAATGTTGTTTCTGTGGTTATATCGTAACCAATTATCGTAAATCGAATAAACACATTTGAATCCTTCGTTATCATAACAAGCAAACGAGTAAATAAAAAGATAATACCATGGCACGGAATTCATCTAAAATAACGTGAAATGAACAGTCGAGAGAAAAAATTCCAGATAAATATTTACACGAGCTGTGTTTATACCAAAGGTGCAAACAACGGTACAACGATAGCAACATGGTTCCATTGTTTCCGTGCTTTCTCCAAGTAGCGTTTGTAGCGGCCCTTTATCTCAGTTTCAGCATAAACATACCCTTACGATACTAGCTATGACTACTTGCAACAGAATCATTACATATATATATATATATACGGCACATTCAGACTTGAACACAAAATCATGAAAAAGAATAGAGTCACTGGTTATGAGTGCACGAGACAATCCGACAAGGGATAATTGATCATGATAAGTAATAACGTGACTATACATCTATACCATATAGTATTCGATGGACGAGATAGATAAAATTCGCCTCTTGCCAAAAGAAACCTGCTTTATAAACGAATTTCGATGTTTTTCCTAAATTCTCTTTAAACTAAGCTTAGACAAAAGTTCACGGTAGAAACGAATTTTCCAAATGACCTACTAAAGCGACGTATTAAAAAATAAAGTACTTATGCGATTTATGGACTATTGACCATCGGGCAGCAAATATAATCCATGAAACTGTTCTGTGATAAAGGTATAATTCTGTGTTCAAATACTTTGGCGAGCTACCGTACGTTTATCGTGCTACCGTATGTTTATCGTAAACGATTCACGCGAAATTTCATTGAAATTCGACGCATCGCTCGCGAGACAGAGATTGGTAAAAGACAGGAAGGTAGAAACTGCAGTGCATGAATATTCCATGGATAGGCGCTTGCGCAATGCAGGTATCACTTGGTCAGGTGATTACACCATATCGTACGTCACTGCCCTCTGTGCGAATGGTTTGGACGCCGGCAAAAGGGGGTGCAAAGTCGATGCAGGCGTCGGAGTCACGTTTCGAGTACTAAGGGAGATTCCGGAAGTCACCTGGACGTTTCCTATTTACGGCGCTTCCTAGCGAGCTAAATTAACCGAGAACGCCAGCGATTCTTATCCCCCCATGTCCTCGCATTTTGCCTCGTTCTGAAGAAGGATCGGAGGCCCGAGACGAAACGAGGAAAAGGAAGAAGGGGTGGGACACGAGACTGGTGACTGCACTAGCTAGAAAACGACGATCCTCTACTGCTCGAGGTCTACGTGACCAAGCAGATAAGAGGGCGAGGACGTCGTTAGTCTCTAGCCCAGGCGGAAGAACGTCCTCCTGCACGCGAAAACTATAGCTGCGTCGAGATTATCGGGCGTTACTTCGTTTACAAATTTCCTCCCACTGTTGCAGGCACACCGGTGCGCTTTTATCGTATTATTTACCAGCTTTCACGTATCTTTTTCCACGTTCGCCCATTCTCCACCGGTTTATTACCCCATCCACGCTGCGGATCCTGATGTACGAGCTCTTCGCCCTTTAGCGTTCACCGATCCTTTTACCTTGTTTTCTAAGGTCGTTCTTCGTCCTCGATTAATTACCATTGAACATCCTGTGAGAAGGATCTCAGGAGCAATAGTTGGTCTACAGTTGTTTCCAAAAGTTTGGGTAGCCTGTACAAAACTGCAGAGTGTCAAAGTTATTTGTAAAGCTACATTGAAATTCAAGGACGAATTCGTACGTTCTTTTTTTTTTTTTTATAAATGTTTACCGATTCAAAGGTATAGAATCTGGCTATGGCGGTTCCTATTGGAATTTTTATCGACGAACATTTGAATGTGATGAAAAGTAATTGTCGAAGGACCGTCAATTTTTTGTTTAATTAGTTAGGAGGATAAGGAGCGATATACAGATTTAAGTTTCGAACAGATTTTAAGAAGGTAACGTTTATTAAGTAAATAATGTGAGACCTATATTGGTTATGGTGGATGTTTTGGCCTCGAAGAAACTCTGCAAGACGTCGTTTTATAAATAACGCTTCCACGTAGTTGATATCCCCGGGGTCGTTTCAGGCTCGTCGATGAAACGTATATACGCTTGCTTTTTCACTTCTTTGTGTACACTTACGTCTAGTGCGAAATGAAACCAAGGAGATCGATCCAAACAAACTTTCAGAGAGCGGAATAACGGCGGCGCTGACAGAGAGACGCGCGGAAGAATTTAACCTTTTTTACCTACTTCAACTACCGCGATATTATTTCTTCCTACCCGTTTCGCCGCTGGAACTTTCCAAAATTGTTTGCATAATAATACGCAATCGACAAAGTTGAAGGAGTTTATGATGTTTGCCTCACTTTTCGCTGCGAACCATCGCTTTTTTCTGTGTCTCCTCTCCTTCATTTTTTTTTCCTTTTTTTGCAAAAACCAATACAACTTCTAATACCTCTATATTAAAAAAAAGGAAGTTCATTGATATCTAAGACGGAGCAGAAAATAGCACTTTTCTCAATTCTTCCTTGTTTGAGAGAGATTTTTATCGACAGAATTAATCAATAGAATGTCTATTATATTTTTGCCGATATTATTAACTTTTATCGACTTCCGTTGATTAAGAGAACTCGTACTTCTATTCTTCATTTGTATTTGAAATTTTTGCCATTTTCGAACGTTTTTCGAACACGCGCATTAACGTTTCTTTCGCAAAGTCAACGCAAACGTTAACACGACTGGCAAAAACGCGTTTGGTTAAACGTACTTTCTCTTCCCGGGATAATTAAAGCGATAAATCTCGACAATCAAAACTCGGTTAGCGCGGTATCGAAAAGTGCAAGTTGGAACTCAATTGTCTGCTAATTTCCATGACCTAATTTCCGGGGCAGCGGGGAGAAAAGGTTTTATTCGGTACTTAGAGGGAGCTGTTCGCGCGAACTCGATTATTACGACGTCGCAATTCGCATTTGCTTTGTAATATTTGATATGGTGGAACGAATTAAAGGGAATTCGAGATAAAAGATGACACTCTATCTTCGCAGTTGCGGGTGCGCAATTTCGATTCAACGTACGTAATTCGAAATGTTGAAATTCGTTTTCCTAAAATCGTCGTTTTCCGGCTTATGCCACTGTTGCGTTAAATGAACGTCGGAAGAACCGTATAAAGCTGTAGAAGGATACGGCAGAGCTAAGGTTGAGAAACACTGCCCCTACTGATTTAGGTGTTCTCCGGTGCGCTATAGGTGCACGGTAAATTCTACTAATGGAATTTATCGTGACGTTACGAGCCTAGATATAGAAACTCTCGCCTCGGAGTTACCTTTTTATTGGACACCGAGCGCACGCCTACCTACCTGTGGATGCCAATCTTGTCTTAAGGAGAATATTGCACCGGTCTTACGCGTCGACAGAGATATACGAACTTTTGGAAATTAATTCATCTTACACCGATTTCAGATGAACGTCGTTTAAAGTTTTTCGCGTAGTTTTTCCTGCTTTAATTCATATGAATTAATTATATCATATGTATTATGCTAACAATGACAATTTCAAAGTGCAACACATGACGTTTTACCAAAAGAGGGAATCAATACAATTCTTTCGCAATTAACGCGGATACGTCATCATACGTATAATCGAATTTTATTACTCTTCAAATAGGAGAAACTTGTAGAAAGCCGTATATCATGCTTGTCTCCATAACTAAACAGAAAGAACTGGCGGCCATTTATCAGTGAATTTTCACCATATTGAAGTGTTTGTCAATATAAATTTATTACACAACGCGTACATCGCACTGATTTATTAGAATTGTTGTGTTTTCAACATCTTATTTTCATCGATTCTAAGTAGTTTATCATAGCGTTTTGGTAATCGAAACGTTTTAAAATCGTACTCTTCCCTGGTATCGTGAATTTGAAACGTAGAAACGTAATAAAAAAGATCATTTAATGGGAGGATGTGTTATTCGATGTTCAAAGGAAGCTGCATTGAAGTTTCAGATACTATAATCCTGGGAAATAACGGTTTTTGGAATTGCCAGTACCTTAAACCTTTTTTCTATAATGCAGATAGGCTTGGAAACTGTTCCGTTTGCGACATAGTCGGTGTTGCACTCTTTAAATAAGTAAATGCCTAGACGTAGCGAGTGTATCGCCACTCATGTTAAACCGAGTTTCGTCGGAACTCTCTTTTTCCCGTCTGTGATTTAAATATTCAGCCTAGTGAATAATGCACGCCAGAGAGGCTAAAACTCTATGAACGGATTCAGTCGGTTCGCTCGGAGTCGTAGGCGCGGAAGTGCGGAGGAATTATTCAGAATATCATTCCGGCTTGCACGGTTTTGTTCTGCATTGTTTCGTTCAAACAGTGTGTCGCGTACTATCGCTCCTCTCTATGTAATTAACGATATTCCAACGAATCACGCGCTATCGTCATTAGTCGAGTGTCGCTTTACGGATAAAAAACATATTGATCGAATGACGAACGGTTCATTAATACATATGAACTGTTGCTTGAAGTTTGAATTTCAATAGAAGTTTAGTAAAAGCTCAAAACTGATAATTCTTACAAGTCTGGAATAACGAAACAAAGCAGTGTTGAAAAAGTAGTATAACGAATGATGTGGAAATTGCTTTGATTAAATATACAAAATGAAAACCATAAGGAACGCTTTGAAGTTCAGTTTCGTGGAAATGATTGTATACTGCTCACATTTCGTTGTATGTGGGTATATTTTACATTGTATCTAAAGTTCTATTGAGAAGATTTTGCTTTGTGATAAAAGATAGCTTGTTGAGTAAATTGCAAGAATATTGAGAACTTTTGAAAGTTGAGCATCTACCACATTAAAACAGAACGATGGGCTAGTATTTTAAGTAATAAAAAGTTCTCGAGCCGCGAGGATCTCGTAACAGACAACAAAAGATCACTTTATTGTGGTATTTTCCAAATGAAATCGTTTCATGCCCGCATGAAAAATCTCTCGTCAAATGAAACTTATCCAACAAACGATAACAACCTGGATAGATCTGAGTGTCATATTATATGACGCCAGTGAAAAAGTCTCGTGTCAGCAAAACTATAGTTTATTAAAAAAAACAGTTAATAGGAATACTCCATTCGGATAAATGAAAAACCTGAATATAATTATTACTAAAAGATTTATATCATATTTTGCCGAAAGAAAAATCTCGTATCTATGAAAACGTTATGTACGTGTATAAATGAAGTAATTTCTTGAAAACTTGAATTCAGACAGACGGAAGAAAAATTGAAACTTCCAGTTTACTAAGAATTGTTTTATTTAAAAACAAACATACACTGTGAAACATATGTTAATGTCTAATTTTCCATAAAAAATCAGTATAATTGAATATTTGATAACTTTACATAATATGAATCACAAATTTATTTGCAGCGCGATTCAGTTGAAATAATTTATACAATTTTTTAATGATTCATTTCTGCAGAAAAATAATTATAATTTAATAATTTATGTAATTCTGTATAAATGTCGTTCAGCAGTTTATTTATGGCGGGGGATCATTTAAATCAGACAAATGGAATCTTTGATAGCAAGTTATTATCTCGTTTTATGCAAACTTGCTAAAATATCATGCCGATATTTGCACACTTCACAAACAGCGTAGTTATTTTTTGGCAGCGTTATTTTCAAGAGCAGCGTTCCACTCGATTCAGAAAGCTTAAAAGCTTTCAAAAGGCGATTTACTCTCTTGCAAAAGCGGATGTGCAGCATGCAAACGCGCTTGGATAAACATGACGATTGAGTTAACCTTAATTGTGTTTAAGATTGATTTCCCAATGTCAATATACCATGTCAATACACTACATAGCAAATATTGCAATGTACGCTAATAATGAATAATAATTGACTTCTAATATTTTACCAAGAATAAACTTTCATTCAACATTTCATATTTAAAAAAATACTTATATATTTACAATTTTAAACACATACATTTTAGCGCTCTCAAATTAAAAATCTTTAACGCTTTTTTCTTTAAGGAATTACGAACGAATTTATTACACAACCTAACGTCAAAATAAAATTCGTATCAGTCGAAATGTCATCGATAATAGCCGCCCGCCCCCACTCCAAGAGTTAAAAGTGAAACAAAAATCTCCACTTCTACGGAAAATTCGCTGACTTCGTTCGAAAGTTACAGATTTATCGCGCCATTGTCGATGTTCGTTGCACGGAATACACGTTCAAATTGAACCCATCCTTGCCCCTCTCTGTCTCGCAGCAGGTCGTCCGGTTGGAATCGTCACGAACGCGGAGAACGTCGCTACGGACCGAATTGAATCTCCACGAAATCTCGGTAGGCGTCCCATGTTCACGTTGCAACGCTGCTCCAGTTGACGTTTCAGATTTTCAGCCGGGCATTAGCATGCACCGTGAATCGCGTTTCGTCGATGCGTGTCACGTCGACGCCATGGCGTTGCATTCTTGCGGAGGCGTCCTTAAAGGGCGACACGTTATGCCGTTTAGCCAGTCTCTCTGTTGGATATCCGTTAAAGAGAGACCTTTGGATCTCGATCTATTTTGCAAAGCTTGCCGGTTGACAAAGGCCAATCGACGTCGGATCGATAGCCGTTTTCAAAAATGTTGCTAAAAATATTTACGTGTCTTGCAGTTTCGTGACAAATGCTGCAATAAACGTTGCATACGTGGACAGACGACTGGAAGTTGTTTGACGAGAGGAAAAGTGTATCAAATAAAACTTGAATTGCACGCAATTTCTTTAAAATATCGTACGAGTGCAGATTGAAAAGTTTTCGCAATGACAACGACAGTGACAAATAAAGCAATTTCTGGCGACAGTTTCGAAAATTTGTCAATCTGTCCCATCTAATCGAAGCATTTTCCATATCATTTAATATATTTTTTCAATGATCATTTTATCTTATTTCTTCAGATCTGTAAGAGTTAACAGTTTTAGAATTCAAAAGGAACTGGAACGAAATTGGTGTAACTTCTTCATTTATGAATCCCTTTAAAATTATTTACGCATTTGAAAGATTGCTCGGATGGGATAGGAAATGTCTTTAACCTTCCGTAAATGCTGAATTTACATTTTATCAGGAACCATTGTGGAACTTAAAGTCGCAATAACGAAGTTTCATATTTTTGTTCTACATCTACTTAACCTCGAATTGATTTATAATAAATTCCTCTCTCTTTAATCTGTATTAATACGCATTAATAATTCATCGATAACAGCAGATAACAAATTGAACGTGTGGTATTTGACACGCTAAATTCCAACTTCAAAGAAAAGCGTTTCATATAGGCCAACGTAATATCATTTTAATTAACATAAGCGTATACTTTCTTTCCATTTTACCACTCTCAAATTGTCCGTAAATGCGTGAAAGCCCTCGTACCATCGCTGATCGACACGATGATGCCCATTCGAAAAGACAAATGGCTCACTTTTGCACCGCGACAACCACGAAAGAAGGAAAGTGTCGAGTAGCGAGTTCGAGAAAACATTTTGATTTGCTTCTGTGCGCTCGCGCAACCGTACAAGGAAACATAAATAAAAAGTTGCCGGGTGCGAGGATAGGGAGCGCGTGTGCTGATGCACGGAGCCTCGAATGCATCCAGCAGTCGTATTTCTCGGAAGCTCTCCTAGGTACCTAGGTACCTATCCTGCCTTGCCTTCGGTATCACCTAGGAAACCGGGCAGAGTGGCTTGTTCGTGACAGTTGGAAAATAAATATTTGCACGTATTTCAACGATTAGTCCGGTATAAGCGACGCGAGACGACGACGACTACGGAGACATTGCTCTGCACCATGGGGTTCTCCCGTACCCTCGGTTTCTCAGCATCCTCTTTTCACCCATTTTCAGGCAACCTTCGCTCCGTCATCCGTGCCTGACCAGTTATTCCAGCCGATATTGAAAGAGCCAAGGGCATAACTCGCGGCTACACATGTGCTCGTGCAACGTGGCTTTTCTTCTTTTTAAACCATTCCACCTCCTCGCGTAGCTATATCTCTCACACACCGTTGTTACACGACGAAAGCTTTGCTGTCGTTCCACGTTCAATTTGGAGATTTATTGCGCTGATTTAGGGATATGGAGTATTGGCTTTTCCGCCGCTCTCTGTCTCTCCTGGTCGCGCGTAATTTTCGTCGCTCTCCTCGAATGTTTCTTAGTAGACATCTAGTGCCATTGTTCGCTTGTGCGTGGTCTGTGCGTCGAGATTTTACATTATCTAGGTGGTAGGAATAACTTATGGGGTAATACATTTAACGCGTCTGTTATACGCGAGAATTGATTGCGAAATTAATTTTGATTTAATTCTAAGCTATGGAAGAAATGAATGTAATAAATGACTGACACGGAGGCAATATCAAACATGATTCTTGATTCAGTTTGATTCGAATCAAATGTGATTAGTTGCCATTATTGGATTGTGATATTTCTGTGCGATGCCGTATATGTTTGATATGAATTATTGTTAAAATCTTTTTCCGCAATTTCGTGATAATATCCTCCACACGCGCATCAAACACTGTTTCGTTGTCAGGCAATTTTCCAAATTTTCAATTTTGAGAATTCACCGCAACAGACTACTACGTCTCTTCAATCTACATTAATGCTAACCTAATCAACGCTGGCTACATACAAAAGTCGGCGCCGACTATAAAATATTCATCATTTCAAACTACACTCGTTAAGAGGATAAAACATTTACCAAAACGAAGTCACTTTACCAGAATTACGTGGCCGGGAAGGTTCGCAGAGGAAACAGAAAAACAGAAAACGCTGCAGACTAGGAAAAAACACGTAAGAATGTCATCACAGGGGGATAGGCCCGTGTCTGCACCTACACTTCGTTATCAGGTTGATGCACATCCCACCTAACTAAATTCAGACGAAATCGCGAAAATCCCTCTTTGCACCGGCGGCTGCGCCTCACTGAATCGAATTATGAGGGACCGAGGACCAACACCCTCCTCGACCGTGAATTTCACTTCCGTCCATGTAGGGCCACAATAAAACGGACATTTGATGGACTGTGGAATGGCGAGAGGACAGAGAATGAAAAAACGCCTACCTACGTGTACTGGGGGTTTCTCGGAGTTTCAAGTGAATTACCTAAGGGATGGTAAGAAATGAAAAAAGAAGAAGTTATTTGGAATTTCACTGCGTCTTTCGCTAGAATATCTTTAAAAGTGAAAGATTCCGATGATTATCAGTCGAAAAAATTCGACGCTAAGAATTTGAAGAAGTAAAGATAATTTTGAAGTTTTGAAAATGGCTCCATTTTTGAAGGAGACACGTGAATCATGTGATGAACCATTGGAAACTATTTAAATTCCCTCTAATGAAGTTTTATCTCTTGTTATAACGTTACGACCTGGCCAAATTGTGAGAAACACCCTGTATAAACGACTGATATCAGATTTTCTGTGCTAACAGTTAACTCATTGAAGCTGATCTTGTTTCTCTCTATTTGTTTCAGGTAAGTGGAAAATAAGTAGCGAATCCTTTCATCTTCGCCCTGTTTCCATTGTCGATGTAAGTAGAAAAAAGGAAATTACCATTATAATCCTATAGCATAATTTCTATGTAATTATCATCATCGTTTAAATTGTCGTATCCAATATCATCCGTTGCCAATTAGCTTCCAATGTTAAAACACTTTATACGCCCACATAAACGTACATGCACTTAAACAAAACGAAGAAAGAGTAAAAAAATAAACGAAAAAACATGTTAGTGGCCTCGTCACTAGAACCACGCAGACAAAACGCGCGCGAGCACAAAGGTAAAGGGGTGCGGAGGTGAGGAAGAGCGACTATGAAATTACGGGGTAGGTAAATGAAACTGTTGCAGAGTCTCATGCATGCAGCTGCCGCCGGTAGCAGTCTAACCTGACTGAACAGTGCAACACCAGCGCCAGTGAGAGGGCGATACTTTTATTTTTATTTGCCTTTCGCTTTATTTTCGCTTTAATTTCTCCCTTTTCGTCGCGGCACGGCGCTTGCTAATGGGGATGCCGGTGGGCGTGGGGTAGAACAAGGACGCTGCACGGAGCAGATAGGAACTGCAGAAGCAACCGGCCGTGCCTTCCTCTTTCTTCAAGCTAGCCGGCGACTCCTACTAAATCCTCAACGAAACTGCAATTCTTCTTCCGATGCCGATAAAATTAATTATCCTGTCCGCTCCGCTTCTATTCCACTTACCTCCCTTTCGTCGCGAGCAGAGGTGAATTCTCGGTTAGTTTTAGGGTAGAATCGTAAATTCTGAATGTTAGGATTCGAAAATTCTTGATTGGTAACTTGATTGTGTGTAAGGTGAGATGAAAGATGGAGAATTCTCTACGTGAATATTTCTTACATTTTAATTCATTGGAATGCTAATTCTTTCGCTAAACGTTCATGCGTGTTGTGTTTTTTCTCAACGCAAATTATTGTACCATTCTTCAACGGTATTTTTTCAAAGTTTGCAGTCCCCGTATCGTTCGTTTTGATTTCTTTGTTACAAACTCTACACTTTACTTATTGATAGTCCCAAGTTCAGATGTTAATAAAAGGTGACTACATTACCGCATTAATTTACAATAATTTCATAGTACTTTTTCTCGGGGCATATTCTTTTCTAATAAGTACAATAATCTTCTTCTTTATTGAATATTAACTAACCGGTCTTACTTCTACACCAAAGTGAAAAGAATGAACTTATGGGATCGAAAGAAGTTAAGGATGTCATTAGAATTTCACAAAGGAAGATCAAAAAGCAGCGATGTCAAAGAAGATGTCAATTTTCCCTTTTTCTTTCTTCAACATAGAACATTGTACCACGTGTACCTTTTATGTCAGGTGTAACCTAAATAATTATTATATGTGGTCATTGAAAATGTTGTGGCGTCATATTAAACAGGATGCTTGATGTATCTAAATTAAACTGTTGATTGTTAGTTCGATCGGTGAATTTGTACGGGTAAATCGCGTTCGCCTACATATCGATATCTCGACATGACCTATATCCAAAGCAAATATGCAGGAATATTACAGAAGTGGGTGCTGCTAGGAAGCTTTTATGTGCGCCAGCGTAATGCACCGTAATCTACGATCTGCTGTGTTAGCGTTCAAAATGTTCAATCGAAAATGAACCGACTGTGACGTATATTAATTACATTCACTGGTATATGAAGTCGATTATATGAATTATTACTTGGAAATCTATCAAAGATAAAGTTGTTCTTCTTATTCCTAATTAAAAAATACCTCTACTCTCTACATAAAATGTTACAGTGTACAATCTTATTAACGACTGAAGAGATTCGCGTATCTATAATCGTAATTCTTTAGTTTCATGGATGTCGGTAATGACGTCAGTTTTTCTTCTCGCGTCTGTAATATTGCGCGGTTATGCAAATATACAAGAAGATTAATTATTATATATAGTAAAACGTTGGAGATTAAGATTACACATTAATGATATAGTTAGCTTGGACTGTGTCTACGAATTAAAGAAATATTTATTTTAAGCGGAGCTAGATTGTGCCGTATATATTAGAAAAATTTTGAATGAATTAGATTCGTGATTTTCGAGTTCTGTCATTGTCGCATCAAATAAGCGATACTTACATATCCCGAGGCATACTATTGCAACGACGTTTCACGTTTCGAATCGAGATTTCATGTCATGGATATACGATTTAACGCGTAGACCAAGAAGAAATTTCGGGTATCGGTTCGATGCAGCGATGTTTGTTGGCCGGGAACCTACAACGATTTCCACTTACTTCTTTCGGGAACTTCGGGATAGAGATAGGGATGTCTTGTTTTTTCTTGGACCAAGAGTCTACTCCTCGGTGGAGCCGCGTGCCGCTTTCCCTTTGCATTCCACCTTCGTCTTGGCTCGGCCGAGTATCCCCGAATTGCGAGACTAGAAGGTATCGCGGAAACAGCGTCAAGGCGGCGGCGCGTCCGGCCGCTTCCGTCTCGCTCGCGCGCGCTCGCGACCTCGTTTTCTCTCGCGCTTTCTCTATCTCGGGGTGGTATCGCGCCCCCACCGACACCCCCTTTTGCACTCTCCGTCTCGGTAGCCCCGCTCGTGCCGTCAGTTGAGTCCAGAGGACTTCGCGATTCGCACTTCCGACCTTCGTTAAGCTTCCTCTGCCGCCAACGCGATCCATGCTCCATCGTGTTTATTCGTAACTTCGTAGCTTTCCATAATTTTATCCAATTCGTGATTTTATCGTTGATGGTACTTCGACATGATTTGTTGAATTATTAAATGAATAATAGAGCTACGAGAATTTTAATAAGGATCTTTTAAAAGTGGACTCTGTTGACATTGTTGTATCTGATCTATTCGTACAGATGAGTGATGCTTCGATATGGTTTGTTTAATTGTTGAATGAATAATAGCTAAATCGGTGGAGAAAAGCTTTGGTAAAGTTAAGCATTAAAAGTGGATATCGTTGACCTTGTCCTGCATGATTCATCTCGTATAAATGAGTGATGCTTACGGAATGAATATTTACAAGAAGAATTCAGTAATACTAACTTCAGAAAGTGAATCTTATTGACATTATTTCATTTGATGTCCTCGATACAAATGAGTGATTCACATTGAATAAATAGATGAGAGAAGAATTTTGATAAAAGTAACATTTAAAAGTGGATTTTATTTGTTTCTATTTTAATATTAATGATTGTTATAACGAGTATATAAGTATAAGATATATGTACGTGTTGATTTTGGATGAAATTTCGTAGGAGTTGAGGAAAATCTTCAAGGTCGATAACACGATACCAAGTAAACACTACGCATCAAGTGTATCGTCTCGCCGCCATATTGACAGGCGAACACGTGAGTTCTCTCCTGCTTTTCCATCGTCCTTCACTTGGTTTTCCAAGCACTTTGCTCAATGTTATCGGAGCTCTCTATAGCTGGATCCTCGATATACACGATTTCGAAATATTTTTGGATCATCGAATAACGTCAAATCATCAGGAAGATATGCAATAACATAATAGAATCGAAATTTGGAGATTAAATTAAAGAAAAATTCAGTAAAAATTGAACAAGGTTAAATTTAAAAGTTGGACAAATTCAATGGAAATTCAGTGAAATTTTAATTTAAAAGTTAAATACCAAAATTAATGTTTCGTAATATATAAACAAAATTTCCAATTGAGATGAACGAAGAGAAAATAATATTTAAAATAAATATTCCAGAGCTATAAAAATATAAATCAATTCGAAAATAAAATCTACAAAGTTATGAAGAATCAACAAGCAATTATTCTAAGATTTTGAACATCGTGTCACGTGATACGAACCTTGGCCTTGAAAGATTGCTCATTGGTTGACTGCAAGTTTCAAAGGTACAAAAGTTTAGCGAAACTAAGAGAAAGAGGGAGAGAGAGAGAGAGAGCGAGAGAGCGAGAGAGAGAGAGAGAGAGAGAGAGAGAGAGTTCAAAAACCCTATACATAAACTAGCATCTGTATGATTGTACGAGCGTCGTGGATATATTTCGAACTGTGTGTTGATCGTTCGATGGAAAGTGGTTCGTGATAAATGTGTCCTCGCTATCGAACGTAGACGGTGACCTTCGAAAAATCCGCCAAGATTTATGATTCGTCGAGTAAGAAAGTGACGGTGGAAATTTTGTTCCTTGAAAGCTTCCCTGCTCCGACGGAAAAAGCTTCTTTGTTACATTCCACATCTTCTATTTTCTGCATTAATGTGACGAAGTGTCTGCTGACAGTAATTTCCAGGTAAGAAAATTACGCTCCTGGCCGCCATTCTAACTGTAATTCTAGAAAATGAAATTCTGCGTTTTTCAATAATATTTCATATAATGATTTAATTGAAAACAGAAGAATTAGTGCCTGACAGTATTTTGATTCCATTCTTGTCTCTTAAGAAACGTTTAATTCAAAGAATTATCTCGAAACATGTCGATTAGATTCAAACAATTAAAATTTTACATTATAGCTATTTATAGATTGCTGCTAAATAATGTCGTAATTATTTCTGTCATTTTGTTTTCAATATTCATTTCCATTTTTTCCTTCCTTTTTCGTCTAGTACATTTTAAATAATCCGATAATAGTGCTGTATCATATTTAGACCAGTTTGTTCTATATTTGTAACAAATTGCAAAGTCGAAAAACAATAAATATGAAATATTACGAAGTCGATAGTATATGGAAACATTGTACCAACATATTTATAATTTTTATTATAGTAACATAGGTGATTTAAGAGATTAAGAGATTAGTATAGGCAAAATTAAAATATTATTTTAAATGAATTTGTAACTCTCACGGAGTGTATCTTCATAGTTTATAATAATATGTAATATATCCGTTTTAATGTCTATTTTATAATACATGTAATTTGAGAAAGGAGAAAAATAGAAATGGTTTCCCCGTGTGGAAATGTAATATGTGTGAAGCAGATGGTTCCCGCGTGCGCAAGGTGTAACACGTGAGAATAACCCGTTTAATATATCTTTTTTCTTATTCTCTTCCATTTCAATACCTCATTGACTCGACGTGATTCGACATTAATTATTTTAACGTTATTAATATATATCAAAAGATAACAAAAATAGAATTTGGAAGTTTAAATATAGATATTAAAGTAATAGTACCCAAATTAGTGATAAAACAAAATTACTTCAACTAAAGATAGAAACGAAAATGCTCGGTAAAAATTTTCGATATCAAACATGTCAATATATACTGTTAATATATCTCTTCGTGATCACCAAAATGTTATGACACGCTTTTTAAACCCGTCAGAAGTAAGATCGGAACGTTTGAACATACAAGAGACTTAATAATTCAGTGCAGCCTACGTATTTTATAATAAAATTCTATTCACGAACATTTCAATATGGTGATAAGTAACTATCATGTCATATTTTGTAAATAGTTATGGAGATAAGCACGATATACGATTCCGTATAGCTTCCCTTTAATTTTATTCGAATATTAAGTTTCATTTTTCGAAAGGGTTTATTTTTACTTTATTCCTCCGAGAGGAAATTTCTTTTCCCTAGAGGAAAATAATGCATAAGAAAGAGTCTTTATTGGCGTTATCATTGAAATATCGATAACAGAAGTCTTACGGGATTCATCGAATCTCGAGTTTGGCATTCTGCAACTGAAATTAATTGTCAAACTTCGTTTCTACGGTACTCTCCCCGGCATATTTTTTTTTTTTTTTTTTTTTTGGAAATGTACCGCTTTAATTCCGCATGATCATTTTTATTCAAAACAGAATGTTGAACGTATATGATAGTGAACTTTTAGTAGTAACGAATAGAACGAATCGCATTGATAGTTTCCTCTTGAAAATTGATCCGTTAACCATGCAATTCTCCAATATTTTTCGAATAGACAGTAATTTGAGCATAGTTATGGATTGAAACGTGTACGAAACGAATATATCTTTTTCGCAAATTTAATTTCGCACCATAGAGTGATTTACGGCGATACATTGGCGCATTAACCTAAATTGTACAAACATTGAGTACTCCTAAATTTGGTGTAATTTCGAACTGAAGAGCTGTCAGGATTTTAATAGGAATGCAAGATCCAATCGCATATTAGCGATAAAGAAAACTTTAATATATTTATGTTGATATCTTCAATCTTATTAATAGCAGGATTGATGTAATATAATTTAATTTTTTTCTATGAGCAGTATCTATTATACTTGAACACAAGTGAAACAAAAATATCTTGATGGAAATTAACGAATTAAGAGAAAACGTAACTGAAACTTTCATGAAAACAATGTTTTGAAAACAGTCAGTTTTTCCAGATCGTCAATTAAAATGGTAAACGACATCAGCCACAAAAATGTTCTCCTCGATTCTCTTAAAATAAATCGCAATTCGTTGTCTCCTAAAAGCGTATAGAACAATCCGGGGAAAATCGAACCGCAACTATCTATCGGAAACTAACTCACGAAAAATTAGTTGAGCTATGAAACAGTAGTTTATTGAGACGGAGTTGGTATAAACTCGGATCGGGTGTTACCCGAATATGAACGAAAAATCGTGATAGAATCACTATACGAACGACGTTTGTTCCCTTTTTAATTTTCCCAACCGGTGATTCTCTCTCTCTCTCTCTCTCGCTCGCTCGCTCTCTCTTTCCCATGTTCTACGTCCCGTTCTAGCTTTCCTGAAAGCTGCTGCGATCGACCAGTGGCCAATATTGGTGGACTGGGATGTAATAAACCCTCAGGCGTCACACAGATCATCTCTCTTGGCTAGCGTTATTGAGGCAATATTATATGACATAGCGTGTCTCTGCATACGCAACGTGTAAAATAGAAAGCAAACGTGTTATGAGAATCTTAACAGGTTACCTGTCGTTTGTTTCGATTACCAATTGGCAGCTTTAAGATCTGAGCAGTTTCTTAGGGAATGACCTATAAAACAAATTGGGCAGAGTAAATTGCGTCAGAGGTTTCAGTTCGAATCTTTCAATATATCATGAAATTAATAACATTCAATATCGTGGAAGAATAATTTTACGAAATACTAATTGTCGCTCGCGACTTCGTCCGGAGCTAAGTTTCCTCCTTTCTATCATCGATAATCCAAAATGATCGACTTCATTGTCCTTGTAATTAAAATTCGTGCCTCGTAACCAAAACATCAAACAGTCTGAAAAAGTTCTGACTAGGTTGATTTCTGGTGAGTTCACTGTTCAGTCATTCATCAGAGCGATCTCGTAAATTCGATAAGTCGTTGCACAAGCGGCGGCGGTACGTAATTCAGCGAGGAGGCCGGTACCAAAAATCAATCGAGACCGTCGTCTGAGGAGTTTCGAAGCGTACTGCTGCGTTCAGAGCTGCTGGAAGAGGGGGTTGATGGTGGAAGAGAGGAAGAGGGAAAGTCGAGTACTCTGTCGGTACGCCTCGTCCCTTTCCAACTCGCAGGATTCCCGATAAAGCCGTCGAGCATTTGCTTCGAAGCCTGCAGTGTACTCAGCTAGTCCGACTTCCGGAAGTTTCGTCCCTGAAGTTTACCCTTTCGCTCTGAGAACCGAGGAACGTCGGAGGAATCTCCGAGAGGTCAAAGCTGTGCACGCAAGAGTTTGAGAAGCTGAATAGGCCGAGTTGGGAAAAAAACGTAAAATACGGATAATTCGAACTGGACGTTGCTTTATAATCTCGATAATCTAAATTCTATGGTAACCCTAATTAAGGATGACTGTCGAGAAAATAGTTGTGAGGAGCGTGAGTCGTTAGATGGCTATTTTTGGCATTGTTATATTTTACAATATGTAGATTAATTTAATATCAAGCTTCAATCAGAATCGTTGATATGTAATAATTTCGATTACATTTTTCAAGTTTAATTTGATTATGTACGATATACATATAATCGTTATCTGTTCCCGATAGCACAGATTTCCGTGGAGATCTTCGATCTTAATCAATATACTACGCCACGACAATATCATTTACGATAAATTGAAGATTATCCTTAACGGTTCAGTAGTTTGCAGGAAGTTTACGTCGTGCTAATAAACTTCTCAGTGTATCGAACAAACTCATGGCGTTTACTGGGACACTAATCCGACGAGATTTATAGCTCAAAAGGTTGTTAAAAGTTTCTTCGAAGTTATAATGTGCTGAACGAAAGGCCTGTAATTACCCGAGTATGCCATGATTAGGCCTCGATTTCTTCTACTTTTTCCAAATAAAAGGAACATTTCGTTCTATTGTCAATCGTGTACTTCATTCAAATTCGCTTGTCTCACGCAATTCCTGCTAAAATTGACATATATAGTATAATAAATAACAAGTCTTGTCATTATACAAATATATATGTAAAACAAATTGCTTTTAATAAACATCTAATAATTTCCATACACATTTTTAGATTAACTTAAATCTCAATAAGAACAATATAATCATGACGATCGTGTCTCGTTACAATGCTAATGAAATTTTCAGATGTTTTATATGAGATATGGACATAAAAATTGAGTTCAAATATTTACATGAGCCAACGTAGGTATATACATATATAGGGCCAACCTGAATCCATTGTGACGAATTTTCGACAATCGATCGTGAGCCGCCGCGTAACTTGATAATCGGTCGTAAACATCGCCTTAACAACCGGTGGTAATGTCCAATACGTGTATCTGGTAGTTGACTTACGCGTTACAGGCCGTAACACGGTACGCGGCAATAATTCATCAGAATGAAATAGGCGTACGTGTTTAACGCGAGACGTTTATTACGCGGCATTTTTGCTTGACTCGCGTTCGTTTCACCCGGGAACGGATATTCGTCTCTTCAGCGGAAAGTAAATCATCGCAACAATGTTTTATCGAATCGTTCGTGCGTTCCAACGAATCATTTCCAGCATATCTTTTTCACTTTTATCGCTTTCGTTAACTTCCTTCAGTTCCAGTAGTTTCAATGCAAGAATGTTTATTTATTCTTAATTCTTATTCTAATTAATTCTAATTTAAGTTTTATCAGTCTGAGTCAAGTTTCACTTCAAATAGCTTGCTTTCAAGCGAATATCTAATGAAAAATGAAGCAAACTGGTCGTGCATGAATGCCAATGGAAAAGGTACTTCGATCTTTATATCACTCGGTGGCTATGAGAAGATATTTCAATGTGATTTAGTTGAAACGATCTGTTATACGCACATTGTAATTGTAAGAAGATTTGTTGTGGTGCAAGGAGAGAGCATAACATGAAAAAAGGAGAAGAAGAATGACAGATGTAGTTGGTACTGAGTGATTTCGTTCATCATCCTATTGGACGGAGACCTTTGACCCGCAGCGATCACGGAGAGAAATTACAAGCGGTGTAATTACTGGATGATGTATCGCCACGTTTAATAGGCATTCCCTTAGCTGTTTGATGATGTTCGTATCGCTGGACAGTTCTATCTGGCCTCTTCGAAACACGGGCCAATGTACTTGATTACGTCTAATCACATCGTTGTAATACCATCGTTGCCTTACCCTGTTTCGGGTAAGTTACGCATAGTCGACGCAATAACGCATGTGTGCAAGTAGGAGGATGTTTGCATAGCTAAATGAGTAACATAGATTACCTGGAATTTCTATGGAAAGCCGAATAGGCGCTGACAATGAGCGAATAACGGAGATTTACCTACATGTACGAGAAATTATTGTACATAATTTGCAGATTAATATTCGCGAATCTTGTTATTATCTTTTATATATATATTGTAACTGTATCGTTTGACGTATAGTCTCGCTCATAAGTATTATTATACAAATAGTTCATAAAATTTTTTACGCGGTTACCTTGTATCAGCGAAAAATCCTGATCGTTTGCTTGATCTGTTAAATTGCGTTTAATGCAACAAATATGCAACAAACCATTATCTTGGTGTTTATGAATATTTCTATGGAAATAGAACGTTAGTGATTTAACTGATTCGTTCAGCGTCAGTCATATAGAGCATGTACAATTATTATGATCGTTCAATTTCCCACGAACTATTATCCTACTTGGAATGGCCACGGGCTATTGTTACGAATGATACGTCATGATGGGAGAAATCCGTGGTATGATGCCTTGCTGACCATGTGTTATTTCGCGCAAATCAGTTTTGACGTAAACGCACTTTGTCACGTTTATCAACGCTTGAGCGTATGAAGATTTATGCCAAATACCTTCTTGCTTAGTTTTACTCGGCTCTGCTGTCTTTTTTTCTTCATACAGTTTTGCAAAGTATTTAACCATTTCGAAGTATATCGCAGATTCCCTAGTTAGAAAATTCTTATTGTTGTGATATAAGTTTCAAATGTTAATAGCATTCACTCGATTTTAATAATATTCTAAAAATATCTGATAAAGCTAATGACATAAATAATAACAAACAAAAAGATATTGCATAAAAATATCCATTTCGAATTTTTCAATTGCTAAGATTCTATATTTCCAATAATTAGGTTACGTATAATACGAAAGCTGGAGTTCTAATTAGAAATCACATAACGAAAAGTAGCGATCATTTATTCTCGGATATTGATCAGAAATTATATCCTTTATCGGACTCACGTATTGTCCGAATGCAAACGAGCATCGAGACTCGTCATTTTCGAGCAGAAATTTCTGCGGGTCGCTCGATAAGGAACAAAGAGACTGTCAGAATCGTACGTGTCCAATCACCATCACTTCCTGCTGGAATTGATTATTAATTGCCGGCACGTGTGCTGCGTGCATCCATTCGAATCCCAGACGATGCGATGGTGCGAGGACATCGCGCGCGTTTCGGCGGCTGATAAAGTTATGCCTGTCCATCGGCTACTAATTAGCGATTGATTGACTTCCCTCCTCTTTCCTTCCGCTAGGTATCGTCACTAAGACAATTCGAAGAACGATTATTCCCAACCCCTCTCGTTGACAAACGTCTCTATGGGTGATACCAGGCGAATTTTAATAACTGCTTTATTTAAGCGTGAAGTAGTTCCAGAATACTTTATGGAAAATTAAAAATAAATGGTAGAACAAGAAATAACTTTTATGAAATGAAAACGGATATAGCAAAACATAAGTTTAACTCTTAAATCGACACATAAATAGGAAGATATATATACAGTATAGAAACTTAAGGAAATAGAAACTTAAACACATTCTGATAATGTGTCTGTTTATTTAAAGCTACGTAATACTTCTCTGGAAGATGAAATTTCTTTATATCATGAAAAAATCACTTTCTTTATACTTAAAATAGATGAATCAACGAAATATAGTAATTACAAAATATGAAGTTCTTGCGAAGGATATTAATAATATGACAAATAATATTTAACTGAAACATTTGAGTTCCTTTGTTAATATGTTCGATTGAAAATATGGAACATTGCGAATTTGAAATACGCTTGTACATTTTATGTATGGGTATTTCTAGTGTTTCCGAAAGCGTATTAAATCAAATGAATGATATTGTAAATTCATTAAACTTCCGCGAATTTTTCGTTATGGCTTCTTTGGCATATCGTTTAAAATATTCTTTTATCATATTTGAAATAACTTTGATGTCGGGGCAAGTGGCACGTGTTGCCGACAGCGAGCGATGTCTTTGACACATCATCAAAAATATAATTATTTCGTTAATAGCTTTTCGAGAACGTGAAAAATTTATGCGTCTCAATGGACGGGTAACTCATCAATTTGTGCTCGTTTAATGCACACGGAATATAATAATTATTTTTACCTTCATCGTCGAACTCGACTCACTCTTTGAATAGCGTTAAATCTTCCTAATTTTTCCCTTGATAAAACAGTAGCTCTGGAGTAATGAAAGAGTTAAAAAGCTAGAAAATTGTTCAATAAATTCACGAATAAAATCACTTTCTATTAACATATTTCATAAACTTTTTATTAATTTTGTTTTATCATGAAGTAGGAATATACGTATTGAACGTAAATATATTAAAATGAAGATATTTTTGGAATATACACGAGTCGTAAATTTTTGTTCAGTTCTGCTAATTATCTAGAGAATTACATTAGTAAAGTGTACTTTACGTAATCTACTCTATGTAATAAATTACAGAATATTTTCCTGTTAAAGTAGGTAGGTACGTAAAGTGTGTAATTAGTAATTCAAAGTTTATTATCAACCTGCTTTTTATAATGAACTCATTAAGTTAAAATTATTATTATATTAATGCTGTTACATTATGATATACATAAATCACGGTTGATCGATAATTAGACCATAATTAGATTGGCTGCATGTTGATAATCAAAAATGCAAATAATAGACCCTGAAGAAAATTCATCTTGTTTATTTTACATAATATAATGCTATTTATTTAACAAGATACTGTGTTAAAGTATTTTATAATTGGAAGATATCACTAATTAAGAAAAGTACAATCTTTTGTAGTTTCGTTTTGTTCTAGTAAGCTGCATTCAGTTTTCTCTGCTTATATATATGTAATATATTTTATTTCCGATATTAATTTTCTACGTTCAAAATTTCTAATTTGTCATAATTGTCTTCGCTTCATTAATCAAAGGGTTCTAATACAATATTCTCGATACCCATTAATATCATGTTGGAAGTTTGACGTAATTAATTATCGTCATAATTTCGGAAACAATCAACAAGTCGTAATAATTGGTTGGGCGAGCGAGCAATTACTTCGCTCGGAGATTAGAAATCTGCGGTAAGAGATATCGAGCAGCAGTTAATAATTTATGTAGTCATGAAGGGTTGTGCTTCGCATTGCAACATAGGTCACCAGTAAATTATTCGACGGTGCCATGACACGAATACTGTTTAGTAGCCTGGAAATTCAGGTTACAGAAATTTCCTAGCCAAACAATACACTTACTTATCTCATTCAGTCAAAATAAAATATTTTTAATATTAATATGAATGAATATTTATATGAATAAAACTGTGTATGTAATTTTACATATTTCGTTCGAACTACATTAATTAGATTAATTATAATTATTAGATTGCGTATATCTATACATTCAGATTTTTGTGGAAGTGATTGGAAAAATGGATCTAGGTAGAAAATTGTTTTATCTACTAAACACAATGAATACTCTGCTATGGATGCCTTATATAATTTTCCATATTATATGCATTCTATGCACTTTGCATCTTCAAATTTCCCATAATTTTTTATTACATTTAAATTAGTTATTTAAGATTATAGATTACACCATACAATACAGTGAAAAACGATAAAAATAAAATCGATTACATTAGTCGATATCTGTGAGACAAAAGATCGAACACTATAAAAAGAGAAAAAGAAAACAGATAATGATTAACTTCTACCAGTCTGGCAGTAGTAAACTGAAGCCAGTAGTATTGATCAACGTCATAATCGTCATTCGTTGCGTAGACGTCCCTCCTTTATTATATTAAATCTTATTTTATAAGGAAGAAACGCGTCTTCGGGTAAGACGTATGGAAGATAAGACAAGCTGAGATCGTAGCATATTGGCTGGTTAATATAATAAACAATTGCCTTAACGAGGCAACAATGGAGTCGCAATATTGGTTCTGGTTCCTCGCTAACGATGACTGACAGCGGTTTTATGAACGCTCTTACGCACACCCCGAAGCTTTGACTCACCTACAGGAAGTAGTAGATATATATAAATAACCATTGACGCGTATAATATCGGTATTACCACTTCCTGATAATTTAAAAAATTAATTTTTTCAATTATTAGGTCGTCCGAAAAGTTTCTTTCGTTTCATAAAGAAATTTTTCGTTTTATATTAATTAATCGAACTACGTATGATCCATTTTGTTTTATCAAGATAAAGATCACAATGTTCGACAGATTAGGTCTGATGTTTGTATAAAGATGCGTCGTTATAAAAGAGGTGTCTGTAAAAGACACTTTTCGGACAACTTAATATTACAGGTGCTGATACAGTTTCTTTGTCGATTTTTCTTTTGCTCCAGAACTTGTATGTTCTTTATGTGCAAACGTTTCTTTCGGCATTATTTCCTTAAAAAGTATTTCACTTTCATTATTATTTTCCAAATGGCGTTGTACAGTGACAATTTTCTGTTAGCTACACGAGAATAGCTACTATATTTCATTTTCAGGCAGGGCGAAATTGACTAGAAACATAATTCGATGGTTGATTTATGAATTACGTTTCATCCGGCCCTTCGAAAAGAGGACCAATTAATATGTCAGGATAGACATCGATTTCGTGGTGGTCAGGATGAAAGACGACGCGTGTGGGCGACGTGCGTGGCCATTAAACTAAACTGCAGTTGCTTGCTATGGGCCAGCGTGCTTCCGCGACGAAAACAGCGTCGTTTCAAAGTCGCTGTTCGTAGATGGAAGTAGCAACGTAGAATTAACTCTCTCGCGACCAAATGACGCGTTTTATTCACACGGCAAGTGCGATCAGGCCCTAGCGTGCACGTGGGCGTGTACAGAAACGTTTTCTCATTGAACGTTACGCACATAATAATGAAGGTGGGTGAGGCGTCTCGTTTCTGCCGCCGGATGTCACGTGGCTTCATGTGACCGCACGCGGTGCTCCTCTGGCCACCAAGAAATCACCATACCCTTTATCCATTCTGTTTTATTCTTAGAATTATTTTCTGTTCGTTTCGTCGTGACATTTTAATAGAAGAAGAGATTGATATGGAAGTGATGAAGTTAGAAGTCATTAAAGTCTGGATATTTTATTTTCTTTTAACTGCTAGTGTTACGTCTAATAAATGAATGATTCATCGCGCATAATATGTACAGTGTGAAAGAAATAAACCAGTAGAAATTTCCTTATATTGCCCTCGAAATTAGAAAATTTATTGTAGGAAATGAAATCCTCGGATTATAAAACAATGAGTCAAATTATAAAAAGGATATACACGAGAAAAGCTAAAGGTGTAGGAAAATTGACATGGTTTTAATTGCTATACGACAGTACCATCATATTCTAAAAACGCATTACGCAGAGGATGGAGACTTTCATCGAGAAACGAGTTTACACGAGCAAAAGGAAAATGTTAGCGTTAGCATAATGCAAAGCACTCTGCGCGCTATAGTTTAGTCCGGCCCGAATGAGTCGCGAGAGTGGTGCGGTTGCGAAAAATAAATCCGCACTTTTCGTGTCATACAATGTGCAATTTTAAACGTTGCGCGACTGACAGAATAGTTGGAACTTCATCTGTGGAAATGTGTACGTAAACCTGCCCGTCGACCTAGTTTGTAACCGCAATTTGTGAACACATAGCTTTTTTTATTTTTCTTTACAGAAACTTCGTTGCGGAATACGCTTATGTAAAATATATCGAAATTCTACGTTCTATCATCGTATTTATTAAAAATATAAAATTTTCACAAGTACTAGCTTGATGCGTATGATATATTATTTCTTTGGAATTTGAATTTGGTACAATACCCGAATTATCAGTAGCAAAATATGAAAGAATTATTTTATATGAAAAAGATTATGCATTTCGTGAGGGTTTAACAGTTTAAAGAATAAAGCGAAAATGATAGGTACAAAAAATGTAATTATAAATCAAAGAATTAAATGCTAGTCTATTTTTCGTTGGTAAAGTAAAATGCGAAAATTCGTTGTTTTACACACGGTATGTGTTACGTTCAAAATAAGTAGAATAAATGTTCGCCGTAAAAAGAAGAATACGTTGGAATAAAAAAAGTCGCATGCAATGGCACACATTGTTTGTCGAGTAGGTATTTAATTTTCACGGTGCAAATGAGCACGTTCAATCTTCCTCTGGAGTACGATTATTTCTACCAATAAATTTCATTTATTAAGCACCGTCATATTTAAATGTCATATTACGAATTTTTTTAAATTATTGTGATTCAAATATTCTTAGTTAGATTTACACAGGCTAGAAAGGATTTGACACGAAATAGAAAAAATTCAATGAAATCTTCCATGGATCTTTATTTATTTGTTTATTTATTTATATGCGAATAAATTATCTTTTATCCATTTTTCAGGAATGAATAATATTTCAAATCTTTCTTTCATAAGGATACGTTTACGAAATTTTTACTTAAAGATATAAAATAATACATAATTCCGATTTTGTAATTTTCACGGAAGACGATCATTTCTAGGAAACTTAACGTAATTAATTTCTAATTGTAAAAATAGAGAGATAGCTGTATGAATAAAAGTCGTCATAATTTTTAATGATATACATAATTGCATGCAATGTTTACTCTAAATTAATAGCTAGCGTGAAAGAACTGTCAAATTGTAGTTTCTGTTTAAAATACAACATTCTGATATCACGATATTTTATCAAAGATGGATCGTAATGATATATGTGTATAAAGTATTAAACAGAGTAGCGATATTCTTAAAAGAGATGCATAAACGTAGGTAACATAACTCATACTAATGATAAGCAAATGTTATCTCAGGATGATTTTCGAGATGTATTTATTTAGAGCAAGATAAATAATCTTTTCATCGTGGTACTCGACATATCCCAATTTTAGTAGAATATTATAATTCAAAATTCTAATAGAACATTACAATGAACACAAAATCAGTCAATTTTTCTTGCCTTCTTCTCTAATGTGCGTAAGTAAAAAATTACGGTACTTACTCAAGAAATACTAACAAAGACACTAATATACAGTGTTCTTATAGTATTGTGAGTTTTTGAACGAGTTTTAGAGATATTGGCGCCAATATTTGAAAATTGCAAAAATTCAACAAGGAGCGATGGTAACGAGAAAATTTCGGAGGCACAAAATGCAATGATAAAACGTAATTTTATCGCGTCTTTTCCAACGAGGACAAGGTTCCAAACGACAAAATTGTATTCTATATCTCGTGAAAAGAATTTTCCAACAAGTGTAGACGTCAGAGCAAATTCCTCGTTTCGTAGATTCTCAGGAACGACTATGTCAACTACTGCATCTGCGTGTATTCCCATTGCAGTTAATTCCGGGGAATTTTCTGTGCTGCATAAACAGATCTCCGTATAATGGAAATTTCGAATAAGCTGCGCCCCGATAATCGGCATTCTACCATGCCAGCACTTTGTTCCGGCAACTAGCAACACAATTTTTCTATTAAAATTATGGAAAACCAGGCGGTTGAATTAACCAACTGTAATAAATCCTCTTTCCATCTTTTGTCTTTCCGATTTTCCCTGTAGTATATTCAGGGAAGTTGAGCGAAACCGTGTTAATAAATCAAATTGGACAGCGAACAAATTGGACAATCAGATTTTTCGTGGAAATATATAAACCAAATACCAAACCATTCTTATTTTATAATTTTATATGAAGAGTGTTATGATCGAAGAAGAAATATTAGAAAATATAATTTAATTTATTTACTAATTACCTTAAAATCATTATCTCTCATAAAAATCCACAGATCAGATATTAATAATTTCTTTTTCCTTTTTTAATCGCTACTCGATAAGTATTAATCAATCATGCATTTCCTTATCCTAAATTATTTTAAATTATCCAAAATACGTTACAATTCATGAGAAATACAGATTAAACGTCCCCTTCGATAATCATATATTTAAATTATTTTAAATTATCAAATAAGTACGTCACAGTAGGATATAAGAAGAAATTTCCCGGGAGGAAAGCTTCAATCGTTTTCCGTATCGAACATTCTTTCGCGACAAGTCATTAGAAAAGGGAATCTATACTTACGTTCGCGATCGTTTGTCCCTTAGACAGACAGACGAAAACGAGGCACATTCTCTCCATCTTTTTTTCCTCCTTTAATCCTCGGACTTTCTTAGTTTCGTCGTTCTCCCCTCCTACTTTACCCTCCTCGCTTTATTTTATTTGTTCTTGCCGCTCGAAAAGCTGTGTTCATTCTTCGGCTACGAAAGAAGAAGAATTGGAACAATGCTCCGGCGGTTATCGGAAGTTGTTTGTCGACCAATTAGGAAAATGGCTTGCCTTTGCTCCGTTCCATCTCCGAGTAGCACACCGATTAATACGACGGGAGAAAATAAAACGACTCTGTAATATCCTTTTGCACGATTCAGAAACAACGGTTGAAACGGATGAAAATAAATATATTTCACAAAGGCTTGCAGCCAGACGGGAGACTGAATTTTCAAGCATTTTAACGAGGTGCCAACGAATATTTAAATATTTCGATTCAATTGCAAGCGGTTCTCTCTTGTTTCGTCGCTTTCTTTCTCTTCTCTTTTTTTTTATTTGTCGTTTATAAATGTTTCGTCTTTGAGAAACATCTTTTAATCGTAATATTTCTGTATTTGCTTGCATTAATGTTCATCATTGAGAGTTTTTCGAGCTTCATGCGGAGTATCGTTTATTTGAAAAAAAAAGTAGTAAAAAGAACTCAGTTTGCTGGTAATCACTGAATGTAGTATTTCTTTTTTCTCTTGATATCATTAATATTGATCACTGCCAATGAAAGTTAAAAAAATTCACATAGAATAGGCATAAAGAACGAGGTTATTTTATTTTACAACAATTGTAAAAGGAATTGAGCTGCATTATTTAGTTTTGTTTTGAAAGCGGAGGCTTTCGTTTCCATTCATTTCACTCGCATCATTTTTACACGTATTCATTTCTTCTGTGTATCATATATTCGAAAATAAGATTACGAACGGCATGCAAACCTTATTGATAATTACAGAAATGAATTCGTTATCGCTATTTACGTTATTAATTTGTATGTATGAATATAATTCATAATACACGTGCACATTGTTGCCTCATAATTACTGTTTCAGTGAGGTTTTATCGTTCCCTTTGTTTCCGCGTGTCCCACGTTTTGTCTCAGCATATTGTGTGATTCTTTTATTGTACGAATGAAGACTGTTGCATGAATTTTATAATGAATGCAATTGCAGTTAAAATTTCCTAAATTTACATTCGTTAAGCGATCAAAGCTTATTATTACATGCTCGTGATATTTTACACCTAAAAAATGAATGCTTTCCTTATAAGTGTGACATAATGTAATTATGCATAATAAAGCATTTGTATAATTCTTCTTTAGTCTTTCAAATCGTTCCAGATACACCTAATAAATATAAAATTAATAGCGATAAAAGATATAATTCGCGCCTTTTTACGTTTTATAATTTGACCTCACTACCGCGAATGAATAAAATTTCAATCTTTCGTTAATCAAGCGTCCCAGTGTTGAGCGTCGAAGATTTCTCGATTAAATTCATTTACATAGTTCAATCATTGACGCTTCGATAACTTTCGTGGAACGTAATCGTGCACGCGACACGATTACCTTCGAAAGATTAATAATTACAAATGCAGCGATCTTTCAAGACGTATAGCGAATACGGTTATTCGGCTGCAAGTAGGTCGCTTTTAATTCGCTGCTAATTCGAGCTCGACCGACTAAATTTAGTCGGTCGTAAAGTTTTCAGATTATACACGCCGAGAGAAAAACATCAAAGAACGCATTACAGCTCCATTGATTAATTCCGCGCGGTTGAATACAGAGAAAAAGAACTGGCTGGCAGAGATCGTTTGATTTCTTTCTCCTCAAAGACATCGTCCCGCGTAACAGTGTCATTTCTACTCTTGACTAGCGATCGGGAAATGGGAATTCTTGAAACGAATGGCAAAAAATGCAGAAGGACCGATTGCACGTGAAAGAAACGGTATGAACAGAGGAAAAAGGTCAAGGATTACTTTAACCATGCATTTTCCGATGAAATAGAGTATTCTCGATTACAGGGAAAAAAGTTTGGAAAAAGGAATGAGTTGTACTTACTATACAGCTTGTTGAAAGTACGTGTCCATCGCAAAGTGAGATCCTATTTCAATAACGAAGAACACAGTCAGTCAGAAGATTTTACGTACAGCGAGTCACGAAAGAGAATTTGAACATTTGTAAAAACTTTTTATGAAGATAATATTATGTGTGTTAATAGTATTATGTGTAGTAAGATTCGATTATGATCTGAAAATGTACAATATATATTCAGACCTATTAACGGAAAATACTTCCATCACAGTATCGAAGTACGTGTATAAAGAACGAAACGTAAACTGATAGATTTGACTACCAAATCTTCCTTTGTAAGATTACCAGACAGTAATAAAGGAAATCAATATTTGTTCGAAATGAATAAAGAATCGTACGTCCAACATTCGCTACTTTTCATTACGAAAGGTATTCGACTGTTTAGCTTTGCTTTTCGAATTAACAAACCGCTTGAAAACAAAACAGTCACGAACGCTAATTAAAAACCTTCCCATCTTGCCGAGAATAAGTTCATGAAATAAATAAAAAAAGTATCAAAGATATCAAAACCTTTTCCCTCTAAAAATGAAATCCCTTTATGACTTCCTGTGTCAGTCGAATTCGAAGCTTCACCGGTTGAGAAACTTATACAAAAAAAAAAAGAGAAAAAAATGGAAGGGAGAGAAAGAGAAAATGTTCGTTCAGAGTTACGGTACGAATATTTTAGAAAAGTGGGAAAGTATAGCCGGTTGGAAGTGGAAGTAGGTCATCAATGGCCGAGGAAAATTGCCAGCCGTGTTGTTGGAATTTAAGGTAGCTCATAGTCGTTCAAAGGATCGTAGCTTTCTGCGAGCTACCAACCGACTATCGTAAAACCTTGGCGAACAGCGCGAGCACGTTGGAAATTCATGACAAAGGTGCAAGTGAATACGTACGAACGCTTCTTTGCTGGACACGAACGATAAAATACAAGTGGAATACAAAAGTAAGAATGGGTCAGGTTGAGGGCCGATATACACGAGGAGGAATGTGATGATGATAATCGCAGACGATTAATGTCACGCTTGGTTATCGTGTTCCGCTGTTTTAGTCTCTTACGTAGAACTTAATGGGCGTAGCACGTCAATGAGTAAATTACTCCCTCCTTCTAGAAAAGTATGAATAAATACAACAATTTTTTTTATGTTATGCATAGTATAGTTTGCATTGGTGGAGTATTGTATTAACGCTCGACGACATGAGCGCCACGTAAGTAACTGTACCGTATAATATAAAAAATATTCGAACACCTGTGGAAAATTTTATGAATATATTATGTGCGTTATATCTCCACGTTCTGTAATTTCGTTAATACTGGCCATAGATTCGGAGAACTTGGTCATTCTTTATTTAATAGCATTACGAAATTATCCTAATTGTTAAGGATAATATTATTTAACGTATATAATTGTAACTAATCGATGAGCTGGAAGAAGAAAAGACTTTATTTTAATAGTACTCTGTTTAAACTGTTGAGTTCTGTTTCTATTGTTTTATGTTAATTAGGAAAACATCTAATAAATACAGCTTTGGTTACCCGCTTTATCTGATAAATTAAGAAGTAACAGAACTGGAATCTGAAGTATACGGTTTGTTATGGATTTCCCATATGTTTCTTCTTCTTTCTGCGCGTTCTTTCTCACACTGTTATCTAGACGAACGTTCTTCATTAACACACGGTGGACAAATGTGATTCTATCCTAGTCTCTGTGAGTGCGTTACGATGTTCAGGATTTCGGGGTTGGGCATTTACTCCATTTACTGCTCGCGTCGATCTATTTCCTCCCTCTGAAAAATTCATCGAGGCGAGGTATCAGCACGCGGAAAAAGAGGGAACATTAGGTGGAAGATAAACACCGGGCCACGATCCTTTGAACTTGACAAATCGTGGGTAGAAAAGGTCACGGGGAAAAGGGTAAACGAACCCCCTCGCGCTGGTCCTTGAACCTTCCATCGTCGTATCCGTGCATTATTCGAGACGGCCAGCGCCACTGGTAATGGCTCCTTATGATTTAGCGAGAGTGTTTTCTTAGTTTCCGCGAAAGTGGCGCTCGCGTAATCGTTTGTCAAGCGGCCGACGAAATAATAGCCGGGCACCGCCTCCCTCTTGGCGAGGTCCCGTGGCCCAACCGTGAAATCCTGCCGCGATATTTTACCGTCATCGCTATTAAAGGCTATTCCCCAGATGAAGAGTAACGACGCGTCCTTCGCACGGTCGAACCGACGACGTCGCTCGCTCCTTTTTTTCCAAGCCATTTTCTTATCTCGTGCCCTTTAACTGCTCACGAGCAGGAATGGCGATTAATCTGAAATCGAAGGTTTGTTTCGTAGAGTCCAAATATTATTTGTATGTAGTAACCACTGATTTTTATGTAAATTCAAATGTTTTTGTAACCAAAGATTCTGTACTTTATTTTGAATGTTTTAGAGTATTTCTATATTTATATGCTTTCTGTGTATTTTTGCATATTACGTCTATTTTCATACGTTCAATACTCAAGATTTACTTGAAATTGTAGAATATGAACATGAAGCTTGAATCGCTTCGATCAGGTCACGTCAGGCACCGGTCAAAATCGCTTACACGTAAATCCAATGGAAGTATTTACAGTAGGCGGTTTGGTCAAGTCGAATGAAAATCTATTGACTATATGGCGTCGGTTTGCTAGATCGCGGTCGATAGTGGAAAAGGGCCATGGAGGACAAGCGGTTAATTGAGTTCGTACGAAATTCCAGCGAACTATATCATTTCAGTGTACTTGAAAAACGACGTTTTCCCCGAGTGAACGAATAAAAATGAAAGAGACTGCGACGAGATTTGATTGTTTCTGACCGTTTAATATAAATCCTAGATTTTGAGAGACTGTGATCTGAGCGAATCTTTGGCCGCTAGAATGGATCCGGTATAATATCATTTTCATAGATATCTACCTTTGCAAGACTTTTCAACTTTCCAACTATCCTGGTCACAAATTATAAATAAGAGGCATCAAAATCAAAACATTAACCGAAACACCATCGTCGTTTATAATATCTAATTTTTATTGCAAATTCAAAATATCTAAATCCACAAGATTTTTAAGAAGACGTCTTAACGTCTCGCTCTTGACGCCAATTTAAAGAAAAAGGAGAAGATTTCACGTCCAGTTAGCACATTTCGAGGCTTTGCAGGGTAGTTTATGTCAGTTTAACACGATTCACCGATAATGACGGGGTCGTGGCCCCATATCCACTTGGTCAGCTTGATGCTCGCGTCAAGTCACGCAATACAGCGTCACGCGACCGTCTCTCTCTCTCTCTCTTTCTCTCTCTCTCTTTCTCTCTCTCTCTCTCTTTCTCTTTCTATCAATTGTCACGGCATTCTAATGCTTAATTATTGTCTTCCATCGACTGTATACTGTCTCGGTCAGGATGTCGTGCGTAGCAATCGACAAAAATCTTAAACACAATGGTTACGTGCGTGTTTCGACGGTGATCGTTTGAAGAGATATCCGGTGTCTACGTGTAGCTTGTCCATGGCTATCGTTTGGTTTAAACGGAATGGCATCTTGAAGCAACGCTTGACGAAGGAGCTACCACGGAAGCAGCCGTAATCTCGACGATAACCCCGGGAATACGATTGATGTGACGGGACCGCTTTGCCTAACACCGGAACTGTTAATCTGCGTGGATCTCCCGAGTCTTTCGTTGCACGCATCTGTGCGTATGATTCGATGTCTACTTCAACGCTTCTCGATTGAATACAGCAGAGATATTCAATTTAAATCGAGGATTATGAAGAAGTAGGGTTAGATATAGTTGGATTGATAAAAATCGGTGTATTCGATGTAGCTTTTAACAAAAGTATACTTCTTATTCATCGAATGTCGTGTTAATCGAACTTGGACACATATTTTGAAAAATAATACAATTTATTACACTTGTTAAAAAATGTGACTATCTTGTCTTTGGTTTATACATTAAGATTGTATGTCTCCTATACAGCACTTAAATCTAAAATGTAAACTTTATCGCGGGCCATTTAAAAAATCCGCCTGGTTCTTTTCTAACAAATTTTTCATATTTTGGATTCGATACGTTATTCCCTTTTCCAGATACGTTATATTTAACCCTTTCTACACATCGAATAGCGTTAAAATTAGTGAGATCTACAAATTATTAATATAATTCAATACACATGAAATTATCAACACAATAAAAAATAACATTACTAATACAACTTTAAGGCAAGATTTTCGGTAAGTGTTTGCTAATAGAAGCGAATTCACAGTGCCAGGAAAATGGGCGACAAGACTAAATTCGTGATATGTACAAAGAATGCAATTTCCCGGCAATTTATCTGGTTGGCTCTCATTTTCTTTTCAGCAACGAGCAAGCAGTAGGTGAAAGAATTGCAGGCAAACGTCAGTCGCGACCGCTAAAACAGCAGTTGTGGCCGTGCGAATGTAAAACAAAGATCACTTCGCGATAGCGGACACATGCCTTGCACGGAGTGAAGCATAAAAACCTCGTAAAATCGTCCGCCCAGTTACGCTCTTCTGCCAGCTCCTCTATTTGCAACCACGAGGTACTCTTTTCCTCCACACTGTTCTCTATAGATTCTTCAACGAGTTCTTCTTTTCTGCCGCTTGTTTTGCAAATTATTTGCAAACGTATTCGTCTGCAGAAAAGAAGATGTGGAAATATATCTTGCGTAATAACTGTTTCTAGTGCAATGGCTGTTTGTTTCTTCCGTCTTCTTAATCTTTATAAAGTATAGAAGAAAGTTATATTAAATTAAATATGGAAAATTATTTATTGCATAGAATATTTTTGCATTAAGACCTTCGTGGTTGGCCCTTTGCTTAATTCAATAATTCCGCTTTTAGAAAATTCGAATTTCTAAATTCTAAAATTCTAAAATTAGTAGAACTTGTAACTTACAACTCATCATATTCTATCAGAAAATGGATAATAAATATTTCACAAGAGGCAGAAAAGAATATCGCACGTGAATCGAAGATTATAGATAAACCGGGTGGATCTTCTTAAAACGGTTAAGTATGGATTTTACGCTTAGAGGATCCTTTAGCTGGTGGCAAGGCACATCGCCGTGAAAAGACGCGTTACCATCTTGCCCTTTTTTTTCCGATAGAATTTGCGGGGTTTCTTCTTTTGACAGGCCCGGTGATTTCAAAGGAAGCGGTAAGTGGCTCCTCGCATAAAGACCGTACGTGACCCAACCTGGTTTACTCTTCACCGTGCGATCACGGTCAGAATTTTCCTCATCACACGCATCACACGAACCAAACATTATTCTTCACGCCTAACAACGGTGCCCGTGTAAGGCGCGCCTATCTCCCTGGGCTCGTTTCTATGAAAAATTTATGTTACAGATTCCCCATCGAGATCCCTTTTATTCCTTACTTTATTTTACGTGTATCGTCAGATTTGTGAAAGCTTTCTAAATGTGACTTACATTTACGTAGATTAAATACACGTGATAAGGTTTATCTTATTCAAATAAAATTCAAATCACTACATTTTAGGGTAATTATAACTAACTAATTGTTACAAATAAAACTAGCAGCTTTTTTGTGTACAATATCTTTGCAATCGTGTACATGGCATCGCAATGAGACAAAATCTAAAACTTACCTTACATAGTTCGAGTTATATTCATAATACGTGAACATAGTCTCAGAAAGTTTTCATTGCAAACGACTCGTCAAGCTCGAATTATCGAATTTGCTCGGTCATGTTCGACAATGTCCTTTTCGTTCGTAATTCACTATACTGGCATACTTACAGTTTCGAAACGAATGGAAAGCAACGAAAGGCAGGAAAAGTTTGAAGGAAAGGGAAAAAGAAGGAAGTAGCTCCGATCGAGGAAGAGGATCATTTGTTATGCGTGACTGGCGGCCAACTGAACTAAAATTGTGGTAGAAACAAGGGTTGTCTGGATAGTGAAAAGAAGGCGGAGAAAGTATAAACTTGCGAAGAAACTCGGTCCTGTGAGGAATAAAAAGGAAAAACTTCAACTTATCGCGCCTCTGGCGAAATCGCAGAACTTGTATCTACGAACGAACGCGACAAAACGTTACTCCGCTCGAATAATATTTTATTCTCTCCCTTTCTCACACTCTACAACCAGTTACTGGAAAATGCAGCTTGAATACGTAACTTCGTTTTGATTAGAATATCGAATATGTTCGTACGTAGAGCGTGACGCAGAGGAATGTACGATTTTATGTTTACAATGGAGAATATTAACGCTTAGGTTTACCAACCTTCAACATGTTACACATATATACCTAATAACAATGAAGACAATATGATAAAAATAACTAAGTACGTGTAACTGTATTTCTATCTCAATGAATAAGAAACACTTTGCAGAATCGTTATATTCTGTTGATTTCCAAAACAATAAACGTTCTGACTCGTATCCGATCGTACGATACCATTGAAAATGGCAGCCATTCGGTGTAACGGTCAACATCATAACTCACGGTTCTTTCAATCCGGAGATTAAAAAAGAGCTTGGAAGGCGCAAGGTCGCCGAAGCGACGATGTTACGAGGATGATATCAACTTATCTGTAACCTAGAGGCAAGGTGGCCCGAGACCTTCTATGGTCTACAAGAAGAGGTGGAGGCTCACCTTCTCATCTCAGTTGAGCCGATACCCGACCTTGATTGAAAAGCAGATGACGTGGAATAAGGAGTTTCCCGGAGGGGGGAGTGGTCCAGAGAAAATGTCTTCTACCCTTGGGGCTCTCCAATTTCTCAGAAACGCGGAATTTATTTCATTCCCCTAGCCATACCGGTGGGTGAGGCAAAGACGAAAGAAGGAAGAAGGATATAGAGAAGGAAGAAGGCCGAAAGACAAGCTTCGATGGTGAAACGTCTCTGGGCTAGAATGTCTGCGTTCGATTTTGCCGTTTCGTTATGATATGAAGCCCATCGATATTGTTAGTGGCTTCTCCCACGGATTTGGAAATAAGAATTTATTCCATTTACTTTGAATTTTTGTCTTGAAAATTGTCATTCGTAGTTTATATATGCAGTCATATGTAGTTAATATTTATTTCTCATTATTTTTGTTAATATCAACTAATATTTTACTTTCTCTTTCCGTAGACATATAATTCTGAACATAAGACGTTAAATTGAAATAGAAAGCAACAATAAAATTCTCCGCTTTTCTAAATCACGAACAACTCTTCCATCATCACGAAATTCTTCTATATAGAAATTCCCTAATACATCCAGAGAACGGCACCATCACTATTGGAAGTATTCCCTAAATAATCATATACCCTCGAAGCATCCAAAGAATCTAGAACGTGTTCACGATTACCATCATCCTATCGCTGCTTGAAAAAACATCCCTTAAAATAAAAAAAACATCGATCACGAACAATCAAAATACTCGGAAGAAACGATACTAGTTGAAATAAAGAAGTAGTAAGAATATATATATATATATACAGAGTGGTTGGTAACTGGTGGTAGAAGCGGAAAGGGGGTGATTCTACGCGAAAAAAGAAGTCGAAAATATAGAATAAAGATTTTTCGTTTGAGGCTATATTTTCGAGAAAATCGACTTTGAATTTTCGCTCGGTACGCGTGCACTTTATCACGTCTCGTTATAACGGATCTCACTGTAGATCGTTGTCTCGATGGAAAAATATAAAAAAGAATAAAAAAAATAAAAAAAATTTTTATTCTATATTTTCGACTTCTTTTTCTCGCATAGAATCGCCCCCTTTCCGCTTGTACCGCCAGTTACCAACCACCCTGTATATTACAACGTATCTGCTATATAAAATTAAAGAATAACTTATGAAATCCAAAAGCAAGCACGCATAAACTACGTCGAACTTGCAAACTATAAAGCGGAATACCCGATCACAGTTATGGTTAGGAGATAAAGAATCAACAGCAGAAAAGTATTCTCCTATCATAATTTTGAAAATATATCAATAATCAAATACATTTCGAACGAATTGTACCAGTCATCCAAATAATAGCATAAATCATTCATCGGTAGATAAAAAGAGGCATCAACGATCAAAGATCCAAAGCTTATCATAGGACCTCGCAGTAAAGTTTAACTTACGAGTACATTCTCCTGTATTAAGGAAGAGGTTTGAAATATTGTTCCAACAGCATGGTGAAACACGAGGGACCGTTGGTCAATCGAGCAACCTTGGAGATTTTCGAGTTGTCCGCGAAGAAGGGGTGGGAGTGTGGCGAGAAACAATTGAAGCTTCATCGTGCTTCAGGGTCTGGACGTTGGATTTCTATAGAAAAGGACGTGGTCCGAGACTGGGAGAACAAAAGCCTCGGTGGACCAACGGACGAAAAGAAGATGCTGGAACCAATATGTAGCTCGCTCTTTCGTCTCTCAGGCTCTTCCTTCTTTAGCCAGGGGCAAAACCTTTGTTACTTGTTAGTGACTTTTATCTGGTCGCCCCCGGTGCTCGATTTATCTCGCTATTCTCTCCCTCTTTCTCTCTTCGAGCTTTCGCTTCCCCTTTTCACGTTCGGCGCGCTATCACCTACCAACAGCCCGCAGCCTCGAACAGCCCGGAACTTCTTATTCCGGATTTTAGACCCGTAGGGGAAACTCTTTCTTATTCCTTTTTTTCTTCTTCTTTTTCTTCTTCTTCTTCTGCTTCTCCTTTCCCCTTCTCCACCTCTACATTCTTTCTTTTTTTTCAGTTTTGTTGAACGTTCCCAGGACCTAGCACCTGCTTCCCTTTATCAGTGACAGCTTAATCTCTCGTACGACTTTCGGTAACACAGACAACCGCGACAGTACGCGTTCGGAAACGACGACTTTCTTCCAGTAAACTGCCCTTCCTTATCTTCCCAAAGACCAAACTTTCTCCAGCCAACGTGGATCTTTGATTCCTCCCGCTAACCTCTAATCTAGTAACAATAATCCGCATCACACAAACCAATCATCATTCCCCGCTAGGGTGGAATGAAATATTCGTATTTTGCAGGGAAACATTTTAGGTCACATGCATCGTTAAATTTGAGGAAACTCTTCAAACGTGATGAACATTTTTCAGTGAATTAAATACGCGATCATGAAGTTTGGTAATAACATTAAGATTCGTTAGATTCGTAAGAAACTTTACAGTGGTGGATAGAAGAAAGTTAGAAATAACGGTATAATTTTATAAGGCGAAGAAACAAAATAAATTGTTTGTAATAGAAAGGCGGATGTATACCTCTAGCTATTTTTGCAAACTAATCAAAATAATTTACGAAGACAAATTTTATGCCAATGAAATTTCAAAACGTTTTGTATAGTATATGTAATATATTAGATTATATTAAAATGTATAGTTTCAGTAGTATAAATAATAGTGTATAGTGTCAGCGAGTATATCTGTACTTTTAAGTCTATGGAAATGATGACAGAAAGCGATGACTTTCTTCCGGCAAACCGGCCTCCTTCATCTCTGCAAACTCAAGTACCCGACGCTTCTTCCTTCGGATGGCGTGAATTCTTGATTCCTCGCGTTAGACGCTGATCTATATGTATAATGCCAATAATCCGCGGGGTTTCTTCGTTAAATCTCGGAATTACTTTATCGAGGAATGTCGGCACAGATAATTCCATAGCAATCGGACGTTTGAAGTTATTGCTGGGAAGAAGCTGAGGTTTCTTTTAATGGTGAGACTGGAAATGGATCGGTGTTCCCCGTGTTTGAACTTGTGGGGTCTCTGGGGTGATAAACATCTGTATTCAATCAAAAGGAGAAAGTTTTAAAGGCGCATGGTTGTCTAGATCGTTTATAATACATGAGAAATGTAAATAAGTTTAGATGTACAATAATTCTCTTTATTATGTATGAATCTTTATAAACGTTCATTGTATATTTTCGTTGTATTCATCTTTATCTTTACGCATGAAACCTTATGAATATATTATATGTATCATAAGGAAGTTTTTGCTAAGAATAGAGCTGTTAAAGGATGTTACTACGATTTCTACACGTAATATCGTAATCATAAAACAAAATCCAATACAAATCTAATTATGTGATTTAGTTTGATATTCGCAAGAAATTCGTATCTTTTATCAGAGGTAACTTTAAATCAGTTTTAAGTTGGGAATGGCGACAACGTGAATGTTATTTCTTACACCTGGAAGACACGTTCATTTCCCTATCGCGCTGATCGATCAGCAATCGACGCGTTTCCAATCTCGCGAAAACGCGACGGATTTCGCGATATAGCATAGCCAGGCTTGTCGAACTCGGGGAAAACGCTTTCGTATCGCCGGAAGGAACGTTTCGCTCGTCCTTTCCACGATGCCAGAGAGAAATGACAGATGTCTACGACGCACCTGTGTCGGCTGTCGCCTCTACCGCGTTTCCTGCTCGTCGCATCTGTGTCCTTAACGGGAACCGATTGTACCTCGTGCATTCCTACACTTTTCCATTCTTAATAAAAGAAAGATACGAAAAGGTACGAAAAATGTTTCATATGTTCTAACGTTTAACGTTAGAATGTTGGTATCTTGGAATTATTAACAAGGGGAGTCCTTATATTAAATTTCGCTCGATTTTATTTGTGATTATTGTTGTTTTATACAGTAAAATTTGAATAGCATGTAGTTTCTTCAAAATATCGTATGTTTAACTAAAGCAATTTCCACATCAGTCGATAGTATTTTTTCAATGACTATTTTGTTTCATTATTCCAGGTTTAAAAGAATTATCAGTTATAAACTATATGTTAAAATGAAGCATCGTAGTTTGAATCCATTAAAATCAACAGGTACAGGAATAGAACTGCCAAATGACAGACATATGAGTGTGTCTAATTAATACATCCATTTTTACTTGAGCATATGGTGCGTCGATTCCATCATTTTATACATTACCTGTATGACAGGATTTTAAAGGAAGTTATTACGAAAGAAAACAGTTAAAAAAGTATTTAGACAAATGGAATAAGGAATGTGGTTAACCTACCTTAAATACTTTATGATTAGACATTATCATATGCCGCGACAATAAAGTTTCATATTTTTATTATAAATCCTTTTAACTTGAATGTATAATTATTTTCATTGGTATCATCGTTGGTATCGTGGTAAGTAAAAATGGAATTACAATATTTGCACAACAGAATTTACAAGCTATACATTTATGAAACTTATATATTTCGATATACATTTTTATTTAGAACAGAAATGAAAATTAAAATTTATTTTAATGAACCACACGAATATTTGATTAACTTTATAACATCACTACAGTTTGTTAAACATATATTTAATATGGAATGAAAATGTATATAAATTTTATTTTTATGGAAAAGCCAACAAATTTATTTATTTATTAAGCTTGTTTCCTTTACGTTGGCAAACAGTCATATTATTGCAAACAACTATTTTATACTACATATTTTATAAAACATGAAACGTATGATGTCAGACTACTGTTATTGCATTAACATACCTCGGTAGTTATAGTTTTCCTAATATCTTGTTTAGTATCATTGTAAGCGTGAGGATTACACAGCTGTTTACATATTTTCGTGCTTCCATCTGCGTATTACGAGTCTGAGATATAAAATTACGAAACTTCCGTGATTCAGTTGCGTTTCATTTCCACTTACACTTTCTGTACACTTAAATGTAACTTCTCATTATTTATGCAAGTTGTTCTACTAGATGGTGATGCCCGATCTTCGTTTTCGTAAAAACTTTTGGAACATCAATCTCCGGTTTGTACGTACTGAATTTTTGTTCTTTAACTCACAAAATTATACTATTTAAATTTATAATATTATACATGTAAATATATACAATATCGTATTTGGTTAGTAATTCTAATTATTTAAATCAATTACGAATTGTATGAATCGTACATATATTATCAAAACTGTATAAAAATTTGCAGAAAAAGAATAATATATGTAATTACATACATGAAATATGAAGATAAATAAGATATTTTTATTAATTAAAAATTTGTAAAAAGTGTATAATGAACGTAATTACATAAAGTATAATGGTAACTGGAAACGTAATTATATACAAATTTGTAAAATGAAGATAATAAACTTTAAAAAGAAATATTATAAATTCAATACCTAACAACTTCAAAAATATAATACTTAGACAATTGTATTATGTTTTTCTGTACGAGAGATTCAACACGCGAGACAAGATTACACACGTCTTTCGCTTCTGTATATTTTCGTTATTAACATTACAATTAAGAAATTAAGGTTTACTATCCTATGCTAATGTTGATTAATATTTCTCTGTTGTTTCAACAGGATACAAATAACAATTTTTTTAATGGAACAGTAAGATTTATCCTTTCATTTTGTCTTAGAATGCCATGTCTTTTAAAGAACATTGGAAATTTGTTTAATCAACGTCAATATAAAAATCGTTTTTGCTACGAAGGAAATTACTAAATGTGAAAACGAATTAAAAAATATTTTCATTGACCTGATAAATACGAAAACCTCGGCTTGGCAAAGGTTTATTCACTGGAATATAATAGAAGACTAATCGGGCTGTCCCTGTTATCAGCACTCGCCATTGATCGATATTCATTCCATTTCTAGAATATCAACCATTTTGAAAGCTTATCATTACTTTGTGTGATGGTCCGCGACTCGATGATTGATAAAACTTAATTGAATGCGCGTTTTTCATTACGTAATTAGCGCGTGAAGTTTCGTCACTTGCGCTTTACAACAAAATTGTTATAATTACTACAATTATTTTTATTTATATACAAGAATAATTACAATAAAAAAGATAGAGAAAAATGTGAATTACGAATCACGTTATATAATTCCCAAAAAAAAGAACACGAAATATTCGAATCGCTTGTGATAGAGTTCACATTTCGACGATTTTCGAGCTTTTTGTTTTGAGCTCGGTTCAACGATATCCGAAGCTAACTTGGCAAAAACGAAATTAACCGACGCGACGTTCGTTATTGTACGTAGTGGTCATTCCTGTTTCGTATTCTCTGCAACACTGATTATAATTAGTACGACGAAGAGAGTTAGCCAAGTGGACTTTGCCGCAATGATGTTCCCGCTTCATTTGTTATCAGACTCATTATCATCGGACCCGCTTTTCCACCCACGTGAAAGGTCATATCGCAGGTGAAAGAGCTCTTTACCATTTTGTACCGTTGATTGCACAGTATGCGTATCTTTTATTCCCGTCTCTATCTTCTCTCGTTCGTTCATTGTATCATAAGCGCGGTTAACTCTTCCTACGACGATTGTTGTTATGGAAAGCACGTGACATCAAAAGTAAACGCTCAACGCTGAAAAAGAGTGCAATGATAAATGGTACTTCGAAGGAAGCTGTTTATTAAGTTTTTTGAGTAGTTTCAATCTTCTTTGGAACATTCACTTCAACCCTTAACGTTATGGATTTTTTCATGAAAATATGAAAGACTGTCGCGGTTCGATAAGTATAACATAATATAATATAGGTAACTAAATAAAGATACAGACATAAAAATGAAATCGAGAACATAGTGTAGCGGCACATAACTCAATGGATGATTTCAATTGGCAGAGGCTCATATTATTGTGCCTTGGAATACCAACGTTGTTCTGGTTTGCTAGGTTCAAAGGTAAACGAACTCCCGACAAAATGTTACCGCCGTTATTTGTAATTGTCAACCGGAGTTACATTTGAACTTTTTATAATAACACCAATGTCGATATAAATAGACGAACGTGCTCTCTAGGACAGTCATTATAGCGAGTCATATATAGTCGAATAGTTAGTCGAATAGGATCGTATAGTTAAATAAAACGACATACACTATCTCTGTACTTATACTTAAAATGATTTTAATATAAGTGACAATTACGAATTCCTCTGTATTAAACAAATCAACACATTTAATAAACCAGCTGAATAGAAATTAGAATGTAGAATAAGATATCATTCATGAAAATTCATTATTCTTATGAAGTAACAACAAATTCAATGACATATCTTAATTCAACTAAATTGAAAAAAAACGTTTACAAATGTTATCGAGCCACAGAAATTCCTCTTTATCCCTTCTAATACGAGATTAAATCGACGAGCAGCGGATGTACGAAAATAAGACAAAGCGGAAGATTGTGGTAACAGGCGATGTGTGAATCCGACTGGAACAATAGTTTGGACTTTGTTGATTAAATGTCAACAGAAGGCAGACGCTTGAGCCGCTTTTCGACCGGTTCACAGGATGAATCCGCGCATTGGTGTGTCCTGCACCTGACGTCGTAAGGGTTGGACGAAACGAGCCGGTGGGAAAGGTGTAGGAAAAAGATGAACAACGAAGGGGGAAGGTCAGACTAATTGGATGTCGGAGGCGCAATCTTGTGGTCTCCATTTGTCATTCGAGAACGCGAGAGGCGACTCATCCTTTTGTATTTCTACTCTCTCCTCCCCATTTCCATTTTTCTCGTCTTACATTCCGTGCACACGCGCGAGTATCTTCTCGTGAATTTGGTAATCGTTGCGATATTGCAAGAATTCAGCAATTCGATTCACGTATCGCTGAAAATGGCACCAACATTTCCGTGATTTTGCATCGTTCGTGCGAGATTGTTATTCGACGTAGAACGGGCTTGCTAGACCAAGTGGAAGTTTAATGGCGAAGATGGGAAGAAATTGAAGTAGCAAATAAAGATTTTTTTATCTGTAAAGTCACTTTCAAATTCTACCTTTAATAGCGAGTGTCTTTATGAATCAAATATGCGTAACGTTTTACGCTAGTTATCTTGTCGTCTAAATACTTAGAATGGAATAGTATTAGAAAGGATTAAGCAAATTTAGTAGAAAAATGTCTGTCGCAATATCTAAGGAAAATATATCGATGTATTTAATACAAATATTTCCTCTGCTAAAATATATACGTTCGGTGTAAACGTAACGGAGAGCGGAAGGGAAAAAGATTTAAGCTAAAATGTTAGAATGAAGTTGTAGAGAAGACTTTATGCGGGAATTGAATTTATCGTTCGATATTGAAATATCTTTGAATGTATTATTGAATCGCTGTTAAGAAGGCGTATACAAATATAACCTGACTGTAGATGCGACGAAGGCTTTTCCAGAGAAAAAGGAGACTATTACCGGCTGTCAGTTTATGAAAGGTTACCAGTTGCTTCGAGTGATATTGTTCCATGCGCTATTGAGCACGAAACATCCATCGCCTTCGGTTCTTCCGCCGATGCAGCGAAAAGAAAACCGGGTACACCCATCCAGAGTGTAGATAAAGCTTCGAGTAAAAGACATTTCTTGACTTCACGGCGTTCAGAGAACGGTTGTAGTTTTCGGTTACTAGAAGAAACATCGGTTGTCTTTTATGTAACGTACCTTCCAAATCGCTGAAAAATTCAATTTCTTCGTTCCTAGTTTTCTTTTAGCTCTCTATCAATGTACATGGTTTATTTCGAATACTCAAATTTATCGTCTGAAGTACTTATAATTATTATAGTTGAAATTTAATATTAAAATATACAATTTTAGAATTTATAATAAATTTTCATACGCTTTAGGATTCGTAAAAAGATCATTTGTATCATATTCCACTGTTTACAATTCTCATTTATCTATTATCGATGTTATAGAAATAAAAAATTTGAGTGTCATATAAATCCTTAAAATATCATGAATTTTCTGAATGGCAAACGCAAAATCATTAATATATATGAGTTTCTACGATATCCAAATCATCTATTAATTTGAAATTAAAATTAAATTAGTTATTAGTTTTGAAAATAGAAAACTCGCTGTTATTCAAATTCTAAATCTATTAAATCATATCACTAGGTATAATTTAATGTTGTTTACAAAGCATAGTTTCGAAAACGTTAAGTACACCAAGTTTAAAGAGTAACAAGCTCACAAACAAGGTAAAATTGTTACTTGCTGGCCAAATCTACCGCTATCGAATGCATAAATCTACGTGCTCGTGTATTCGTACGTAATTAGTGAAAAATTACCTACCAGGAGAGAAAGTAGTACAACGTACAAAGCAATTGTGCAAGTTTTCGACTGGTGAAACGTTTCAGAAAGTATTCTAAGGACGAAGAAGCAGTTAAACGGATAGGCAATTGTCTATTTCGAAAAGAAGACATCACGCGAGCGGAACACTTGTGTTGTTTCAGAAAGAACGCGTCGAATGCAAAGGCATGCTTCGCGGCAATAAATCCATATGTTAATCGCCGCGAGCGTCGTTATCCTAAATCACTGCATAAGTTAACTGGCGTTTAACCTAATAACGCGAAGGCGTTCGTGACACGTAAGGTGATCATAAAAAGCTTATTTAAGGTTGCTCCACTAACTCGCACGATTAACTTGATTACAAAGAAGCCGATTCAGTTGTCGAAAACGTGTTTAATTCTGCAAATAAATAGCTATTTAACAGATACGAGGATTTGAAAGAAAGAAAGTACATTGCTGGACATAATTGAAAATTTTGCACCTTTTTACTCATTAAAAGGGATGTGTGTATTTAGTTTAAGTAATGTCTATGAATTAAAGAAATAATTCATTTGCATTGAATTACGTAACATGCGTGAATTAGAAGAAAAAATTGTAATGTTTGTGTTATATTATTAATATACAGGGTGGTTGGTAACTGGTGGTACAAGCGGAAAGGGGGTGGATTCTACGCAAAAAAAGAAGTCGAAAATATAGAATAAACATTTTTTTTTAATTTTTCCATCGAGACAACGATCTACAGTGAGATCCGTTATAGCGTATCGCACACGCACCGAGCGAAAATTCAAAGTCGATTTTCTCGAAAACAAAGCCTCAAACGAAAAATTTTTATTCTATATTTTCGACTTCTTTTTTCGCGTAGAATCACCCCCTTTCCGCTTGCACCACCAGTTACCAATCACCCTGTATAATAAATGATGTACAACAACAGGCTAAAAATTCTGACAACATTAGATGCTTGCTGTAAAGTTGATTCACCGTAGATGGACGGAAACGTGCAAGCATTTGCCAACAGATAATTTGCAGGAAACTCAGGTGAAACGGTACGGTAAATCTCCGAAGGCAAGGAACCGGGACGCGTGATGCATGCGACGTCCATGTTTGTTACTGTTTCACGTACATGGTGAACAACTCCGTTACTAATTGCTCATTAGGTCGGATCAGAGACATTCCTAGTTGTGAGAACCGTCGTGCATTTCTGCTCGATTAAACGACAGTTCGAATTTCTGTTCTAATTCTGCCTGATTAATCGACCAATCGAAGTTGAGTCTTTATAAATTCGTGCTCATTGGCGATTCTCAATCGATATACGTTACATGTTAAAATAGAATTTCTATCATTAATTTTGTCATATCTGCATTTTCATGAAGTTTAGTTACATTTAAGAAATGTAAGTATTAAATTTCCAAATATAATTATTAAATTGCGAATGTTTAGGCATTTACAAGATAGATACCCGCAATATTCAAAAATATAAAAAATATCCGTAGGTTATAATATTTAAAGAGGAAATGAAATTATTTAAGATTCTATCCTTTGATATGCACCCAAAAAAGTATGCATTTTTGCATAAAAGTTAGCAATCTAGTAATTATATTATTAACATTTATTCACATTTATGTTCTGTTTAATTGCATAAACGTATGCGTTAAGAAATTTGTAAAAAAGAAATGGAAAGTTTGAAATATTCTGTACCGCACAAATTTGAAGAGACGAGTTGACAAACATGGAATAATTGATTTTTACGATTAATCAACGTGACTGACTTTATAATAAATGAATTTTTCTGTCCATCATGTTTTAATTTTTACCATCGAAATTTTGTTTGCCATTGCTTTCCAATTAACACATCAGTTTATACTTATGAATATTTGAATATCAAACCAATATTTAAAACTTATACGAACATTTTTTACGAATAGAATAACATTAAATCAGTGCAAATATGTGAATATCTATATGATGGCGTAAAAAGTTAGATAAATAAGTTACTAAATGAAAATTAAATACATATTTACTGTTAAACAACGAAGAAAAACGATGAATTATTCGCAAAATATTACCTCGAAGTAATAAAATTATCTCGTATTTGTTTGAACGCAACGAAATCGTATAATTTCCAAAATTCTTTGATCTTCACGTAACATAATGTCACATCAACATTTTCATATATCTTCTTATGTACGTACATTTCTCAGAGCTCCTGGAGACGAAAGAAAATACCAAACTTCCTTTCGACAGTGCCACTCGAGTGCCAGGGATATTTCTTCAACTATTTCTCAATCGTCGATGTTTTCTACAGGAGAATTCCTCGCGGCTTTGCAATTCAACAGCGTCGCCAGAAAGCCGCATCTTTCGTCACAATTACTAAATCGCTGGCAGGAAATAATCTCTCTCTTTGTCCACGTGGTGTCTCGAAACGGCCAGATATTAATTCACCGCGATTAATCACCTGAATCTAGAGGAGCAGCTGAGAATGGCGAACCTTCCAAGCAAAGAAACAAACATTAAAATAGCATATATCAGCCTTTTTTGAATCGCGACTCTCTTTTACAATAGCCTTTCTTATGAAAAAGAAACTTTTAACAAGATAAAAGATACATTAGAGGCGAATCGGATATTTTAGAACGTTCTGTTCAGATAAAAATGTTGATTTACGTTATTTTATATTGTAAACGAAACAGAAGTGTACGTAAGTTTCTAAAAATAGAAAATATGCATTGGGAAGTAAATGTCTTAGTTGTACACAGTTATCAAGTTTCAAATATTTATTTATATTTGTTAATAATTCTATGTTAAATTGTACTATTTACTCTCCATTAAGTTATTAAAAGTTTCTATCTTTTTCTAGTTTTTTTTCTTGCTTCGTTGTTGCGTTCGCTGGCAAATTTCATTTCTCCTATATCAGGAAGCATTAGGTCGAGACTTCTTCAAACTCTCCAATTTCAGCGAGATCCCTTTCGAGCATGTTAATTAATTACAAGATACCTCTCAAATACTTCAAACTCTCGTTATAACCGATCTCTTTCGTTTTGGTCCGTGAAAAATTCTTAAAACATGATACGAAGACTCATCGAAAACAAACCTGCGCCTGGATATAGATACGCTATGAATGAAATTAAAAAAAATGTCTTAATAAATAGAATAATTTTCAATAAATAAGCAAAGTTCTAGAATCATTTAGAATAAAAAACTAATTATAGGATTCTTTTATAGCGTTTGAATTTCTGTATAGGTTATAGAACAAAATCTTTTTATAATATTTGCGCTTTTCATTCTTAGAGCTTTAACACTAGAACTACCGATAGTTAACACGAAACTATTTCTACCAAAATCAGTCAAAATGACTGGTCTTTAAAAAATACCTAATAATAGAATATTTTTATATTTATTGATTTATTACTTTCATACAGAAGGAATTGCATGTTGTGTAGTACATTTTTGGTATTATTAATCTGTGGCGTACTCGACAACAAATACCGCCACTTGACACTAACACCCGGACAACGGTAGCGCAGTGGTTAGCGCCATAGGTTACGAACGTTTGGAACCCGGGTTTGAGTCCCGGCGCCCGTGTCTTATTTTTCTTCCATGCATCTAAATTAGAAGAAAAATAGCAGTACCCCAGCAGCGACATCTACAGCCAGTAGCTACAAGTATTTCGGACAATACTTACACCTCAAATCTATCTGCGACTATGATCGACCTAAACGAGAATTGACACATTTATAAAATTGTAGGACCAGTCATTTTGACTGGCGTGGCATTTCTAGTGTTAGCATTTAGCGATCTAGCGATCGATCCGGAATTTTCTTGATAACCGATATCATCATATCGAATGATACGCGGTAAAAGTTTAAAAAACGTGTGGAAAGTTGTACAAAACGAGGAATCTGGTTAATTGGGGTTCGATAAACAGATTGCAGGATGCTTTTACACTTTGACTGGTGTTGGTATAAGTAGCCTTGATACAAAATTATTTTGAATTTGAATATATAAAAAAACGAAATAAAATTCATTATATTATTCTTTTAGTTATCGTTGCGAAAGTCATTACATCATTGTGGACAAAAATATAACATGATATAAATATAATGTGCAAAAGTAATATGTATGATACATTGATTATGAAATAATTTGTATTCCTTCGTTATTCATTATATTGCTTTAAAATATTTACATTCTTTAAACGATTTTTAATCGAGGTATTAATAACGAACAGAAGGTTTTGAATATAATATACAATGAGTTTATGGATGAAAATATTTAACAAGAGGAGAAAGGCTAATTATTCAAGCTCGCGTGTACGGGTGTACTTTTTTTCTTCTGGCGAATTTTATCAAATTTATCCCGGGCGTTGGTAAGGAACCACGTCTGGTTATACCGTAAAACCCAAAAATACTGGCTGACGCGTTCGTACGGGCTCTGCCTACGTTGCAGTTTGCATAATTACCCAATAAAAAAAGAACCTATGATGCTATAAAATAAATAGAGCGATTCTAGCACAACCTCGAAGAAACGCGATCTAACAAATGCAACCCCATAACAGTAATGAATTCTTTAATCCTCTGGTGTTTCAACCTGTCAAATAAATTTTTTAAAAATCCGAGAATGTACTCGGAATTCTTTTAGATTTTCTTGATTTGAAATTCTTTTGAAAGATGGACTGAGTTATACTTAAATTTTTTAATAGGAACATTTCCATCAAAATATTCGCGAAATATTCAAGAATGAAGTAAAAGAAGGTAGTAGGCCTGTAATAAATTTGGAGGGTTATGCTTCCGCATGTAGCGATGATTTTTCGGATTGGCCTGGACGCATAAGCGGCCCGGGTGTAAAACATACTACCCCCGAGGGTAAAGCGTACCCCTCATTATCCGCGTGTTCCGCACTTGAGTTACATCCCGCGCGCACATACCCTTTATGTCAATTTGCATACTAAACTCGTTGAAACAACTAACAAGGATTCTGCTGGGGGTAGCATAAGCTACTAATATGCAAAATATTAAAAAGCCAATTTAGAATAAGTGAAAACGTACCCTACGATCCTGTGAGCAGAACAACTACGATGTCAAATAGAATGATAATTCGGGGAAATTTTATCATACGTTTTATCATACTGTGAAGAATGAAAAAATTAAAAAAAGAAAAAACAATAGATAGATAATTTGTATTTGGTGTTTCCATAGTAATTTTGTATTATAATTAACTCCATCTTCTTATATTTTTGTATTCGATTTTTCTTCTTTTTTTTTTATGAGAAATTTTTATATTTTGCAAGTAGTATACAATTATACAGATTTTTTTGATAGTGGAGTTTTTTATTATAATTGACATGTATATACATGTATCCATTTTTTGGAGATATAAAGTATGACTTCTTTTTATAGAAATTAACTTTGATGAAGATTTTTAACTTGGACCGATACTTATAGAGAGAGAATAACTTTAACATTTCTATTTGAAAATTGAATTTCTGACTTATAATAAGATTTCACCAGAACGAGTCTATAGATTTTCGAAGGGGTGTGCTCCGACAGCTGGCGCCACAGTTGGCAAACTTTCGTACTAAAAATCGTAGAAAAATGAATATATCTCGTATGAAAATTGTTCAAATCTTCGGTAATATCGTTAATTCGATCACTTATCCACCTTATTTTTCTTAAACATATTTCATTGATTTTTAGGTATAAAAGAACGTATACAAGAATTCCCCAGAAATATTGAATTTATTATAACACAAAATTACAGTAATAAATACAATATAATATGCAATATTTGTCGAACTTATATCAACTATGTTGCCAGCCATTTACTTCCAGCCATTTTCGACTAAAAATTTCTCAAGCTTGAAAGAAATATAAACGAATTATCATTAATATGTTTAGTTTCTTTTATCATTTTGTCATGAAATTCCTATCCAAAATGCCACAATAAACAAAGTTACGACTCCACTAATACTCTGTTACACTAATACAACTGTTACACTAACACAAAATAAACGAATTTCGAAAATTTGATTTTCTACTGTGAATGAAGAAATTTCAATAACAAATACACGTTAAGGTGTCATACAAGCATAGGAGAGATAGTTTCCGCAGTAATTCGTTAAATCCAGACCATTAAAAGTAGCATAAAGCTGAAGTGTAATATCGAGTCGAAGGATCGATTGTCGCAGGGTACTGTGAACCTCGTCGATGCAATAACCAACGCGCTCCACGCTGTAGATAATCGTCTCATAATTCACATATCCAGCGTCATTATTATTCATACTTCGAGTGAGACCACGGTATGCGAAGGCAAATTGCCAGCCAACGCTGGCAAATACCACGTTGTACTTCCATACGTAGCTACGTAGGAGTTTAGCTTTTCATTGAGCATTATGTAACGTTCCAGCTATGCGCAGAGTGTGCCACCCGTGAAAAGAGTTAGTTTACTTTAGAAGTTAATAACGTGTTAGACAACCGAACAGGCAAATGTAGTCTCTTGTTAAACCGACTGTACCCTCGAAATGCGTTTCAATATTTAAAACAGTTTTTACAAGTACCAACTTAGGGTATGTCAACTGTCGTTTCATGTAATACAATTTTTATCGCAACTGGAATTACATCTAATTTCAGCGACTATCTTCTTTCTTTATTCCAGATTTTAAAGAATTATCAGTTTCGGAATTTGGGAAGTTTTAGAACGGTGCTGTTACTATTTCTTCGTTCATGAATTTCTTTAAAATAATTCATGTATTAAAAAGTTGTTCAGGTGGAATACGAAACGTTTTTAACTTTTCTTAAATACTAAATTTACGTTTGCAGAAACCTTCGTGATACTTTCTCTAAATTGAAGTTCATCTAAGAAAATGTCTTTATTATAAAACTTCTTACTATTAAATAAACGTGATTTATTACACATTTTTTCTTCTTTAATATGGTTATCTAACGATCAATGATAAAACAAAATTAAAGGAATGGCATTGACACGCCAGAAATACCAAATTTCAAAGAAATGACATTTTATATATGCATCGGCATGATATCAATTTTCGATCGAAGAGAAACAGTGAAAAAAAATCTGCTATTCGTTCCATAATTCCATCGCGATCTTGTAAATGTCGAGCGTCAACATGATCGATAATAATCGAGTGAAGAGGTATTTTATTGTTTCAATTAAATGTGAATTATGCAACGGAATGCGGTGGCGGGCTGGTCGATCATTTTTACCACGCACCCCATACGTTTTCCTAGAGCGGTTGATGGCCAGAAAAAGAACAGAAGGGACTTGAGCGATCACGCGAGCACCGTAAACGGTTATCGCATCACTCAACCGGAAGTTCACCGCTGCTGCCCGGAAAAAATAGCCGGATACGCACGTCCCTGTAATTATGCTTCGTAAAATTCAGGAGTTTTCTCGCGTGCTAGCGCAGCCAGATTGGATCGTTCGTGGGATGAGACCAGACGTAAAATTTAAATCCCTTTTGAGTGGCGGGGAGCCCTTTCACCAGGTTACGAGTAATTTCCTCTTAACTAACTCTGCAATTTCGAGCGTTAACTTATCGATCCAAGATTTACACGCGCACGGATTATACGCTCCTGTCAATTACGATTCGAGTTTTCGATAGTTCCAACAACGATATTTTGTCCTTTTTCCCCACGTGATTTTTTATTATTTTTACCATTGACATATGTTTTCATTTTAGCAGAATCGTGTACTAATATCAATATTTTCTCCCCGTGTATTAATATCAATATATTTCGTTAAAAAAGGTTTTATCCAAAGGTATTCCAATGCAATTAATCCATAAATTTTTAAAGACAAACAGGACTCGTTGCTAATTAAATTACGAGGAAAATACTTCGACTCTCAATTCTCGCAAAGTAAGCTAACAGCGATCTGTTTCATTTGTAAAGAAAATATCTCTAAAATTCACGACGACTGCAGAATAATTTACTTAAAAAATAAATTACTTTCAATAAGAAGATTACGAGAAAAATATTTCCAGTAGCTTTTACGTATAATTCGCATAAACTACCACTAATTTTTGCAAGGCAAACTTTGCTATACTTTACCATCAGTCGCAAGCGCATCGAACCACACACGAATATGATGTCTCTCTGGATATTCAGACTCTCGGGACATCTTTTTCTTCGTGCCTTTCAATCATATCTTCTATATAGTATTTCCTGCTACGTTTCGATCGTGAGTATTTCGATCGATCGTGAACGTTCGCGAAGAACTGAATCTCAAGAAACAGGAATGGTGGATCTGTCCCCGTGTGGCAAATGAAAATATATCAGTGGCAGTCGGCGGTAGCCGAAATCAGGATGCGGTAGCGTTCTCATCAGCATGCGAAAACTTTGTTATTTGTTTGAACACGTTCAATTATGCATGCGCAATATGCTGACGGTTTTCAAGGGTGCAGAGGACGGGAAAAGGGGTGGTCAAGGGAGGCACGAGAGGGAGGTAACCGTGTGCCGTATTACGTCGCAAAAGAGGAAACGGCAATCCTATTGGAAGGGTGCGCTCTCGTTCGGACGTAATTGAAATGATAATAAAGCGCGAATGCGCAACAATGACTGCAACTTTTTGCATCTCGCGTTCCTTTTTTAAGGGTGGCGAATAATGTAGTGACAAAATGAAATTAGGGGAAATTTCTGGTGATTGATAAAAAAAAAAAACTCTTTTGTTTGTTGCTGAAACAGAGAAGATTTGGTCTCATTTATTCAATTAATTGTGGTTTCTTTACAAGTACATCGTATATTCTTTGTTACGAGACAGAAAAAAACGCGAATTAAAGATACGATTTTTGAAAGCCTTAACTGATATGGATCACAGCGTTTATTGCGTCGAATCAACTATCCTTGTTGTGACATGATTTCTGAGGTAGGTAAAAGTGACCAAGATATTGAGAATATCGTTTTAAGTCCTTCTTGTTTAGTTTAATGGAGGTGTTAATAAAATTCGTTCAATTTGTATTTCTTGTTAACATGACAGAAGAGATAATATATTTTAATAAAGAAGTAATATAAGTTTATAAGTAATATAAGAAGTTTCCGGAAATAAAGCTATCTTAAGAATTAAAAATTTGAGGTGATTTCTAGCGTAAAGACTTAATGATGGGAAAACAGATTTTTTAACGTTGAAAGTTTCATATAACAAAGCACGTTTAAGTCCAAAATTAATGCAAGAAATAAATTACGTACGTGCTTGTAAAGAGATAATATATTGCTTGCCGTATATCTGAGACCGCTATCTTCAGCACTACAACGTGGAACATAACAAATGAACAGCTGTACTATCGTTTACCTTACATTTTCTTCGCATCTTTCAACTAGAAATAATCGCTATGTACTTCTCCTATGTAAAACGATCGGTTCAAAACAGAATAAGATTATTAAATTATATTTCTATTTAATAAAACCCTATAGTAATAACATTTTAATCAAAAAGGTTGTAAAAAACAAATTTTGAAATAACAAGATCTTTTAAGGATGTAAACGATTTGCTACAGACTATGATTGCCTGAACTAATTAAATTCAGACAAATAAGAAATTTAATGTATAATTATACATAATTAACAAATTCATTGTAATATTAAATCTAGGACAAATTCCTTGTAGCGTAAATTAATTCTTCAAAGTTTGAACAATTTGCCAATGATAATTCATGTAATAACGTGGCAAATTCAAACTTTTCGCATGCATCAATCAAATACATTGAAACATTGAAGCTTCTCCACAAAATAAAAACAACTCTCGAGAAACCAAGCGTAAATAGACTTTTAACCGCTGCTAACAAGATTCCTATTGCCTCGTATATCTCAATTTCAGTTCTGTTTGCAGCTGCCTTGTTTCCAACACTCTATCAAACGCCATCAAACAGTCTTTACCTCCTCAAGCCACGTCACGTCACGAGATTACTATGCACTGGGCCAGCTTCGCGCATCGTTAGCCGACTGTTCACCCGAAAGCGTGAACTGGGTCATCGCGAAGGAAACGAGGGGACGGTGGATTCGCGAATCGGCCAAGTATTCGGAATTATTTCCTTAGCGAGAGAAAAACGGGCAGAGGTCGGCGGAAGGGAATGAGAAAGGGAACACGGAAGGTCGACTCGGTTCCCGGCATTCCACGGAGTCCAGCAAAGAATTCAATATGCCTCAGTTGACGACGATGAAGCGAAGGTAGGAATCTCGAAACTCGGTCACCCCGTTTCCAATTGACCGGCTCTAACCGCTCGTCTCGATTCCCTGCGGACCGGGATTGCATTATGCGAACTTCCTGCAGATTAGTTGTCGTCAAGTTTAATATTTTACCAGGTGATTCCGCGTCGACCTGGCTGTTCCGCCAACTACCACAACCTGCGAATTGTGTATAGAACAAAGCCATAGTTTCCTCCGAATATTGCATTCCTTAGAAGGAGCGCGCATAGATTCGATAGCGGTCGATATAGACTGAGATTTTACATTGATTAGGATTGTCTTTAAATGAATATTTTGAGTTCATTAAGCAGCAGATCGTTAAATTGCAATCACGTACACGGATATGATCAAATGATTACTATCGATTCGGCATTGGTAGAATCAAGACTATTGGTTCTGTGTAGATTGCAATGGAGAAATCCTTTCAGCTTTGATAGCAAAGGTAGAAAACGCGGATGCGCGGAATTAACGCGCGTACATTTACACCTGAATACCTGAGCTTGGAAATCGTATATAGGATACGCACGTGAATGGAGTGCTCAAGTGCAGACACGTGGCATGTCGAGACCTTAATAGCTCAGTCTCACGACTAAAAGGGATTCGTGGTTGAAAAGCACCGAGGGCGGTACTGGTCAGACTGTTAGCAGCTGCATTTTCAGTTGTTCCACACATTCAATTCACCCTTTGATAGCGCTGACCCAGATTCAGCTCCGAGCAGACACGTCGAAGAGCAATCGATAACCTCTTTCTACGCAATTAACTACTCCTAACACGCTGCCGGCGCTCTTGCCCAGAAAAATTACAAGCAGATGTGCTTCAGGAAATTAGCAGCTCTTATTGTGTTTAGTGGTTAGAGGAAGAATATATTTTTGTGTTTATATCGAGTTTATTGTCGTACAAATAGGGGGTATGATGGTATCTCTCATTCTCGTTACTTCGTTTTGTATTATGTTTGATTGATGGTTGTGTACCGTGCTTTATCGATCACAAGAGATAAACGTGATAAATCCATTTTTCTAGAGTTCTGATTTTAACGCCAGCGAGTAATTCGTTGAATCCAAAGAAAAGCAAAAGATATAAGAAATTAAAAAATAGTTGATAAGTTTTTCGAAATGTTGTAAATGACGATTTTGCTATTGATTCTTTTAAAATATTCAGGAGTTAAAAAAATCAAATTAAACGTGTCTCTTCCATCTTAACAACTACTGTTTTGAATTCAAAACTATCAATATTCCTATGAATAATTATAAAGATTAAAGGATATATTTGATTTCATTCGTTATAAACTTAAAACTCTAGGGACATTTTAGAAGGTAAAGGTGAAGGTTGTATTACGTATGCACAATTAGGAACGCAAGGTCGGCTGTGAATGAACCCATACTTTTCGACACCTTGAACCTCAAGCCAGGCGTTCGTGCCACAACCTTCCCCTAGGAACCTTCGAGAGACACATTCGCAGCCAGACCGCACCGTTATTACCAGCGATAAATCGCCACCTTTAATAAGAGTTCGCATGACGTTCCAGACGGAAGTCAGAGACGCCGGCGTCGCAGCTAACGTCAACCAACGGCCAAAGAGAGGTGCGATATCAACTTGACGCGAGAACAATGCGATATCAACCATCCACGATAGTTTGTTCCTACGATTGTAAGACCAGTTTTAGGAGCATTTTCTGTTGATTTACTTTATCATAGATAAAGGAAAGTACATAAAAAGGTGTTACTTCACTCTTAGAAGTTGACTTAGAAATTTGAATAGATAAATGGAATTAGTATTTCGTTCATAAAATTCTTAATAATATAATAAATTCCTATTACAAACGCTATCATTGAACCTAGTTCTCTTTGAAGTACGATATAAAAGCTTTCTTCCAAAAATGATTTATACACACACATTACGATAACAGCTTGTACGGATTTGTATTCAGTGGAAAAAATAATAAACAGCAATTCTGAATTACAGGAAGGTTTCGTTTGTCTCGTATAGTAAACGCAGCTGCGAATCCTCAACACAGGAAGCGTTATGCTGTGTGGAGCTGCGCTAGATTAACAATTCTTGGCGTTTCAGTGTCGCTTTGGATGCGTTGACGCTACTTCAGGCTAGCTTCAAGGCTCGACTGTAACGAGCTTCAGGATTGATTAACCGTGGCGTCGAGCGACGCGCGAGCAACTCTACTTCTGCCAAGTCTGGGCAAACGAGTCGACGTCTCGATCCCCTGGCGAAGGATCAGCGGAGCCTTAATTACGCTTGATTAATAGCTTCTTCGACGGATTGTCGGCTGACGGAGACGGCTGTTTAACGGAGGTCTACCATAATTTTTCGGTGAGACTGTTCCCTCGGCTAATTTTCGGTACACCGCTTAAAATAAAACGTCACGAAGTGGTTAGTCTACTCGATTGATGGGACAGAATCACAACGATACGTTTTCGTCCTTTAAAGTGTCCCTTTTGATTGATTGCCTGGTTTTTCCCTTTGTTACAGGAAGATTGCCTTTTATCTAACTTTGATTAAATTTTCTATACAATGCGCTGGAATTTTTTGATCGACAGATAAAATCTCGTTGTTATGCTGTTGATATCCGTTAACCTCGAGGTATTCTTAACCGAATTCCATCATTTTGTAGCGCTCATTATTATTTTATAGGAACAATAGAATAATCCTGATACGTCGTGCAAAATAATGTAGTTTCGGTAACTGGATAAATCCAACTAATAGTTGCGAATTTTGTATGTTTCAATCTCGTCAACGATCCACTGTTTATCAATATCGTATTGCATTGGAAAGATGTAAAGATCTCAGGCAGGTATTCGGCAACAAACGATGTTGTGGCAAGTTTAATCGACTGTGAGAGATGTTCTTTAACGTTTTTAGCGACTAAGAAACAGATTCATTCTGTGGATTCATTCTACGCCGTCTAGAAAATAAAACAGCTACTCGAACATCTAAGAAATCGAGCCATTATTATTCATAGACATTCTCTCTGTGTTTCTCTTCGTTAAGTGTTGTTAAAAGCGGATGTATTATTCTCATCTTTTATATTAATTTTACGCTAAAAATATTTTCAAGACCATAATAGTCTTGTTATTTATAAAACCAAATAGTATAGCATTACCTGCGAAGCATTTTCCGCTTATGTCTCGATGAACGAAGCGGTAATTGGCAACAGGCCACAAAGCAACCTGAAACTCGCGAATACAGCGATTCGTTCAATTTCCGCGACTCAAAATCTTCATGAAATTTCCAGGGACGAGACGACCGCACTCTTTTCTCGAGCGGCGGTCTTTGATATCTTGCTGGTACAGGAAACGTTTCAAAGGAGAGGGGAAATGACTTAGCTGTAATCTTCCGTTTTTCAACTGCGAAGCTCGTCGAAACGGCCGGCTATAGCACCGAAATAGATTACAAACGTAATATTTCAGCCGCCATAAATATTCTCCGTTAAAGTTGCCAGAGCTTTTCACTCTCGGTGCTCTTTCGTTGGATCTCTTGGATGTTTCTTTCTAAGCAAAGGGCAAGAGAGCGGAAGGGAGTCTTTCGCGGAGTGCTGGTCGCCAACGCCGCGATCTAATTGGGATAAGACGGATTTTTGTACCAGGTGGTCCTTAATTGGTCGGCCATCATTACGGGTGGTCTCGCGGTTCTAATTACTGTAGTCCACGTTACGCAGACCTTTATACGCTTCTGCACACCAACTCTCGAAAGATTTTCGCGAATATAGAATTATTTATAACGACCGTCACTACTTCGTTGATACTCTACTGCTTGTGTGCCATTGTTTCGAGTTACTTTATTTAAGCGTTTGGTATTTTAATTTTAGATTTTTTAACAATTCGGTGATTTTTGATTTATTATTGAGAGTATTAGAATATAATTTGAATGTTTAGATGCAGCATTTATTTTCTGGAATTATCAAACTATAAATTTACGTTACGTATTAAGAGACTCAGTAATAATAGTTCACAATAAAGGTCACGATTCGCTGTTATGTGTATCATTTTCATGTAGATCATCTTTTTATTATTTGAATAAAGTGGTTTCTATCTGACCTATAAGTTGCAAAGGAAAGAATCCCAGAATGTTATGGTAAAAATATTTGGATACTTCTAAAATACATTAGAGAAAGTTTCTTAAAATATCTTAAAACAATTTGCTTTTATTATATTTGAAGTACCTATTAACCACACACTTTTAATAGAATAAACATTTATTGTTATTATTTATATTTAAAAAACATGTATAAAAATTTGACAATAATCTACATAAAACATAAAAGTTCTAGTTTAATTCGTAATTTATAAATCTTGCAGATCTTTCTATTTACGAATAACAGGCCAAAGTTTAACAATAGTAATAACAGTGAAATATATTTCTGACTCGTCATCACCATTGCTATGGCGCTTGGTTCCATGGTTGAATCTCCGCCGATCCAAAGATCACGAATACAACAAACGCGGACGTTTGAGCAATAATATTAATCCAGAAGACATACCTCCACTTTACCATAGTGTGCTACATTATTAATATAATACGTGAGATCAATAAGAATAAGAAGAGAGAGTTCAAAAAATTCATGATGATTACACAGTGAACTTGAAAGAGAAAATAGTACAAAATTAATTGTTTTATTCGAGAAATAATGCTGCTAAATTAAATTTAACAAAGAAATTAGTCAGTGTGTTAAAAGATAATATTTATGTATAACGTACGTTCGAATGATTCTCGATTATATTTTAAATACTCTTTTCTTTTTCCTTCACTTATTACTAAGCTATGAATGTTTATGCTCCTATCGATGCATTTCTCATCATATTTAAACGTTTCTTTATTTTTTTACGATCAAATAACTTCTTCTATATAGAAAAGTTCTATGTTCATCTTACCCCAGTTTCCATAAGCGCGCCAACCAAAGCAGGCAGAATAAACGCAGAAATTGTCCCTGGAGTATTTGTAATGCCCATTAAGATTCCAGCATAGTTTGGTGCCAAATCATTGTGATTGGTGAGATGTCCAACAAAAATTACACCGCAGAATACTATGCTCAGTATTAATAATATTGTGGACCCTACGCGGTTGCAGCCGAGATAAGCGATTATAATAAGACATAAACTCGGTGGGATACAGCCTGTAACGTTAACGAAAACCCATAGGTTGACATATAGTATATATAACTTGACTTATTTATCATATTTAAAGTAAAAATGAAATCATTCGTGTTATTATGAATACTTTTCACCAAATTTGTAGATGAAAAGAATTTATAAGATTGAGATATATTATATCGAATATAAATTATATAGCGAAACTTACTTATAAATACTGCAACTTTTCGAGCACCTGTCTGTCTCCAATAATTCTTTTGTCTGCCCCAGTCCAGTAATTTACCAAGCAATGGGTTCACTATTGCATTTATCAGATATGGAGAGCAGCTCAGGGAAGCATTCTACGCAAATAAATAAATACGTTGACGACTGAATGATTCAAAACTGAACACATAATTTACTTTATCATTTATGTAACATCATTATATATTATTTCATAATTATTTATATCGCTTTTGTATTATGATTCGAAATTCGATGACGAATATAAAGTTTTACTCGTCGCTGTAAATTCTTGGCTCAAAAAATATGGAACCAAAAGTTCAAATGAATTTTATAAAACGAATTAGTAACTTAAAAGCTATTATACAAATTAAAGGAATGATAATGTAGCAATTATTCTGCTAACAATGAAAATAATATTTTAGCTGAGATATTTTAAATAATAATAAATAATAATAAATATATGTGTCTTATAGTACCTCCTGGCTATTTTAAGTAACTCTACCATTGGGTTATTCGAATCACTTCCTCGTTTTTGATATTTTTTACTTTCTGGATCTAAAGTATACACGATATTTTCTCATTCTTCTGTTATTGTATTAAGACTAATGGAGTATCAGGAAATATAATAAGTTTGATCATTCCATGTAAAAGTTCAAAATTGAGTTTCAAGTTTAGCTGACAAATAATCCTATCTTATTATACAGGGTGTCGCTACTTTTTTCCGCATAACTTTTCTAGCAGATCCTACTAGTGAAAATGAGAAAAATATTTCATATAGACATACATAAAAATGCTATGTCAAAGAAGTATAACAGAAATTCGAAATCATAATTGGTTATTTATTTGCATTAGCTCTATTTCAAAGTGCCGTCTGTTCTTATAAATACAGGCTTGATATTTTGTCAAAAATTGAATTTATTACATTGCGAATTTCACGTCAATTTCCTTTCATGTTGTTAAACGCATCATAAGTTCCTTGCGCTAATTCCTCGCATGTATCAACGACTTCAAGTTTGATCCAAACGTGGCTTGTGTAACCAGATCAGATAAATATTGCCAATCTGTTCTTATGCTATATCGAACGAAAATCAATATTTCGTTGTTACTTTGATTTTTTATTATAATTTTCTAACAAAGCATTTTTGATCCCACGTTGTTTTTCTTTTCTTCTTACTTTTACTCGTAGAATCTGCTGGCAAAGTTATACGGAGAAAAGAGGGACACCCTGTATATTATTATCAACTTACCGATTTTATATCGAACCTGAGTATCTTGTTCATATACAGAGGCAGTTGTGTGAGTAAAAAATACCAACAGAAGTTCCCAAAAGTATTCGTATAAATCAGTGCCCAAAAGGGTACCGACGTGAAGATGGCTTTCCACGGAACGTCCATGTGTGCAGATTCAAGGCTTCTGTGCCCATAAGAGGTCACAATGAGTTGCCTTTCCTTTTCAGAAATGTACTTTTGCGTTTCTGGATTGTCAGCGAAAAACCAATAGAACAGGGCACACCAGATCAGTGGCAGTGTACCGTGAATGTAGAAAACTGCCTCCCATCCGAACCAGTCGAGTATCAGACCAGAACTCAAGATGGAGATCACGGTACCAAGCGATGTTCCAGCGTAGATGATGGCGAACCACGTGCTTTTTTCTTCGTAAACAACCCATTTACCAACGAGGACGTTCACCACAGGTAGATGCGCTGCGCTCACTAGGCCGGTCAAGAATCTCACAATATAAAGGATCAGTAGCACGTTGGCTGCTACTGGCACCAACAACGTCAAAAAAGCGTTCCCTAACACGCATATCAGCAGCACGTTCTTCGTATTGAAGCTGAAATATGAACGATTAAAAATTTGAAAGTTTTGAGAATTCGAGAATTTATAAATTCGAAAGTTTGACAATGCATGAGTCTGAAGAACAGGTCATGAGGAATAGAAATCTAAAGTGATCTAAATCACTGTACTGATTATGACAGTAGCGGTACATACATATATAATACGTATAGACGTAGATTATGTTGAGGAGATACTTAGATATCGAATATCTTGATAGGAAGACATTTATCACATAAAATTTAAAAACACTGCTTTGATGTTACACCATTTGATAAAAGATAATTCTAGTTTCATGAACGATCATTACTATTATTATTACTGCTAGCTACAATATCTCCCTTATCTCATTAAATAATCTCAGTCGACAGATTTTTGATAAGGGGACATAAACTTATTTTCATACACAAAAGATATTCCATAGGAGACTTATATTTCTGAATTAAAAAATGTTTAATTTTAAGTTTCACTTACCGATCCGCGAAATATCCACAAGGAAACATACCCGTGAGGTAACCAGCGAAATAAATGCTAACGACCAAGCCCTGCTCAGTTGTCGTCCAGTCAAAAGGACCATCTATATCGACTCCCGCAACGTCTTCGTCGCCAAAATCACATTCATAAGTTACATCGCCTGGACTATTTGAATGCTTTTTAGATTTCACCATGCCAACGATAGCTGTCGCGATGTTGACCTTCAATCCATAGATGATCATGTTCGCAATGCAAAGCATTATAGCGAACAAAAACCTCACGATATCCGCTATCATAGTAAAATACAAAATTCATAAATATTTCTCGTCAAAATTCCTGAGAGATGTATGATAAAGATTCATGTCAAGTTAATTTTTGTGCGTTCGTCATTTCCAAGGAAATATTTATTTTTTGCTATGATATTTAAATTAAAATATTCTGCGCTACGAAGCATGTGCTACACGCCACTTAAAATAAAATTACAATATTACAATAGAATATATATATTTTTAAGTAACAAAATATTTCTGTTTTAAGTAACATTCCAACGCACTGTTCATAACATTTTTCTTTCTTCCTTCAAAATCATTTGGTTAAAGCGCACAGGGATAAAGACGCGACAGTTGCTTTAGCAACAACGAACGTGTTAAACAGAAAGTAAATGTACACTAACTATTATTCAAAAGTATTTATTTGGGCATTTTCTTATTCTTGATGCAATGATTCTTGGCAAAATTTACAATAGCAAAATTGATACTTATAAACGTTATGAATGTTTTGTTGTTTCACAAATCTTTCTTCATTCTATAAGCGTTTAGTTTCTAAGCTACGGATAAGATAAGAAATATAAACCTAAAACCATTGAGACTAAAAAATTCTGACTAATATAATGTGACTAGTTGTGATTAATAGGAAATTCGCATGTTAAAATAAGATCATGAAATAGTTAAAATAAAAATGATAGCTCACGCATGTTTGTGTCTCTGCTTCAAGCTTGGAGATTTCAAACTTTTCACTCTTTTTGCTTCGTTACGTTGACGATCATCACAGCTCGATTCTACGTACGTCTTCGTGCAGTGTCTCTTGTCAGTTCTTGTCTCTTTTCGCATCGATCCGATCGCGAAAGTCGTTCTTTCTCTGCATTCGACGGCTCGACGACGACTATCGAATTATCGTTAACGACGCAGTCGATCGAAGTATACTAGATTTCTCGTTCTCCGGATATCTTCTTCGACACGACGCGTCGAGACGAGATTACGCGTGACACCGTGTGGTTCTGAACCGCGTGTGTCGCTTGTTTCCGAAATCGATGTGGATTTCGAGTGTCGATTCCGTTATCGCACAATTACCACTCACTTTTCCTCTTAATTGCATTACATCATTCGTTGGTAATGCGCTTTTTCTCGGAGATGTATGTATAGCAATGGAACTTTAGAAGTCACAGTGGAAGTTTCATCGAAGAGAAGTAGAAAGTTTTATGGATAAATGATAATGTAGTCGTATACTTCTGACATTGTGAAGGAAAAGATTTTTTCACGTATGTATACAAGAAAAATCATCTCGTTTATCAGAAAAGGAATACATCATAGATTATTTTTAAAAATTGCCCAAGTTTTATATTAGTAAGCAAATTAAATGCACGATTTTTCCAAACGCATATAATAAAATACTTTGAAATTGCCAATTGATGGCAATAAATGTGTGACGAGATGGTAGAAACATAATATTAAGAAATTGTTTCTTTTTTATTTCATTTTTTTGCTCGAGGAGGAAGTTATAACGCATCTAAAAAAATTTAATTAGAACGACTTTGATTAGACTAATAAACGTATATCTTTTCTAAATTTGACGAATTACGAATAAAGCTGTTACTTCCCAAAATAGTATCCATTTCTCTTCATATTTAATCATAAAATACAGAAAATAATTCTATGAATTACAGTTATTAACACGACTAATCTGACATCATAAATCTGATTGCTTTCAGGAAGTTAAACGTGTCTGCAATTGAAATTCCCACGACACGTGCATGTTTATTCGATACTTATGACGAATTATCCGCTGATAGGAATCGCTAATGTCACTAGATTCATAGAGAATGCGGTGGAAATGTAACGTATATAGTAGAAACATTCAACAGGTTGATGTCGCACAATAAAAACTTTTAAGCGGTCGATACTTCTTTAAACATCGCAACCGACGTTAAATAAGAACGATGTTGCCACCAGCTAAAACAAGGTCAAAGCAATGAAATCCTCCGAACACATAATTTACCCACTAAGCAAAGATTTCACTCTTAACAAATGATATATATTGTACAATTTATAGATTATTGGTGTCCTTGAGTTTTATTATGTCCGCTTTCAAGATCGTAAATTTCATTCTTTTCGACGAAGAATGATTGTTTTTAGTCCTCTTTCGTGTAAACTAGGAAACATTGTGGGTCCCTGGATAGAAAATATTATTTTGTATTTTAATTGTTTCTCCTTGATACATAAAATATTGTTCTTTGCGAAAATCGGTGAAATTCTTTCAACGTTTTCTACTTCTTTCTCCTTTTAATTGTAGAGAAAACATTGATAATGCATTGACAATAGAGAAATAAAGAAACTCCCTGCTTTTTCTTATCAACTCACTAATATCATTAATTACTAAATTATTGCGTACATCTTTCCTAGTATGGTCTATGTGTTTCTAAATATATTAATATTTAACTTTTTCACTTCTTGTGTAAAAAAAAATTAATTTATTTGTGGTAAAAGACCAGTAGTTCGTGTCATTAAAATACACCTTGATATCTGCGAAACTTTATCACCTACTTTATCTATACGATATTTGCTAACTTCGTTTTATATCAGCTGAATTTCGGCTACCAGTCTGTTACATAATGGCAGCGAGTAGTATTTACTATCTAACGAGCCTCCTATGACTGTCTTCCTGAACAAAAGGCCATTGACACAAAGTACTGACAAATTAGTGCATAGCCTAGTAATACATAACCAATCTATTGAGATAATGCGCGAACATGCATTTTTGTACAACGTCACGGTTGTCAACGCTCTTACGTAACTTATTGACAAAGTTAAATTTGTATTACGTTTCATTTGTAATAAAAAAATCGGAAATTTTTACGCATAGTTTTAGACATTCCATTAAGGAAATAGAAATTAGGTGTTTGTTTTATCTATTAATTCGTTAAACGAATCATTCTTTAATTATTTTTAGAATTATGAAATTGGATATTAATAAAATCGAATCAATTTCAGATATGTTAATTTTTATTTTTCCAATTATAAATATAATATAATTTATTTTTAATACAAATCAGAAGACAGAATTAAAAAGTAGAGACTCCATAAATAGAGAAGTTATTATTTCAAAGCATTTTGAAATTATAATAAGTATGCGCACTCTATTTCGAATATTCTATATATTCTTCCATGTTATACAAGTATTGTATACGTCAATTCCGCGTGAATGCGCACAAATTTGTACTTTTGTGATAAATATTGGATTTTGCTTTTATTATTCCTTATATAAAATTCTTCATCATTTATATCTGAATGATACTTAATTAAATTCAAATCGTATTTGCTCGAATTATTGTAACGTGTCGTGAAAATATTGATCTTAATTTGATGCTAAAAACTGTTTCTCGATAGATTTACATAAAACATAGAGCATAAAATATTAAATATTTTTAATCCGAATTAATGCTAACCTCGATTTACAAATATTACTAAATCAATTATCTAATCAGCGGTAAATTGTTAATGTCGCTGTTCTGATACGGAAAGTTCAAATGGAACTCATTGGATTTTATATTTATCATGTTGCATTTGCACGCTATTTAATTATTTTATTCGGGAGAATAGAATTAGATTTGGAACATTTCATGGTTCGCATTCTACTATCACATAGCGATCATCTACAGTCAATCACAATAATGTACATATACTTATAGAATTATTATCTGCTTTATAAAAAAAAACTAAAACAATGTTTTATCATAAAACACATTTATGAACATAAAACAAAAAATTCGGAAAATTTTATTCCAAAAGAATTGCTGGAACCAATCTCATTGTTGTGCGGTTCCTAACGCATTTATCGGAAATTTGAAGACGCAAAGGTTCACAAAATATAGACAGAATGTAAAAATATGTAAAATATCCAAAGTATAATACTCGCAATAATATTTATCAGGTACAACAAGTATCTACTTAGATGTGTAAGCATTTCTCTTACTTTTTTAATTACGTCCATAAAAATACGAATTTGCAGAAATATCCTCAGCTTAATTACAATATCTCAAACGTATGATAGTCTATATATATCTTATCAATTACGTATCTCGTTCAAACATAGACGAAACTTCCTGCTGCGCCCTTCTACACACAAATCATTCTTCCCCGGCATCGATCCCAGGAAATTTTACCTGTTCCATTCATGCGTGCCGCTCGTCTACCGCTCGGCTTGACACATGTTTGACAAACGTGCACCTGTAACGACCAACAACAGGCCGATCGATACACCGGAGACTTCCTTTAAACGTCGGCTCCTTTCACGTCGCGATGCAAACGACAGCCGTAACGAAATGTTTCGTAGGAACGGGAACAGGAAGGATAGGGGTGATTACGACGACAGCTTACCGAGACGGATGGCGCACCCGAGGTCGCATAATATACATATGCTTCCGTTCATCAGTATTAGCAGACTTAGAGAAAGTGCGTTTAACCTCAGAAATGTTTAGAAACTTATTAAACCTTTTAACAATTATTATCAGATTTGAAACTTACGCAACGCAGAATTAGGATCATAGAATCGAGAAGAATTGAATAAAATTCACGTATTCAACGTTATAATCGTATGTTATATATGAGTAAAAAGTGTGCTAACATATGAACGATAGCGTAGTCACAAACTTACGTAAACCATTCCTAAGATTAAGAAAATTTAACAAACGTCTCTTGTACCTAGAAACAGTTTGACTTTGTATCGCCTTGCGTTACTTTCGCGGTAGGTGGTCCGAGAGTGTCGGCAAAGAACGTCAAGAGAGCATCACGCTTGTTAGCAGAACGAACTTCCAGCAGCTAATTGGTATTCCTCCGGCGGGAAGTGTCAGCCTTTGACTGATTCTATTTCGAGTAGGTTGCGGTCTTTTCAAGCTGCTCGGTGTGTTTACATTCTGGAGGGAATCGTAAGACAGCAAAGTGGCTGACCAACGTTGACCGAACACAATGCAGCATCTCGAGGGCCTTGAATCTTCTCAGACCGGTTCCATCCGAGGATTTTCAAGCGCTTCTCCTTCTAATCGGTCACCAGGCATCGTTGTCCTGACGCCTCTGAGAGTTCTTCGTGCCCGTGAGCTGTCGAGAAACGGGTTGCCTCTTCTTATAAAACGCACCATCTTCGTTCTTTCTTTCTTTCTTTCTTTATTTCTTTCTTTCGTCTGCTATACTGGCTAGTCTTCATTCTTCTCTCTGCCGCAGAAGCGTGATGGCACATTCATTTTTAACGTGTCGAGGCTTCGCATTTTCTCGAGTGGATTTCACGTTTCTCCGGCATATTCTGCGTACGGATATACGCGACCGTTCACCTCGTCTCCAATGCAACGCGTACGTGTCACTCGTGGGGACAAACACAAAGAGATACTATCTCTGGCTATCGAATTAAGAAAAGAAGAGAATCCACTTTTAAGAATGGAAATATATAGTATATATAAGTAGTGCGTTAGATGCGTCTTTGTTTGTGCAAATTATTAATCATTTGATAGGTGTATTGTGAAATGTCATTTCTTTGAAACTTAAATTTCCTCTATAACGGCTCCGATATCGAAATTATCACCAGCAAATTATTAAGATCTTCAAGAATTACTTTACACTAAAAGAAGGATTCGTAAACTGTAATAAAACTATAAAAAGATTTCGTATACACAACATTAAAATAAATCGTCAATTAATGTCGCCTTTGAATATTGACTATTCGAATTCTAAAATTGACGACTCTTATAAATCTGAAATACATTGATCAATAACAAAGAGTACATTGGTCGATGTAAAAATTGCTTCGATTAAATGTATAATATTTTAAATAAACTACCAGAAGTTAAAGTTTCATAGTATAGAACGTATGATATATACACGAACCTAATACTCGGATACTATCAATTCCACTGACAATCTGATAGATACACTTGATCCAAGCAATAAACCAATCCATTGGAAGAAGTTCGAGAAAGACAGAAAAGACGCCACACGTTCAGTCTATTACAGGAGCATCGGTGACTGTTTGTCATTCTAACACCGTTGATCCGCACCTTTCATCGGTTCCTGAAGGAATTTCCTCGAGTGGCTCGCATGAGCATGTGGATGACGCCGGTGGAATAGTATATGCTCTCGATGACACGGAAGGTGAATTTGGACACCGAGATCACGGTGCAAGAATGAAAAATGAAGGTACGAAGCGGAATCGCAGGGAAGTTGACGCATTGCGGCGGGGAAATATGGGTCGTTCCCGATTATGTTGGATATGTATGGTGCTACAGTGGCTCACGAAAGTATTTCAAAACTTTTATCTACATATATTACGTACGCCGTATAAAATACTTTGTAATTTCGTTTGCACTGCAACGAGATGTGATTGTCATGATTATGTATTAGGTCGTCCGAAAAGTTTCTTTCGTTTTATAAAGAAATAATGGATGCACAAGATTTTCCGTTTTATATTATCTCATCGAATTACGTATGATCCATTTTGTTCTATCAAGGTAAAGATCACAACGTTCGACAGATTCGGTTTCACGTTTGTATAAAGATGCATCGTTGTAAAAGACGTGTCTGTAAAAGAAAAGCACTTTTCGGACAACCTAATATATTGGACAAATTTGAAACAAAAGGCAAATATTGCATGAAAATTATTTGTTAACATAAAGTACTATGAAAAGAGAAAATCGAATGAACTCGTTGGAGGTGTATAACAATGTAAAATGACTGTGTTATTGACATTTTTCACAAACAATATTAAGAATAATCGACAGAATAATTTAACCTGTCGAATCAATTTCATCAATTTTACGTAGCAATCTTAAATAGACGTACACTTGTATGCATATATACGCGGGGCAGTGAAGACGATGGTGTTATTGGACGGGCATAAAACGGGTTTATTTGTTCACCTAGTTTACACAGCTCTCAAAGTCAGCGGCAACTTCCGCTCGACCGACTATCGTTGAACGAAATGCTAACGATGATGGATGGCCAGCTATCCTTTTCTTCCTCTGAGTAAACCGGAGCTAAAAGAAAATAATAGAAACCCACGTTTCAAACATGCTCATCATAAGATGGCCTGATATTTTAAAACCATTTCACAACATTTCATTTTTTTGGCTTGTAATTAACCTTAAAGGATGCTCGTTTGCATATTCAAATTAGCTATAGAGAAGAAAGTCAAACACCAAGTGGAAACATTCGTGGCTCTAATACGGTGATCCGGTTTCTTAGGGTGAGCTTAATTCATGCATGGGAATGTTCCTTTTTTTTTTAAGGAATTCTTTTCTAACCCTTCGTTCGTTCGATTGAGTCTATGAATTTTTGAACAGTGTTTTGCATGAGAAACGCTACAAGCGATGGAAATTGAATGGAACGGTAATTAGATATATTATATACAGGTGATATAGTAAAATTGAATAACTATATAAAATTCTGAAGCCTGTATATATACTCGAAATTGCATAGATTCTATTCTACCAATTATTATATCAATTAGTTACCCACCTAAAATAATTCTAAATAAGATAACATTATAAATAATTCCAAATATGACTAATAAAATTTTGTGCTAAAAAAACATAGATTATGCCATTGTACCGATTACCATTATATCGATTAACTTAAATCTAATTTAAAAGAATTCTAAATAAGATAAAACTACGAGTAATTCCAACTAAACTAAAGCTACAAATAATTCCAAGCAATCTAAAAGTAAAAGGAAACTCCAAATAAAGAAATAAATGAAGGCACGCGAAGGATTTTAATCGAGCAACTGTTAGCTAAAGATAGGCTGGAAATAGACGCGACACCTTTTATCGCATTACGAGCGACGAGCCGTCAGCTGGACAGCCGTATCGCCATTCTACTTACCTACACCCACTGTCAAGATTCTCCAGGTGAGACGAGCAACCTTCTCGCCTTTCGGATCAAACTGAAACGTCTTACGGGATCTTGGACACGAACGATATGATCCTCTTAATATGTCCCACGGCTTACGAGTATTATGATATTCCCTGCTCTGTTCCTAATTCTTATCGCTGGGAAGAAGAGGCTACCCTCTTGCTTTAAGCCGGACGACGAAGCCCCGACCAACGTCGGCTTACATACATATTGATGCTCCCTGAACGTAGACACTCGCATATTTATACGATAACGAGAACTGTGCTGGTTTTTAGACGATCTGTTCGATTCAAACGTGTATATATCTTAATAAGATCGATTTACAAGCGTATTATTAAGTGTATTATTTCTTTTACCGCGTCTCTTTCTATCGAGAGAACGATCTTGTTAGAAGATTTTTTGCGACTCAATAATTCAATAACAGATTAATTCATATTATTTCGAACGTGAGAGCTAATAATAATTTTAATTGATTACTAATAATTTAATTATTAATCACTTTATTGAGCCAAAGTACTGCATTTTATAGAAAAATTCCTTAAAGATCTCAAGGTGAGAAGTGGAAAGGTGAAGGGAGAAATACGCGTAGGGTGTTCAAGGGATCGAATTACCAGCATCGTATTGTCCCGTCAAGCACAACTACTCTTCTTTCCTTCAATGATACTTCGAAACTGATTTAAGGTCAAGTTTACAGACACTTGACCCGATCAACCCTTCCTGTTTCAACACTTCATAAGGCAAAATTTACACAGCACGGTTATATTGTAGAAATAGAATAAAATTATAGAATAAACTAATTGCATTATGATATATTTAAAGGCTCTGAAATAGAAATGAAAATCTAATGAAAAGATGAAATTTTCTATCTGTTATGAGACAGAATTAATCTAAATTGATCAAATAAAACAACGAAATTGAATTTAATCTTAATTTTCAATTTAATTTTCATTTTCATTGAACTAAGCTGAAGAATATATTAAGGTTTACAAGGCGATCTAATAATTACCCTCAAGATTTTTCAGACACTTTCGATAGACGGATAAAAGATGTTTCGAACAAAAGTTAATCAGCTTTCTATCTAAGGAAAACATAAAAGCAAAAAGTATTATGCATCTTTCTTCGTCTTTCACACCATAAGTTCTACAACATTAAAGCTAAAATATCTCTTAAACTAATCATCTTCCCACTCAAGTATCTTAATACCGCTTGTAGAAAATTAAAAAATATATTACACAAAAAAATGTATTATTCCATTTAAAGAGACAAAGGTGACCTTGACTTTTCATCGAAGTAAAGCTTTCTTTTTTTTTTAATTCATTGGACTGCAATTTGAACTCGATCGAAAGCTGATTAACTTTTGTTCGACTATCGGAAGTACTTGAAAAACCGTGGGATCTGATTTTTAAACCACCCTATATAGAACTGAAAAATGGTATTTTTCCCTTGTGCTCGTCCAATTACGCCACCCATTTGTTTCAAACTTCACATATTCTACCTACGTTCTGTCGATCTAGCTTTCAGATTGAACATTTATCGACAACTTTCCATATCAACCAGAAATCTCCTTTTCTTTCTTAAATTCAATCTTTCTGGAGTGTAATACGGGAAATTCGAACAGCTGTCAAATACAATATCGTAAAGTACAGGTCTTGCATTTTGTTGTTTATAACGTAATTACGCATGAAGATTGATTACATATCAGAGCATAGCTTTACCGTATTGTTGGTAATTACTTCATTTTCACGCTTAGTTATTTATTATTAACTGTAATTAAGTTTTACTTGCAATGATTTACATTTATAATATTTTAATACTACGTATATTACTAGATATTACATATGTTTTTTTCTCAAATTTCCATTCTGTGCATAGCATTTGCTTTTGAACAAACCTCGGATACGAATATCCATAGTCACGTCGTTAGTTCTGCAATTAAGAAACCCGAGTAGGAACACGCGAATTCCGCGAATGAGTATCGCGCATTCAAGAATGTCCAGGTCCTCGGCAAAGGCAAGAAAGAGAAACTTCGCTCTAACGAATCCGCGTGATTCTTTTCGCGTCAGCTTTATGATCTCTTCTGCGCCAGTTCTCTTTCTTATGTCTCATCAACGAAACGCTTCGGAATTCATGGCTGCATCGTCATCACCGTCAGTCGCGATAATGAGGACATCTTGCGCCGCTAATAAGACGAGTGTCACATCTCTGGTTCTTGTACATCGCCTTCCAGCCTAGAGTTCTCGCGAGCACAGGAATATCATAATGCGGTCGCTTTGCGAATTTGCTTAGTCAGAACAGCGTTGAACGAGAACCTTCGTACGATTTTGGGAAAACGAAACGCGTTGGATTACAATACGTATAGTAATAACTAAGGCAACGCGAAATCCGCGTTTCACCGTGATGACAACCATCAGACAGCTTCGAGTGCTTTCGCGGAAATCGGGATCGTGACACGTATTATACACTTTCGTTCGTAAGTATTAGGATATTTAGAGAAAGTGATGTTAACTTTCGAAACTTAAAGCTTTTTGTATAACTGACAGAAAATTTAAATTCACTATAACATCAGTTTCACATATTTTCTTTTTTATACTTTACATTCAATTCTATTTCCAGAAATAGTTTTTTGTTTAATCATAATTTTTTAACTCTCTTGCCCGTAACAAGTAGTTAATTACCTAAAAGACAAATGTATGTGTTTGCCGTAAAAATTGCTCTGAAGAATCATCCAAATGAGAACCTGTTCTTATTATCAATAATTAATAGAAGATAATTCTTTATCACAAATTTATTTCATTTTTCAGTTAACGAAAAACGTTATATCTAAATAAAAATTCAATTCTGAAGATATAAACTTGCTAAACATGTAAAGAATGATAAAGAAGAAATAAACACGGAAGAATTGCCAGTCTTACAAATGGCGAAGAACGATGATTGTATGACAAATGTAATTCCCGTCACGAACTTCAACGGGGCATGTTACATTAGATTGATGCTGACAACGAAATCATGCACGAAAGCACGACTGCCTGGAAATAATGCATCGCATTTGAAAGCCAGAACAATAGTGACAGTTACAATCATTGATCCTCTCCATTTGCTTTGCTTTAATGTCAGCCTGTTTCATTACCATACATCAATAAATTTCTTCTCATTGTTCAAACGAATTAATTACGAAATAATTAGTATCGATTGTAATAATATCTGATTTATTAATTTTCATACGTTCTTCGTTTTTCTCTATCTTTTTATTTTTATTTATATGTAGTTGGATCAAGATTTCAAAGACTTTTCAAAATTCAATAATATCAAAGAGATGCAAACTTACTCGGACACTTAAACATCACGAGCTGAATATTCAACCCACTTCGTTCTGAAGCTATTCGTGAAAGCAGAAATGAATACGCGTCCTTTGAACCTATCTCTCAAGATCAAAATACTGCAAAGAATCAATTTAAAAAGCGAGTCCCCGTCTATTCGAATATACAAGGAACAAATATAACTGCTCAACGAGTGGAAATTATTTGCAAAAAATGCAATATACGAAAAGCAAACAAAACGGTCGGGAAAAGAAAAATAATTCTTCCAGAAGATATAAACAATCAAATATTTATGTGTCGTTTCTTTAAGGTTTGAAGTTGGCGCATCAATAACCATTCATTTAATTTTGTACCATCGTTACTTAATAACCATATTAAAGAAGAAGAAATTCGCTACAAGTCACGTATATTCAATGCTGAGAAGATTTACATTGAAAATATGAAACTTCATTATCGCGCAACGTTAATGCATAACCAGATTCTTTAGAAAAAGTATCAGGTCGTCCAAAAAGTTTCTTTCGTTTTATAAGGAAATAATGGATGCACAAGATCTTCCGTTTTATATTATTTTATCGAATTACGTATGATCCATTTTGTTCTATCAAAATAAAGATAACAACGCTCGACAGATTAGGTTTCATGTTTGTATAAAGATGCATCGTTGTAAAAGACGTGTCTGTAAAAGAAAAACACTTTTCGGACAACCTAATATATTTCCCATTCCTCCAAGACGAATTTTTCATTCTCATGATTTTATGCGTTTGATTCCCACGTTGATATTAATTTAATCGTGACTGACTATTCAAACGGAAACATTTTCACAACGAGAAACTGAAGGTTGCCCGCGTGATGTTGAACCGCGTATCTGATGGCCGGCGTAACGAAATCAAAGACTCACGCGATACTCGCGCTTATATTCTTCAATCCAGGTCGTGAATCGCAGCGAGATAAGGAGCAGGAAGGGTATAGGTGGCGGCGAAGAGGGGGGGAAGGGCGATCGTTATCGGGCAAAGAGACAGAGAACCCTTTGACTTCGGAATGTTATCGCGGGAAACAAAGTTCCTCTGGAAAGCATAGTTCATTCGGTAAGGAAAGGGCAGAGCTGTGTTTCCCTGCGGGACGCCCAACAGTTCTGATTGAAGAGATACGAGGATATTAAAAGCGACATTTTCTTCGTCCTCGCGATAACTTCGATTTGCAGCCGGCTAGACGTGCACGTAGAAATCGTTGATCGGCTGATAAGACACGGGAATATTCGATATCGTGCAACTTTTAAGTTAGATCGCAACAATTACACCATTTTACGAAACAAACGTATTTACCTAATAGTCGTCCAATAAGCTCATCCACAACTATCGTTTACATTAAGTCGGTGTATATCAAAGTTTTAATTGTACCTAGATTCTTCAAAATATCGTACATCTAATTAAAGTAATATTCAACATCTTTTAATATACTTTTTCAACCACTCCTTTGTTACATTGTTCCAGATTTGAAAGAATCATCGATATCTAAAATAATAACATTGCCAAATGCCAGGCATACTTCTACTGACGCACATGGTGCGTCGATTTAGTTTCATATACAATTTAATTTCATATTCTTATTCTTACTTCTCTCAACACTGAATACATATGATTTATAATAAATCTCTTCTTCTCTAATGTGGTTAATAATTAACGATGCGGCAAAGTTAAATGGGTGGTATCGATACACTAAATTGTTAAAAAATTTCAAAGAAATGTCACTTTAAAATGAACTTTGTATATTTTTCGTGCACCGGTGAAAAGATTTCACAAGGTTGTTGTAAGTTTGTTGCGCATGAAGATTAATAATGGCATGGTGTGTAATGATTTGAAAGCCGAAATATCCGTTAGGACGATGAAATTAGAGGAAGCGAAAGTCCGTTAATGGATTATCGCGATCGAGTCAGTCATTGCCGAACTAGACAGGCGTACCGATGTGCTATCCTTCTAATGTTTCATATGCTGGTGAGTCCGAGGTTAAACACATGAGAAAGCTGTATTGAAGCACTGATTAACTGCAGCAATATCTAGAATTATTAGTATAATCTCTTAATTCATAATAATTTATTTGATACAAAACAAACGAGCAATCAAAAACATCTTGTAATTGATGCATATAATTTACATATGCTTCATTTGTATAATTGTATATTTTATCAGTAAAACATAAGATTCTTATTGACAAATTTTCTAATATATTCTAATTTTTTTTAATTGACAATTTTTTTAAATTTTCTGTCGTAGTAAAACTTTTCTAAGATATTCGTCATAATATCCTCTTTCTGTATCTTATGATACCTTATATAATACCTTAAATTACACGAATATTTTTTCAAGATTATGGCAATCTAAAACAACATACCTTCCGTAACATTTTCAAATTAATAATTACGTATTCTTTCGCTGCTAGAATCGAACTCGCTAAATTACACGACGAAAGAACCTGTATCACAGTTCAATTATTAAACCGCATTAGTGCTTACAGATCGATTTCTTGTATGACGTAAGAGCTGGAAGTTGATTCTTAAATCGATTTTCCTGTTCTCGAGCAGTTCCTTCCCTAGCTATGCATAAATGAAAGGATAAGGCGGAGGCACGATCGGAACGAATTAAAAAATAATAAGAACAGTCCTCGATTTTATCGCTTGTTGCCGGCACACAAACGTCGTAGAAACGATTCATAAGGAGGAATAACTGTTCGTCAGCGAAATAAATATCTGGCTTTAACGAACCGGCTCTTGGATACTATCGATCCATGGCGGTATCTCCTTCCCGCGTCATTAATCCTAAATAAGGTTTATAAAATAAAGTGGAACGAGCCCGTGGAGATCGATAACCTAAGGGAATAGTAAAGGTTATTCCGGGCTCACCTGAGATTCACCGATATGGTCAGAAGCAATACTTTCCTGCCATTGCACGTTCCTCATTCTTCCTGACGTTAGATTGCTTCCTTTTTTCTTTTTTTAACTGAATCTCGCTATAATTTATACCAACTGTTGATTATCCGGCTACCGTAATTCCTACGCTTCTCAAATTAAGCGTATAACTTTTATCGATGAGATTCCACCAAGTAATTCCTTTCCAAACGCCTCGGATCGTGATCGATGGCATCGTAATCGCAGAATCGCGCGAAACGATCGATGAATCGTTCCTTTTTCAATTATTAATTCCAATGAATTCAATTCCGCGAATTTATTGAATACATTATTGAATTATAATTTTTATTTCCTGTTTAATCAATGCGATTGTATGGATTCTTTTGTCAAATTAATTAGACTGTAGCGTATGGATGAAATGTCGTTTGTTTGAAGTTGCAATTTGACGTGGCAATACCTGAATTATTATTAGCGAATAATTAAAATCTTCACAAGAATTATTTCACATTGAAGTAAATATTAAGATTAATACGTAGGATATCTTAATATTTAGAAATGAACGTTTTTATGAAATCTGCGAATGAAGTAGTTTTTAAACGGATAAAAAAACCAAACTCTTAAAATTAAGAGATTAACTACGAAGTTTAAAAGGATAATTTGCGAATTGGTTATTTTCAGCAGCTTTTAAAAGAATTCATTTATTTAAAAAATATGGTGAAATATTATTTATGCTTTTGACAGTTCCATTCTCGAAATTTATTTATTGAATTCATTGTTTACAACAATAACATTTATCGTACGCGAGAGCAGCGCATTTTGAACGAAACAAGGAAATAGGTACATGAAAATGGAAATCCTTACAAAAAGAAATATACGAATAAAGAAATATTGCCACGTACGAGAATCGTGAATAAAAATGTAAAAATAAATGAATTTCTTCGCAACGTGGCGCGAGAGAGATTCAAGCAAGTTAAATTATATTACACGTAATATAATTATTAAAATTTATTCCATATGAGCAGTTGAAATTACGCGTTTTTTGTACTTGACGTCGGTTACGTAAAAAATGTTCACAATTTCTCATTTTATCGGAACGACGAAAAATTAAGAGCTAGTTATACCTATGTGCTTAGTCCGCTTTTACAAAGAATTTAAATTACTGCTATTATTAGAATATCAATTATCTCAATATGTGAAAAATTTGTTAATGATTCAAAGAACGTAGAAATACAATTTTTCAACAGAAGGTCAAAAGTTTTGTCGCGATGAAGTAAAAGATTAGCTTAATCCACTTAGATTAAATCCACTGCTTAATCCGCTAGAATAAAATGCATAAAACATACTCCGACATCGTCAACTGAATATAATTTCTCAATAAATAAATAAGAATTTAATTACAATAATTTGCATAAATAAATTTGATTTTTCTTTTTCGTGCTTCTCAAGAAATCCGAATGAACTCGTTACACAACCTAAAAATTCAGTTTATTCCATGGTTATACATCATTTCTAATGATGGTAGAATGCAAAGACGCATGTAATCGAGGGAGTGCAAGAGAAATACTACAGCCGTTGTTCGTGAAAGCCGGTGCTGAGTATTTCACGGTTGTACATGCTCATATTTTATTCGATACATTTCACAATATCCTAGTGTTTTCAGCAATTTCCCGTTTCAGCAACTAGGGCGGAAGAAAAAACAATCCGTTCCAGGTAGCAACGTGAAATTACCAACCATTCGATTCATTTCACGCTAGGCTAAATCACTAACGTATACAACCTTTTATATAGTTATCGTTTTTATGGATCGCGTTCACCGGCAGAATATCAGTGATGGCATCAACATTAATATATTCGCTTATGTTCGCAAGTAAAATTGTGATCGATTAATCAGTTGCTTGATGACTTAAACGAATTATCATATTTTGTATGGAATCGAAAAATGGACTAATACTTATGAACAAAAACGTATCTATCCAGATTGTTTCGAAATTTTACAAATACGATCACGACATTACAGCGGAAACGAAGCAAAAATTTTCATATAATACACATAATACGTTCATAAGAATTTTCTATGGTAAGTGCTCGAATAAATGTAGTTTAATCAGATAATGTTCAAATTAATACTGAATATTCAAAGGTGATTAGTTATTAAAATAAGGAGCATTAAAAATTTTGATGAATTTTTATGAATTTACGGGATATGATATCAACAAGATCCAAAATGATGAAAATTCAGTTCTTCTTGTACGACTTTTTCCGTGCGTGTCATTATTTTTTAGCAGCATCCGCGGTTCGTGAAATACAGCCGCATGACAGAAAATCTATGATTTGATTTGACGTGACAGCAAGATAATGGATTCGAATGTCGATCATCTTCCAATACTACGGTGAAGAGTGATCGCGAAGACAACAGGTGCTCTTAATTCTTTGTCCGACACGTTGAAAAGATTATTAAATTATATCAGCGTGAAATCTGATTTAATTTTAAAATGTAATTTGGTTTTGATTGGAAATCAATGGTAATCCATTGAAAGTTTATGGAAATGATATCTCGAGGACTATTTTTATTCATTATTAAAATTAAAGTTCATGACGGTATAATTATAATATCCAGATTGTAGATTTGTTTGAATTTATAAAAAATTTAAATGTGCAGAAATAAATAACATTTACCAATTAATTGGTTAAATTTAAAGTTTGTCGAAGGTAAATGTCTCGTTAGAATATTTATGGAGTGGAAGAGATTTCTATTCAGGTTTCATTACTTCAGGTCTATCCATAAAAATACGAATTTCCATAGAAATTCTCAATCCATTAATATCTGTGTATCAACAAGTTTACGATAGTCAACTTAGTTAGAAATTCAACCATTTTTCATCGTTTGCTTCGAAGAATTCATCACTTTATCACATCGTCAAAGGCTTCAAACGATCAAACCTTGACGACCAATCGTGACATCCCGATACAATACGTGTAACGTAGAAAAATGGAGCATCGTGTACTATCCCATCTACATTCAGACAAAAGACTGAAACCCCCAAGTCCCATAACCATTACTTTAACAGTGGTACCATCAGCCTGATCAGTATTTTATTCGGTGCAAGCGTTCGAACACCGCCGAGGAACCACAAAACGCATCCTCGATTGGTGTATAGATCTGATTGGCGAGATCTAACGAGAAGAAACCCGCAGCTCGGATAAGATTCATAGAGGTGATCTAGCACGAGGGAGAAAAGACGTAGGAGATGGCAGACGTCCTCCTTTTTTTTTCTTCTTCCTCGTCTCCTTCCTCTGGACGTGAGTAATGAGCGGCGTGAGAGGCAGGCGTGGCTCCATCAGACGATCCTCAGACCACGAAAATCTTATCGGCCCGAATACGCCTGATTCTAGATTGAAGAGCACGGTTTCGTCGATGTGGGAGTGGGAATTACCGATCAAGGACCGATTTCAACACGACGCGGAATCACGTAATCAAAGATAGTCGTCGAAAGTTCGAGGAAATTCGCTTTTTACGGTTTATTGATTTGTTTTTGTCGTTGCTCGTCGTTGAAATCAGTGATCTCGCGTTGCATGAATATACGCAGATATCTGTTGCAATTGATGGAATTAAAGTTGTTAGCGTGATCGGAAAAACCAGTTATAATTTTTTATTCGATCTCCGCAAATGACACAGGATACACTCTGTATTAATAATCTCATCAAACTGAAAATTAAAAAGGTACGAGAAAATACAAATTTGCATAAATATCCGCAAACTACTGTGTGTATATCCCAAAACTGCAACGTCTAAAGCAATACGTCAACTGTTCCAACGAAGCAAACCTCGCCTGACCTCAAACTCCAAAACGTTCCTTTCTATTCTCCATTCCCAAATCCCACTAATAACACAGACCGATCCATACACGGCCTATTTCCATGAAGGCTACTCGGTAGCGTGATTTAGTATACCAATCCTCCGTTTCTTGCCGAAGCTATAGCGCAAAGGATCGGCTGCGGTTGTCTAGATCCCTCGGGCTAGCTTCTCATTACCCCTTGCCGATGCTTCTCGTAGGATGGGTCCCGCGATGGCAATGGTTGGATGGTGGCGGTCGTAATCGTGGCTCGCGTCTCAACAAAGGAATCGTTATTAAATGGCGCGCTCGCTGGGAGACGGTTCGCGTGGACAGTTCCCGTGAGGAAAGATGGATACGTTCAATCCAATCCACAACGCCCGCCTCGCCACAGGCCTGAGGGTAATTTTTATAGAAGCCGCGATTCACTGTACCACCGTTACTCTGCCACCCCCTTTTCTCTCTTCTCTTCTGTCGTCTTTCGAGCGAGTAATTTCTTGTCTAGGATCCCCGTTTCTTCTGTATCAAGTACGGAAGAAGAGGAAGAAGAGAATAAGGAGATTCTCTTCTTCTTCTTCATCTCCTTCTTCCTCTTTCTGTTCCTTTGCTTCTTCTTTTTCGTTGTGTAGGTTGTACTTCACCTTCCATCTTAGTGGCGGTTACCGGCGCCAAGATTCCAGATAAGACCGGGAGAAAAATGCGACCGAGTATCTCTTCCCTTCTACGTACTTACCTAGACGTAAACGATTTCGTGGATTAAAGATGACGCGCCGGGGAATTCCGGCCACGCCAACGAAATTCGAGACGAGGCTTGTGTGTGGAATTGCTGCGTGTGCCCAGAAGAGCTTCTTGATCGCTAGCATTAATTACGTCCCGCCAGGTTTCGATATACGCTGCCGTTCGTAAGTATTAGGACACTTTAAGAAAGAGAGATTAATCTCAGAAATTGCCAGAAACTTATTAAAGTTTCTTTTTTCGTATGACAGAAATTTTAGATTCGTATCATCATACATCGTCGTATACAAAGTGAACCAAACTTTAATTGTAAATTAAAACATATAAGTTCCTCGTACCTATCTTAGATTTCTTACACCTAACTTTTTCTAAAAGAATCTAAAAAAATCTTTGTTCCTATTTAACAAATTTTGATGTCGAATCCTGAGTCTGAAGTATTTTCGTTTTAGCGTCGATCTTAACACAGAAACCTCCAATTAACAAACAAATGTATAATTAGTTGATGATGCATTATGAACGAAAGTGTCAAAGATTGAATCGCTCAGGAGCCACGATCAATTTTGTATCGTGTTTATATTCGAAGCGTCTCGCGATTTCGAAACTAGTTAGTCGTTCCACTGTGTTAAGATTAAGAAATAGGCAAAGAAAAGTAAAAATATCGATCGGTGTTTTACAGAACCTTCTATTCTGTGTTAAAGAGTACAGAAAGAGAAAAATATGCATGACTAAAGTTTGAAAAAAAGCTTAACCGATGGTATCATAGAGTTCTTATTTCGAGTCTCCAGGGCGGAAAGAAAGGAAGGAAGAAAAGGTTTCTCTGTTCACGATCCGCCATCAATTTCAGGCAGTTTGAACCGTGTTAAATTGCCGTTGGGCTTGATAAAAGGAAAGGCGAGGGCCTAGTTAGTTCCCATTACACGCTAATACCTGTGTAAATCGGTCCTTAAACAAGATCGGCTCCACAAAGGCAGCAGCTGTCGCGTCAGGTTCTTAGCTCAAGGGTTTGCGTTCCTTCCGTAGACGGTAGATGCAATTCTGTATTCGATTATAGTCCTCTCTGTGAATTCTTATTTTCTTGAACTCGATGCACTTCGATTATCCAATCTAATTGAAGAACGGAGAACTGCGTATAATCGATTCGTTTAGATTTAGATGATCGAACGACAGGTATTTAAATGGAAGATCGATTGCTTATTACCGGGCGGTGAATATTTATGCGAATTCATATATCACAGGCTGACGAACGATTTTTTAATTATTTCTATATACAGGATTCAATTACGAGTAATTAAAAATGGAAAATATTTATGTATATGTTATCGAAAATTTTTTAAAGTGCTATTTGTTACCAATGTTCTTTAGGACATTTTGTTAGAATATTAATACTAATGTCTTAAATAAAATTATATGTTGAATATTAGTACTAATTTTAACTTCTTTTTTTTTTGTTTCAGGTACGTACGTTGTTAACACTCTTTCCTATCTAGAAAAACACGGTGAGTGTTTCAATCTTTCGTTGCATCTAATCAAAAGCATTGTACACCATTAAGAATTTCAATTTTATCAAACTTTCATTGTCATTGAAATCAAATGTTTAATTTATCAAATTTCTAGAAGCTAAGGAAATTTATTTTCTAGCGAAAACTATGTTCTTAATGTAAAAAAATGAGAATCTTGGGAAATATTTCGTTCTAAAGACACTCGCTTCATCGCTATTCGCATCACCTTTTAACACAACAACGCAACTCGCTGTAGCAACAGCACACAGGTAACTGTGTACGTGATACTTAGCACAATATTTGCTTCCATCATGTCATGAAATATAAAGCAAGCACAGCAAACAACTTTGCATAAAGTGTAGTGAAAGTTAAAGATTAAGGGGAGAAAGATAAAAGGAGATCGACTACAGCACAAATCTCTAAAAAAACAGAGACTGAAGATGTTCTTTAACGAAACAAATGAAGTATATACTAAATCTAAATATTATAACGAGTCATTGATTTCAATATCTTGTATATGTTCCAATATCATGCACGACCTACTTGTCAGGAACTTGGAAAACAATAAATTCCTCCACTTTCAAACGACTAGTAACAATAAGCTTACACTCAAACCTAGAAAAGATGTGTCTTAATCCACTTTTGCTATCTATGCTTTAACTAAAATAAAAAGAAAAAAGAAGGAACTATCTTCGACATAGAATCTTATTTCATTTGCGCGATTAAACGTTCTCGTGCGCACGAGTGAATTCACCGTTCGAACGAGTGAAGTTTGTCGAACCTTAGCTGTCTCTCGCCTGCACGAATCCTAACACTTACCGGTACTAATGAGTCTTCTCTCGAAGAGTGGTACGTAAGAGCGACTTCGTAATGATCGTTTATCTAAGTACTCGGACGTAAGTTTCTGCAAATTGACGTGGAGCAGAGAGAAAAGAAGGGAAGGGAAGAGAGAAGATAGAAGGAAAAAGAAGAAACGGGCGAACGAACGAACGAAAGAATGCAATAATAGAAAAGGCGTGTACGTCTTTCAAATGTCAAAGCAGCCCGAGCCAGCACGAGTTCGCAATTATACTCGGATTCTCGTTAAGACGGAGGATAGATGTTTTATGTTAAAGCTAGCCAGCAGCGCCCTCTCATTAAGAGTTCTTAAAAACACCTAACCTGGATTCTTGTTCCAGCCATGATTATCGGCTCCTTTGAATTCAAACCCAGAATTATCGGGAAGATTCGGAAGCTTGCGTTTCTCTTTTTCTTCGCCTCCTTCGGTTCCTTCCTCGTTTCCTTTCCCCTCATTTTTTCTTCTCTCTTTTTTTAATGGCCGGTTCTTAACCAGGCAAGAGCAACGCGCAGTTTAGATCGATTTTATTATAGGAAACGAAGTTTCAACTGCTTGTTTGGGTTCGACAGCGCAGAATTTTACGGTGATTACCGTGTGCTGGAAAAATACAGTGGGAAAGGAAACAAGCCCCGCAATTACATCTTAATGAGAACGAACGGTCACAAATCTCCGGTTAACGAGTGTTCTGGCGAGAAATCTCGATTGCGGAGGACGAGATCGACAGGTGAATTCGTTACAAGGGTTACTTCCAAGATCATTCGATAACAAATTGTAGTTTTGCGAAGAGGAAACAGTAAACCCTGAACAATATAGCTCGTGACATTATGAAAAAATTCCAGGCTTGGGTTAACCCTTTCACGACATATTTCTTCGCCTCTTTAAACAAAATTTGTCTATTCAATCATTAATAGTAGAAATACATTCTTTTGAAGTTCCGTACAAGCGTAATTCACTACAATTAGGATAAGTTTCACTGAAAAGTAGATACACGCCCAACGTTTAATTAGTTGCTAATTTAAACCAACTACTTTCTAAAATATTCATGAAAATACTCAAACTTGAAGTAAGTTAGTTTACTAAAATATTTCTGAAAAATCGATTAATCGTTGGATCATTCTACGACTACTTCGTGTTGCAAGATAGATATCGTTTATTTCTATCAATTAACATTCGAACACGTGGCACAGCTGCAATGCGATACCACTATTAAAAACGTACCCCATCACCGGAAGTGCGTTGTTTCGCCTGAACGAGAGATGGCGAACGATATAAGTACACGATGATGCCGAAGGAAACCGGATTAAAACAGCATCAAACGTGGAATGGATATATAATTACGTTAGTCTCGTGCTATCGGTTGAAAATAATAGGTTAGACGCGCTCTCGCGCATGGCGAGCGATAATTAGGTTGTATCAGGTTCGTAAGCCGCGTTCTAAGCGGATGCGCAAACGTAGCTTCCTTCAAACACGTTACGCTCTAATGGCACCCTATTATCTTTCGTTATAGCTGCAAAGTGTTACAAACTTTTCAACCTTATTTTTGTCCCTTTACCACGTGTCCCGTTTGCTTTCTAACGGGAACGTGAGTTAGAAGCGTTGATTAAAAGTCGATTGTATGACGAGAAGTAGTAAATGAGAATGTCCTAACAATCTTTTTTACATTATCAGCTTGATACGTATGAAACGTCGTGGCTCTGGAGTTTGAATTTGGCACGTCGATACCGCTCGTTGAATTTTGTCATTTTGTTAATTATCAACCAACTAAAGTGGAAGAAATTTAATATAAATCGCGTATATTCGATGTCAGGAAAAGTTTTACTTATAACTGTCGAGAGGATAGGTAGATTTTTAAATAGAACTCGAAGGAATACACCACAAAAATCATAAATATGTTACACTACCTCTTCCTGAGTGACTGCATTCCACATGATGTTTATTCGAGGAAATTTCGAAGGACTGAACTTCGTCAACTGCAAAGGCTCTCTAAATTTCCATTAGTAGAAAATATCGTGTATCTTTCATAATTAGGCTCTTGGCCAGAGTAGTTTGGCGTAGTTAGTAGAACGTCGGTGGGCTTCCAACCCTATTTCAAAGCGAAAGAGATCGCGGAGAATTTTAATGTTGGAACGGAACAGGGAATACGGCACACGTTGGTTGATGCGAAGGTAGAAGCGTTGCGGATAGCCCGGTTGTGTTCTCATTTACCTGAAATTTCACGTAGACACCGTGGCAAGCTTGTATACGAGGCTTTGAGGGTAGTTAAGAAATATCCACGTTTCGAGAGGGATAAGATTGTTCGCTACGTCGGGAATTTTCGACAAACTTTCTTTTACGCAAGTTTTGCCACTTCCGCTATTTTATATTTCCGCCGATCCTGTAAGCTAACTTCTCGGAAACTGTACTTAAAACGTGATTTTGCAAGCCGTTGTATTTTTCCACCGGTGTAATCAAAAGTACGCAGTCTTGTAAACTAGGTTACGCTTTATCCTTTGGTACAACGAGTTTTCTGTCGTTATTGGTTCGTTGGAAATCAAGCTTAAGCGACTTCTGTACTCGCGAATTCATACTCGCACTTTTATTTCAGCGACTCGTCTACTCGTTTCTCTTTTTTCTAAATTGTAAATTTTTTAGTTATGTCATTAGTTATGAGAAGAGCGAAGGACGAAATTACGATCAATTTAATAAAACAAAGAAGGAGAGGATGGTAAAAGAAATAGCATATTTTTACATCGGCGTTTGGAGTAAAATGGCGCGTTGCACGAGACGAAATTATTTAAAGCAGACTGCCCTTTGAAACGATTCCCTGACGGGAAGCCGCGATGGGAAGCAAAAAGGGAGCATCTCCCTTAGTTCAGCGAAGTGAGAGTCGTAAGAAAAGAAACTCCTACCCCGTCGCTATAGGCAATTTGACTTTTCTGCCCTTTGAGTCGATGATCCTGGGTTGTAAAGAAAGAATCAGTTCCGAGTAAACCACTCCACTAGAAGGGCCGCCTCTGAATAAGGTAATGTTCCAAAAGAAATTTTTTCCCTCCTTTCCCCCTCGCGTAAAACCTTTAATCGGTTAAAAAATGCTTACCCATCCACGTCCCCTTCCATGAATATTTTCTTTTTTATTACAGCTATCGCAGTGGCCTCGAATCAATTCGATTGGAAATAGGGGAAAGTGTTTTACGATGGTTTTTTATAGATATTTTAAAAGTTTCGTTCGTGAAAAAATCATTCCCTTTTTTTCGTGAAAGATAGAGCATAAAGTAGTCAGGTGGATAGCTTTTTATTTAAATATTTAATATAAACCAGAATTTTCAAAGGAGAATGTTTTGTTCTTTGACGCTTCAAACTTAAAAGCGTTACTATTTCTTGAATTTTTGACATCTCTTTTAAATTCTGGTGGTTCCTTTTTTGGCTCATTTTTGTTATCGTTCAATAGAGGCTTTACGTAATGGTACATAATTCACGTAATTTCGTTTAAGAAAATTTTGAACGTTCTCTGAACATCGATAAACATGTGTGCAAAAATACTGATCCACAAAATTCAGAGAGAATAATTTTTTTTTAATAACTATTTCATATTCCGATAGATCAAGTAGATTTACAATAATTCGGAGCTTGTCGTATAAGTCGATGTAACACAAAGAGTGATACAATAATAGAGATAAGCGCAACAATCGCTCAAATATGAGGCGCGCATTATTTTTCCAATTAACGTGGTCGAAAAGTTTTAATTAAAATTTAACTGGCAACAGTTAGAGGGAAGGACATGTGTAGTCTTGCATCCCTCGGGTAAACCGCGGACATTGCCAACGAAAACGTACGAATTAAGCAAATAAAATCCTCTGTTTCGTGACAGTACAGTTTTCGAGCATTTATCGCCGTGCTACTCAAATTAAATATCAACTAAATCTACCTGCTACGAATTTGATTATCAGATAATGGAGAATGCGAGCGAATGAGATTCATAATGCGTTTTGTTTTCCATTAAGATGAATGGATTTTCGTTAAAAGCGATATGGCAAGTGTTTGATAATAAGGACTACAACAGTTGATAAATATATTTTTTACACCATCGCTACCTTCAAGTAAAATGAAGAAATAATGTACAAATGATGATTAAATTTATCGATATACAGAATATTAGATCTTAATATATATTAGGTTGTCCGAAAACCTTTCGGTTGTCTTTCTTTTACAGACACGTCTTTTACAACGACGCATCTTTATACAAACATGAAACCTAATCTGTCGAGCGTTGTTATCTTTATTTTGATAGAACAAAATGGATCATACGTAATTCGATAAGATAATATAAAATAGAAAATATTGTGCATTCATTATTTTCTGATAAAACGAAAGAAACTTTTCGGACGCCCTAATAAAATGTTCTACATAAAGAAAAAGAAGGAATTGTTCGTTTTGACCTGGCTAGTAATTCTAGAACTCAGAAAGGAATAAAGAACAAAGCAATTTAAAAATATCTGATTAATGTAATTAAGCTTTTATCGCGTAAAACATTTTATACGTATCAACAATTTTATCGTATTAATCGGTACAAGGTATGATACGATGTCTTTCATTTTAAATTAGTTATTAAAAAGAAGCGTTTCTCCTTAGCGTCATATCCTATCTAGAAAGATAAACGAACTCATCCAGAACTAGTTTCCGAGGCAAGGTGAAATTGGCATTCTCACCGACGTCTGAATGCCAAGATTCGACGTTAGATTTTGGACACAGGATATTAGCAGAGCGGTGGACGCTCTGGGAAACGTGCAGGAATTCAGCTTGGAAACATTCTCCTCTGGCTGTATTATCTGTTTCCCCGCTCGAATTCCCCCCTTGCAATCTTGTTGGCTGGAGATAAGACTAATTACCATTGTATCCATGGAGAATGGTTCATATACCATCATCTTAGAAATCTAACCCTTAATAATATCGCTGTCAGTCAACAAGCTACCTACAACGAATCGGTTAATCGCGTTTAACCAATAACACTACGGAATCCCATGCTTACCAAGCGTAATTGTAAATGTTTTGATATCGTAGCATGCTCTGGAATCAGTCACTTCAAACATGCTGGAATATTATACCTTGAAATAGGATTTGTTGGTTGAATGATTTTAGTCGTGAAATATTTGGTTATTGAAAAAGTTAGTAGAGCAATTAAAATTTAATTAATATGTTCACAGTGATAAATATATTATGATTTGTGTATAGATTGTTCTTTTCAGGTAGCTTTATGAACATTTTTTCGAAAATCTCGTTTCCGATAATGATTTTCTCTCTAATCTTTCTCATTAAAATACATAAAACGTGCTAGGAACTTATGGAAGAAAATTTTCAGGATTTGATAATCTTTGATTAAAAGTTAGATAATTTTTATACTATATATAACTTAAGAAGAAAATAAATGAAAGTTTTATTAAGATTGGCGCACATTTATACTAGTAATAAAATATTTTATGTGCTCGTGCCTATGACAGACAATTGAACAAGAAATTCATAGAATGAAGTTTGAAAGTTTACTAAAAACTATTAAAGCTAGTTTTACTACTAAAGTTGTGACGGATCGATTAACTAGAAAGATAATTAAAGTTTAACGACCAGCAATTTATTTTATAGGGTTTTAGTTCACGAGGTATATAATATTGTATTTATCTTCTGGTGTCATTTCTATTTATTTTCTTAACGATATCTTAAGCTTTAAATTATATTTTCTCTGTAATTTTTAATTACGCAAACACAATGCGATCGTTTCATCCATAATACAACTACAAAACTTAATTGCTTAGTGTTGTATTTATTATAACATTAACATACTAATTAATTAGATGAAAATATTATATTAAATTTCGTATCATTCGACCATGCTATCGTACAAGTATACAAATTTGATACTGTGAGAATAAAACGCGAAACCTGATGAAAACCTCTTCATTGAAAAATGAGGCTATGTGTAAATACCTTTTCTAACCACTGTATATCGAACACCGATACAAAAAACCGATAAAACACATTCCTACGCGCATACAATTTTCTCCATATTACAAAGTCGTGAATTCAGTACCGAAGCAGGTGAAACTTACCGCGGACGTTATGAAAATTTACGGATATTAAATGCCCGTGGACGGGCATGGGCATTAGAAGTTTTTGCCTCGTGCGAAACTTTGCCCTTCTTATCTGGCTTTATGGTCGAGTGCCGTTTCAGAAAGTGGGCTAACGTGAGTATCTTGAAGCAGACGCATCGATCTCTCGGGACACTCATAAAGACGCAAACACATCGGCCCGAGGAGAACGCGGAAAGAAACAAGAGCCAGGAACTAGAATACAATTCCGGAAATTGTAGTGGACAGTGTCTACATACATGGGAGAAGTAGTTCATCCCTCAGGGGGATAACTCGGTCCGACACTGTGCCAGTGACACATCGCTGATAACTTTTACACAGACGATCGACAACGGAAGCTGACGGAAACGAACGATTCTACCTTTCAGTGTAAAGCATTATGCGGAATTTTAAATCTTAGAATGGTCTAATTATATGCTGTAATCGAATCTTTGCTTTTCTTGTTTTGAAAAACGTAAGGAGAATTTAATAAATCGTGGATGTGGTTTGAAACATTTTACGGCTAGATAGTTTTCTGAAATTTCTGCTCCAATTATTTTGGTATTGATAAACTCTTTGCTTATTGATAAACGTTTCGCATCTCTTATTTGATGTGGAGTGTAACATGAGATCCCTTTGGATTAAATATTCAAAACTGAAGTTCCGTTTGTGTGGGCAAATAGATCAGGTTTGGTTTCGTTGTTTGTGGGTACATTTCGTCAGTTTCGATAGCAAGGGTCGTCGAGATAATTTATTTATGCAGCAAGTCCGAGGTCGAGACTCTTGTCTTCCATGCAACCTGCTGGGCCAACCAGTGACAAAGAGAGCTGGTGTCGGTAAAGTTGCTAACTTTATGCTCCGCTTGTTTAGATTAGGCAGGAAAGCGGTTCCCCGGTTCTCAGCATTGTTGGTAATTTGGCACCGACTTTGTTACGAACCAGCCGGTGCCTTAGCTGTAATCACGAAGCTGGACGAGTTTCCCCGAGTCTGAATCACAAGAACCTTCGAGCTGCTCGTATAGGTATTAGTCGAACCCTTGGTTCGAATCTGCAAGACTGAATATCAACGCCAACTGACTATGCTCGCTCAGCAGTTGACCTGGTTTCTACGTTTATCGCATGGAAACGCGCAAATGTTCCAGTGTTGGCGTAAGATTAATCGTTAATTATAGCTAGTGCTTGATATTTCATTGAATGGCGATCAGAGAATGCTCGCCTTATGATAATCATTTTTACGTGTTTCTAAAATCTACAGTACGCGTGATTATCGTTGCGTCGAGCTTTCAGTTTGAGATATAAACTTGCAATACGTTTAATTCATTTAGTAGTGGCGTTCAAAAATGCGAAATTAACTCGTACTAGGAACTATAAATAGTTTATCGTAATGTTACGAATACTTCGATTTCAAATGTAAATTATCGTTTTCGATATAGTGAATCATGCAAGTAGTCTGATTTGGCCATATTCATCGTTATAAATAGTTAACTGACTTTTCTCATCTTATTACTGAATACTCTCTTGTTATAAAATAATACTGAATTACTCGCCACTCGCAAATACCATTAACCCATCCATTCTTTTTACAAGCTTCAGCAAATACTGCTTTCTTCTTTCTGCCGGTAAATTCCAGGCGCGATCGCAAGTATAAAGTACCGGTTTCAAATGAACCCTGCGGAGCGTGAAAAAGTTAATCGACCCCTTTTTTCTTTTCGTGTCCCGTTACCTCCACCATTCTCTTGATTTCTCCTTATTAAGGAAGTCAGCTATGAAGCGACCCTGCGGAATGCGAAGAAGAATTCCGAAATTGGCATTACATTGGAACATCCACGGCGGATTGGCAAGTGGAGAAAGTAAGTTCGCGAGGCGGGATGGAGCGTGGAAATCGACGGGTGCGACAGTTGGCAACTGTTCTGCGGTTATTGGAACCGTATAAACAGTCCACTCGTTCGCTGGAACTCGTGACGTCACGACGATCGGAAAGTTATCGGAGAGTACATAGCGAGGAAGTGAAGCGAATGGTTGGCTAAACGGCTGCTAGATACTTCGTGAGGGTACGACCCTGTATTTCCTCTTTTTATTTTTTCCCTTTATGCTTCGTAAGTTCTTACTCGTTACAACGTGCTTCCACGCACCTGGCGATCGTGGAATTAAGAACGCACGATTATTTATAACGACTCGACCCTCGCGACTGAATTTCTATTAAGTTCCACCGCTGCGCTTTCTCCGGACAGTTTCTTGGGAAAATTATAAAGGACGAGTGTATTTAAGTGCATTTTTAATCGGCGGTTTTCGCGTGCGGATTTTTATTAACATCTTGAACCGTGTTGTTGCCTGAGGGTTATCTCGATGCTAACTCCGGAAGAAAAAACTAGTCGACTCCGTTTCTTATTAATTCGATCCATTTTCCTGACTAGTGTTATTTTTTGAGAAGAATAAGATAATTTAAAAATGAAATTGTGAATTGCAATTGTAAGATAATATTTTGAACTCCGTCGCTTTCTTGCACTACTTTCGAATATGGATACTTTTCTAGTGACTCATATGATATGTAAATTTCGCTATATATTGAATATCACGATATGCCAATAATTACGATGTTCTATTTTAGATGTATTATATTTCATACATGAACATTTTACAGAAATTTCATTTTACGTTGACTTTGGTGCGAATTAACGTTTTTCAAACATTTTTAGAATGATAGAAGAAAATTAAAATTAACTATCCTTCACACTATGACTAGGTGAAACGATCACGAAGCTTCGTGAGACACACGATGACGTTACACAAGAAAGTTAGCAGCTTAGCGTTAACACTTGACAAATTATGCTCTTCCTTCTCTTTCACCGGTGATGACGATCTCCATATTCAGAAGCAACAACAACCACGTTCCTCTTTCTCATACACTCATATTTAACACGCCCTAACAACTGACACAACCAAGTATACACACACACACACACAAATATATATGTACATTCTACTTCATAAGTATCTATATTAGGAAACTTTCTGCTTATATAACTACGAATAACTATGAATGATACAAAGGAGTAATCAATTCTGTATTATTGCAAGGTAATCGTGTACAAACTTATAAAAACTATTTGCAAGAATTATAACAGGAACATGATGAGTGCGAATTAAGTATCATACACACGATCGCCTAGGCTCGTTGGAAAAGTTTCGAACGAATTAAATACAAGGATCCAGAGATGTTTATTTAGAAGTCTGGAACGACGATAGAAAATAGAATTACACGAGTGGCAGGGTCGTTAAAGCTTTCAACAAGTTCCTAACAATTTCTGAGATTAAGTTCAGATACTGTAAATGTTCTAATATTTGTGAACGGGAGTGTACACCGTTGTTGTCGGACTCGGCGAGTCGTCTAGTTTGGCTGTAATTAATAAGAATAAAAGTAGACACAGCGTCGAGGTGGATCGAATGAGTTTGATTAATCGTCTAGTATAGCATTGATGGATGGTCGTGCTTGAAATCTCGAAGCTTTATTTTGACCTCGATTAATGCACAATCTCCATAATCCTTTCGTTGTGTAAATTAGTCTAAATCCAAGGGAACATCGTTAGCAAGCCTCCGACGCGAGTTAATGTAGATAAATTGAAAAGCTGATAACACGAGCTTATACTAGATCGTGCCAGTTTTTAAGGCTAACGAAATGCTACTTTTTCTTCCTTTTTTCCCCCGTTTCTTTCCAGGTTGATATGAATAGAAATTTATTATGCAATTCTTAAGGAAATAAGGAAGTTATCTTAAGATTCTTATAATCGGTTAATCGTGCCGTTCATTGTAATCGTTATTGACTATTCATGTTTTAGAAATTACAATTTTTGTTACGATAATAGTGCCAACAATTATTCATTTAAAATTACTTCTTATAATGAAGTAAAAAATATTGAATCGGAGGGAAAATATTTGAAAAATTGAGCTCATTAAATGTATCAGCAATACTAGCGTATTCACAATTCTCTGTAGCGACAGAAATGATCTCGACAGGCTTGAATTACGACGTGGCGCGACTCTCACGATTTGTCGAAGGATAAGGGCGAATGTAAAAAATCTTACAGGATACAGGATCATGATTTCAACGTTAATCGAGCATTTCACTGGTCGCGAACCACCCAAGTAGTATGACGGAATGGGCAACACATGTTTGCAGTCGCGAGCAGCAGACTGTTTCGCACGTCGCGATTAATCTTACATGCGTTCTGCGAATTTCGTCTCGGAACACACGCGCAACCAGAAGACCCAAGAGTTGTTGAAACGTGTGGAAACTGACAGCCATCGGTGGAACAGAATCGCCAAGAAAGATCATCATCGTGATAAAAGGCAGCCTCAGTTTCCCTAAGTACGATGCAAAAGGAATATTTTTCTCGTCTGAGATTCGCATCTTTGTGTCACGATTTTTGCATCATAACTCTCCATTTTGTACATAAAATGACGCTGGGGATGATTGAAATACATATAGCCCGCTATATTTTTGTGAAATGATAGCTTTCATTAGTTTACTTTCAAATTCTACCCCATAAATATTATTAAATAATGCAATTTGCGCTAGAAACGAAAAATAAATTACTGAAATCACGAAAAATTCTTGAAAGCGAGAAAAATAATTTTGCAATGACTTGTAGCGTCTCAAAGAATTTATCGATCAAAATCAAATTTTAATAACTTAAATACCACGTTTCTTTTTCGCTATTAAAATACGCGAATATCATAACAAAATGTTTATATTTCGCTGTTCCTCGTATTTTGTTGTCCCTTATATTTCGTTTCGTCCTACGCGTTCAATGATTCTGCAGATTTGCTTCATTTACATGGCTTTCCTTAAGTTTTACACGTTCATGAATTCTTTATCGTTGCCGGTTTCCGAAGCAGAGAATTAACCACGCATAGAAGAATTTATGCTCTGCCTCTGTACAATCTGAAATACCACTAACACGTACATTAGCATGTTGTTAAGTGCATGGCACGTACGTGTAGATACCACAAAAGATGAGGTTAAAATATTGCTCGCGCTGATAGTGCCGCATGTTCGCTATGCAATTAACGTTAACGCTACGATTTAACGCGAATATAACAATCTATTTCGCTGTTCATGCGCGTCAAACTTTCCAACGCGACAACACTAAAGTTCTAACGAATTGCGTGTATTAGTGAGGCACGTATTTCGACGATATTTACGACGATGGAGATTTCTTTCTGCACTTTTAGAATTTTTAAGCTCGACTGCGTGTGGCTGTTGAGAAAATATGTAAATTAGGTTGTTCCACTATAGAGAAAAATGTGTGAGTTAGGTTGTTCTCGGGGTAAGTGTATAAGACAAGACATTTATAACATATGAAACATAATATATAGAGTTGATACAGTTATTACTAAAAACATTATCAAGCCTAATGCAGTTCTATTTTGTTCCTCGAACTTTCCATGCGCGTTGCACGTTTCATTATAATTCCTATTGAGAATAGTATTTCAAGGAAAATATAATATTTAATTTATTAAATATAATATTTAGTTGTCATAAAAATAAAACAGGATTAGTTGTACAATTCGGATACACTAATAAACTATTTGATAAAGTATAACATATGATAAAAATGGGGTAGTACATATACTAAACTCGGGGTTGAAAAATGGTATGGCAGTATCACTACTTCCGTGATCATAACAAACGCTCTGTTTGATAGCGGTAGTGCACGGTACAAGTACATATTGTCAAATCAGAAAATTTAGAACACCACCAAACTTTCTCTAATATTTCTACCTATATTTTGATTAACCTTCGAATCATCATAACTGAAACTATTAATGCGATATAAAAATTTCTGTTAATTCTTGTGTATTTATTTTATCATAGAAATTGAAAGATTCACTAATAAATTAATAAAGCGATTACATTTAAAGTCTATTTATAATTTCAAATAACACGATAAACCAAAATAAAAAATTCCAATAAATCTTCTAAATCGACGGTACTGTTCGGGGCGAAAGAGGAGTAAACTCGAACGAATCGTAAAGGTATCATACGAATTTCATGGTGGAATTTATCGCGGCGGACGATTGCACATAACAGTGCTGAACGACGTTCCACCATGAAAATCCAGGATCGTCATGATTTCACGTCGGGTCATCGTAGGTAGCGCAAGGAGAAGGACAATTCTTGTGCATTTTTCACGGCCAGTTCGCAGAAGAAAGCTCGCGAAAACGTTCTGGCAGCGTGTGCGGTGTGAGATGCATTATTCGTAGATTGCAAGGGAAGAGAGAGGGCTTTTCGAGTACGTCCGTCGCTGTTTCAATAAACTCATGGGAATCGACAACGCGTACGATAGGTTGTGTGTCGCCAAAACCGGCTGGTGGTGCTGGCAGCGGCTCTGAAATATTAAACGATCCACCGCCGACTGCAGTACACGCGCGTTCTCGCTCACGCCCACGTGTGCACCTATCTCCCGTGCATAGTACACCCATGTTCATAAGTATTACGACACTTGCGAAGACTTAAGTTAGCTATTAGAAAATTATTAAAACGAGAATTACTTGGTTGTATGAAATGTATCATAATTTCTTTCAAGTTTGAAGTTGGCGTGTTAATACTTGGATCGTGGTGTTTGCAAAATATTAATATCTCCAACAATTATTTTATACTAAAATGTCATTTCGATATTCAATATTACAATAAATTCTCTAACCGTGTATAATGAAACTTGTGACTAAACTTGTTACTTAATAAAATTTAGGTAAATTTCACTTCGATAGTTACTAGAAAATTATTAATGTTTAGAATTATCTCAATGAAAAAAATCTTATTTTCATACATTTATTTATCATAAGAAGATAGTATAAATAATGTAAGTTCCAAGGAGAATGTCTTTGTGCGAGAAAATTCTTGCAAATAGATTCAACAAATATTTTCTTAGATACATCTATCCAGTTACAATCTTACATAAGTGCAACATTCCGATAGATTAATCGTTTCATTGATAATTTACATTAATTATCACGTTCCGAATGAGATCAGTAAGTGCTTGAATACTTGTGAAGGGGAATGTACACGGATGCTGGGTGCTGCACCGATCTACTGTTTTACCGGACCAGCATATACCAGCATATTAGCCAAGCTCTGATGTCCCTACGTGTATAATTAGGAAGATGTTCATAGGTTCAACGTACATACGATAAATATTATAATTAGCCGGATCAGTGTAGACCCTAAACATTTGCATGACGATTCTTGCTGTGCTCTTCGACGAGACCGCTTTGGGGAACCAGTAGTCGTTCATTATGGAACATGGAACGAGATAACATATTACAATAATTTTTATGTTACCTCGTTCTATGAATCCTATTCCTCTTATATCGTTTCATACACTTATTCTACTTCCTTTAATTATTCAATATAAACATACCAAAAATCATATTTTGTTCATACTTGACAGTCGAAATTAGCCAATAACCAATCGTCACAGTGTCAATCCTTATCTCTCCAATGCTGTCGCTTGAAATAGAACATTGGTTTGCGATCGGCAATATTGCTGGCGATTTCAATAATAAGGTTTAAAAACATTATACTTCACCTAAAGAATCACGTTCACTTTCAGTACAAAGCCATTCACACATACATAGCATGTACAAACATCAACCGTCCAGCCAGCTATTGGAATCTATCGGAAGACTAACGCGTCTCGAAACGCGTTTCAGATGAACAGTTTGCTCCCGGCGAAGCATCGAACGATTGGTCGATCGAGCATTGTTAATTCCTCAATTATCCCAGCAGCTAAATCGAATCCCCATTTATTAATTAACGCCGCGGTAGACGCATCAGGCGGCCTGGTCCCGCGTAACGACACGTATTTTCCGACGAAATTGGGCTGACGTGCCGTATGGAGTGCGTATTGGGAATCGGGAGTCACTCGATTCCGACCACTGGCTGGACGATTGCTCCGTAATGCCTGGACTATGTGTAATACGATGGCCCTGCCATTGTCATGGGACTGGATCCGCGTTGCATGGGATCCCAGTGTCGCGCCATGCTGTCTATTATGCCAGGCAGTGGCATCGAACTGGGGGAACCACCGCGTAAACGAGTTACATCGTTACCAAACGGGCTAATTGTAATATTTACTGAACTCTGCAGGTTACAGGGGACACTCCGCTGATATAGTGGCACCATGTAATCCGATTGGCTGCCGGAGACTGCGAAACATTTCATAATTAGTCACAGCCTGGAAAAATTTGGACGCTGTGTGATGGATTTTCGGGGGAATTCACACGGGACGATTATGCAAGCTGTAATGGACTATTCGTGTTCTTTGAGAATGTCGTTAAATTGGTTTTCATGTAGGAAGAAAGTAATGCAGTGGCTCGCGAAAACTTCAGCATACATCTATATAAAACATTTTCAAACTTTCATTAACAGTGCAACGAGACACGGCTAACGCGATTATTGTATTTTGTCAGGTTTGAAGTCAATCTGAGAATATATATTATATAAAAGTTACTAAATACTTATTGTAAATATATACTTAGTGAAAAATTAGTATGCAGTATGTATAACGTCAATGTTTATTAATATAATGAATAATTGACTATTTAAGTACTTCTGTGATCTCTGTCAGATATGATACATCTTATTATAATAATACATATACAATTTCATCTTTTATAGTCATTCATCTAACACTTTCAAATATTTTAAGCAATTTAGAAGGCGATGCTGTGCGAGGTTAGAAAACGCAATCACTGTAAACCTTCGGGAACAAGCTCTCGAGTAGAATCAATTTTCACGTAAATTATACTTGAAACGAGTTGCATTGTAACTCGGTGCAGAACGATCGTGAAGTTTCTGAATCGATATAACATCGTCGCGTCTTGATTTATGTCGCGTACAAAAGATAGCTGTGTACCGTGTACCATGCTACACGGAATCGCATGTATTCAACTCCGGCAAACATAGATTTACCGTTTATCTTGACCGTCTAATGGTCGAAGAATAAGTCCATTCCCCTCGTTTCATGTCGATGCATTGACTACATATTAATAGGAGTGATGGGATCGAGTTCAATATGGTCTTCTACACATATTCAATCTTTGCTACATTTATTTTCGAATGAAATCTCAAAGCGTTCGGTATAACCCACATATTCCATTCGTAAACAATTCCATTGATAAATGTTCAAATATTTTCAGAAATAACTGTAAGCTTCGTAGAAAGATTCTACAGAGAATTCTAATCCAGTGGATCAATATTCGAGCCAACTTGCGACGAGCTTGAGGCCATCGCTAGTTAATGGCGTTCAGGTTTCTCTTTCGCGATACACGGCCGACACGGTATAATGGAGTGATCTCGAACAGAACAAGCGAAAACAAAGAGAATCGCGAGTGTGAGTAAGCTCGCAAGGACTGGCACGCGCTGCTGTGTTAAATACCGCAGAGCATACGGTCCAGGCTGCGCTCTACACGCACCGTAAATGGCTGCAAGAAAGACTCAAACGGCCGGCGATTCGTGTACTGATGGAAATTGGACCGTTGAAAGCCCGTGTCTTAAGTGTTAAGTAAAGCGCAGCGCATTTGAAATTGCTTTGCCAGCCGCGATATTGCGCGAGGTTCTACACGAACATCGTATTTGTGTCTGTGCGAACGTTGGTTAAAGTCGAGTAAGAAAAGAGCCTCGTCGAAAGCATAATCAACGATATATACTAAATGTGATACAAGATATTGTGCTCTGTTTAATGGAATTGTTCTCTGATACACGTGCAACATGGTTCACTTGTCTGGATATTTATTTCGTAGAGTTGTGCACTTTTATTTTGAAAAACTTTACTTTGAAACGTAGTATAGTGAAACATAGTATTTTCTATAAACGTAAAAACCATGTTTTTTAGAGTATTTAATACGCACAGCCAAGTAGACTACTAAGAGAAACTTTATTTAAAAAAAATATAATCCTTGTACTATGTGTATAGAAAGATCTGACATACAAATTTACTATATTTCAAAACTCTAGAAAATAAATATATACGATATGTACCGAGTTAAATATATATGTAATACAATATAGAGAGCAGAAAGAACGTTCTCTTCAGCCAGTGTCGATCTACAAAGGAATTCAAGGGAATGGCAATTTCAGCGAGCCATATTTATTGCTACGTAGCAGGTACACGTTTCGAGAGCAATATGGCACACGTGGTTGGATGGTGTGTCACCGTCATTTATTACAGTTTTAACGACCAATGCGTTTCGCGTGGCCGGGTCATCACTTTTCCGTTTGAGAAGCTCGCAAAAGAGGTAAACGGCCGGTTGTCAGCGTGGTCGCGCGCGTGCACAATGACACACACACATACACACACAAAATTAAATGTCTCGTTAACCTGCGGCAACCACCGCCACGAGACTTTGTCTCGCGTCGAATAATGTCATTCGAATCTGGTCTTGCGTGGCTCGTTGCATGAAACGCTTCAAAGATGCTCAAATAAAAAACCGTAACGCGAGCTTTTGCTCAGAGCCAGAGAGCCGCGCTCGTATACGCTCCGGTCTACGTGTTGCATGCAAATTATACGCGGACAGGATCCCGCCGCGGTAACAAGATCTCATTTCGAGTCTCGAAACTGATTCGTTCATGCCGAGTTAAATTTCTTCGCGCGGACGTGGCGTTTTTAGATATTGTAATTTGTTTTGTGCAACAGAGAATTGTTCGACTAGATCTTTGATCATTCTGATGCATAATATTTTTGTTATGTATCAGTCAGATGGAATAAGGCTTTAATTAGGATATTTGTGGTAGAAATACCACTTTGCTTTTTTATTGAGTTGCACATCAAATGTTACTTTATCGTATTTTATCATACCTTTAATCGCATTTATATCGTATATTTAATTAGAAGTATTCTCCATGCCATTCGATATGCTTTTTCAACGGCCATTTTCTTTCGGTGTTGCAGATTTGTTACGCGCGTTTCAATAAAGTGGCGTAAAAAGACATTTGAAATAAAGACGTTTTATACGAAAAGAAATGCAACTCCAGCAAATAATCATTTCCTTATATTTATACTGGCAATACATTTTAAGGAAACCAAGAAACGTTGTATTTTTTAATATCTTTCTAGAAACACTTTGTACGTCACTTTTGTGCTCTAGGTGTCATTTCTTGTTGTCGAAATACCGTTTACGTTGCGTATTCTACGAAGACTGCGGTATAAAATAAAACGTAGGAGGAACGGTCTAATGCCTTATTTTCTTGCTGTTATATCGTATTGATATTTCACCTTTATACCTGTAACTTTATGCTCCTGTGTAGTGTACGTTTCACGAGCGCTGTTTTCTATCATCCGTTTTACGTTTCGACCCGATAGCCGTTGGCCATATATTAAGATCCTGTTAGTATAGCTTCTGCGTGCTCGTGTATACCTCTATCTAACAAAAATGGAGCTACTAGGTGGAGATATAGCAAAAAACTGACCTTAGATTATGCAAGATCCCCTAAGATTCTTGAAAATATTGTTAGACGCGAGTTGAAAATTTCTATCATTTTTTAAAAATAATATTGTACATTTATAATTTTAACAGAAAAAGACTTCTCTAGACGTTTCAAGATTTCTCTAAACGTCGTAATTAAAAAGCAGTCAAAGTTACTTATTAGCGACGTAAAATGCAAATTACAGAGGGGTATGGAACGCTATAAGAGACAAGCAATGTTACATTTCCCCCTTCCTTCCACTTACTTACGTTATCGAGCCGAGTCTCTTCCTTGTTACATTTCCTTACTATTCCTTCCTTTGCCTTCAGATATTGCGGTTGCTAAATGGATTCATCAGCATTACCACGTCAGTCTGAATGTGGCTCAACCGTAGAGGTGGTTCACCCTTTTGCTCCTTCCGTCAGACTTCTCTCATCTTTGTCAATATACTTCACCCAGTTTGTGGCACGCGTAGTACACAAGATATGGGAATTCATTGGCCCGCTTTAAATGATTACATCTGATTCTTAACATCGATCCAAAATACATCAATACAAAATTAGCAATGACAAAAATTTGATTAAATTAAAATGAAAAGGGAAATAGGTGTACTTCCGCTGCTATTTTTGAAGTTAGGATTTTCATTACGCTTTTTATATTATTTCGTCTACCTTTATAGTTCATAATATAACTATAACCCGCTTAGAATGTAAAAAGAAACAGTATTATCAATTTTATATAGTACAATATACATTAACTATTAAGTAAAGTACTTAAACAGTAAAAATTGTTTAAGAGATAAAGTCCATGCGAGTGTCGTTAATTTCGAAGCTGCGAAGCTCGAAGAAGCAGCTGGATACATAGTAGTCAGTAGAACTAGAAACACCGCAATCTGAGAGCTCGAAGAAACAAAGCTTCTGTAGTACGCAAATCGGAAATCTGCAATTCACACAAGTTCGGAATACATTGAAGAGATAGGGAACTATTGAAGAGTCAAACTGGTGACACAGAGTATATGCAGGGACTAAAGATTCAAAGGCTGACAATCACCAGGCACTGTAGACTCGGAACAATGCTTTAACAATCCAGAAATTCAGTATATCAGACGTAATACATTCCAGAAGGCCAGATACGCGACAATCAGCATATTTGGGTTACGTTCCATGGAACTCCGTTTGTACTAAACGTGTACGAGTGATTACAGGTATAATAGGAATGTCGCGTAAATACAGCATAATATTTGTTTATTTGCAGATACCAAACATATAATTTTTTAGAAAGCTGAGCACGATGTTTATATTCCTTTTGTGTTACAAATTAATTTAGTAGGCATTGACGATTTATCGGCATTATGTATGTACCAGAATGTAAACCAGTTTGATTCTTGATTAAACCATTTAAATCTTTTCTAGCTGCAAAATTTAAAAATCAATGAATGCATAAACTATATGTTAAACCTACAGACATGTAGAATTATCAAGAACGTCAAGATATTGAAACAAGGCAAGGCATTGAAAATCATCCAGAAACATTCCAGTAAAACTGCACTAATCTTCATTTGCTTAATACCAGTATGGTGGATATTGGAAGTTTATAAGAAAATAAGACATTTATTTACTTGAAATCTTCACGAAATCTCGAATTTGTAAATCGTCTGATTTAGAGTTTTTATGGTGTAAGCACTTAATCGTAGAGTGTATATCGAATGACGACAATAACATAGATTATCAGTTTTATTAACACGGAAAACACATTAGCATTGAATTTATGGTACAATAATTTATGATCTAATATTATACTTATATAGCACGTGTCGGGTGTCCTAATCCCAAAATCCGATTCAGTTCAAGTCCCTTGGTTCCAGAGTAATCCACTTTGGATCTCTAGTGAGACTCGTGTCCATAGTCTGCGAACATCCTCGTGTTGATCTCATTCGAATTTTTTTAAATATCTTTCACCCGAAATTATAATTGTTCATTTTCCGTGTTCTTAGTGTTCTTAGTATCGTACTATTCGAGTATATTTTGGAATCTGCAATGTTGCCAATATATATTTTGGTTTTTTCTTCCAATCTTTTCGTGAGAAACACTATATGACAAGTTTGAAACGTGAGTAACGAGTATACATATTTAGTTACTGAAACTCTACGTATTTCTCCTGTTCAATCATCAAAAAATGTACTAGCTCGATTGGAAAGTTCGATCCTTGCATATTTGCCACTTTATTTCGGAATTCTCGTAAATTGCGTGTAATTGGAATTTAACTACTAAAATACAAGCTGTAAAATCTACACTAAAATAAATTTCATCGACCACTTAGCAATAAATTTCCTTTCTTAAAAAAAAAAAAGAAATAAATGAGGAGCAAAAAAAAAAAAATAAAATTGATTTAACTTCGAAAATACTAACAGTAAGATTCCAGAAAAAATAAAAGCTCCTAATAAGGAATCGCTTTATCGGCACAAGCACAAGTTCTACGAATTCTACTTTGGATAAATTTTTGTCAGCGCTTTATACCATAGACGAACGACTTTGGTAGCGCGTGCTACTGCCAAGGTTGCGCGCCCCAACCCCCTTACACTGCAGTATCCGGGTTTCTCATGGTATCCCGGTATGGCAGGGGATTTAGTTGTATTTTATTCAACCACTTTATTCCGGGAGTTGTCACACCTTTACATTTCCATTGGCTGCAGTCAGCATCTGGCGCGTCGCTGTCTATTTTTGTACGTACACTCCCACTCATAAATAGCAGAACACCTTTTGATTTCACGTAAGATATGATAATTCGTTCAAATTATCAAGGAAATGATTATAAGCAGTCATGATTTTATATTCGTGCAAGGTAACCACGCAAGAAATTGTAAAAGCTCAAGAGGAACATGATAAATATAAGTTAAAGAACATTACGCATGATTTCCTAATCTCATTGGAAAAGTTTTGTTTTGATTAAATGCAAACCTCAGAAACGTTTATTTAAAATCTTAGTTGAAACTTAGAGTTACGATAGAAAAATTGAATAACAGAGTATCGAGATTGGTTAAAACAATGATCATGAGACATAGTGAATATAAACGAGGACGAATTTAACGTTATTGTATGCAAAAATAAGATTTTTATTGTAACGTTCGATATACGTAAATGTTTATTCATCTAAAGATCCTATAATCTTCATGTCTTTGCATAAGTTTCAAAGCAGATAATAATTGTTAAGGGCTTTAATAAATTGTTAACCACATCTGAAGTCAACCTTGTTTCCTGTAAGTGTCTTAATACTTACGAACAAGAGTGTATACTGTGTACACAACACTGAACGAGTATAGCTACCTCATCAGCAACTCTTCGCCACTTTTCCTGTTCGTTTCTTCTTCGCACATTCTGGTCGCCCACGGTGAACGACACACGGCTTTCCCTTCGATATATCGCCTTACCATTTTATTGTTTCGTCGTGTTCTCTTTTCACCACCACCGGTTCCGTATACTTTATCATCTCGTTATTGCCCTTCAGCCGTACCACTTCATTCCTGTAGCCGGTTTTTCAAACGGGAAACTAGTTTTCACGGATTTTATTGTGCGTTGCCGTTATCGTTGAAATACGCATACGAGAACACATTTATCGAAACACAAAGCTAAAGCGCAATATCGATCGTTCGCAAAAACTAATTTGCAAAGTGCAATCATATGTAACGAGTATCCCGTGTAATTCCCTTTTAAAAAATTCCCAAATATTCTCTTTCAATATATTTTTTAATCTCTTCGAAAATATAAAACGAACATTTACATTTCCGTCATTTCTACTAAAAATATTTTGAAAAGGATATATATATATCGTTTTGTCATACATACACCTATAATTAACAAAAGTACACAAAAATAATATTAATATGCTGCAGTATTATGCAAACTCAAATTTTGTTAAGCTCAATTGAAGAAATAGAACGAAATTGTTATAATTTCTTCATTCTAAGACATTTCGAATTCTAAAATTGATCATTCTTTCAACTCTAGAATAGCGAAAGAAAATAGTAGGGATAGTTGGGAAATTGTAGCGAATGACGTGCAAAGTACTTCGATTAAATACATATCTACATATATTTTGTAAAGACTGTACTTGTAATTTAATTTTTTCTACATAAAATAATTAACTTAATAGTAGGCAAAACGATTTTCTACCCGTGTCTCATTTTTCAATTATTTTCATAACAATTCAAATTTGCATAAATATCCTCAGTGTGTTCACGAAATTTCAAGCTCTATCCTTGCAAACATGTTCCACAAATTCGTCAGACTACTCTGTCTACCCTTTCCTCAGGATCGTTCGTTTTAAGCCCCAAAAAAGTGGGCGTAACTTAGTCGGAACAACGGTAACATTCGTTCACATTCCAGGAAATGTTGCAGCGTTTCCATTCCTCTTCCGCGGGCATACATACCTACCGTAGGGTACCTTGGATGACCGGATGCATTATCTCCCTGTTCGGACAACGTGTAAGTGTAATTAACACGCCGCCGCTCATAACGAGGACGATGTACGCAGTCACACTAACGAGAGCAAATTAGCTCGTTTGTGCCAGTTTAGCTTCGTCTCCTTGCTTCACCGTGCCGCCATCTCTGTGCTCTCTGGTCCCCTCTGCCGCTATTTGCGGTCAAGAATGCAAATTTGGTCGTTTCGTGCTCTCCTGTCTACACTATGGTGAACATGAATTTCTGTCGGGGGCTCTGGCTGACGAATTCAGTGGACTAGCGGCGGTTTGTGCCACGTAGTTTCAAAATTCATGGTCAACATGTTACCGGTTTGCCCCCACTTTGATAACACTCCGCCCGGGACAACATTGACATTATCTGTTGATCTAAATGATGAGACCTCGAGAGCTACGTTTTCTTATCGGTAATCGTTCGATGCCATCGTGATTGAAATATCACTGGTGGATGTACAGGTTTGACGGTACGTCGGGACGATAACCAAGCTAGAAGAATACTGATAGCAGACTTTACGATCGAAAGCTCAAATTTCACGTAGTTTTACTCTGGCGAAGAGCATGTAATGGTTAATTGCAAGGGATTTATGTATGAGGACGTCTCAAAGCTTGATGAAGTCAGATAAGACACACTCGAGGAATCTGATGTATGTAATTATCCGAACAGATTGCTTGATTGCATAAATTTTTAATAACTATTATTATAATTTACTAAGTAATGATATCAGCGAATTGATAAATTACAGGATGCCAATTATCCCAAAGTACGGTACTCAAATGACTTGTAATTTGAAGTGTTATATGAAATTTATATTTTTCTCGACATAACTAGTTGTAAGGAAGTGAAATAAAAAAGATTATCTTCTTAATATCTCAATGAATATCTTTTAGATATTTTGTATGTTTTTTACACATCTAAATTATATACAAATTGTAAATTTTATATTCGAAGTCAGGAGAAAGCTGAGAGGAAAATTAGAATTTGTAATATAGGTTTGACGTTTTTTTGTCCACTTTCTCTCATGTATCGATAGAAACGCTAGAAGAAATATTGTTCGCGAGAAGGAAATCGTTTGACTTGGATAGAATATACTTATCACCGCTTCAAAGCAGCTGCAATAGTTCAATTCCATGCAAATCTCTGGGGGTATCCCCGGCGCGCCAGCCCCGATATCGTTGAAACGTCTGTTATCGGGACGGGTCTATTTTACGATCAACTCGAACCGCTTCCTTGACTAGCCAAGTGAAGAAAATCGTGATATATTTAACGCTCGCGTCCCCAACACGCATTTAGGTTCATACAAAATAAAAATTTTCTATAAGTATCGAAATATTAAATATCATTGGTAGGTTCATTTGATACCATTTGTAAAAAATAATCGTTAATAGACTGCGGCTGTTTGTACGTTTGTGATAGTTCTTCTGCTTTTTGTAGTGATTTAGTTTCTGAAGAATCAAACACTGATTGTATTTTGCGTGCATTTTGCTGTTAAATATATTTCTGAAAGTAAAGAATATTTCTACAGTTTATTCATAAATGTAAGAAACATAAACTTTGTTAGGTGTTTTCAGCAAAAGATTTCTAATAATTAATAATAATGAACAATAATGAATGAATTATAAACTATAATGTTGTTATGTATATAGTATTCGATATACCAGAAACGTAACTATTTCCTTCCTTATATTTTTGTTGTTTAAAAACTTTGATAACAAACTTTTATTACATCGCGAATGCATTCAAAGTTTCGCAGGCCGAAACGGCGTTACAGAAACAATGTACTATCACACTTTCTTACTTCTCCTTCATTATTATCATTCTTTTTTCTCCTTTCTTGTTACCATTCTCACGCCACTCCATATAACAAAATTTTTAATACCGCATCGTAACTTCCCTACCAACTTATTTCGTTTCCTTTTCTTCTTCTTCCCTTTTTTCTTTTTTCAAAATCTCAGTGACAATGGCATCGACGACGGTTTTCTTTAGAATGAGCACAAGTATAAGCGACTACTTGGAATATTCATGAAATGCATACAGTTCGCTTTAATTTAAGTTTTTCCTTAAAGAATCTAACTGTGTGGTGTTTTAACTTTTTCTTTTAAAACTTATACCGTGTAAGTCGAAAGAAGAATTAAATGTACGATATTTCGAAGAAACTACGCAGTTAAAAAAGCTTTCTCTCTTTGAAAAAATGAATAATAATTCGAATAATTACAAGGCTTTTGTTATGATACGACGATAGAAGGTTCAAATTCCCGGTGGCCTTACTTTGCAACGTTTCAAAACGCGCTGGTTATTTTATGATAATAAATTTCTTCCTCTCTCCCCCCCCCCCTCTCTCTCTCTCTCTCTTTCTCTTCTCTTCTCGCGAACAAAACAGACGTTGAATTTTAATAATTCGCGTAAAAGTAAATGTTATACTTGAAATTAAAGTGTTACGAGGAATTCGTTTAATAATTCAGTTCGATGTGGTTAGCCTGCGTGTAAAATATGTTTGCCTGTGAAAAAAAGTGGAATAACAAATTTTCTATGCTGAATAATGGCTTAATAATTCTATTCTGGGGTGTTAAAAATTTCAATGCAAAAATCATGTTATAAAATAAATTCTTAACCGTTTGTATTTAAGTAGGTTAAACATTAATTCATTTTTAACTTTCAAAGAAGCATTTCTAATACGTTTGTTTGAAAAAAATTCGCGTGTCTTACTGCTGAATTAATCTGATATTTTATTTTGGGTTCTACTGAATAACTTGAAATGTTATAGAAAAGTGTGATCACTAACATACCTTAAATAGTTTTCATTCTCACGTCTTGTTTCCTGGAAACATTTTCCATAGGAAATATGTCAGAAAGGACATCGTGCTCGAAGTGACGAAACAAGATACCTCTGTACTAGGACTAAAGGTTGCTGGTTAAGTTTCCACGCAGGTTAACCACAGCGTCACGTTATAATTCTTGGCGGACAGACAGGCGAGCAAAGTGGCATGTGCCAACGTAGCTACCGAGAACCAGACGAAACGCATATACGCGAGATCATCCTACAAATCGATCAAGACATTAAAGCTCTTTATCCTTTCTCGCCTCACGTAGCTTTTACGACAACGTGATTTCACGTTTTTTGATTTACACTCCGGAAAACAAATTTATCTTCCAAATATTTGATGAGATTACTGATACGTTAGATGATACTTTAGATGAGAAGCTTTTAGTTTAAACATATTAGTAGTTTATAATGATGACATTTTGTCAAATATACATACATCTACGAAAACCATGAGCAACTTCAAATTTAATTTTATCAGAAATCTCATAATATTAGATGCATATTTAGTGGAGACTCGCAGGTTACAAAATTCCATAGATCTATCTATTTGTAGAAAGCATATATCTTTGTTATTAATTTTAGAATTCTTGCTCGCTAATCTGCATAAGCTCTACATATTATTGTACAAATTTGCTATTTCCACTCATTCAACAATTCAAAACATTGAAACTCGTTTCTCTAAAATCCTGATCTTTGAGTAATGTCATTGGTGCAACAAATAAAAAATTGAAAATTCTTTGGCGGTTTTATAGATATGAGACGCAGTGTATCGCGTACTAACAGTTAATTAACCGCACACACATGTGGCAGTAGTTTCACATCATCGGTTGTCACAGTATTAACACAATACTCTTCTAATGCAAAACTATACTATGCACGGCACAAGAGCAAAAGCACGAAAAAGTTCGTTCGATTGAACGAATAGTCTACTCGTGCGTATAACTACTCGATCCCAACTTCTGTTCGGCATAAATAATTCCGTCTCCGTTGGCTGCAACGGCGTTAGCCCGTTATGTGCAGTATACATTAACCAGACAATTGCCGATGCGTCAACTTTGCCCGATAATCGATCGAGGACATTTCATTATTCACAAAGTTACGCAAACTCGTTCGGTCCTGACCCAGAAAGTGCTCGTTACATCGGGAGAAGGAGGATGGTTCGCGTCTATGACTTTCATTCAATGAAAACGTTTCTGCGAGGCATCGCGTCCACTCGCTTTCTCCGCGAATAAAATGAGAAAAAGAATTGGCAAACGAGACGGTTTGTAGCCGAAGGCATAGCGGCATCTAGAAAGCAGCTTCTTCCAAGTGCGATAACGAGATCAATTAGTGTGTCTATGAATGTATAATATGAATCTTCTGCTTCTAAAAACCGTTGCGAAATTACTCTTGACGAACAGTTGCTTCGAAAAAAGATTTCCTATAAACGTGTACGTTTAAGCCATTAAAAAACAAATTATGTTTTACTTGTCATCTTCTTAATCAATTTACGTCATCGAATTCGAAATATTTTGTCTGATTATTAGTTCCTCCTCCATCTGGATTCTGCAATATTATTTTGGAGAAGTTGAGGAACTTTAAAATACACACTATGGTAAACCATTCTCTCAAATTATAGACATTTTTCTGTTTATAATAATATTTTATTCTTTTTATTTGTAACAAATTATGGAAATTCAATCATGTATCTGTTACTCTAATACATTTTTTCTAACTTGATGAAACTTAATAATTTATCTTATTTATGGTTTTCAATAATATCATCCTATGTAATAGCATCTGGTATATAAGTTTCTGAATTTTTTCATTTTATTTTATTTGGATTATTACAACGATGCATGAATAAACCGTAGGTATTAATAAAGCAAGTAGCTAAGCTCTGTTTAGGTAGGAAGTTACGTGAATGGGATAATTGACTTTGCATTTGTTGAAGCATAACGTTGCTAGGTGTTAAAATTAAATGGTATAGTTTAGAATATTGTTTGTAGAAATGAAGACAGAGTTACGGTGGGCGATAGTCCGTTATAATGTTGAGTGATATTTGATAAATGCAAGCGAGATAGCCACCGTCAATTGTTATAGGATTTCCAATTGCATTCGCTATTTGTTTAAGCAAGGCAAAATTATAAATTGTTTATTTATTCAGTATTTAATTTTCAATTTTTCATTAATTCAACTTGTTTTTCGATCCAGTTATATGGGCATTGCATTCTTGTGTAGTTTTACATTGATTATTTCCATTAATACGACACCAATTACATTGATTATTTTCATTAATAATACTTTGTTTTATGAGTCCAACATTTATTTTCAAATTCATATTTTCGCTGGACTTTGTATATGCACAATTTTCACTTTAATAAGTTATTAACTAACTGAACGACCTATTTTTTTCATAGGCCACAACGAATTCGCTTCTGAAAGGGTTAATTTACACTATCGTATAAAATATATAAAACACATATATACATACACATATATGCAATTTTCACGTAAAATAGCTAGAATTTATAATTCAAAGATTATAAAACGATTTTATCCTCTCTCAAATGCATAATAATTATAAATTATATACTGAATGAGACTCAATCTGAAAGTAAACAAAAAAAAATGAATAATAAATACCAATTTGTATAAAACCGAAAGAAAAGATGAAATATTTATTACGAATAGATTCCAAAACTTTCGACCAGCATTTTCATCGATTATCCCAACCTCTTTGAATTTATATAGCTTCTCAGACCCTAAACTTCTAGAAATCAGTAACAATTATCGTACTCGAATTTAGACACAGAAATCCATACACTTGTTTGTCACCAGTTTCACATTTATCCTGTTCGCTCTTTTTGTTTCAACTAAGCGAAACACGCGAGGCACCAAACAAAAACAAAATAACTACCCCATGCATCTCTCATCAGATAACATTGCGTTTCTCGTGACACACGACAATCGCAATTTTTCGGAAAGCTTCAGGACTGTTTCACGGACCACTGACCCAAGACAATTCTCCGCGTGGTCGAGAAATTTAATCGCGAGACGTTCTCCGTACGATTAAACGTCACGGACGCACGCGACAGACCAAAGGGACAGGAAGAGCGTAATAGAGCGAGACACAGAGGGTGCAAGAGTATATCGAAAGGCGAGGAGACAGAAGGACGAAGGGTAGATCAACGGGTCCCCAGATTTCCCCAGCGATTGTCTCACAAAGTCTCGCGGAGTCTCGTCAGGCCATTCATCGGCGACGTGCCGAGACTTAAAGTCTCGAAGGCTCGCCTCATCTCCGTTCAACCGTTTCTCGACCTCAAAGAAACCAACGGATAGAAACGACCAGGCTTATTCAGTTTTATACCGTGATCCTCTCTCTCTCTCTCTCTCTCTCTCTTTCTCTCTGTGTGTGCGTGTTACACATAGAGAATCGGTCTCTTCTTCGCCCTCCATGGACGTTGGTTCTCTCTACCTTGTTACTCGTTCCCCTGTTCGTCGACGATAGGGTTGCCAACTGGCCGATAACGCTGATTGAAAAAAGGCTCCCACGCAAAATCGAATTTCCAAGTTGGAGCTCCCCTGGTAACGGGACACGCCGCGGCTGTCACGAGTACCGATTGGTTCTGATCGCTACGCAATTCGGCCTTCAGCTATTGATCCTTGCCGGCCATGCCTCCAACGTTTGTCCACAGAGGTGGACGCGCGACTTACGTTGTTTGCTGATGCACTATGCCATAGGTCTAGCTTGATCATCGTTGTAGGGTGGTGCGTGACTGCGTTTGAGATTTGTTTGCACAGCTTCATAGATTCTGGAATTATTGTGCAGTGCTTTGAGTGATGATGATTCATGGGTTGTGTCATAGAAAAAATTTTATTATTTTCATTCATAAGCAAGGAAATTTGATTCCAAGCAAATGACTACTTGAGAGAAGTAGAAGAGGAGCTCATAAGAAAAGCTGTTTATAAAACACATCAAAGACATAAAGAATCTTCATACTTTAAAAAGAATTCATGGTTTATGATAATGTGTATTCGAGTATTTGTGACTATTCAAATTTCTCCAATCTTCATAAAACTATAGAATGTAAATGAAATTCAAGAATATAAATTAATTAAAGAAAAGCTAGAAACTAAGAATTTCAAAATTTGCATCGATGTATCGTTAGCCTTTAGTAAGTTAGTTAATAGAGGAAATAAGCTTTCCTAATCCTGCAAATACCAAAACGTTCTCCAAGCCTAAACTGAAAACTAAATTTTACTGCAACGAATTTCCCGTGAAATTTCCATTTTATTCAGTTCCAAGCACCAACATCTAATATCGTTCGACAATGTCGTCGGAGACGAAAGGCAGCCGACTGCAGCTGGAATTCTTCATCCTTTGATTGTTGAACCTTTAGCCGGGGTGGCGCACGTCGGCCCGCTTTGTATTAACGCAGCAAAATTTGCTGCGGACCTGACCATTCGCCCGTCGCTCCCAACGTATTAATTAGAAGCTCGCCCTTAAAGCACCTGCACGGTCTAGCCTTAAAGTACCGCACCGCGGTCTGGCGAATTCACTGCTCGGATTTCACGTAGCCAGACTGGAGTTTAGTACACCGTGGGGGTAATTATTCAAGCGGCATCTCCCGTGGCAAGGGAGAGAGAGTCACGCGAAAGTGGGGGTGCCAGAAGTGGGAACCCATTACAGGGAAGAAGAGAACCAGAGAGAAAGAGAGAAAGACAGAAGGAAAGAGAGAGAGAGAGACAGACAGAGAGTTTCTCAGAGCGTCATCCATCACTCCGTAACGTACGCATGTACGAAGCGAGTGGCCTGAAATAATTGAGCAAGCGCGCAGAAATCGCCTCCGCCAAGCTCAGTAACAAGGATTTTCAGGATATTTGTGCAGCCGCCCCGTAAATAATAAATGACGTCGTTGAGATGCAACTTTTCGCCGATTCGTTTTCCAGCAACTTGTATGCTCGCGGGATTCAAGCCTAGATGCTTACGTTTGGCGGTTTCTGAGGGAAAATCGCACCGTGAAATTTGGTATTCTTGAATGAGAGAGATTGGAGAGAGGAACTGGATTTTGGGGTTGACAGTTTGAAACGTTTGAGAAACGCAACTTGGCGATGATTAATTTCCTACTTGGAAGTGAGGATTTTTTGTGATATATTCATTGGGAGGTATCTCTCTTTCACATGATATTTAAACATAATAGGTTAGGTGTTAATGGTTGTTTGGCGAAACTATTTTTGGTAACGCGAGTCGAGGAATAATTTCTGAGTAGAAGGAAGTAATCTACCGAACCCTTCCAATTTAACAAGGTAACTTGATATTACCCGATCTCGACCTAACCTATACTGAACCTAGCCTGAACGAGATTGCGAAAGTTTTCATGGAAAGTAACGTCTATGCATAAATCGTTTGGCCGTGACTTTGCACGGTTTCCTATGTGCTCCTTTCTTTGTTACGGAACGAGTGAAATGAAAACATACGAGTAAGATATGCGAAGAATAAAATCCCTCTTTAATGATGTTTTACCTTTACAGAAAAATAATTTCAAAAATTCCCTCAAATACTTTTTCAGTTCCAATAAATTATTTCATTTTATTTTCTATAAAAATTTATAAATTTGGGAAACGATATATATATGTATATATATACATATATGAATTTATAACTGAGGAGCTTTTTGAAAAAAAACAATTTTTTTACATTTACAACAATAACAATTTTAAATTTCACTAAAAATTTATTTAAATATTTAATAGCCCTAGCTTCGTTTTTCAGAATTATCACCAATTAGTATAATTATAAAATCGTTGGTGAAAATACTTGAAAATATTACTAGAAAACAATTTCAGTTGACGAGAACGTACATAAAACGATTGTTCCTCTAAATCAACACATAATATCTGTGGACGGAAAACTCATTTAATCTGAGATGAGTTTATGTCCCATCAAGGTGATCTAAAACCTTTTCCACAGTACTCTACTTCCGCCAAGGGCTATAATATATTAAATATACCGCGACCTTTCAGCAACGAAGCACAGCACTCTGTCACCGCGCTCCGCAACGATCGTCGATATATTTCGCGCATATTATTCTCGTTGCGGATACTTTTTCCTCCTGCATTGAATCGTTGATCCTTCCAACTTCCAAAAATATCCCAGTTTAACTTTCGATGAAAAGGTAAAGTGAAATAGACTGAAAAAGGGAATTATATTTTACGTTTCTCAGCTAGATTTCACCCTCCCTTTTTCGCTAATTCACTCATTCCCTGCCATTGTCTCTTTTCTCCTTTCACATTGTGTCTCTTTTATGCACTCTCTAATTCTATCTCATTCTTTACCCCTTTCTCCACCAAGCAACCCTTTCTTCCGTCTCTCTGTTGCACCAAGTCATTCACTGCACCTCATTTACCTTTCCTTTCTTGCATTATATGGGGTGTTCCAGGATTTATTTCGAGACGAATCTTTCTTTTAATGAACGTCATATTAAAATACCAAATTTGTATAATAAAATGTCGAACTTGTACTGAAACGTTATAATATTCTCATTAGAGATGGATAAATTCACATTTACCATTAAACCTACTCGCTATTAGCACAAAATACGGCACTCTTCTGAAACTTTAGTAAAACTCACGCTCATGTTTGTAACGCAACTAACAACTGGAAAACTACAAATTTTAGGTTGTGTCGTTACTGCAATAAACGAATAAAAAAGCAATGAGTAAAAAGCAAAGACGAAGTTACGATCGATTTAGATACATAAAAAGAGGATTAAGAAAGCGGATGACGTATTTTTAGGTCTGCGCTTCGAATAATTATAATAATTTTAATATTTTTCCAGTAGAACATAAGAAGGACAAATTTTGTCTGTTAAAACATGGGACACCCTGTATATTTCAGTCGACCGTTGGCAATACGAATACTTCCCTTTATCCAGGCGCCGGGTGCACACCTTGGTCCCGTCGAAACGCCGATTTCCAGGAGCACGGAGACGCGACTGCTCGTCAGGCGGAATACTAATTCGGGATCGCAGATTTACAGGTTCTTAATTTCGTAGGCAGCTTTATAAATTGGAACGGCGTGGCGCGTTGCCGTGCTGAACGTAATGCAACGACTTCCCCTCGTCGCTTCTTTGTTCAGCCAGGCCTGTTCCTTCCCTCGTTTCACATCTTGTCCCGCATAGTCAAGAATACTAATGACACGGCAGTAGACTAATAAAAATTGTAGCGACGATCGTGAGCGAGGCACAGCCGGCCCGCGTCAACTATTTGTCTTTTTCCTTCGCTTGCAATTTCATATCTCTAGTTCCTACCGATGTAATTGAAATCTTTCTGCCTTTTGTTTCTTTGCAATTTCTTGGTTTCTTTAGGTTCTAATATGTTCTTATTTGAAATTCTTTCTCATTGGCTAAATGTTTTATTGCTTGATAAAAGGATTGTCTTAAGCTCTCTTCTTTCTCTACATTGGTTGTTTGCATAATTCGTTTTATCTTCTTTTCAATCGTCTACGTCTCTTGATTTGCTTTTCATCCCTTTCGAATAAATAACGCGCGGTAAACGTGTTTCCTACTAAATCTCAATATTTTCAGGGCTTCGTTTCCTTTCTTAATATTTCATTTCCTGGTAATTCTTTTCACCTTTGTTTAAGATGCTCATTATTTTTTCCGTATCTTACTGACAATCTTCATTAAACTCTGGTATTTTCGGAATCCTCTTCTCATGACTTCTATAATTCTTCCCTTATGTCAATTCGTTCTTCGCTGTTCGCTATTGGACGGATGAGATTAGGGGGTCAGCGAAGCGATGAATGAACACGACGATGAAATTGATTAGATTTCATTCGTCGTTTAATCAAACGGCGCTTTTAAGTGCCATTAAATCCACGATGGAAATTACCACGCCGCGAGCTCATGGTTTAACCTTGTTACAAGTCCCTCGTTACGATCCGTGATGCGACCCTTCTTATGCATGATGGTATATTTGTCGATGGTTTGCGACCGTTTTCTCGTAGATTTCCGATTGAATGTCTTATACGAGGTTATTTGCTTTCTGCTGAAAATAAAAGGTCAAGCGAATTGTCAATATTGATTTCTTAATTATCGGGAAACTGAAAATTCCTTTATGCAAAGTATACTTGAGGAAATATCAATCGAGCAGCTTCCAAAAAAGAAGAAAAGAATTGTAGATCTATCATATATCAAATATGTAGCATGGTTTAAATTAATTTTTTTCTAGATACAGAAATAACAAATGACGAACGCAGTTCTTAAGATTCACTATGATTATCAATATATTTAATAATTAATATAATTATCAAATACTTATCAATTTAAAAGAATAATTATCAATATAATTATCAAACGTAATTGATATTAAAAAATTAAAAACTCGGGACCATTTTGTGGGTCCTTTCTCCAGAAAATTTCTCTATCAAATTCGATTGAAGTTTTCTATCACTGCGAATATAATTGTGTTGATAATTACCGTTTAACATTATTATTATTACACGTTGCAAACAATATTTCATTAAATATCCTAGGAGCTAATGAAAGTAATCTCGGCAATTAGGTTGGGAATCTCAATCAACAATAATCTGCGCCATCAGCGAAAAGCTCAACCATCAAGCTTTTAATTCTTCTGAAAAGAATGCTCCAAAGACAATTCTTATAAAAATATATAAACTGCTTAAAATCCTGATTTCGTGGCATTAAATTTTAATTTGATGGACAGAGAGAGAGATGATAATTCGCACACATTATTCCCAGTATAGATAATATCAATTAGAAAGGACGATAATTGAACGTTAGCTTAACGAACTGCAAATATTACAGTGCGTCAAATAAGGATTTACCGTCCATTTTGCTTTTACTACAAACGCTATACATTGGCAACGTGCAACGCGATTCCCTAATTAATCGTAATTATTAATCGCACGCTGTTGGCATTACAAACTACGCCATTTATTGACTTCAATGTCGAATCGATTGATCCAATAATGTACCCCTGTCGGATACGTGTCCTGCCGATAGTTAATTGAACGATAATTCCAATTTGATCAAATGACTGGACATTAATTTCACCGGTTTGCTACATTTCGTTTGTTAAGAACATGTACAGCGATTCATAGTTAACGTTGCTTGTCTGCAACGAATGTACATAAGTACATATTTGGTTGTTTGGAGAATTCATATCGAAATATAAGAAGCAGTCAAAGGCAACATTCTATTGGATTATATAATGTAATACAACTTTGTGATTTTTTCTTTGAAAAATTTCCCATCTTTTCACGATCTTGTCTAATTCAGAAGCTTATGTTGATTGCTAAAAACGCTACGAAATTTCTGAACACTCCGATATTAATCGGTTTCGACGAAGGGGACTGTTCCGTGACTTAAATTTAATTTTGATTTCTTTTTCTTAACTTTTAGAAGCTTTATCGATGAAGTAGGTTTCTAAAGCTTTTTGTCTTCGCTTTATTTCCCATCTTATATCGGGACTTTCTGCTTGTAAATAACATTGATAAGAGTGGATAGAAATAGAACAGAAAATATAACTCTAATTGAAGTTGTGTTTTATTAAAATAGTTTTATAGTAGTTAAAATATTTTTAGAAAAAGTTTGCCTAGGTTTCGTTTTCTTCATTATGTTCCTAAAAATATGAATTGTCATAAATATTCGCAGTCTAATTATTGATTATGAAAATGTAAAAATTTATACAAAATTGTAATAGTAACTTATTAGTTATAATGAAATAATAAATATTCTAACCCTATTCAAAGTATACGTCTACTGCAGTAGAAGAACATATGCAGTATGTAATATGAAACAAATTTATACTCCAACCTTGATATCTGACGTATTCAAGCAAATGCTATAAGCGATTCATAATCAGCCGTATCCTATTACCTCGTACCGGTGCGTATAGTTTGCCACTGTCAACTCCCATTAAACCCAACAATTCAATAATCTTGAAATCACCACGAAGACCTCTGTATTAACTCTAAATATATTTGTTCAACAACAACTTTATTCCATTATTCCAAATTTGGAAGAAATAATTGTCAATTTTGGAATTCCGGAAGTTTTAAAATGGTGCTGTCACAATTTCTTCACTTATAAATCTGTTTAAAATAATTCAGAAAAATTGCATTAAAAATAACTGAGGATACAGTTTTAACCAACCTCGTATGTGCCACAAAATTTCTTTTTTGGATTCTAGAAATTTCCAAAAAAAAAATATATATATATATAGACCTCACATATATAAAATTTAACATCTTTCGTACAATTTCTGTGGCGCTCAATAAAGGGAACCTTATGGTGCAAGTTAAAATCATATTATATTGTATAGAATTATATATTTTTATTTTATATTATATTTATATTTATATTACAATTCTATAATATATATATTATATATATAATTCCACATAATGCTATAATTCTAATCTGCACCACAATGTTTCCTTTGTCGAGTATCACAGAAATTGTAGGAAAGGGTGTTAAAGTTTATACTATCTGCCACATAATTGTACTATTCGTAGCAGCAGACGTGAGCGAGAATAAAGACGTTATACCTCGAAATGATTGAATATGCGTCGCAGTGAATTAGTGGCGGCGTTGAATTAAATATAAGACGCTTGAGGGGTCGGATCTTGGACGGTAGTCGCTATTAATGTCACCAACCCTAACCATGGGTCATGGATATCGCGTGGCTGGGGTGCATTCTTAATCAGTTGCGCCTTTCGGTACAGCTGTACGCCCCTAACGCGATGAGATAATAAAACTGCATCCGCGGCAAGCCCCAATAATTTCCGAAAATCTATCTCGACTGAGTTAAGTTCGACCCTAAGTCCATCACGACGGTACAAATGTAATCTGCCGGAATAATTCTTTCTTATTCAGAGGCAAATGCGAGTAAGTAGATACGTGTTCGAATTGAATTATTATAGTGCGGAAATTGTGAAGAATGAATGCACGTTATCGAAAGTCAGCTGATTTAAATAGTTTAATATGTATCAGGCTATGAATGCTTCCGTAAAAACTCATGCATACGATTCATGCTGGTAATGAGGATACGGTGCACTGATTATCGAATGCCTGAAATTGATAATTTATTCATATTCTCTGTAGAAGGTTATGTTGTAAATGGATTATGGATTTTTCTGAGTTTATGGATAATTTAAAGATGAAACATACATGGAATGCATATAATATACAAAAATATATATATAGTGTCTAAAGTATAGTACCTATTTGCGATAATATTCGCTTGATAGTAGCATTTAATTGCATTCATTAAAATATGAATTTGTATTGAATTCTCACATACGAAGCAAAGAATCAAAGAAACTATAAGCATCGAATTCGAAAATTAAACGGAGGTCTTCGCGACAAGTGCGATTCATTAATAGCCAAATAAACTCATTTGAAATTACAATCGGATGTATTGTTGGTATGTAATAGAAGTGATGCTGTTGAAACCTTGCTGCAATCCGAATTTCTGAAGATTGTATAAGTAGAATTATATTTAGTATGGAAATAGATTCAGACAAAGCCATTTTGCTATTGTAGTGCATAGAAGTGTAAACCATTGGGATAAGAGATTTGATTTTCAACAAGATATGTTTCTGGATAGTTTCTACAATTCATTTCGTGTTTCTAACGCAGAATTGCATAAATTTCTGTATATAATTATATTCCCATGTATAATTTCAACAATATGTACAATTTAATTATGTGATCTTCATATCAAATAATTCAATTTAATTATTATTGTATTTATATTATCAATACACTTCACCTTGTATTCCATACGATCGAATTATTTATAAATAAAGTATATTTTCGTTTCAAAATTGAAGCCTCATCGTGTTAAATATTTATTAGACTCGAATGGATATGTTATACAATACACTATATGATACATAACAAACCCACAAAAAATACTTCATATAATACAAAATAACACAAAATAGATATAAATCTATATAATAGCATAAAACATATATAAAATTACATTTGAACGGATAATTTTTACAATTAAACAATGTCGCATATATTTCGGGATTACGAGAATTGGATATCCGATTTCATTTTTTTCCTCTTTCTCTTTCTCTATCCCACTGTTCGTAAGGCCATTTTAATTTACGATGGAATACTATTATTTCGCTGGTATTCCACGGATCCTCGGAGCCGCTTCTTGAGAATTTTTCATCCGTTCGACTCTCGAACGGCCGGGGCTCTCTCCGTTTCCTCAATATCTCTTTCCATTAGGATCGCTAATCGTTTTATCATCTCAAGATTAATGGGATCAACGGGGCGCTTTTAATTTCTGTCGTCAAGAACCCACCGCTTACGTCAGCTCCTTCGTCGGCCGAGGGAAATGAAATTCTCGTTTCATATTCCAGATTAGAGATCCTTTTTCTTCCGAATGCGCGGAAGAACGCTTATCTCGCTAAACGAAATATATATTGGAATATACGCGAGACGTACCTTTCTGAATGCTAGATAACTCCTATTTCTATGATTATAATGTAATGGAGATATCATTTCCAGAACATTGATTAATTGAACGTTTCCGTTTAGTGGAACATTAATCTGATGAATAGAAAGATGTATCGTGTCCTTCTTTTCAAATGTGATTAATTAAGTTGAAATTAGAGTTAACTAACTGAATTTTTTAGTAATTTTAGGACAATTCGTTCCTTTCTTAATTATTAAGGCTACTGAGCTAAATACGATATGTAATTGCTTTTTTAAAAGAAAGTATTCGAATGGAAGATGAATTATTTTGGAGAAATGGATGAAGTTTAGATATAAAAGAGACAGAACTCGACTAGTTTGGGATACATCGCGTATTATATAGAGACAGGCAAAGAAGTAAATCTCAATTCTCTCGTTATTCTGTTAAAATACACAAACCCTATCTATCACGCCTTTTTTCCTCACAATCAATCTCCTAATCAAGAAACAACTCTCAACAGATTAATTAATTCCTCATTCCAGCCGCGAGATCGGCTATGAATCTCCTTCAACGCCACTCTCTGACTCATCGCGACACGCTCGACATAAAATGTAACTATGGTACACCCTGGTGAATCGCACGCAATGCGTATACATATTCGCGGTGCTCGCAAAGGGTTTCCAGAGTCGCACGCACATTATTGCGTATTTATGACGTTCACTCTTCGTACAATCTCGTGGTTACTCAGGTTAATTACACATTACGATATTGCTGCAACATTGACATAACTAAAAAAATCACGATTTTAGAAAGAATGACTAAAAATTTTGATTCGTTACAATTTTACAAGAATATCGTATTAAGATGAAAAATTGGTATGATAAGATGAAAATCTTGTACAAAAATGTTATAATATTCTCATCTAGTTCGATGAATTCGCCTTTGAAGCCTAAGTCTATTCTAAATTCTTTTGATGACAATTTTACTTCGAGACTTGTTTAATATTACGTCGTCATTGTTAAAGAAATTTCAACAGGAGCAACGTTTATTCTTCCATCTACAAAATCGTAATTTGAAACGATACATTATTAACGATAGAAAAAGGAAAAGGAGTTAGAATTACCACTATAGCAATATCACGATAGCATAAGATATGACATTATTTTTGAAACATTAATGAACTTCATGCTTCTATTCTAATTGCAACGATTAAGATACGTCGTCGTTAAAGTAAATCAATAGGAGCAACTGTAAGAATGGAATGGGAACATAAGTGTTTGATAAACGACAAATTTTGCAACAAAAAATATAAATTGTTATATACGTTATTAAAAATTATTTGTTGAGCCCAGATAAATGAAATATACTGTATCTTAGTGTGAAACTAGCTTTGTCTAATAACGTGATCGTGCCGACAATGACACACAACTGCACATGGCTATGGGCGCCAATGGCTAATAAAACGACAGAAGACGAAACATAAAAGGAATTGCCAAAATGAAATTATAAATTACAAGCAGAGGACTGTCTAAAATACGATCGCGTCACGACATCAAATTTTACGAGGCATCCGTGGTTGGGGTTGAAGAGTTTCGGATAGGGAGGCTAGAACCTTTAAACCTTCTCCCCCGTTTCTTTCGCTCATGAGAAAGTCTCCGCCTGTGCTCTCGTCTTTTCGCGCATTCTCCTCTTTTTGCCGTAGGATACGACGCGTTTTCGGACTTGGACGAAAAGTTCCTGTGAAACTTTCGACACTCTTTGCGTTTCTACGGAAGACACGCGGCCCGTGAAAGGAAACGTACGTCCCTTTGACGAACGATCGGCGATGGCCGTGTAATTTTCGAAAAAGTTTCGTGCCGGGAGTTCGACGAAAGTTTTCGGGGGCTTCCGATGAAATGGCGCGATGTAATTGGAAAGTTAATTAGTTCTTTCAGGATACGGGTTCGGCGCTAAGTGTTCGATCGTGGTGATTTTGAATCTGACACGTTGCGATTATGTATAGATTTTTACACTTTTAGATTTTCTTCTGAATTTCTATACCCTATATTCTATATATTTTAATTTCTATATCTCTAGATGTTCCTCAACAATTTTTTTATTTATTATCAAATACTTCACAAAATTATTCTTAAATTATTATTAAATATTTTTACGCCAAGATTTATGCAAATGTTCTTGCGAGTAAAAAAAGGATAGGACAAAATAATGTACATGCTGTTCTAAACAAATACGGTGGAACCTATCACGTAGCCTGAAGGTTCAGTAACATTATCTAGACGATAGTTTTATGTCGAAAAACTTCATAATAGGAACTTTGCTCTCGAGACACCCTTAAACTCACGGATATCGCTAGATTCTATAGAGAACGCGTTAGACCGCCTAATATTCGTCTGTAAATTTTCTGGGCAATTCAGCGACACCTATGCGCCATTCGGATGCGCATATCGATATATCGCTTAATTTTAACGACGCTGCGAGGGTATATAATGTAAACTCAATACCTTGGAGCATGCATGTTGGTAAGCGCCATACGATCCGATCCTGGATACTGGCATCAAATCCCCGACATGGCCATTATACGCTCATTTCAGGTTAATACTTGGCCGATGTCGGTGCATTGACCTAACGACCGACACCGTCGGACATTAAAGTTGAGCACCGCTGAGCTCCATCGCGCGGGCCGCATTGTCTGCCCTTATTTGCGGAGTTGCCGAGCAAATTATCCTGAGGATTTTGCCGGGGATATTGACAATGTCGAGCATCCGTGGAAAGCGAGAAGAAATGTTTGCGAACCGCGAGATAATGTTCCACGATTCCAACCATTTTACCAGCCAGTACTCGCGAAAATTGTTCGAATTTTCCTCGTGTTTCGCCGTCAATCGGCGACTAATATGGCATTGTCTCGAATATCGTTGGTTACAGGTTCCAAGCAAAAATAAAATGTCTGCAAAAAGTATTTTCATATTGTTGTATTTATTATAGCGTATATTTAACGTAGAACATGATTAAAAAACGATTCATCGGAGAATAAAGATACATGCAAACATCATTTCTAACCACCGTATATAAAGGATTATACTGGTTAGAAAAAGATGATGGGACGCTCAGAATGAATTAGGTTAAATCGTATGAAATCGATCTCTACTATTTTGTTAGTAAGGTTACACCGTGCAAGGATTAAATTCACTTTTTCCTGTGCAAGGATTGCCTTTTGGCAAGAATATTAATTTCATTATAAAACTATAATACTATTAATACCTCGAACTGTTATACGCGTAAACTGCAAAGTATTATAAAATGTAAATTCGAGACTCGGAGGGTATTAGGAAAAGAGGATTAAAATTTTTACCATTATTTCACGGAAGAATACTTAACATCGTGAACCAGTTTTATTAAAGTATGTTTAAGGTCATAAAATACATATATATGTATATATATATTTGACGAAGTCAAAAGTTGAAGTAAACGTAACTTAGCGCGAACCAATTCGAGGAAAGGCTATAATTATGAAATATGTATATTTCTGGGAAAGAATTAAGATTATAACAATATTTAAAGATTAAAATCCAAGAGTTCCAACCAAGTCGCATAGCAAACGCGATTACAGAAACCGTTGAACTACACGTGACGAATAGACGAAGAGGGCTGACTACTCGCGGAGATAGGTGGTCAATCGGGACACGTGGGAAAAGGAAAACGATAATCTAACGAGGACACGCGACAATTGGATCACAGGTTGCCTTTTCAGCTTTCGCCTTTTTTTCGTCCTTGTTGGCGTCCATAAAGGGGCGATTCAAGGAGCAACTCGCATCGTCGAAAGGGTTCAAAAAGCAAGATTCCCGGCCGATTCTTCTTTTCTCTTTTCAATTTTCTTTAGAACGCTTACGCACGTACGAACCTACACACACGCGCGTTGCCTCTGCCTGGATCTAAGATAGTCTTGATTCTTAAAATTCCCGATGCAAGTCTCTGCCGCGGGCGATATTGGAAAACCTATCGATGCCTTCTCATCTACTCGTTGGCATTCAATAGAAACCGGACGGAATATTCGGACGCAATTTCTTTATGATAATTCAATTTTTCCCTCGATCCCGTCGTGGCCATCCTGGCTTTCGCGATTCCAAGAGCTGGCCAACGCGCAGCCTACATACCTGACGTACCGACCTTCTCCAACCTTTTATCCTGCAAATGGCCGGACCTTATTCGTCCATATTGCCGCGAACAGCCTCCTGACTAAAGAATCCTACTGGCTCTTTCGTGAATTCATTTTGAATACCCTAGCCAGCTCGAGAACCAGCGGCCTTCTCCCCCATGCTGCATGAAAATTGATCGATTCGTGCCTCAGGGCGTAAGAAAATTTATTGTATAACGTAGCCCGCTCTTCGATGTCGAACTACCTAGCTTTAGGTAAAGGTTGGATCGGTCGTGGAACGGTTGAACGAGATCGTTGGTGACCTATGGAACTGCAAACGTCAGATTGGTGAAGTTCTCACGAGGATCAATTGTATTCGAGTTTGTAAAATGATAATCGAGGTTAGTTCAAGTCATTTCCTTTTGTTAATATATTCCTAACCCATTGATGGTGGTAAATAGTCGATAGCCCGTGTGCTATCGACTATTAATATATATTAAATATATATACTTAAAAATTTTAAACAATAACGACATATGTTGATTGTTATCTATTTTTGATCTTGACGTTGAATTAATTGCACCTGTCAGTTACAAGTGGCCATTGATTACTTACATACATTTCATTTTTTGTGAATGGTGAAATTGTCTTGTTATAAACTGATATACTTGCTAAATCTCGAAAATCGACTTTCTTAAAACACCTACTTATCTGAACAATTTTCTTGCTTGTATTTTGTCAGTGTCATGATTTCATCCAAGATATTCCGTGTATACTTAATCCATTTCGTATCAATTTATCTGGCATATATCGTATCACATCCGTAAGTGTTCTTCCCTATCTTCATTTTTCCGCTTGCCGAAGTTTCCCATTATACCCTGCTGCCTTGGAAGGGCAGACGTTATCCGATTATTTCGTTCAACATTTACCGCCGCGACACAAATGCATTCTTCGGTTACCGCCCGCTCCGATTGTATTCTCTTAAGTGGTATTTGCTAAGATAACTTCGTCCACTTTCTCCTAATTCTCCTCCAATAGTTACTTTCCTTTGGCGAACAATTCTGATGAAGATGGACGTCGTACAAATGCTTATCAATCAAACATTCCATTAAATGAATGTAATTACTGATTACGTATACCATAAAATAAATAAATTAAATAAATTAATTAAATATATATATTTGACGCGCTTAAAAAGTATTCAATATATTTTAACACTAGAACTACCACACCAGTCAAATTGATTGGTTTTACAATTTTATTTTCAAATTCCTATTTCATGTTATATCTTTTTTCCGCAATGATGTAATGACTTTTGCAACGATAACTAAAAGAGTAATATAATAAATTTTATTTTGTTTTTTATATATTCAAATTCGAAATAATTTTGTATCAAGGCTACTACTTATACCAATACCAATCAAAATGACTGGTACTTGTCAAAGTGTAAAAGGGTCCTGCAATCTGTTTATCGAACCCCAATTAACCAGTTTCCTCGTTTTGTACAACTTCCCACACGTTTTTTAAACTTTTACTGCTTATCATTCAATATGATGATATCAGTTATCAGGAAAATTCTGGATGGATCGCTAGATCGCTAGATGCTAACACTAAAAATACCACAGCAGTCAAAATGACTGGTTCGACAATTTTATAAATGTGTCAATCTTGGTTTAGAGATCATGGTCCCAGATGGATTAATAATACCAAAAATATACTATATAACATGGAATTGCTTCTGTAAGAAAGTAATAAATCAATAAATATAAAAATATTCTATTATTACGTATTTTTTAAAGACCAGTCATTTTGACTGGTTTTGGTAAAAATAGCTTTGTGCTAATTATCGATAGTTCTAGTGTTAAAGAAACGCGCTATTGATGTTTCATTGTATTTACTCGTATTAAATGACATTTGATACGCATCAATCTGATAATAGGTAATACAAATACTTTATTTAATTTTTGGCAATAATTCAACTTAACATCGTTTTATCGACGGATAACGATATATATCGATAACACAGTTTAGCTTTATTTGGCTTTAGCAGTATCTTTAATACCTTACAGCGTTATCGATCAGCTGTTACTCGAGTTACGTTCCCTACTCGTCTTCTCTTCGTCCATCTTGCTCTCCTTTGGCCGTCAATGCCGATTGGAAAATCGAAGTACCCACGAGGGTGGTTACGCAGACCCGTTAAACCCCCTTAGTGGTGGCAATATACGAGAAGGACTTATTGGCTAACTAAGCCAATATCACCGCAAACGATGTGTCCATCTGGCAAGCTAATTAGCAACTTATGAAACGAATCGCGACGTATTAGCCCACTTTATTTGTTTCACGCTCCTGCAAGTGTTCGTGTACTGTGACGATAAAGTGCTTACCGGTTTTTATTGGTTACTGGTTTTTCAATGATTTTAGCTTGTTTGGTTATTCGTGAGAATGTAGGGTCAAAATTATTACACCTACGGATGTGTATCAATGAGCCTAACTTTCAGTTAGAATACTTAAAGATGCCGTGAAAAGTACAAGACTTAAAAAATCAAGATTCGCTGAATTAAAATAGTCGGAGAATGAAATAGAGGACTAATGTTAAGAGAAAATACTTCAATAATCGAAAATATTTTAATTTTTAGAAATTGAAGTGAAACTCAGAAAGAACGTTTTTTTTATTTGCAAAAAAAAAACACATACACAGAATCTAAATTTAGAAGCACAGAATCTTTTCGTACAAACAAACAATTATGCCTAATCGAGATCGCCGAATAATGAATTTTAAAATATCAAGGTAGCTATAATCATTTAATCTTCAAAAATTCACAATAATTAATACGAAAATGGAATTGTTACAGGTGTTAGCGTGTATCTGTGCGATCGCGACTCCGGCCAGGAGTAACCATCGAGGTACATGAAAGAAGGACATGAACTACTCTCAAGGTAAGCTGTGTCCGATCTCAATTCCAGAATCGCAATTCAACCAGTATACAATTTCCATTCAATCTTGCGGAACGCGACGTTGGTACATATGTATATAGACACGTACACAAATGTACGGAAACTATAGACGGTGTATATGTATGTGTGCGTGCGGAAAATTCGCCGAAGGTTTGTCGCCGTCCGATCTCGAGCTTCGCTCGAAGCCAACACGAGCGGTCTGAAACAGTTCGGAAATTCACTCAACTAATCAAATACCGCTAAAACCGCTAAACAAGTTAGGTTAGCAATCTACGTGCTCCGAATGGCAACTCCGAACTGCTCTGCGGCTGCGAAGCGCGAAAACGCTCGCGACTGCTTCCGCAATCCGCACGCCAGCTCCGACCTACCCTCCTCCACCTACGGAATCCCTTAACGAGGGGAAACGACTCGACGCAGACGTGTCCGATTCCTTCTGGCCGCAGATACAATTCACTATCAGCTCAAAGAAATTATTTCTTCTTCGACTTCCTCCAGTCTGCGTTTCTCTTAATCGACGTTTGTTGGAAAGACCGAGGTTTTTGTTTTATTGGGTTTGTTGTCGGGTGTTTAATCCTTTTGATAGTAGCCCTCATAACGTGGTATATATAAAAAATTCCACAGCTTTCTCTATGAATACGCACGTTATTTGGTATACGAAGTTATTTGGTATATTCAGAGATTTGTAATTTATAGAAAACATAGTACAAGAAAGTTTCCATACACGAATCTAAATAGGAAGACTTTCTTCTGCTTGAAAAAATTTGAAAAAATTCTACAAACAATGCTTTACATTACACGCGAAGCGTTTAATATTCACCGCTGTTACTAATATACAGTTGCAGAAGAATATTTCTAGCGTTATTCGCGCGATGATCATTCGAATGGTCTCTTTATGGTTGCTGAAGAATTTAATTTCGCTCGAAAAGCCATTATGTAAAAGACCCATCGCGTCCCTCGACCGCTATGTGCACGAGTAAAAAGTCACTCGAAAGCTTCTATGTAAACCGAACGAGTTTTTAATTGTAAAAGCATCACGTACTGCTCTGCCACGCTCGAACATCGGGGTCACTTCGTTCCGAGGGTTGAAAAGACACGTGCGGTTAGCCCGTCAAGATGTTTCCTCCTGACCCCCTTCTCTTCCCTTAATTGTTCTCATATTTGATGGTCGAGACGTTATCTTGCGTACGTGTCCTTTCTTAATTTGCATACATATACTTCTGTTTATAAGTATTGGGACATGTACGGAAAATGAAATTAACATACGATTCTTAATTCATTCCGCTTTGTCGTTTTCACGACTATAAAAAACATGAAATGTTTTTGGCAATTCGTATTACGAGACTAATAATAATAAGATGCTATAAATAGACGATAAATATTACTTTTATTTAGATAGAAACGTGACTACGTATTACCTACTTATCTTCGTCACATTGTTTAACTCTAATTCAGTATGCACAACATATTTAGATACGCATTATCATTTTTCGTAGTTAATTTCTAGTGTTAATTTTATCTGTTAATAACACAAAGTCTCTATAAAATCTCATTGTGACGGTATATAACAGTACGTGTTATTATAGTCTCTCAAAGAATTGGCATTTCATTCGATAGAAAAGAAGAGAGAGAAGATTCTAGTGTCGATATTGCATGATCAATAATACATCCCGATTTGGAATATTGAATTGAGCCACGTGCTATCACGACCCTTCGAGAGTAACCCCGCGATCGAAACTTCCTTTAGGAGGGTATAAAAAGGAAATTCAGAAAAACCGGCTGCACGCCAGCGTACCGAATAGAAGGCAAATAATGAATTTAGTCTCTTTTAAAGAGGTTATTGACGGAATCCATTGCTGTTCCTAAACGCATGGCCGACCGAGCGAGAGAGCCAGAATTTCCCCCGGTGCTTCACCCCCTCCCCTATAACGTAATTACGAAACTCGTCCTCGACCGTGCCAAAGGGGTTGTTTCTTTGTAAATTTTTTCCCCCCGGCCAGCCTCTGTGAAACCGATGTTTACTCGGATGACCACTTTCGCCACAAATCTCGATCGCAAAGTTCACGCCGACGATCGAAGCTAAAGGTTAACTCTCCTCTCCGCTTTTCCGTTATTTTTGGCAACGACGAAATTCAACCAATGTGTTTTGATGATATATTAAGTTATTGTGTTCTTTATTATAGTATCTTTATTGGTTTCGGTTGCATTTGAAATGTACGTATTTATTATCTCGTACAACTATTGTTGAAAACTACAAATCAATAACATAATATCGCATTAAAAATATCTGTACAACCATTATGTATGGAGAAAAGATCGGTGATTTAAATTATTTTTTATATATTCTATATCCTCAAAATGACATTGAGTAATTCATTATCGAAAAATTTTTTGTAAATGGAGTTGATCAATTTGCCTTCTAAGTAACTTAATTGTGCCTTTACTTCCTCCTTTGTTCAATAATTCGTATGAAATTCTATTACAAATATTATATATAACACTATAAGTGTTGCAGAATATTATATCATCATAAACAGTAAGCACGTCACGATGTTTTATGATATTATAATATTGATGCGAGATAAGTTGTGTAACAGAATATATTCTATTATTCATTTAGAGAATAGTGTTATAAGCTAGGGATAAATATTTGATATCTATCAAGTAGCTTAAAGGTAATTTAATTGTATCCACATGCCAAAACACGGGCATGTATCTCAACTAAATTTAAGTATCTAAAAACTAATTTCTCCTTCAAAGGCCAAACTCCGTGGCATATTGAAATCCAATATCCTCTGTTGTTCGAATTTCTTATTTCGTGGTTGATGTACTTTCAATTACTTTAATCCTTCCAAATATTCCAAATTCCTATTTTATTTTATTCTAATTGTGTTTAAACGAATGAATGATCCTTTGTGACTTTAAAGCAACGTTTAGCGGCGATAGAATAAAACCAAAGTAAGAGAGATAGGTCGATCCAAGCATCCTTGACAACCATCTGACTTATGTATTGTAAATACCATGTAATCCGATGACCTCTCGGCGACGGTCCCTTCATTACCGGCGCGGTTGCCATTGTTCCGTTGCTATAATTGAATTCCCAAGGCAGCCGCTGGCAACCAATCCTCATCCTCTCAGCATCAGCGATCCGAGAGCACCGCCGATTCCACGTCGAAACTCTACGAGATCCTGATTTACCCCATTCAGCCGGGAATAATGCGATATCCCGACCCCAAAAGCCACGTCGAACCTCACTTCGAAAGCGAAGTCATCTTAGCAAGGGTTAGTCTGATCTCGTGCAGAGTCGATTCTAAATGTCCGTTCGCTCGTGTCACCCGGTCGCTTTTCCGGCCGACAGCCGGACGTGATTTCCATCTTGAAAACGAACCGCGAGTCCGCGCCTGTTTTATACATACGACTGTCTGTATCTGATAAGCTGAAATCGAGGCTTCGTTCTAGATTCTCTGTGATTAAAATGCAGAATCAGTGTAGCTGAGAGATATAGAGGATGGCTGGTAGGATAGCACTTCGTTTAGAATGCTGGTGAACGATGCGATCTTTCTTTGGTGTTGGAGCGTCTTTGTTCTGCGAAAGGAGAAAGTTGGGGTTTAGGAATGAACGTGAAGTTAGGATCGGTTGGCTGGTTTTCGGATGTAGTTATTTGTGGTGGAAGATAAAAACGAATGATAGGTTTCAATATTAATTTTTTAATTTATTCTTTTTCGATATATAGCGTGTAAATATGCTAATTAATTGTAATTCATGTGGATGCTTCTTTTCGTCGATTTAACACCTTTGTAATATTAATCGTAAATAATAGAATGAAGCTTCGAATAGCAAGTAATAGCTTTTAATACCTTCGGTTACAGTCTTCGAATAGAAACGAAGGTATTTAAATTATATTTTAGGAAGAAATAAAGTTTCCCTCTTGTTAAATGCATTCCTCTGCTCTAGATACTGTCTATTGCATACTACAAACCTACAATTTAAATAGTCAGTGTATCGACGTACCATGTATGCAATATAGTTCGAAGTGATCTAGTTTCTCTTGAATCTAGTATATCCTAACTCACATTTTATTCATCGCATCACTTACATACGATTTCATTCCTTCAAGATTTAACGATGTACACTAACCTGAATATTTCTCCTACTGCAGCTCTCTTGAAATATAAATGCTTCTAAAGAATTTTCTACACCAACCTCAACCAAATCAATGCAACAAGCTGTCAAATAGATTTCCAAAATTGGCTAATCGGAATTCAAACTATAATTTAATAACGATATCGTCAGTTAAAACCTCAAAGAATACAAACATATCACCCTGCCAACTTAACCAGCTACCAGATAAATTCTCAAATTGCATAATCACAGTTCAAATCGTTCCAATCCTGAAAAATCTCTTCATCGTTGCACTTTCCACGAGAAATGGAAAAAGGCTTGCGTCGAAAAGGATAGAAACGAGACAGAAAAATACAACAACGTGCAATCATTGACGCGATCATAGATACAACGGGTATATGGAAAGCGGGGATCGACAATCGTTCGAAACGATCGACGTGTCGTTGCGGCTACTAATCAACGCGCAGATACCGCATATTAGCGAGAACAACGTTACGGGGGTTTCGTCGAATTCGCGTCAGTCTGTCGGCGGCAGATTTTTGGTGCGGATGCGTTATGGGTCAGTCCGGTGCTGGACAGTTACGTCGACGTGAACAATCGATGTTAGCCATCAGTTGCAGTTTGCGCGAGGCAGCTATACCCGGGACAATTGTTATTGACAAATCGTAATGCCGGTCATCAGTCATGGTGGAGACAGGACGCCTGTAGCGGCGCGGCCCGCGCATTTATACGCCTCCTGCGTGCACCCACATGTGGGCGCATCCACGCACAAAGACCCTTCGTACCATCTCTATCCTCGATCACTCCATCACTCGTCACTAACCTAGATTTGCATTTGATTGCTCAAGATATTAGTCATTTCATCTAAGACGCGAGTAATTTTGGGACTAAGTACTGAATGAAAGTTAATGAAAGTAGTTCGTTGCAGTTCATCCAACAATAATTCTAGCTTCGAGTGTGGATATCTAAATTATAAAGAAAACTACTTCTCCGTCACATAGAAAAAAAGGAAGCAAGAATAATTGCTCTTCATTCACGTCACCGCCATATTTTCCCATAAAAAGAAGAAAAAAGCAACTAAAACGATCTTTCACAGCTGGCACGCAAAATAAGAATACGAATATAAAAATCGTACAACGAGAGTTGAGCTCGAAAAAGATGGAAAAAGCAAATATTGATTGCAAATAAGAAGGCAATGCAGTCGTGTATTAGCTGGAACATTCATGTTATCGCTGATAACAACATTCACGAAGCAAGTTAGCTCCGTTCCATAAAAATGCAGACACGCGGATTATAACGCGGATGCCTTTCAACGACCAACTATTATACATTTCTCCAACAATACACGTAACATCGCAACATTCATTAGCGATCGTTATTCCCATTCATGCCCCTGAATCATCGAAGGGAAGGCAAAATCCCTCAACAACGAGCAGAAGAAGGAACACTATTTCCCATTTAAGATTAAACGCACGACGGTCGGTTATTCCTTCCAATTACACCTGATTTAGGCAGCGTTACGCTTAACTAAGCCCGCAAAAAGCGGGATTCGTGCGCGTCGTGAATGGACTTGCCTCACGAAGAAGCATCGGTATCTGTAGTAGGTTAACGTTCACCAGAAGCTGGCCCCGCCAAGAACCGGAGGCGTGCTCGAGGGCCTCTATTGAATTAACTCCATTCACCAAATTGCTCTCGCATTATGCTGGATCACGCCTGAGCTAAGTTCCACCCTCGGGCCGTGTGGTCTCTCTGTCACAAACGGAGGACAAAGTCTTCGTACGATTGAAATTCGTGGCCCGTTAGCGAGTCTACATGGATCGGGATATGCGAACGATCCCCTCTTCTCCTCTTGCTCCTCCTTTTTCACCCCCCCTCCTCTTTGTAATTCATCAAAGACCTACAGCTAGTCCAGAATTTCTTCGCCTGCTCCAATTTCCCTTCGTCGACGAAAATTTTACTCGCAGATAAGAACGAGTTCTTTCGACTAACGCTGAAAGGATTACGCTGTTACCCGAACCTTGTTCAAATTTAAATTCAACTCTATCTTTTCTCTTTGGAAGCCTCACTTTCTTTTTCTTTAGACCGTAATACGGTATAACGATTGTTTGATGATTCTGTTAATTCATTAGCGGTGATTTTAGGTTGATTGCCTGGCCTTTTGGTTGGCTCGGTTTTCTGGGAATAATAATGTGTAAGAAAGGATCTTCCGTTCTCTTAATGAAAAAGGATTTTTGAGGCACGTTTGATTATAAGATAAATTTGTTTTAGTTCCTGGAGGTCGAGCGTGGATTTATCTGCTCGAAAAAATGGGTAACCTTCGAATAAAGATAAAAAGTGAGAATTAAGTGTTTTTCGTTGTGATTCCTTGAATTAGGAAATACTGATAATAGAGAAAATTAATATCGTATAAAATATCAAGGCAAACGTTATTTCTTTATAGAATTAATTTCCTCTGATTTAAAAGCAAATATGAAACTGAATAAAGTACGAAAAAAAGAAATAATAAAATAAAATTTAATAAACTAAAGCTGAAATTTTTGAACGAGGATGTACCTAAATACGACGATGAAGAAAATCTGGGAATTTAGTCTTAAGCCGTCTTTTATATTTTCCTTTCATACCTCGTACGTTCTTATATTTGCCACACGTTGTTCCCCACATATAACATCCTGACCAGGAAAAGAGAAATACGGAACGGACAAGGATAGAAATCTTGAATTGTAGAAGAATAAAGGGGGAAGAAGAGAGAAGGAGAGAAGAAAAGCAAGAGGACATTCGCCAATTTCTCCCAAGGCTACCGCGTGCTACTGCAGCTGTGAGTAAACGAACGATAAATTTGCCCTGAAAAATAAAAATAAAAGGAAAGATCGAGCAGAACCGGAGAAACATCTCGCGCGATGCACAATACGAGTCTTCTCTCTTCCTTGCTTTTCCTCCGTTTCTTTTTCTATTTCCCCATTTCCTTCACGTGGAACTGTTCACCAATCGAGAATCGTGTCGGCGATCAAATTCAATTTCCGTTATCGATTCACTTTCGCGCTTCTTTATGGTATAAACAATCCAATAATGAAACGATAGAAAATCGTGTAATCGGTGTTCGAGAAACGGACATTAATTAATTTTATATTATAACGTTTTATTTCTGTTCAACATTTGACGAGTAAAATTTTCTAGGTGTTAACTTTTCTTTCCAAATTTTACTACTATAGAATCAGAGTTTAATTTGTTGAGAATTCATTATAAATTGTTCTTTATACGAGTAATACGAGAATTATGTAGTCAGTTTCATTTCCATGTAGCATACACGGAATATAGGTTATAAACACGCTCATTCAAGTTATGCCGTACATTCTACAACTTCGAGGTATTCTTCTCCTTCAAACTCTACTTCGAAAACCCTGCTGTGTATTTCCATATTGTTCCATAAAGTTAAATTTACACCTCCGCACTTTCTCCATTAAAGTTAAAAAATATACAAACACATTGTTTCCAAAACGCGTGTACATCTCTGAAAGAACGGAAACTGGGGCTCCTCAATATTGAATTACCTTTTCCTAAGATATGTGCATGTATCGTTTCTCATGCTATTAAAGATCATGCTAAAAATGTAGTATTTCATGTTAATTCCATACCACATGTAATATTCTTGCTTTTTTATACATTTAGCTATAATTTTACCAAAGTGTGTTATCCATGTAATAAAACATATTTATTATTATTATTATTATCTCTGATATAATAATCTAAACAATTTGTTCGCGTCACTCTTTCAAAAGGATACACGTACAATATTTCATATTAAAATTCGTCCGGAAAATGTCGTCATCGTCGACGTGATAATACAAAATTCGAAACAATCAGGTTTCGTGTCAATGCACAAGCGATCTACTGAAATTCGCGATTCGTATCTCGCTCGTCCGCGCTGACCCTCTTTCCGGAATACATTATATCGTAACGTCAGTCCTAATTATCGATTGCACACACATACACACCGTGTACAACTGCATCGTCCCACATTTCACAAGTGGTTTTCGCCCTGCAGAATTTCTTCTCCATTCCTGTTTCTTTCTTAGCCCCTTTAGCAAAGGCAGCGCGACAAGGTAAGCTTGATCTCGCGGGGTCTGCTATTTACTCATGGCACTTTGATTAAAAAAGAAGGCGTGAAATTTCTTGGTAACGAGCAACGAGGGCCCGAGGATTTTTTAATTAAAAACCGAGGCAACGGTTGCGAAAACATTCAACATCGACGTTCGCAATCGCGGGCGACGATCTTTCACAACGAAATCCAGGTCGAAAACACCGACAACGTTGTATTATTTCGAACGAAATTACAAGGCGAAACAGAAAGAACGTCGAGGAAACGACGGAAATCTCGTTAAGGCGCGCGACATTATCTTGTATTTGCTTGGCGCATATGAAATGTCAAATGTTTATTTGAAGTTTGAATTTGGCGCGCCAATACCACAATCGTCATTAGTAAATCAATAAAACGTACAAGAATTATTAAATATTTTAGTATACAATTTTTATACCAAAGAGAAATCGTACAGGCGACGTTATAATACACTCGTTAATCGATATAATTAATTGATAAATTATATGTATGGATATCAAATTAGAATCGTGGAATTCACAATCGCTCTTTTATATGCATAAAAACATTGAAAATTACAATTATTTTACAGATATACAAGTTTCAATGCTACCATTCTGTGTGGTACTTATCTCGTTCCAATTCAATCTACAGTTAAAAGCATAACAAAGTTTCTTCACGGAATAGCACAAGGAAACAGCTCTTAAAAGTAATCAATGTAAAGTGTGAATCTCCATGATGTTAATAGAAAGAAAGACGCTTCTTTTGTTTCCCTCACCGAGGTAATTCTCTCCATCGAAAACAGTTCTTCATAAAAGGAGCACGTTGAACAAGGAAATGTCGTTGTGAGGTTATTTCAAGGTAGTTTGACGAGAATTTAGTGTTATTACAGTCATTGGGGGCGTCCAGAAACGTATTTCAGGTACAGCCCTTAATTTAGCACGAGAAACCTAGCTAACAATCTTTTCAGAATTTAGATTTCTATCTTCAGATCGGTGTCCCGTGATATTCTATGTGACGTTTTTAAAACCATCTCTAGTCAGGGCACGTACTTCTAAATGAAGATTTATAGTGTGTGCTTCAGTAAACACGCTTTCAACAACGAATTTAACGCACTGAAATAGCAAAAAAGGTTTAATCTATTGGTAGAAATCACTAACGATAAAACTAATCACTGATTTCAAGTTTTTTTTATCCAAATTCCTTTCAAATTTTCATATTTGTAGATCTACTTATTAGTAATTTATTAAACTTTGGTATTTGTAGATTTAAGCTTGTTATATTTATAAATCCATTTTTATCAATCTTCATCCTTTACAAATGAATGTTTTTCACATTTTGCTATTTATAAATCAATTTCTTTCAAACTTTCATATCTACAAATCCATGTTGCCCATAATTCATGTACCGATAAATCCATCCAATTAATTTCAGAAATTTCAAAATAAGTTCTTTCATCGACTCACGATTATCACAGTATACCATTCATAAAAACACGAGGAATTATCCAATTCGCAGAAGAGCGAAATAACGAGTTCGGTGGATTTCTATTAAGTCATTGCAGCGGCTCGAAACGCGGCCGCCTTATCAGTTCGGTAATGCACCGCGGCGAGGGGTGTTTTTTTGTATAACCAGCCACCCTTCTTGCAAGTTATGCGCCGTTAAGGTGGTCGCAGTTTAGGTACGTAATGAAATTTAAATGGCAGCCAAGTCTAACGGCGACAGCAATTGCAGCAACGCTGGCTGACAGGTCACGTTACGAGACTTCTTATCGAACGAGTGTCGTGCACACTTGCTCCTAGCCCGTAGCTGACTATACAATCCATCCTTTCTACCTACTCATCGTCACGTGCGTTTTCAACGTTCCTCGAATTCATGCACACAGGTTTCGTTCAATTCACCGCGCGGGAGGGAAAAGCTTCACGCGTTTAATCACGCTTTACGGATGGTTCGATATAATCTTTGTTTTTTCATCAATTTGCTTTTTCGTGAGATATATATTTGCTAGCAATTATTTTATGTTATTTATAGTTGGTGATATACGCATATATAATATTAAAATATATATATTTATTTATTTACTTATTTATTTATTTGTACCTGTCACTACACTAATTTATATTTATTTATATAATATTTAATTTGAATTTTTATAATAGAACGTCATAATCTTAAAAAATTGAAAATCACACGAGATAAATACGATTCTTTTGGCAATTTTCTGATTTTCATGTTACTCTCTATCTAATAGAGTATATCTTAATATAAGAGGGAAGTAATCTGTTTTAAATTCAAAGAGATGAAGATATTAAGTCAGGAGATGTTCCAGTTAACAAGTTAAATAAATTCCTTTAGTATTACAAGCCAGATAGATAAAAAAGATACAGAAAAAAACCTAGGAGATAAAACATTTCGAACGAACTAAAAGAAAGATCCTATTTTATAACAAAAAATCACTCGATAATACGTTCAATCTGTAATGTTATTCTTTCGCTAACGATGGACCGGTTTTGCTGGAAATAGAAGTAATGGTGACTGGAAGACGGGCCATCCCGGATGGAAAAATCGATTTCTATAATTGAATTGCGAGCGACCGAAAAAAATGGGAGGTGAAACGAGCTTCATCGTCGCCGAGTATCCCGGCATAAAAATTTCAACTAGTTCTCTCTAGTCCCTCTGCAATTTTTTGCATGGAAAACAAGTCGTGCGCCCTTTCCTCGTTTCTGGGTGCTCTTTTTATTATTTTTCTATCTTTTTTCTTTTTATTTTATTCGCTCATTACCCTCCCGTTGGTTTACGCCTTAATTTCTCTTTGCCGTCCACCCCTCTTTCGCAGTGCCCGACCTTTCTGGCCGCTTGACCATTATTTACACCTACCCCTCGTTCATTCTCCCCCTCCTCCCACCGCCGCCCCTCCCCCTCCCGCCTTGTTCAAGCTCGATTGTATCCCAAGCGTAAATAAATGACCCCGTGATTTTTAATTGGACTCGGCCCGGGCTCTCGAGTTTTCAGAATAAACGAGCTGTCCGACGAATAAGATCGCGACAGAAGTTGAAGAGGGGGTTGCGCGTCGATTCACCGCTCAACTTTTCCCTACGAACAGCTTCCACCCTTAAAAAACGTTGCTACAATCACATTATGTAAGTTAACGGGAATCCATATCCGAGTTGGATGGATATCACCATTTTATGTTTTGATAGAGATACTTGAAGTGTTTTATGATTAAAACACAATACGCTACAAGTATCTGCATGCGTTTACAAATATTCTTATGTAGCGACAAGTTTGATAATGAAACGAATAAATCTTTTAAGCATCAAGTTCGATAATAAGACAGGTAAGTTTCACAAATGAAAAGTTAGCCGATTGTCCAATTTGACATAGGATTAACAAATCGTAAAAGAGAAGTCAACATCTTTAACCCTCCACGATATAAATCGTCATTTGTATCACTTATTTCTGCAATACCCGATATACTTGGTAATTTGATCAATCGCAAAATGGCCTGAAAACACGTATGTTTTCTAAAAACTCTGAACATCGCCTCCATGAAAGAAATACGAAATAAGAAATAACGTAGCAAGCTAAAAACAGAATACACGTCCAAACGATCACGCGAAACCTAGCCACGAACTAATAAATTTTTCAAAATTCTCAATTCCGGCTGAATCGCCCCGTAAATCCGGCGCCACAAAAATTCGCCGTAACACCAAATCGCCTGTCGGTTTCAGAACGTGAGTTGCTTGCATCGTGGTGCGAAACGATGGGGTTTGCGCTCGGTTATTCGTGGGAGGCGAGCAGGATCGGGTCAGCGAAGAATGTTAAACGTAAATCTGGCGCGGTGGTAGCGTTAGAAGCGAAGAAGTCTGATCCAGTTCGAATTCTGACCCAGTTTTTAGACGATACAACAAGAAATTGTTATCAGGTCGCGATATATACACTGGTTCTTTCGAATTAATACATACGTGTGTAAATTCGTTTATGAGTATTGGCGATGTAAGTTTGATAAATTATTAGGACGAGTATTGGTGCGCCAGATTCGAGCTTCAAAGAAACGTGTTTTTCGGATGTATTAACCTAATACTATCTAGAACCTTAAAAAATTTATTAAAATCTGTTTCTGTTACGAATCACAGATTTATTACGTTGGATACACAACAACAAGTTTATTAATGATTACGAATGTAAGAGTATATCGCCACGAGACAAGAAGTTCTGGCATTTACGATGCAAACGAAATCGGGTTCTCGCCATATTCCCCTCTCTCCGCGTCTCTTTCTCAGTCCTCCGGTTTCTCCACTTTGGAATACGTTAATTACTCAAAGGAATTTGCCTGGCCGGCCCTCCTTAAGCGTTATCAAGTTTCATGGATTTAGTAGCTACGCGTCACGGAATCGTCGCTGTGAAACGCTGATGGAAAAAAGGAACGTTAGCGCCCACGCGAGAGTAATTAAAACTTTAAGAGATTTCCGACCGGGCCCGCCGGGCAGATCAGTCTTATTATAAATCAGGAAAAGTGAAGAGCGCCGTAATCCGGAAAGATCTCGTTGCTTCTGAAACATTAACGTTGCCTGCTCCACGAGTAACAATGATGATTACAGGATTCCTTGTGTCTTTCTATCATGTAACGTTGGTGACGTGATTATATGCTTTCCAGGTATAGGGGAGACTTCAAAAGGGATTGCTTCATTGTCAATTTTTCTTTTCTTTTATTATAATTTCTCTCACTTGGTAGGAGGTTTTTGAGAATTGTAATTGTACTTCCAATTCTTAAACAGTCTTCAACTTTTGATTTCGCCCAAATTAATTTGCATTTCCTATGATTTTCACTACTTATATACTGTATCTTTATGCCAGGCACAAATCAAAATTTACAATTAAACTCTTCGATGCAAGATCAAATTCAACGTAATACCAAACGCATACACGTACCAGCATCTGGTAAACCGCTTGGTTTTCATTCGCATTCACCAACAATAAGGCGATTCAATTTCACGCCTACGTAACGCGCTCTGTTCTTACAGAATAGTCGACGTGGTATTGTTCGTCTTTTTGGTCGATCGATGGATCCGTGACAGAGAAGAAAAGAGAGATGCGCTTCCTACTGACCCAAATCCGCACGGGCCGCTGACGGCACACGAATAGAGAGAGATAGAAAGAGAGAGAGAGAGAGAGAAAGAGAGAGAGAAAAATAGAGAAAGGAACGTGTACGTAGGTACACTTTGTAATCTGCATATCGATTTCCCGAAGAAATGCGTTATTCATGGGGGACGGAGTCGTACATCGCAGAAGCAGAAGCTGATACGCGTGATCGCGATACTCTAAACCCATTTCGAGACTCAACGACGACACACTCTGACGCAGGGGGAAGAAAATGCGAGCAGACAACTGCTTCAGACGGACAGGTAAGCGAAACTGAAGAATCTTTCCGTGGAGTGGACGAGAAAGCGTGGAGAGACGTACGAAAGGTTTATGACATCAGCGATGTCTCGCCATGGTACTGATTTTGAACGATATTGCAATTACAGTGATTAAATGTATGATATTTTGAAGGAGCTACGTGCAATTAACATTTCATTGTATAAAACGACCAACCTGATATAACACGTAATATAATCTAATTAAGAACCAATGATATGTATGTACCATAAACCATAAACGTACAATATATAATTCTACAAGAGGATGAAACTCGTTAATTTTACAAAAGATTAATTTGGTAAAATCGCTCGAGCACAGTGAATAGATCACTGATGATAACGATTCGTCGATTTCACACTTTTCAACGGTAGTGTGTCAACGATCTTTGGATATTGATCAAGAGATCCGAATGTCGATGAGACCGCGGGATTTTCAGCGCGTTGCGATCGTAATTAAATGGCTACGATCGGCAACTAAACGCAACCCGGTTTGTAATAAAGCGAGAGAATGCGGAGGTGCACTCGTTCATGGTGACAATAGCCGAACGACCCGGGCACGAATCAATTAACTGAAGTTGACGCAGCGAAACCGAAGTGTCATTATCAGTGCAGGCTAATGCGTAATGCTTTTGGAGATTGATTTCGAACGGTTCGTTTCGAAAATCACGGAGCAAATAACAAACGAGAAACCGATCGACGAGTGCGATTTGTCTTTTTCAATCTGAAACAGAAAACCGTGTTTCTTCCACTCTTCTTTTGTTCCTGTTACAGTCACTTGATTGATTTGGTTTTTCTATGGCGTTCGACAAAGAAACGATACAAATGATAATAATAAAAACAATACTTAATAACGAAGGCTATATATAAATAATTGTGGTAAAAATAATGAGTCGTTGTCTCCTGTTAAAATTGTCAATTTACGTTATTAAGAGTAATAAAACATTCTTCTATATAATAGAAGAAGTTAGATACACTATGACACGTATTAATAAGTTTAATAATATTTTTATCTGAACTTGAATATTGCTCATTAAAGCCAGCTTTGTATGAATTATTATAAAAAAGTCATAATCATGTTTTCGTCTCAATGAAAGTAAACATTAATATCACGAAAAACGCTCGTATACTTTGATAGTTTCTGTAACAAAATTTTAAAAAATTACTCTTAATAAAATCCGTCATTTTGACTAATTTGATAGATTTGGTATTGACCCGTTATACAGTATCTGTTATCAAATCAATTTCAGTTTATATCTACCTAATTCTCAGAAGTCTTCCTTTAATACGTCTTAAGCATTATACTTTGTATTCGCTTTATTAAATTCGAGCGGCGAATCAAATGATGCTCCGGACCAATAAACAGAGTGTACAATAGTTGCAACCATTCATAAATTATCCGCATGAAAGGATAACGCTGTACCTCGCGTACGAACGGGCGAAACATCAAAGATGGAGGATCCTCTTTATCCGTGCGAGCTTGGTGTTCTTTCGCGAAAATAAAAAAGTCTCGAAACGTCTTGAGTGATTGTTGCACGAACGGGTTATGCGTTCTGAATGCGCTTTATTATAAGCATCATTTGTTATCTCTTTAAAAACGACAATGCTATGGGTTTAGCACGCGGCACAAGCGGATGAAAGCAGGCACGAGGAGCGATTTATCAGCTCGCACGATGACAGGATCAGTCATCTCCTTCTCGTTCGTCTTCTTCTCCGTCTCTGCTGTTGCACCTTGAATCTTTCTCCAGATATTCATCTCGAAAATAACATATTCCACGCTGTTTAACCGCATTAATGGAATTCGTGTTGTCACTGTCCTACCTGAACGACTCTCTTCTCCGTGTTAGAAATTAATTTATTCTAAAATGTTTTAACCTCTTGCCAAAATGAATTATTTTGTAATCTATACATATGGACAAAGAATTGTCTTCTTACAGGTCTGAAAATTTAGAATCAGAGTTAGCTCGTGATAGAAACCTTCCGTATACTTTACTTATTTTTGTATACTTAGGACACTTAAACTTTAAAAAGACCGACGTTTCATATGCACCAACCTGATATTCCTTTCTCTATATATAAACACGAACTTGAATAAAAATCCGCAATCCAATCACCACGAACCTAAAACTACGTGTAAATACAGTGCCAAAATACTTGGAAGATCGAAAAGACGAAGAGAAGCAGCGAAATGAACCTCGTACGCCCCAAATCTCAGAGTACAGGTAGCTTTGTTTCCCATTCGAAGAAAATGGGACATGGTGACAAAGTCGCATCAGTGTTGGATGAGCTAAAGAGGAAAGTACCAGGCGAGTTCGCATCACGGACAGGCAGCTGCAAGGGTAATCTGTCAATTTATCCGTCAACGGAACTCTCACTGGGTTAGCGAGGGTTTCAGAGATCGCGGATATATTCTTCTTTTCCCAAAGCTCCCTGTGCATTGCGTCGTGAGGTCACGTATACCTTCTGATCCTGTTCCACGACTATCGTCAGGGATCTCTATACGTTGGGACGACGACGACGACTACGACGACGATGACGACGACAACCCTCAGGAACAAGCGGGAATTTTGAGTTCTGACGTGAGAAGAGCTCGTTATCGGGTAGTTCGATGAGATTCGCTCGATCATCTCGCTTTTCTGTCGCTCAAAGAGCCTTGAAATTGAAAAGGATCCTTTTCTCCGTGTCACAGAAGCTGCCCCTTTAGTCCGACACGGAAAAATCAAGAGGTCTCCAGCCGTTTCGAAAGCAGTTTACATTAGAAGTGAATATACACATACGCTACAAAAACTAAAGAAACAGAAAATTTCTAGAAATTTTATTACTCTGTTTCAAAAATTCTATATTCTGACCGAAAATTGATAAATTCTTTTACTTGTAAATAATTTATATTCCAACCTAAAAGCTCCAAGTTCTTATGGGTAAACACTTATATCGCGGCTCGTGGAAACTATAGAATTATTAAAGATTAAAAAATATTCATACTAAGGCGATGAAACTACATCTCGTAGAGAAAATTGTTGCGAAGCGCGGATGAATGTACGAATTTACCTATACGCGAAAGTGGAAACGCCACTTCGTCATTGCTTTACGGTAACGGTTATGCTTCTTGAAAGTTTACTAGTTTGCTAGCATCCTCTGCTGTCTCTTTCGGTTCTGAACGTCCATGCAATCGTCGTATCTTTCTCCCTTTCGGCCTCTCTCTCTCTCTCTCTTTGCATCCCACACGTTACACCACTTTCGACCCCCTTCGAAGCGCTACATCTACTCCGCTAAGAGCTAAGTTGTACATATAACACCACGACGTTATAAAAAGTAGAAAAAGTATAGAAAAAGGGAAAAGAAATGTATGAGTGTGCAGGCTGTCGCGTAACTTGTACAACCGACAAGGGGTTGATTCTGTTAAGAAAGAATTCAATGTATATTATGGGAAAATATTGTTTACCCTATATAAAAATCATTCTATATAAGAGAAACTAATACAAAATATAGACAAACGCTTTATTCTACATAAAAATAATCCTATAACCTATTTACAATAATTAAGAATAATCAAGATAATATAGAAAATGACAAGGTTTGCCTTATAATACCTAAGTTTTATTCACAATTAGAAACAGAAGTTCCATTTCGTAGTTACGTACAGAAATAATTTTCACTTCAATTCATAGTATTTACCATTTAAGAAAAAATGAACTGGTTTAACAGAGATTTGAATTTCGAACTAAACCAACGTATCGATTTATTTCTACAACAACAAGAACATTTCTATGCAACAATAAAAATCATTCGTAAAATTAACGAGCGTGACAACAAAGTTCAAACGGTATTTTACATATCGCACATTTGTGTTGGCTTGATGATTGGCACGATTAGCGAATCGTTTTCTGATTCTATCTCTTTCGTAAAACGAAAAGCAGATGTCACATCGGGCCGAGTTTCTGGGCAAAATTTCCGAATTAACCGGACATTAAACGGGTGGGGGAGGGAGGAAGAGCGAGGTCTTTCGTTTGACGAAATCCGTAAACGCGTTAGTAACTTTCGGCGAATTACACGGTCCAGGAGAAAGTTCCTGGTTAACTCGCCTCCCTGTATCACCCCTTGGGAAAGTTAGTCGTACCACACGTAAGTCCCACCATGTCACGTAATCGTACAGTGATCATGTTAATCGGGCAACCGATAAACCAGCGTGAACTTGGCTTACCACGTTGAGGTTTAATCATCTGTCTTGGCTAACGATCAACTCCTAAACATCCTTTGCTGCTTTATCTTTTCCTTATCAAAAATACGAAGTAAATCAAACGTCTTGACAGTTGGTCTGTGAGTAACTGGACGATTCTATTTATGAGACACGAATATATCAGACACGAATTACGATTTCATATTTCGTTTGGTACAAGTTCCACTGATTCATAAGTTGACTACATGGATTATTTAGAAAGTATTTCCCTTGCTACGTAGTCTTTTCTCTAGAAATTATCAAATATTTAGACTCGCTGCATATTAAAAAAAGGATTCTAACGTTTAATTTCCTTTGGTACCAATATCTTTCCACAAGTCGTTTCCAAGCCACGAAATAGGGAATATTCTTCCCCGATTGCGCAGAATATTTAAATAGGCTCTCCGACGTTCGTTCTGATTTCAAAGTGGCAGCTTCTCAGTCTGTCTTTTTCGTGAATGAAAAATTTTATTTCAAACAGGAGCAGGATTCCGTGGCTGGTTGGTGAGATGGGAAAGAAGGAAATCTCACGGGACGTCAGCCAGGATTTTCCGGCTGTCCCTTCGTTTCGAAAGACCCCTTCGACCCGTCACTTAATAATCTTTATCCTCTAATTCCGTAGGATACGTAAAGTCGAGCGGTTAAGTCCGCTGGATTAGACCATGACCGACGAACAGAAAGACGAGGGTTCAACGGTTCCCATCATCCGTGCCTCAATCGTTAAGAAGAAGGAAAGAGTAAAAGGAAAGTGTTAGATAAGCGGAAATTAGGTTGGTGCATATGAAATGTCGTTTCTTTGAAGTTTGAATTTCGCGTGTCAGTGCCTGAATTATCATTAGCAAATTATTAATAACTCTTGAAGAATTATTTTACGCTAAAAATAATATTATTCGGTATTATTATAAACTTGTGAACTATGTACGATTAAGTTAAATTATTTAAATTTAATTAAATCTACCAATGCATCATTTATTTTAAAGAGGTTTATGGATCTTAATACGTAATTATCTTAGAGATTTATAACGTATGGACTTTTATTTGTAATTGGTTTGCAATATATTATGTATCAAAGAATTGTTGTTCTTGCATTATTTTTTTCTCTTGTTTAATGTTAAATGATTATATATAGACTTCAGTAACATAAGAAGAAGAAAGGAATAAAAAGAAAATAAGAGAGAAAAACGTTACTTAAGCAGGTAGAAATATGAATATTCATAGAAACTTCCCGAGCGAAAATAGTTCAATTTCGAAGACTTCTTTTCGATATTGAGCTTCTAACGGCGATACATTCTCCAATATTGACACGAACGATTGCACCATATTACAATCGACGTGCTCCAATTTCTTTCTCTCTTTCTTCTTTTGCTATTGCAATGATCCGCCACTGTATTATCCTCCGTGTTCTATATTCCACCGGATTTTTCTACGTATCTATTATATTGAACCTACACATACGAAATTACGATTCGAAGAACGTTTAATATGAATTTGAAGGTTTCGTTCGTTGTTATAGTTTTGCCTTTAAACCTAATCTTACGAAAGTTTTCCTACTACAAACGCCTCTAAACAATTATATTTTTAATACTAGAACTATCAACCTCTTATACGTGCATAATCTAAATATAAATTACAATTATATAATTACAATGAAATAATAAGTGTATAATCGTAAATATGTCGACTTCAATAAAAATTAATTCTTCCAAATATCTTACGAAAACTAAATTATTAACTGATATTAAAAGAAAAACGAATTTCACAGATTTACTGACGTTTCGAGTTTCATAAGAGCGTGTTGCAAGATCAACATGCCGAATAATTCGAGGTGCAAATCTGTTTAATACGCAGTTGTGGATCTCTTCCTTAGTCCTCTTCCTGTTGGCGCCACGTTTCCGTCGAATGTTCTTGCTTTTCAACGTGGTGCCCTTGTAAGATAGCTTTAGGCAAGGCACGCAATATCCGCGTAACGTGTCCTCTGCCCTATCGAAATCGGCACGGCTAATAATTACCACCCTCGAAAATTCTGTTGCTCGGGTGGCACCCTTCGCGCCATTTCACGCATCGCTAAGTTGACGCAACGATCTCGAAGGTGGGCCAGTGTACCAGGCTTGGTTGAGTGCCTTCACTCGCACCCGTTCAGATATCTTGCCTTCGGGGCTAAAATCTTGCGGGGGACGACTGCAATTCAGTGAAATTGAGGGGATGAAATCAGCTTTCGCGTCGCTCAGTCGTTACATTTTTCCCGTCATCCATTCCTCGATGGATACACGCTCGATCGGCGGCAATATTATTCGGGAAAATTAAGTGGAAAATACAACCGGTAATCGTGTGCCTTTTTTTCTTAGACGACACATTTTTGGACCTTTCTCGATGAATCTTGATATCTTCTGCTCGTTGCGATGAATAGGGATGTTGCGTTACGAAGATGATGATTAAACTATGAATTTTTATATTTTATGCTGAGTATAAAATATGACATGGATTTTAAAATTTATATCTTGACAATGTGATCCAATTCTGGACGTTTTCCAATTCTGACGTTCGATCGATTTTCTTCAAATGATTCAGGAGTACCAATATCGCACAATATCCGCGGGACTTGCTTGCCAAAAAGTACTGTATAATTCGCCATTTTTCTTTGTAAAGTATATTTAATCGAGAATATCGAGGAATTTTGCGAGCGAGTTTCCTATTGTCGACGTTCAGAGCCTGGAAAAATCGCGTGCTCGTATCAAATGTTGCGCAAATTTACATAACATACTTTCCAGCCGCGTAGCTGTAATGCTCATCAAGTTGTTTACAGACTGAAAAATTCATCACGGCCGACAACCGTTTGCACAGCACTGAACCCTGCATCGTCGTGCACGTAATCACGGAAATTATTTAAAATGCCTCGCTATCGTGTACTTCGATTTTCAACGGACTTCTTATAACGTACGAACCATAATCAAATACGAAAATGTAAATGATCGGCAACAATTGAAAGAAAACTACTTACGAAGATACGAATGATACACGCTTCTGTACAGATTTCCCTTACATATATGATTAGTAGTTAATTTTTCTGTCAGTTGTTCTAAAAATATCTTGAGTTTAAAATGACCCAACCATAGGATCGCGGAAGTTAATCTCAACAAAATGCCATGTTTGGCCATGGCGTGTATGCTAAGGTAATTCGAGTGTATATGAAGCAGCCCAGAGACGTTCGAACTGCCGAGTACCCTTGAATTAAACTACACAGGGAACCTAATACAGATACGAGCCGAGCCACGACGATGTGTTGAGCTATAAAAGATCGTTTCAGCGCCCCGCAGATTGGCTATTAAAACCTTCCATACGAAGTGCCTCAAGAGCGCGCGTTCACTCCTACGAAATCCCCTAACTTCACTGCCGACGAGAAGGGTTGTTTCCAATTTTCCTGAATTACGCCCGCCACGACGATGCGTATAGTTGATAAAATTCGTTTTCAATCCCTCTCCGTGCTCGAATGGATGGCTTAATATCGTTGTTACTCTCTCGCGCGCGTTAAATAGCGTCGTTTATGCTTGGAAAGTTCTCCGCTAAAATTTCGATACGAGATACACTTTGCTTCGCGTGTGATCGAGCCGGTGTGATTCGGCTGTGTTTAACGCGTGTAATCGTGTTCTTTAAGTCGTTTTCGAAAGTAGTTCGAGTTTATTCGTTTGTACCAAGTTTTTTAAATTTGACAAAAATATGACGTACCAATGTTGAAATTAGGACAGAAAAATTCGAGAGTTGTAACACGGTTGAAGTAACGAATTTAATCGCTTTATTTAGCGATGAAATGAAGTCAGTTAGGTGGATGAAAAGTGATTTACATTAGAGATATGACACGCTTTCGTAACATTAATTTTTAAAAAAGTCATTCGAAGGCAGAATAGATAACGTGCAGTTAAGAACTGACCTCGTGAGATATCGCTGCGTGAATAATAGCGATATATTGTCTATCGTTTCTGTTTGCATCGTGATTCTTATCTATTGTTCCATGGAAGAATGTAGAAATGGAGGTGAAATAATGATTGGCTATCACTTTCTTCGTTAAAAGCAGCGTGCCGAGGTAATGAATTATTTTCAAGCGTATCCTAAATTTACTGAAACCAGTTGATCTTCACGTTGAAAGGGTAAAAGTAGCTTTACAATTTCTGCTATTGCTTGAACTAAAGGATCATTATTGGTCAAATTACTTTAATACATTTTTCAATTCTTTCAAGATTAAATCACAAAACCTTCGCAATGTTCTTCTTTCTCGTGAGAAACTTTTTGTTAAATTCAAGACGAAAAGTAACTGTCACTTGAGAAATATCTTATCCCTAACATTAGCGTTAAGAAAGTGTTCTAATAAAATTAGAAATAATCCTAATAAAAAGCAAGTATCGAATAAAATTGGATATTGATCCGAATGAAATATTTAGAATATTTATTCCGAACTGTAATTACGGAAACCTGGATATCTGAATCCTCTAGGTTAATTCAGTTCTCGTGGACGTTTCCTTCAGTAATTCAAAACAATCGGGCCAATTTCACGGTCGATTTCTTCGATGACCCTTGCATAGTTAATCGATAGCCATCTTCTTGGGACATCTAATTGCGTTTTTGTATAGGCCCGGAGGATACGAGACGGAAAGAATAGAGTCTAGGGTATCTTGATGTTGGACATCCGATGAGAGAGGCAGCATGATAAGGTGGAGGCTCCTCATGAATACAATAATAGCACCGTGCCCTTCGAGCAACGAACCCCAACGTCGTGGCTTTTAATGAGGAATATTGTCAATGTAGACTACGTTTACCAAGAATCTGTATTCCCCGTGCTTCTTTATTAATTTCTCGAGGTAATGGAAAGCGAGCTGCCCGTTTCGATAGAACGGTTCATCATCGATTTATTGATCCACCAATGCCGTTTTATTAACAAGAAGAAATTATATTACAAACAATTTCTTTATTAGAACGAAAAATGGCAAAATTTGTACGAATTTTTGAGATTGGGACAAAATAAAACACATCAAAAAAATGGATGCCTTTTGTGGAATATTATATTAAGATAAAACAACGTCAACAAAGGTTATTAACTTTTGTATCTATACTTTTCTTTGGTTTGACCGAGAGAAGACAAGAATCATGTGAAATTTTCAAAGTTAATGCAGAATAAAACAGGTGGAGATATTTGAAGAATCTTGTACTAAATTCGTACTTTGTCCATTCAATTAAGAAATACAGTTGATTGATAAATATGTTATATATTGTTATTCGTACACATTGTATTAGAGCCTATGGAGTATAAAGGTTTACCATATCTATTTTTTCGCGAATTCTAGCGAAAAAGCCAACGGAACGTGGCTGTGAATCGTTCCCAACGGGTCGTGAATGAATGTTATATGAGGTATGAATTCTCCTGCCGTCTTTCCATTTCTCGAGGATCATTCGTCGCGTAGCGTTTCTTCGACGAGAGGAAAAAATGGGACGAGGGATGACAATGGATAATCGAGCCTACCATTTCTTCGCGTGTTTGTTTCGGTCACATCGAGGGGAACGCGATCGAAAAAATCTGCATACATCGCTCCCAGGACGCTCGTACACCCCCGCCCCCTCCGCCATTCGCTAACACTCACTCGTCTACCAGAAAGTGATCGTTGGGTTCAACGTTTGGGCGACGAGGGCTCACTTCGATGTCAGAGAGAAGCGTTAAAGGTAGTCAACGAAGTTTCATCTTGGTAGTCAAGAGTCCCTTGCTTGCGTTCCTATACCACAGGCTACGGAGTCATAATGAACAATTAATATGCAAACAGCGATTACTCGATTCCAAGTTAGGCGGTTGCTTTTAATAGGCTGCTCTCAGAAAGCTAGGTCAAAATCGAAGCTTGCCTTCATGCGTGCCTATCTCCTCTTCATTGTGTTTATCCGAATCGAAATTTTCTGTCTAACATTCCTTACTTCCCAGCCACTCTTTTGCGCGCTGTCTCGTGCCGTAGCGGGTGAAATTTTATGGCGTGATAAAGCAACAACGCTAATTAAAAAATTTCCCCTCTCTATAAATTTCTTATCTTACACTCGATTTGCTTTCTGGTGACGTAAATTGGATTATTACGGCCACGGTAAGAAGGACGAGTCTAGTTTTCAGACGGCCTGGCGCTCGAATAATGCTTTCATTAATAATTTGAGACAACAAACGACGGAGGAAGGGAAAGAGAGAAATGGAATCCGTAAGCCGGAGATATTAAGCGCGTATAATGAAATAGAGGCGGCATCGTCACTACCAGATAGTACTTGCAACTACTTTCCTGTAATTTTCATTTTACCATTTCTATTTTATAAAAGGAAGAAAGGCAGAAATTTTATTGCATGTTTCTGAAATAAGATAGCCAGTGTGACAGTTTGTCATTCTTTCGTAACTCGAAAATTTCTGCTATACATGGAATTATCTTGAAATTTTATATTGATATAAATAGGAATTTTAGTTATTGTTAAATTCAATAACATCAGATTATATATTTCTTTCTTTAATAGATCATTTAATTTTCACTGTGAATAATTTTCCATTAAAAATATTAAGATTATTCCGCGGATCAAAAAAATGAAAAGATCAAATGGATTACGCAGATCTAATTTAAATAATTTAAAATAGAAAAAATCTTACTTTATCCTTATCCTGTTACTTTCTTTTTGTTCCAGGTATGAGCAAAGTAATCGTTATTGCCCCCAATAAATACTGTAAGCAGTAAGACAAGTATGTATTATTATAACATGCATTACTGTTAGTTCAAAATGGACTTGATATAATAACTACACAAATCATCTATTATAATATACATTTAATACAGATATTCTCTATCTTATTCAATCTATCATCGATTTATTCCTCGAATTCAATATTATAAATCACAATTGTATTTCATAAAACATACCCACAAAATTAATTAGCATAGATAACGAAATCCCGATAAAACCTCAGCCTCTTTCTCTCATTTTTCTCATTATTCTACCGGTACACGCCCTCTCTTCCTTAAAATTTACAAACACCATCATTTTCGACATATCAACACGTGCACATTTTTACCTAGGAAAATAAAAATCGCGCCGGTACGAATAACTCGAGCGTAGAATAAGAACGAGCTCGGAAACCTCGAGTTCAGGGGTGGTGGTTACACAGCATACGCGGAGAACATTTTGACCCCGGAAGAAGATCGGGGACGCGTGAAGCCCGAGGCTCGATCCGCAAAAAGTTTCCGCTTTACGAGGCCGCGCGTCTTGATTCGCGCCTCGAGACGCGATACTGAAAATGTGCGACTGCATCGAATCGCCTGCAACTCTGCTTTTCCTCTGAATTTGGTAGCGGTGCATCGATGCACAGGTTCACGATGTGAAACTGGAAATATATGCGCGTCGGAGCACAGTAATATCAGATCTATTTTACGAGCGCGAGAACGCCAAGGCCTCGATGATTCACCGTAACTTTTAGCCCCCATAACGGGTGCCATTGCGCGTTCCCGGCGAATTTTTATTCGCACCAATGCTCAAGGTACAAGGTTCCTCTTCTATCTTCTATCTGCCCATCTTGTTGTTTTTCTGTCTTTGTTTCGTTCATCGTTTGCTCCGCTGCTTGTCTTTGATCCCCGCTGGTGCTGCAGTTTACGAGGTGCCCGTTGAAATAAATAAGCATTCGCGAGGAAGATTCGTTTTTCTGTCGTTGATGTGGGTTTCAAGTCAAGAGAAGAATGTTCGAGATATGAATAATTTGCACTAAGTCGTATTTTCATATCTCTTTTTGAACAAACTTAACTTGAAATTGATCCCACTTAATTTTTATTTAATCCCAACAGCTTAAAAATTTATTTCAGAATTCCAGCAACTCCGCTAAATTTTCGAAAATGATAATAGATGTAAAGTCGAAACTAGGATGCCTTTGAGAAATTCGAATTATTCCGACAGGTATAAGTAATTCGAGAAATTAACGCGCGAACATTATTTTATGTAAGTAGTAAACTCTGATTTCTCCTTGACACTGGTTTCGCTTAGGCACGCGGAAACTGGGTTGCGGATTATTAAGATGCGAGCTGTCGCGACGGTTAGGAGGTTTTTTACCTCGATTTTTCACTTTTTCTCACTCCACAGATACGTACGCTCTGGTGTGATGAAAAAAATTTTGCGGGGATACTGGACGATGTAGCACCCCAGCAGCAGAATATAAATTACGCAATTTGTATAAAGAACGGAAACTACTCCTGCTCCGCTCGGAACTGCCAGTCCTGTACAGGATGTCCCAAAACACATGGCGAACTGTTCAGACACACGATATTTTTTAAAATCGATAAAACGCGAGATTCGTTTCGCACGTTGGTTCGTAAATGATTCGTTTTGAAACAAAAAAAAACAAGTTGTGTAATCAATCGGTATTCAAACACCTATACAACAACATTTAAAAAAATTATGACGAAAGTATAAGGTATAAACTATTAAATAAAGATTAAAATCTTTTTCAATATAAACTACATGGAAAATCTATAAAATTCCATAATCGAACTCGACGTCTTATGCTCATTTACGCGTCTGCTTTCAACATCAACATTTCTGAAAACGAAGCTTCGAGAAAAAAAGAACCCTTCTAAAATATTGTTTCTTCAAAAAAATTAAAAAACGTCATTTAGTTTGTAGTTGAATATCACAAACCTGTACGGACACAAAGAGGCGTGCTGCGTAAATGCTTTTATGCTCAACAACGTCTGCATGATCAATTCGAAGTTCGGATCGCGAAAAGCATAAAAGGAATTGAAGAGAGGAACAAACAGAGAGAAAAAGGAAAGTGGCGATCGGTTTTACAGAGAAATACGTGTATATCCATAAAGCGTGAACGTTTCGAACGACAAGGGAAGATCCATTGAGAACGAATAGAATCGACGAGTTTCTTTAGTCATTTACAATTCAATTACTCTTGTAACATCGATCAGGGAGCAGATGCGAACGATTTTCACGACTTTCCGCGATTATGAAATATTTAACCTTAAGATATTATGCGGAATAACAAAGCGTCTGCTTTATTTACGTCTGTACAGTCTACAATATCGAGATAACGCGATTCGAATAAAACTGAGAATGAGAGTAAGTCTGAGAATGAGCGATGAGCGCTGGTAAAATTTGACATTCGTTCAAAATTCGCAATATATTGACCCATTACTACGATGTTTCGTATAAATAAATGTCGACTTCTGACGATTAATATATTTTGTATGCTTCGTGATGTAATATTTCTTTATTTATATGTTGTTAGTTGACGAAGCATTAGGTTCAGAAATAGCTTTCTGAATCCAAATTTTTATTATAATTACATTATTTCTTACTAGATAAATATTGTATTGTTGCGAAGATTGAAAGGTTCAATTTTCAATTTTCTTTTTCTTTTCTAATTTGGAACGTTCTTTTAAATCGATCAATGAACAGTAATTTGTATTTTTCGTTTTTGCTGGAATTTATGGAAGAGCAATAACGACACTCGATTGCGTGCAGCATAAAAGAAAAAAAAAATAAAGAGAAACAAAATATATTAATAGAAAAAAGAGTAAATGAAAATATTGTCAGCGCTATAATGAAACGGATGAAAAATTGCCTGTCAATTTATCTGGCGGCACAATGGAAGTAATTAGTGGCGGAATACAATGGTATTAAATTAAATGGTAACAGCGGCCGTTCAATGGGACGCCTGTAATTTGTTCAACGCTGTAGCGTATTCAAATGACAGCCGGTGAATTTGTATTCGTTAAACAATTTCCTCGAATTCTCGGAACACGACTGTACACGAAAGAAACGTAAGGGTTAACGTTTTAATCAAACAGCGCTCTTCAATATTCTCGTTAGATAATCCACACTGCGCGTTATTAAAACAACTATCTACTAACTTCATTTTACCCCAAAACTGTCGACGTCGTAGTTCTAAAGTTACGTAACGTCAGTTCTTGCGGATAAACAGCCACTTACACTGAGTTACGACCCTAAAATCTCTGCTTGCTCAAAATTACATGAAACTCACGAAAGGATTTGAATATTTCCCGCTTTTATGTATACAGGGCTACAAAAAATATTTTCATAGTATTCTTAGTTCAATTGCTTATAATCAAAACTTCCAAACGAAGCTTGACCATTCCCTAATAGTTTGTTGGCTTTTACCTCGTTTTCTTCTATTTTAATACTTATAAAGAACAGGTGTAAAGTTTAATACGAGCCAGTAGTCTGTAAGGGTTTATCCCGGCATCGAGTTAAACGCAGTCATTTTACTAGCCGTCGTTCTAGTTTCGTTGTGTCAAGTATTAACCCCTGTACGTTAACCTGGTCGACTAATTTGCATACACCCCGTCTATTACGTCCTAGGCTTTCTCTCTTACTCAGTCTCTCTCCCTTTCTCTGAACGACTTCTATGCGGGATCCTGTGCGCAGGGTTTCCAGAGTTCCACTTGCATAATGGACTGAACCATTTGGTATCCTTTGTACGCCCATCGTTCGACTAATTGATTAATATGACATTCCACCGTGCTCGATGCACTTGAACACTGGCTGAAACCACGCGGAAGGGTGTTATATGAAAACAAATCGACTCGGAAATGTGAGCGCCAATTTCAGCGATGCTGACGTGGAGAATAACGTTCATAAAGTATTTCGATGCTTATCATAGAAAAAAATATAGGTACTTAACATTATAGATATTTGTTGTATGGTATACGCATTAAAAGGTTAAAATCTATTTTCTATACGCTAAAAATCGTCTTAAAGGTTGTTACCTATCTACCATTATTGGGTTCTTAAATTTTCTTCTTATAAAAGAATAGCTGCTGCTTCAACCGTTTCCTCGCGTGTCAGAAGATTCTCGTTTCCCTTGGTCACTCAAAAACATCGTGCTACGATCTCGCAGCAGGTAATTAGCAGATGTTGGATTCTTTTTAATCGAACCATCGTTACGGTCGTATTCAACAGGGATTAGAAATTCGCGTTTGGCAATCGCGCCGTCTGTAAAACGGTACGTCGTTACCGATCAATCGATAAAAGAGGATCCGGATTTACGAAACAATGAAAAAACAACATCATCAATCACCTTTCTTCGTTTCACCACTGTTGCTGGTGAAAAATGACCTACCCGCAATTATGACGCCGTAGCCCAACCAGGCAAACAAAGAGATACAGATTCGATTAAACGAAACAACCGAGCCAGCGTTCGATTTGCGAAACTGCAAATCGAGACAGCAAGGGATTAAGCAAAAATTAATAGGACGTAGTTTTTTAAATTTAAATTTTTGCAATATGAAAAAATAATATTACCATAACATTTGTATCAATTGACAATGTAATACAAGAAATAGAACGGTAACGAAATTGCAGAAACATTTTATTATGACAACAGGGGATTCGTCTCGGTATTCGTAGCCGTAAACACGGTGCAATCAGTTCAAAGCGAAAACGGACAAAATGGAAGCATTCAATTTTCGCAAAGCACCCTCTGCAAAGCCCGTATCCTCTTACGGTAACAATGGAAGATCATTCGATGCCTCTGAGAGTGGAGTGACAATGATATTGTAATAGAATGACGCGAATCAATCCGAACTCGCGATTTACGTTTCGCCCCCTGCGTCCCGGTTACTCGATGAAATAGGATTTTCAGCGCGAACGAGACCCGGAAACAGGAGCAATAAAAATATTTGCCATTTCAATCGGCGAGCTATCGTTTTTCATCGATACGAATTGCAACTGCGATGCGATTCCCAACCAACTCCTGCGGTTCCAAAAGTCAGACGCGTTTCGTTGTTATTTATGAACATCTTTTTTTTTTGTTTGCTTTTTTTAAACATCCCCGTGACGATTTATTTGTAAGACTTTGCCAGAAAATTCTTGCTGCACGTATCGTTCGTCGTTTTGTTTGATTTATTATACGTGCATTTTCGATGTATATAGTGGTTCACGAAAGTATTCCAACACTAATAGAAACTTTTCATGAATATACAGTGGAGTGTCGGTTGTCCAAAGTTCCGTATTATCCGAGGTACTTTGAACTTTACCATAACTTCATTTTCCTTGAAATTTGAACACGAAGAATACGAAAGTGTAAATAGCCGGGTACCATGAAAATAGAAACTTTCAACTGATTCGATCATTAATTAAACCTAAATATGTACACTATCACATCATCAAAATTTTTCTATGATTTTATTATACGATTTATGAACACTGCTGGTCTTTTCCGTATTTTCCGAGTTTTCGGTTATCCGAGTTATGTTCGGTCCACATCACCTCGGATAATCGAGATTCTACTGTACTACGCACGTTGTACGAAACATTTTGAAATTTCATTAGTACTGTAATGACTATGGATAGAGTTTGAAACGAAGCTAAAAATGTTTCTTTGAAGTTTGAATTTGGCTCGCCAATACGCGTTCTAACAAAATGTTACTCCGTATTTTAAATTGTAACATATGAAGTGTCCATTTGAAACTACAGATTCTTTAATTAGATTCTATTACGTTAAAAGGGCATCGTAATTCGATTGTCGTGATTGTATTGGCAAAATCTGAAATAAATTTGGAAATTTGTGTACATTGCCGATTATAAATGCTGGGACACTTTTTGCTTTCAATAGACAAACATCAAACGAGCGATTAACTGGTTGTGAGGCATAAATTTGTGGATATAAATTTAACTTCATTATACTCACAGACAAGATTTTCATTGCAACGTTGAATATATGAATTCTTTATTCATCTTAAGACTCTGTGATCTCTCGTCTATCTTTACATAAGTGTCGAAGCAGATAGTAATTTGTTAAAAACATTAATAAATTTTTAATTATTTCCGAGGTTAACCTCAATTTCTGCAAGTATTAGATTATCCGAAATGTTTCTTTCGTTTTATAAGGAAATAATAGAGGCACAATGTTTTTTGTTTTATATTAGTTTATTGAATTATGCACGAACATAATAGAATGTAAAAGAATAGAAATAGAATGAAATGGATCATACCTAATTCAATAAAATAATATCAAACAGAAATTGTTGTTCATCTATCATCACTTTATGAAACGAAAGAAACTTTTTGGATAACTTAATACCTTATTACTTATACGTTATATTATAATTTTCATTGATTTAATAATAGTATTCAATATGAACAAACTTGCATCTGAAGATCAATACACTTTCACAGTGGCGCAATTCGTCAACGCCTAATTCAATTTGATGACCCACGCTTCCTGGCCGAGCCACTTTGAATAAGGGAAGCTTGCTTCGAGTTGAATAGCAGTCTAGTCGGTCCATGGATTGATCAGAAACTCATCTGTGATATGACTTCGACGAACTTCTGGCATGAAGCTTTTTCACATGCACACGGTGCATTGATATCGACATGAATTCGCGAAATGTAACGCAGCTAACGATCTAACGTTTATATATTCTGATAGATCGATATCCTGAGTGACGAGTTTCCTATTGAAGGCCATTTGAATAAGGAGTACATATTCGTTTTTCTTTTTCATTCGATTCTACTTGACCCATGGATGGTTGTCGCTTAATCATTCGATCGTCCAGGTCGATGCATAGGACGAACCTACCTTTCTTCCGTTTGCCCCTTTGAAAACACCCATTGAAAACTCACATTTGTGCATGTATATATGTGATTGTGTGTAGATGTGCGTGAGAGAGGTACGAGTGTGTAATAGCTGCGCAATCGACTCCCTCGTCAATAAACGAACTCGCCTCTATTTACTTGTTACTTCATCATTGGAATCCGTACTTCTCTCCCCGTGTTCGCAATCTACCGAGCCACTGATTTACACGGCTGCGCGAAAAATCCAGCAGGGAAATAAATCTCGTTCGGTAGCCGGCCGACTCTCAATGACATCCTTTTATGGCATTAACGCTGCCTACCATGATCGATAACGTGATGAGCGCGATGACGCGACGGCTATGCGATTCTACGATGTAACCTATGGCTAACGAGTGTCTTTTTTGTAAATTCGATTTTGTAGCAAGCATGTAAGTACTGGTTCATTTCATATGCACGTCAATTATATAAAATATAATTTCATATATATAAAAGACATTAAGAAATATACATACGTATATAAATACATACACATTCGTTTTTCAAAGGAATGTAAACGCACTTATTAAAAACCCTAATATTCTAAATTTCTCTGTAAAAAAAAATACACGTTTAACTTTCATACATTAATCTCTACAAAATATCCCAAAGCACATACCGTAAACCCACTCCAGTAACTGGTAGAATTTTCCTTTCGACTACGAAGCGACGCTTTTCCTCTCCGAGCCCATCCACTCGTGAAAACAAAGCTCCGCTAAACGATACTTTTACCACATCTCATTACTCCAATGAATAACGTTTCTAACAATCGAGCGAGTGCGTGGCGAATAATAACGTCTCTCATAATCTACGGTCGCAATTTGTCGGGCAACATCCACTATGACAACCTGTCGTTCGCGATCGTATTCGTCGAACGTACACGGAATTCACGGTGCGCGCGCGCAAATAAAATCGCAATAGCCTCGCACAGCTCGCGGAATATCGCAACTTTTTGCACTCTTCATCCCCCCCCGTTCCCTGATATCACTGTATACGGGCAGCTGCGGTGGCGTCTCCGCTCGTTTCGCTGTGTTCGAATGAATGGTAAACGCCGGGCCTCGACACAACACACCGAGTACACCGACAAGAGTTACAACTAGCTCGAAACAATTCCAACGACTTTTGATGGTGTTGGATATTAAATTTCGTTTGCGTCTCCCAGTTTTATTGGATTACGGGTAACCAGCCGGGACACAGTACGGCACTCGAGCGTGCGCTACCCCCCTCTAAGTACCCTGTGCAGGCAGCACGTCTGCATCGGCACGTAACGCTCGAGTGCCGGCTGCCGCTGGTATGGGTGGTTGCTCTGGACCCAGTGGAAAGGGGCTGTTTGTACGAAAATTAAATTCATAACGATAAAATCCTTTGCGGGATCCGAGCACGCCCGCGACTGCCATCGACATTCAACCGGGGACGCAATCAACCAAACTCGCGAGAAGCCTCCCTGTTTGTGCCAAGCGACTGCCAAAGTCAAGCACTGACTGAGTAGCCATTAAATGCGCCATTGAATTCCTACCCCTTGCCTTCGAATGCGCATGTAAAACAACCGAGTGGATGGAAAAAGCGAATGAGGCTGAAAAACCACAGCGTCTGAGTTTCGTGGTTCGAGCTGATACGAGTCTCTTTATCTTGTTCTGGGTAATTTTCGAAGAATTTTCGATGCATTACGTTGCATTGATGGCGCTTTGAGAGATGATCGTATGTTAACTTTTGTTATTCTGGATTTTACGGGATAAAGCTTATTTGAATACTGTATTTGTGGTTTAAAAGTAAAAATTCTAATGTAATGTTTTTGGAAATGAATATCAGGATCATCGTGGTATAATTTTTATTTGTTCCGAAATGTAAATATGGATGTAACGCTAAGAGATGAGTGCTGCGGAAATGAAGAGAATTGTATATTGCCCAGAGTAATTAGAATATCAACCCGAAGGCAATATTTTGGAAATATTAAATTCTAACCTTAAATTGAAATAAATATTGTATATTTAGTATAGTAAAAAGTGCAACTACACTTCATACAGCATTATCATTCAATCAAATTATTTGTAGAAAACTTTATGGTAATAATTAATTTATGTTTCAGAGAATTACATACATGATTTTTCTTATTGACTTGAAAGGCAACATAATTTTTAATTCTGTAATCATAGAAATTTCTAATTAATTCTAATAATATAGTATCTACATATCTATAGTATTTACAGAATACATGGAAATCTGGATGAAAATTAAAGTTTCGTGAAATGGATTTTGTGAAAGTGTAACACATATTTTCGCATAACGAACTAAATCCGACCTACGTACTTACCCTTTGGTAATCTGCTAGTCCACCAGTTTATCCTCTGCGGTGTAGACGCATTCGTACTTATCGTTATTATTAGGTTAAGTAAAAAGTTCTGAGCGTTTTTCGCTAGATGTCTTTAGTGAGCCATATCTCACGATGTGCACATCGCATCGAGTCATAGTATACACCGATTTCAAGGTGATATTACGCATCAAAAAGGTTCTTTGTCAGTTTTGTGTTCGGTGAAGCCAGTTGTGTGTTACAGCGTTCGAAAATGGAGATAAAAAAAGAGAAAATTCGATACATTCTTCAGTACCACTACGACCAAGGTGAAAAGGCGGAGCAGGCGGCCAAAAAAATTTGTGCTGTTTATGGACCCAGTACAGTATCGAATGCAACAGCAAAGCGGTGGTTCCAACGATTCCGTTCTGGTAATATGGACGTCGAAGATGAGGCACGCTCTGGTAGGCCAATCGTCGAAAATGTGGATAAAATCATGGAAATCGTCGAGTCGGACCGGCATGTGAGCACTTATTCCATTGCCCAGGAACTGAAGATTAGCCAGAAAACCGTTTGGAACCATTTGCATAAGGCTGGTCTCAAGAAGAAGCTCGACGTATGGGTGCCACATGAATTGACGCAAAAGAACCTTTTGGACCGAATTGATGCCTGCGATTCTTTGTTGAGACGTAACGAAATCGACCCATTTTTGAAGCGGATGGTGACTGGCGATGAAAAATGGGTCACATACGAGAACAACAGCCGAAAAAGATCGTGGTCCAATCGCGGTGGGCCGGCCCAAACGATCGCCAAGCGTGGATTAACGGCCAAGAAGGTTTTATTGTGTGTTTGGTGGGATTGGAAGGGAATCATCCATTATGAGCTGCTCCCATCGGGGCAAACACTTAATTCGGACCTCTATTGTCAACAACTGACCAGACTGAAGCAGGCGATCGACCAGAAGCGGCCAGAATTGGCCAATAGGAAAGGTGTTGTGTTCCATCAAGACAACGCCAGGCCGCACACATCTTTAACGACGCGTCAGAAGCTCCGAGAGCTTGGCTGGGAGGTTCTATCGCATCCGCCGTACAGTCCAGACCTGGCACCAAGCGATTATCACCTTTTTAAGTTTTTGCAAAATTTTCTTGATGGTACAAAACTGGCCTCAAGAGAGGCTTGTGAAAATGAGCTGGTCAAGTTTTTTACCAATAGGGACGAGGACTTCTTCAACCGCGGAATTATGAAATTGCCTTCAAAATGGACAAAAGTAATCGAACAAAACGGCGCATATTTAATCTAAATCGAATAATCTTGACTATGTTAATTTCATCGTCGAAATAAAGCGAAAAAGCGCTCAGAACTTTTTACTTCACCTAATAATTAGTTGAACGTGTCCTGTAAGTCGGGACAAGGGTCGTATTACTGTCTCAACAAATCCGATTTTCCCAGTTCAATTCTGAGTATGAACAGCAGCGACTGTTTATCCAGTTTCTATATCGTCGATAATAACAACCCTGTAGTAGATGCATATACACAATTGGGGGATGGTAAAATTGTCGTTGCTATTTTCACCGTAAGTTACAAATATTGCCATAATATCGTAGTTATGCTTTGCAACTAGCGTAATTCCTAATAATCGAATTGTCCTCCAATCAAACTTTATGTACATGTATACACATTTATAAATGTACATGCATAGTACATGTAAAATGCTTCGGATAGTATTTTGGAATGTTATTATAGAAATAATCGTTTTCAAAATAATCTATTATGCTATAATATTTATGTCCTAATATAGGAATTCTAAGTACGTCTCAATATCTTTTAATATAGTAATAAAATTGTAAATAAAATAAATTTTAGATAAGAGATGTCGTTATACATATACGTAACGTGTAAAATACTTATAGGTTTCGATCGGGGCAGCTGCCAACATAATTAAAGAGAAAAATACAGCGCTTCCGGAAGGAATACGTTTCACTAGAAAAACGATCGATTTGAGAATAGGGAAACGAAACATCTGGCTTCTTGACAACGCGGTGTTTCTATAGTCACCCTTGTCTGATCTTCGCGTTGTATGTTCAAGTGTTTAATCTCACTCTGTAGGAGAGCACGCGAAGCTCCTGCAGTCGCCTAAAAAGATATACAGTCCTCTACCTGGAAAAATAATAATAACACGTGTGTTTCCTTTATGACCGCAATATACGACTTCTTAATTTTCTTATATTTTCTAGCAAAGAAACTTATATAAGGGAAAATTGAAGACTCCTAACTTTTCAGCATTTGTCGTTATTAATTATAAAATATGTTTAAAAAGTAGAAAGCATAATACTATGAAAATATTCCAAATATGGCGGACATTAAATGGTGTTTAGTCCTTACACGTAAATTTAATTAAATAAAAATAAAATCGTCCAATTGTATTAGATGAAACAATTAGGGAATGAAAGGATCATTGGTCTTGCGTCATTGGTGCCAGTTAAAAGAAGTACAAAAATTTAATGAAACCCTAATTAAAGGGAAAATTACATTAATTTAAAGAACATCATAAAAATCTTATTAAAAATTTTTTGTAGCTATTCCTACGATTCTTCCAAAGTGTAAATACTTCATTGCACCAAAGGACAATTCTCAAGGCAATATGGCTATCGTCAGTGCGGCCGATTAACGTATTTGAACGCGTCCACGCAGAAAAGTTTCGGTTTGCCGGCAATAACAATAGATCTGTTTAATGAGCCCCTAAATAAGGGAAAGTAATTTCATGTATTTATGCTTGAATTACCGTAGCTACATCTAGGAGGGTACGTCCGGAGGCAATTAACGTTGACTTCGTAAAACCGGTACTTCCACCAAGCACCAAGGAACATCCCTACCTAGGAACGCATCCGCAATACACGTGCCGATGTACGTGTACGCATTACACCGACCTTTAGGAATGGCACAACCCTTCGCTGTCCTGCTGAAACGAACTAATTGCCACCAGCTCAAAATAAATACGACCACGCACGGGAAGCAGGATCACGGTTTCGGATGTAGCCAGGGTTAATTCGGTAACCGCAGCGTCGCTTCGACTACATAATTGCCTTGGCACCCAACTTTTGGGTCAATGGAAGGCGCTCCAGTTGATGAGCTCCCACGCCTTAATTGTTAAGAAACGTTTCCTGAACAGTTGAGAGGTCGTATGGACAATTTTAGGGTTTTTAGAGGGTCGTGTCATACGTCCTTTCGGTTAGATTTGTGGCTTTGCAATGTGGGAGGTTGTATACACATATATAATAACTCTCGTTCAAAAATCACGGAACATTTGTTAATTTTAAATATATTAATTATAGATGTTAACAATAAAATCCGTAATAAAATCTTCAAAGAATGTAGTTCTAAGGATGTTTCTAACGGGGAAACATTACAAACGACCACCATCGTGACAAAAATATCTAAAGACTCGTTTCTATGTAATACCGTATAGCGTGGAAACATTTGTCAAAAATATGATCAGTTGTTGTTAAGACATTTTGCACAGTATATAGACAACTTCACAGCTGACAGAACATTTTCATCAGCCATGTCTGAAGATAAACAAGATTCGCTTCTTCGCATTCGCTTCGTTAACTTCCAGCTCGCGTGTTTCCTTCGTAATACCGTGACACAGGGTCTCGATAATTCGGCAGAAATCCGTATCGTTGAAGTGACTCAGGAGGCGAGTGAAGCCCATAGGACCCATGAAATCCAGGATCTCGAAAGTCTGTCGGATTAAGCGCAGCCGGCTGTTCGCAGCACAGGCTTGCTTCGCCATTGCACGATGAAAGGATTAATCGTTGGAACGGGAGACGTGTTAGCCATTCAATGCATTCCTCGAGACACTCTGTGTAACCGTTGTACCGTTTAACAGGCGTTCTCGACTTGGAAAATCACCAGTCAATGTCGAAGTTTCCGCTGTGTAGTCCGTAGATCAGTAATCTTCGATATTAGAGGAGCGAGTAGGTAGAATTAAAGACATTGAGATAGAGCAACTGATGACAAATGGATCTCTAGATAAATTCGCATTCTTACGGATACACCTAAAGAATTTCAACTTGAAAGTTTGTCGAAAAAATGTTTTATTTTCTGAATGTAATAATATGTACTTTGCTTTTCATATTTTGTATGATTTTACATTTCTGGCAACTATCACTTTAAAGTCAGACTGGCTGGCGGTGGTGACCATCATTAACCAAGCGATCAGCCACATGTTTCATTTTTATTTATGAGACGCGTGTAGACCACGAAGGGATATGGCTCGTTCCCAGCCGCATGACCAGGAACAACAAGCGTAAAAAAAAGGGCATCGACGATGCTGCAGCCTATCCAGCTACGGCAGAATTTATAGCCGGCACAGCGATGATCGTAACAGACCCGGCCATTACGACACTACGAAACAGCTTTTAATTACTACCGGTTGATACATTACACAACACCGCGTATCGTTGCCCGCGGCCCGATAGTTATTAGCCACTCGTCGATCTCACACGTTATTACGTCGGCCAGCTATAGTTGGCGAAGAAAAATTTTTGGCTCAAAAGCAATTCGCCTCACGTTATGTCACTTTTGCGGTCTACTTGTTTTTTTGATACATATTTTGTGTGAAGGGTTTTTAATAGATTCTGTAGTTTAATATTATATTATTGAAAATTGTAAATTTTCTTAAATTATATTGAAATATCTGGTTAGAATGTTCAGGTGACTTTAGAAATTTTGGAAATTTATTTTATTTTTCACATATATATGAAGTTCCATTGAAAATAAATTTTACACGTATCTCTTTGATCAAATATCTGTTGCTTCCTCATATTCAATAAATGATCTAAACATTCAATATTACAAACTTCTCATCCAGCACGCTTCACTACGCTTTATTAAATCCACCATACATCTATAAACGCAAACAAAGTTCACACAAGTACACAGAAAGCTTGAAAAAAATTAATCAGAATGATAATAACGACGTTCGCGTAAAATCGAAAGGATACAAAAGGTGGACGACCCATTTCCATAGTCGGTGGTCGGAGAGGGTATAATTTATTGCGTTAACCGGTATTGTGCGCGAGGGAACGCATTGAGAGCCGTGGACGATTCGTTTGGAACGCGGTGGGGTACGCAAATAATTGGCGGGCTCGCGAGGGTACTCCCTTACATTCAACATCGCATTACGTAATAACCAGTCCGGTTAAAGAGGGGAGGAGCAGGGTAATTTGCAGAGAGGCAACCTACGTGCAACTAGGTAGAAGCCTTTTCGGGAGTTGATAGGGGTCGTGCACGCCCCTTCTGCCAGCCGGCAGAAGATTTAAAACTGGCGCGACTCGCTAATGACCATTAACTGCTTGTCCTCCGCTCCACCTACCGGCTGGCACACGTTTGTCGTGTCGTTCTCGGTGCGTGCCGCGCTGTCACGCTCGCCTTTCCCTTCGTCCCACATACAGAAACGACCACTGCTAACCCCCGCGAGATTTATGCACCGGATGTGACTCGGCTCCCGTACTTTATGGCTTTCGAACTGCGCCTCGCGCATGACTGCTCTGGTAGTAACGCTTTGTTTTCTTAATTTTCGAGACGGAGTAGTATCCTGCCTTTCTTAGTTAATATCTGCCGTCATCTATCTACGCGTTTTTTGTAATAGATTGAAATATTTAAAGCTTTATATGTTTTTGTACTTTTACAGTTATATCTAAGCTGCCGATGTTTATGTACGTTCATATTTTCGTGGAGTAGAGATTTGTTTCATTCCGTATGTATTATAATGAATGCTTTACTACTTTCTATTTCCTTTTCATATAGCGCGCGACTCATCGCGCTCGATTCGGCACACTTCGGCAATCATCGCCGATGATCGTGAGGTAGCGCATTGCGCGTTTGAATTCGGGAAGATGTGACAAGTTGAAAATGGCTGACGTGTGGTGCTACCGTGAATTTGATATCGTTAATCGAAATGAACGGATATGGGAGAATTTGCGTGAATGATTCGTGTGAAAGGATAGTGAAGTGAGGGAATGTTTAGGCTACAGTATTGGTTGTGATTGTAGATCGATTAAGTCGAATAATGCGAGTGCAGATTGGAATGCATGATGTCGCATGTTTTTGTTATGTGTAGAAATGATGTGTGTTTTGCCTCTGAAATGTATAGCAGCTGTAATTGCCAACTGTGATTGAAATCTTGAGAAATATGATTAAGATACAAGAGAATGGATTTGAAACAAATTCCTGGAAATTATTCTGAATAAATTATCCTGCACGAGGTACATTATACATGTTAACACTATGCTCTTCTGTTTATGCGTCAATCTGTTTATAAGAAGATTAGACAGCTATTTCCTAAATACATATTTACAAAAAATAGAATAAAATTAACGAAAATAGAAAAATGTAATAGATTTTATCGAGCTTTTTTTCGTGCGCACATATGTGTTTGTAATTGAGGTTAGGAAAAATGGTCGTAAAACATTTCTACTACGTTAGTGATATGGATATTAATAATAGAGGCATTCTTAACACGTTTGGGTCTGAATAGAACTGGTTATTTAATATTTTATGGAAAATGCAAGCCTGAAATTTGCTGTGGATATTGCGCGGGATATTGTTTATTCGTCCTTGTTTGATTTTACAAAGAAAGGGTTAAAAAATGTTGAACTTCTGTTGGATATGATTTATGAAACACGAATGACGTTCTAGATTTCCTCCATATTGTGTTTCTGCTTGTAGATTCTATCTAACAGCATCTCGTGAACATGAACGCATTTTGAAACAATTCATGGTAATGGATAAACGTGTTAAAATATTATATTACGAACTTTAGTTAGTTTTTCATAAAGTTACGGGGTACAATTTTATTTTGGTGATTTTAAATACTGGTCTCTGTTATAGTTATTAATTATTTATCAGAGAATTTATTATCATTTCATTAATTTTTAGTTACGTTTTGGTAAGTTTGGTCATTTTATATATATATTAAATATTACCCTTCGGTAATTTTAGATATAAATGTTACGATATTTAATTGAAATTTGTACTATATTTATTAATTATCCATTCTCTCGAACAATCGAAAGATAAATTATCCTTAATAATTGTATCGGTACACAAAGGTTTGTGTATCTTGGGTATCTCGAAGCTTGTGAATTGCGACAGACATTCTAGAGGGACATCCCCAGTAGCCACAGACGTTTTAGCTACTCATAATCATCGTTACTCATGAATACAACAGTTATTCGCAGGTACGGAATCAGTTAGAGTCACTTGGAGTTAGTTTGGGGCTTGTAACTTTCGAGTAACTTTGAGACTATGGTACTTTTGAGACTGTATAACGTCAACTTCGTACTTCGCGGACTTATAGTAAACTTTGCAGCAAGTTTGCGCGTTTGTAAACCTCGTAACTAAAAATACATAATAAATTCATGTAATACCTCGCACGGATACTCGTTCCATAATTTTGAATTATTTCAATACATTTCTCAGCTTTTCACGGAAAGTATGAAATTTTTTTCGCTTATAGAGGCACAGAGATGTCCCTCCTTACAGGATCTTAGGGTAATATGAAATATAGGAGTAAAATTTTCGCATACTATTGTTGACTTCTAATAATGAATAATAATTGCTATCTATTGTGGCATTTAAGTTATTAAAATCTGAATATGACTAGCAAATTTTTCGAGGCGCTATAAGTCACTAAAAATTATTTTTATCGTTGTCATAAATTTTTCATAGTTTCAATTTACTTTTCGTATTCAGCAAATCATGTTTTTCTTACGAGATAATAACATTTGTGAATAAGAAGTTGGAGATAAATTAATGAAAGCTCTTATTTCACAGGAATTCTTTGCGGCATTTGAAAAATTCATTCTACGAAAACTAATTTTTGTATTCACGTGAAAAAAATATATACGCAATAAGTACACGGTAATAATAGCCAGGAAGAAAGCGCAATTTCAGTAAATCGCATATCTTCATAACCTTCTATAATTGTCGAAAGATATTTCTCGTCGATATACGAGTTTCTACGGTAACATGCAACGAAGCGGACAAAAATACCTCGACATTTAACTGCATTAACATCGTTCTCTCTCGAAAATATCATCTCGTGGAAGTCACTATTTTATTCGACCTTTGAGACCCAAATTTTGTTACATACATTTATGCTTTTTATTGCGAAATAGTCAGATATGTTGCAATTACACTAAGTATGTATTAAAGGAAAATTGCATTACGAGAAAATGTCAAAATGACAATCGTAAACTCTTTTCTGTGATATTAAATGATTATAGGATATAAGCATACATCGTAAGCTTAAATTTATAGTACAAAATGAAATTCAGGAGATTTTATGGCTCAAAATAAATAATAGAGAATAATAAAATTAAAATACTGTTCCCCTTCGAACTCCTCAAAATGGCTTTCACCATAATTTAATATAATAATTATTCTTTTCCATATCAGTTTCTTTATCGTGCATAAATATAAAGCCCTAGTCAATTAATCATTTCCAGGATAATTTGAATCAACCATCAATCTCATATAAACCCAAAACTGTTATTAAACAGTTATTATATTAAAAAAACGGGAACATAACTATTAGACCATAGCGTTCTCGTGAACGACTAGGCTCGACAGTAAGGTAACAGGAAAGAAAAGTGTTGAAAGACGACGATTACGTCTACTAGGACGATGATGACGACAGGGACAAGAGGTAACAGGACGTCGACAATAACGCAGTTCACGGATTGGCCGGAAGCTGAGGAGCTAACTCCAGCTTAAGGCTGCTACGGACTCTCTCGGGGACGGTAAGATCGTCTTCGAAGAACGAAGAAACTTGCTGGGAACGACGGAATAAAGAGAGAGAAGTGATAGAACGGCGACAGGGCAAGGGGGATGAGACGAGTGGTGGCGAGACCTTCGTAATATCACAGGCAATTTCCTGAAGGAATTTGATCGGTTCCTATATCGTCGGGAATATTTTTCCCCGTCATTTATTTTTCGAAACGTCTCGCGAAGCTGCTACGATCTTATCGTACCTATCTACGCGAATATGTACGCCGCTATGCTGGGAGCGTGAGCGTGAGTAGATTTATAGAGCGACAAGGTTCCTTCTCTTCTTGGGACGAGTCTGCTCGCTCTTCACCTGATACCACGATTATCGACAGGATTTCTAAGCTATCGGGTAATAGTAGGATTCTTTAATATTTATGTGATTTTAGGATCCTTACTTTCACTATAATGAAACTTTATTGCACGTGATAAAAGTATATGTTGAGCGTGAGTCTTTAAGAATGCTATGTATGTGATTCCTCGAACTAAAGTTTCTTAATAGATTAGAATAATGTGACAAAAATTATATATTTTTTAGTATCTTAAAATATTTTTAGTAGCTTTTCTCATTTTGCTCTTTTTTTTCGTCCCATGATGGATCTATCTGTTTGAGATGTTTAAATTGCTTTCGCACCTGAAAGATTTTCCATCTTAATTCGAATGTCTCTAGATGTATTGTAATTTATCGCCTAATTCTCGATGCGAATCCAATTTGTCCCATGATGATGATTCACGTTGACAGAGCAGTGTGTGATTATGCATCATGCTTCTAGTTGCTGGTGCTGCAGTCTGATTTATTAACGATTCCTAATTTGTAGTTTCTAACTCTCCAACTCTGAATCTATCGAGATACCGGGATTCTATATGAATCGTGTACAATAAATTTCAATCTTGATCGATTCATACAATATACGATTTATTGATAAATGTTAAGAATTTCAATTCCCCAGTTGAAATTTTAATCATAGGGTTTAATTCTCATCTTTTAATATAATCATAATATCACATTTAATATAATTAGAATCTTCAGATGTTATTAAATAAGTTGTAATATGGTTGAGATTAGAATTCTATGCTTGATGTTTTCACTCGTCTACCCAAAGGCAATTCATAGTCGCGGATAAAGGATTTTACATACCACTGGTTGGAATGCACGTTTGATACGACATTCCTGATTTTACGGTTCTTTCCTTTCGCATGCGCCAGAACGTGTGTAACCTGTGATTCGAAATATAAGAAACTCTTCCGGAGGTATGTCCCTGAGATATATCCCCTCGAGAATTGTAAAGGTAAACGGAGTAAACCGCATCCATCGGTAATTTCTCTCATCTGTACCAAATATACAGTCATATTATTTAGTAATTCGATTCCTAGCTAATACCAGAATCATCGAAGATTAACGTATGTCTGATAAATAATGTGATATAATAAATTTTTCTTTTTAATTATAATTGTTAACGATTCGATGAAGCAATTAGCTTAGCATCGTAATTATCTAAGTAAACGTGGTTCTTGGCTATTGGCGTATCTTCAATAAACGTTTAATTATTGTAGCTAGAGATCATTATAGCTGCACGCGTATGAAACATAAATACTGAACAACATTAGCTCAGTAATTATTATTGCCGTTACGTCGAGTTTAGAATAAACAGCAATCTCTAATTAAATAGTTTCTGCTACACTCGAGACGTAATGTACTGGTGAAAATTTGATATCCCTTGTTCCACGTAACGTTGGGAAGCGCCCAAGGAAATTAGATATACGAAATAATTTTGATATTTGAGTGTATTCCAATTACATTACTAGAATATTCTAATTTTATAGCCATTTTATATGCGTATTTTATAATTTAACAATTTCTGCATGAAATCATTCATGACTATGAAAGACAATAAACACCTTCTCATATATTATTGGATATTACTATACGTAAAAATTCTTTTTCTGCTATGAAAGCGTTCAGGTAGATTACATTCGTTAGTTTCTTCATATACCTGAAATAATAATTTTTCATCCATTTTTATGAGATTTGACCCTTCTCCATCTAAATTGTCTCTCTCAAATGATGTAAAATAGGATTTCTTATATAGCTATTTTTTAAGTCCCGTATAATGCTTGAAAATGAAAATAAATATATTTAAAAATAATTAAAATGAAAAATATAAAAAACTAAATAACTCCAATTGATGTTGTTGGACCAATTGTGTTATAATAACGTGTTGCAGTAAAACGTATTTAGTAGTTACAAATTATATATTATATGTATCATAGTAGTTAGAAATTACTTATACTTGAAAATACTTCATCGTTTTGCTATTGAAAGAATATACAGGGTGGTTGGTAACTGGCGGTACAAGCGGAAAGGGGATGATTCTACGCGAAAAAAGAAGTCGAAAATATAGAATAAAAATTTTTCGTTTGAGGCTTTGTTTTCGAGAAAATCGACTTTGAATTTTCGTTCGGTACGCGTGCACTTTATCACGTCTCGTTATAACGGATCTCACTGTAGATTTTAAAAAAAATTAAAAAAAAAAATTTTTTTTTATTTTTATTCTATATTTTCGACTTCTTTTTTCGCGTAGAATCACCCCCTTTCCGCTTGTACCACCAGTTACCAACCACCCAGTATATAGATGTTGCAATTTTTGTATTTCATGTAGAATACACAGTCGTTCGTTAAATCAGACGAGGCGGTAGCATCAGCGACAGTATTCTCAACAGCCACTAGGCAGCCTCGATGAATTCTCCTCTTGGCAACCAAACTCCTTATCCCCGTTGCTTCCCCAGCTAGGTCCACGTATCAATGTTTGTGGCGACACTAACTAGGAGAGCATATTTGCCGTGCAGATCCTGGTTATATGCAGTCCAAGTTGGCTAGACGGAGAGGCACTTGCTGCGGCCGCCACTCCATCTCTGCTTCAACGGAACTATGTCATGCTTGCCAAACTGTTTGAGTAGTCGTCGAGGGTATATCGAAGGAATCCCAATCCTTGTTATAACTACTTATACCAGCTGAATTTGCTTGTAACTTTAAGCCTTGATCCGCAGTTTAATTACAGCCCACGTTGCTGTAGTAGCTTTGAAAAAATCCCTGTGAATCGCTAGTTTCATTTGACTGATCTGATAGCCGTTCTACATAAGATCTGACTTAAAATTCTTAGTTTTCCGTAAATTAGCAAAATTGAATAACATGTACGATGGAACAAATGTTGAATCAATGTAGATCATCCTGTATAATTCTTTATACTAAGATTTGTTTATGAGAATATTCTAATTGCTCCATACAAATTTTATTTTGAATTTCTTTAAAATAAATTACGAAGACAACACCTATCTAGAGCAAGCTCAACGTATCTCTCTAGACAGCAATCACATAAAACAGAATCTGCGTTCCTTTATCCTCCATTAACAGTTGCGTGCAGCGACGAAGGTGGTGAACGTAAAGTAACTTCCGACACCGTTGCTAAACGTGTGATTCGGATCGTTAGCCTATGAATTGCTGTGTACCGGAATACTCCACTACCTGCTACAAAATTAACGCTTATTACCTCACAGGAAAGTTCTTATGTCTTTTAAGATTTCCTCTGAAATTTGCCCACTTTATTTGTTCCAGATAAACAAGAAATTACCGAGGGGTTAAAAATATTACTTCCCCTCATATTTTTAATAAAATTAAATTTTGAATGGTCTTCAATTATTTTTCCCTTGTTGATTTTATATCTACTTTTAAAGAATCGTTACTTGTATTAATTGTATTAAAGCTGGAACTATTTCATAACAATCTAGAAAAATCGTCTTAATATGGATTATAATTAAAAAATTAATTGCCAGATTTTATTTTATTTTTTTATAAGTGTCTTAATACTTATGAACGATGGTTGTAAATGGAGTCGAGGAGGAAAAAAATAAGGCGCTCGAGAAGCTTTTGGAAATATACATAATCTGGCTTTCCCCTCACTTTTCGTATTTCGCTACGTAAATAGTGGCACGTGCAAACCACCGTGCAACCCCTTTTGGCTCGTTGCTACCGAACCCTGAGGCCTTTCGGATCCGGTGCTGTTTACCGGCACAATATTTACCCGCGACTTATAACCATCGACTGTTAAGCCGGGTGTAAAGCGGTTACACGATGCGCCGAATATATATTCATATTTATTTACATACGACAATCTATACGTGGTCGCGTGTACACGCGTGCACGTGTATTTTGTTTTATTTGATTTCGCTTAATTGCAGCCATCTTGCTGGGTATAAGGATTCATACTGAATGCCGAACTTAAGCACAGTGTGCCATAGTGTGTTGTTATAGCGGATCTCTCTAAAGACTTTTCGTTGTTTCAACTAATGTGTTCTTTGATCCTGTTTAGAGTAGAATTCCATTTATCTGAATAACAATGTAAATAATATATAATATGCATACAATGTGTAATACGTGTAAATTCATACAATGTATATAATATTTAGAATTCTATTTATCTGAACCAAAGCAATTTATGTAATTTAGAAAATGACTATATAGACAAACTTCTGTATATAAATTTACTGATTGAATATCGCCAATCAATTAAGCCACGATTCAAACTTCAAAATGATATATTTTCACAATTAATTCTGAAATATAATACATAGTTCAAACTAAATGGAAATATCCAAAGTATGAATTGTTTCATATGTTAGAATTAATGACAAACTTCCAAGTAAATCACTTTCCAAGAATCATTTTCATTCCTCAAGAAACAAAGGAGAGTCTCCGATAACAATTTGAGACTGCATTAAAACAATTATGGTCGTGTCTCGGCAAATGATCGTCTTCCTCTCCTTTCCGGCGGTCATTCACTTATCAACAACTTGTGATACATTCTCGCGTCGCTTGTTGAGACGAGAATATACGCTTTGAGACGCTGCGTCGCGCCGTGCCAGAATTTACTAGGTCACAGTTTACCATACTCTATTTTCCTCCTTGTAATTATACATTTCGTCGGGACGGTCTGAAAAAAAAAGAAGAATTTGTTTTACGATTATACCACGTAAAACCCTGGCAGCAGCACAAAGAGAATGTAGTTTACAGATGGTGACGAGTTATATACTATTATTTATAAGTGTTCGGACAATTTCAATTTGAAGATAAAGAGATAGTCAAGTTTAAATATAATTGTACAAGGTTTGTCGACTATGAACGATTGTTTATTACTGTATATTATCTTTTAGGGATCACTTTAATCCCACCGTAATAATTTTATCAAAGTCATCAAAGTACACAATTTATTCGTAATTCTTCAATGAAAATAGTCTGTCGATACTTTTGAACGATATGCATGTAGTATTTATATTTGTAGTGGTTGGATTACGATTGAATGAAAGACTAACCAAAGAAAGAGAGAATCCTTTTCCTTACTCTTCTTCCATCTTGCTTTCGCCCTTTTCTGTATCCTCGTTCGCAGCATGTCGCGTCATTGACATGCGAACCTCCGCCGTAGGCTGAATGGCGAATTAGATCTGGCTCGCGTTTCAAACACGGCTACATATGCAAATTTTTACTTTGCTCCGCGGAACCACCCCTCGTCAGTTCGGTTCGTCAGAGGAAATTTCCGGCTCCTGTCCTACCTTAATTCATCCGCTACCGACAGAAAGTGCGGGATCACTTCAAGTGCTGGCTTTTATACCGTGGGACATGGATTAATTCTGCGGTGATTCAATTTTATTTGCATTAGTTTACTACCAGTCGTATCTTCGTACTTGTATGGTTGTGATATCAAATTAAATTTCTCTTTGATAATCCAGCAAGAGACTGTAGTTTAGAAGTGTAGGTATGTTTTATATCATAACATTGTTATTACTAGCGTTGGAAGGAATTCATTCCTGTGCTGTGCTTACATAAACTTTTATATATTGTTTAATTCTTCCCAGACTAATGGAATACCGAGCCACTATTTATAGAAGATTCTGAATTATTATAATTTTTCGTGCAAACGATGGAAATTCTAAAAGATAAAATAATACTATTACAAATCCATTTTCATATTTCGGTATTACCGTGAAATAACAATTCTTGAAGCAACGAATAACTTCTTATACATTTTGCTGTTGTTATTCGTATATAATTGAAGTTGAAAGGAATCGTTAAATATTGTATATGACTATGATATGCCAATCAATTCTGACTTCACAGGCTCTATTTTCCCCGTTGTTTATCTTGCATTAATATCCTGCTCACCGAAATGTTTCACGCAAATATTTCCACTAACAAAAGTCACGTGAAATAATTACTGAGTATGTACGTGCGTGCGAATTAATGATTGTATAATGATCCACTCACCTTCATGGCCCCTACCTGATGTTTGCGGATGAGCAATTTATGGATATTATCCTCTTTCATTTAAACGATACGTACAATAATTAAATATCCCATCGGTATCATTGTATACTATCATGATGCGATATTTGTGTAATTATTGTCGTTATCACGTCCACGCATCAAACGAATCATCAATTTGTATAATGCGTTTCCTAGTGGCCCATACCGATCTCACCGAAATATATTAATAGGTACATATTTCCATGGTTCACCGAAACTTTTACACGAAAACTATTTGGTAAATTTGGTGAAATTATAATTTCAGTCTTTTCATGAACGAAATTGTATCGCACTGAATAAACAAGTAAGAAAGCAAAGATATATAAATATTGATTATTTTATAAGTAATCTTGTTTTTCGTTTCACTCAGCCGTGAAATTTTCAAGTTTACTCAAAAATCAATACGCTCGAAGATAAAATTTCGCTGGTTACTGATATTTTCTAAGTGATAATTTCTTTAATTTCGATTATTTTAAAATTAGAATTAAGGATCAGAACCACTGCTAAAATAAAAGAGCAGAGTTTGGAGTCTTTAAATTTTCATTTTCAATTTTCATTTATGAATAAAATTATTTCTTTCGGAATCTTAGCAAGCTTTAAGCTTTATTAGGAGCTAATAGTTAATGTTCAGCGTCGTACTGACCAGTCACCACGACTAACAAGACGTTCTTATATGTCTGTTACCTATCTATCCGGCTCGATAAATAACCTTAAGCTTCTGTGTAGAGGCCACCAACGTCGTGTGCCGAGATTAGGATTCTAATTACGATTAACGTGGACATCAGGACGCGTTGACAGGTCCGTCCAGGCGTGCATGCCCTTCCGTGACATCTGTCGATTTGGGGTGCACGCGACACGAGAAGAAAGAAGGGTGGAAACAAGGAAGGTGAACAGGAAGAGTAAGGGGTGAGAAAGGCTGGGTAAATGAAAAGCAGTAAGCTGAGCAGAACCGTATTTGGGGGTTGACTGTGTTTGAGTAAGGCACGTGACCAGGACCTCGCGTGGTCCATGCCAGCTGCGAAAAGGCTCCTCTTCCTTTCGACGTCCCGATTTCACCCTGTTTACCCCCGCAATCATATCGGCAAATACGGCGCACAATTAAAGGCAATATAACGCGACCGCTCTTGACATGTGCATCGGCACGAAAAATACAGCGACTGGGGGAGAGACGATATTGTTCCCAACGCATACACACACCCGTGCCACGTATTAATTGAATTGTAATATTCGGGGACAAGGCGTATTAACGCGCGGCCGCGAGATGAGCGCTCGTCGGTGACGTGACAGTAACAGTCAGCTCGAAAGTTCGGGCTTTTATTAAATTTTACGCCAAAGGGGAACGTGATTACTACCCACGTTAAGACACCATGCGATTAAAGGGATACAGGCGCATTGTAATTTTGAGGAATTACGTGGAGAATAGAATGATGATGTAAATTAAGACGCGCGTCTTTGTCGGCTATCTTTTAAGCGACGCATTTCTGTTGCGAAATAAGGTGGAAAATGTTAAAATTTTAGATAGCTAAGACGTGAAAAGTATTTATAGGGTATCACTCTATAATGAGAATTGCAAATGAACAATTATTTACGTTATTAAAATAACCGGTCGATATTTATAATTTACGTAAAAAATAATTGACATCAGCTTTATCTAACAATCCTATTTGTTCAAGGATATATGTTTGCAATTATACTGTGTCTTATTTGTAAAGTATTATGTATTAATTGAACTCCAAATTGAAGATACGAATACATTATTTCGTAATATTATTTCGTAATAATTAGTTCTAAGGTGATCGATTTGTCGGCGAGGTACGAAATAATATTTGTATCTTCCAAGCAAGGAAATTTCGCGATAACGTGTCACGGATGAATTGCAGTTTTAGTGAAATTATAGTTACTGCGAAGGAGAGAAACGCTTTAAAAGGAAAAGCAAACAGCGCGCAACTAGGATCATTATCGTAACCACAACCGTTTCTGAAACAGCTTGAGAAAACAACAAACCCTACCGTCGGAGGAATAACCGTGTAGAATGTAGAAAAATGGCGGTTCGCCGTGGAACAGGCACAACGAGTAGAACAAAGTGGCCAGGATACGTTTCGCGCGAAATGGAACGAAAATTTCGCATTTCGTTGGAAAACCAGCAACATCGAATCGGAATTAAAGTCATTCGTCAAAATCACTGGCCTCGGCTGTAAAATATTTACTAAAAACCGTCAACTTAGTTCGCGACAAGTTTGACGTCGAAAATGGAGCGAAAATTCGCATCAGTTTTCACTGATGGAAAAAGTTTGATTTAATTAATCGTGACCATTCGAACGTGAAATATTATGAAAAAATAGAATTATATATTAGTATTTACTTTTTATAATGTTTACAAGTTAGATGACTTAAAAAGCTCTTGGTATACGAGTATATGTGCAATTCGAGGCAGGAATGTCATACATTCATACGTCAATGTGTTCAAACAGTTTCACGCTTATTTCTATACTCACTATCGTTGGAGTTGACTGAATCTCGGCTACTTTAATTCCAAAATAATGCAACTAATAGCAACTATATATAATAAACATGTAGCTACTGACAAATTTTTTGACACAACAAATGGAACTCCGAGTAACCGAAGATTCTCGAATCAATTCTTCCGCGTTCGGTAGATTTTCTCATTTCCGGTGCTACTTCGCTCCTCCGTAGATCCTTGTACAGCAATATAAAACAAGATTAAAAAAAATAAAGGGCAACGCCTATGGAGTCTTCTGGCCGTGGAAAGGATGTCTAAAACCTTGGAGAGGGGGAGAAAGAATAGGGGTGGCTGAAGCAGTGAACCGAAGTTAAGAAGAGACCGGTAAAAGGGAGAGACGGTACGATGTGTAATCTGCAATCCAATCTTAAGTTAAATGAGAGAAAAAGAGGGAACAGCAGCCGAGAGACGAAGAAGAGTGGGGATCGCGCGAGATAGTCAAAGATAAAGGCGAAGACCGCGCGATTACGACGAAGAAAGAGACAGCACAGGGACATAGAGAGAGAGAGAGAGAGAGAGTGTGTGTTCTGGTAGAGAGTCCTTGGCATCCATACTCTCTACTGCCGGAATCCCTTCAGGATCTCTCCAAGATCTCTTCTCAGCACTGTCTGCAGAAGTGTGTCGGGTGGGAAAGAGGATGAGGAAGGGGCAGAAGAGACGGCACAATGCGCACGAGGCTCGCGAGACATTGTCAGCCCCTTCTTGCTTCCCTTTTGTGCCCCCACCTCTTTGTTCGAAGCCACCGAAATCCTGGAGACTCCTCTCTCTCTCTCTCTCTCTCTCTTTGTTTCTGGCTTCTCGAGCGTGTGAAAATTCCAGCACGCAAGCTGCATTTAGGCCACCCGCCGGATCGGAGAGGATGCTCAGGAAACGTCGTATACCGCGCGAATTATCCCAGACTAATGACACTTCCGATGGTGTTAATTGCACCGGTTACCAGATCCGCCGTCAATTTGGCAAGATTCGTTGGTTTTATTAAGAAATGTTGGGAGATTGATTGGTGATTTTGAAAACCTTAGATCTTCTTGTATTTTATCATTTTCTTACTTTTATCCTATCGCAAACGACGAAGTGATTTTTAACTGCGGATAATATTATATTTTCTTCGTAAATAAGACTGTTCTTTTTATTAAAATGTAAGTGCACTTATAAAAGGTCGTTTATTTAATAACTAATTGTAATGGAAATTGTGGAGGTATCTACAATTGAAACTAGAATATTTCAATGCAAATCTAATTCATAAAAATTACAATTTGGTATTTTCATATGGAATAATAAATTTCATTTCTTCTTTACTTGCCGAAAGCAATTAATAAACGTAATATACGTAAGGGACACGAACTCGGATGTGGAAACGCATCACTGTAACAGATTAACGGCCGACCAATTTGCAGCTCGCATTCATCCACTAACGCGAAGGTAACATCCTGATAGAATTAGCAAAGTTTCTAGGAGTGTCGAGCTAGGGTACATCGAGAACGCATCAAGGAGGATACATGACGAGGATACACACGTGCAGGGCTAATCCCTCGATAAGTCGTTCGACTGTGCGTCCTAGTTAGTCGCTTAATATGAAAGAGAAGGGTGACGCAAATTCTACAGAAACAGCGATTCGTCGGCTGTTTCCTCTGCTTGCCGATGCTAACGTCTTCTAATTTTCCTATATAATCGTACCGATGAATCAATTCGACGATGCAAATCCGACATCCAGTTACAGACACGTGGATACACTAATCCTCAAAAGCATCTATAGATTCTTACTTGTGTTCGATGAGATGTACTTCAATTTGACTATTTACTTCAACTTATATTACTTTAATTACAGAGTACAAAAATCAAAACTACAATGATTTTATTACTTGTAATCACAGTAGCTATAGTGCTCGAATACTTACGAACAATAGCGAAAAAGGAAAATAGGTGACGATGAAAAGATGTTTTATCGATGGGCAACGATTCGCTTGATACAACCAACCGTTCGAGTTCGTTAATGTAATACTTCGAATTACAAATGACAGAAAATTGGTTGTAATCGGGGCCATAGGAAATCTCACTAATGACACTATAAAATTACTTATGGCGCATTGGTCCCCGTGACGGGTACTAATTTCAACGGCGGGATAATGAGGCGCAATGGCCACGCGTAAATAATGCTTTAAACACGGGTAATCGGCACGTGCGCCGCGTCATTGTTCCTGTTGTAACCAGAGAAACTTTCATTCCGTTGTAATTGCCGGCAACGTGAAATTTTATATGTTTGGTACTCGTTTGGGCACCACCGATTAAAATTTTATATACGCACCTCTAATTGGTCGAATTTATTGCTGATAAAAATACGCAAATTTATTTGAAACGGAAATTTCAATATTTTCAATACCGTTACAATTCTATCGTATCTATTAAATGTTAGGAAAATTTATCGCAAATATTATCTTTTATATTGGGAGAACACAAAGACATTTTAGGTTCGGGTTTAGATAAAGACTTTCAGATGTTGTATTCAACGTTCCAAATTAATTCGATAGATAACAACTTTAAAAACATGAAAATGAAAATTTGTATCTATTAGCCGTGGTACTTACTTTCGAACTTACAATTACAGAATTGTGACCGACGCAATTCTAGAACCCCATGACCCGTCCAAGTAGGAGAACCAACAAGATCCGTAGAACCTCTGGAACCACTAAAACCCTGACAGGGTTAAGGGGTTATAACCCTCTCTGTCGACCGCTAGAACCTCTTGGAACCAACAAGACTCCAATAACTCGGCAAATCACCGAAACCTTCGACATCCGTTGGGATCTCCATAGATTTTCGTCTACTCGACATCTAACATTCTCGAAATTCCAACTATCATTGCGGTTCTCAGATTGGTGGAATTTTAAAATTTCTAATCCCCGCGTGCCAATGTCTTTTGGTCTATTAAATCTTAGAACTTGTCTTACTTCGAAACTGACGGAATTCTTGTGTTGTATGAAATCCGTGCAATCTAAATTTCAATAGCGTTGTGAATTTCAAGAATTTCGAGGTGACGTACTGTCGTATTTTACAACTATGCGATTTCTGTTATCAAATTCTTTTAATTAGTAGAAATCCTCCAGTACGATTAATTCATATTTATTTATATTGTTCTCTAGGCATTGAAAAATACAAATCAAACCTTTTAAGTTTGTGAAACGTAGAAGAATCGTTATTAACAGACACGACTTCTATCTTTAGGTGTATGCTAAAGTTATCGCTTAAAACACCCAAAGTTCGTTTGTTCGTTAAAACGAATGATTGATATACAAAAATTTTGAAACCACAACAAAATCAATTTTCCCAAATCTGACTGCTGTACATCAAGCAAAAGACATCCAACGCTGAAACGTATCGGCATCTCACCGTTTCAGGTACGATTCACAAAGCCAGATTTCTTAGCAATCGCCTTTTCCACGGAGATGGAGAATAGATACTTCCGTGGCCGGAAGTATCGCAAGTGAGAAAACGAAGGGTAGGAGAAGGGGGAAAAGAAGGAGTCGGGTGAAAAAAGCAGGATAAACTCGCCTCTCGGAAGTTAGGAACGAGTTGGCGTTAGGGAAGAGGGCAATGAGCATCTGGGGAAATCTTGCGAAATAAGAGGAGGCAGGGTCAGAGAGAAAACGAGAGCTAGACGGAAAGAGAGAAGGTAAGAACCTGGCTCGTGTAGCTTCCAGGTCCGGTTACACCGCAAACCCGATAGCCCACTGCTCCTGTTGAGTAGCTTGCTTCGCGCCATGTCTAAAGATATCCTAGAAAGTCCCAAAACTTTTCACTACACCCTTCAATCCAGCAACTCGCGTAAAATTTCCATCCTCGTCTCGGTTTCTTTCGAACGCTTTTCCAAGCGAGAAAAATTACACCGTCTTGATGAAACGTTGTTACCTGGAATCCATTGTCTAAAAAGGCAAAAGTAGCTTGCGTTTTTTAACGAAGTTTAGTCTGAATTCTATCTTTAGTGTCGATTTCCAGAACTGAATGTTGCTAACTGTACTTTGATTAGTTTGATCAAATGTACGATATTTTGAAGAAACTATATGCAATTAATGATTTATTGTATAAAAAAACATTTGATACGTGTCTAATGCAATAATTAATTTAAGGAGCTATTAAAAAAGTTTCGAAGCGAGGGATTGAAAAATATGGAAATTCTCTACTCGCAATTATACTTCTATAAATCATTACAATAATTCTCAAAGAGCCTAGAACTTGAGAATATGGAGAAATTTAATCAACACGCACGCGTCGTAAAACCGGCCGAGTTACGAATCTCTTTGGAGTTTTATCCGAGCAATTATCCGTATCCTTGCTCGATGCCAGTAAACGCGACTAGGAAACGTGTACTACGGGGGTTTTACGTGAATCGAGTAGGTTTTTTCCCCTATCCTGTTGAAACTTGCTCCCTGGGGCTGATCGGCATAGAGAGAATCGAGTAGAGGGAGTGGCAACGAAATATCGACACTGTGAAATTCAATGGGTTGATTTATGACCGCCATAAGTCATCAGTGACGTCACGCACCACCCTGCACACAGGTTAGTCGACACGAGCAACCCCGTGGAACGCGCGAGCCACCCTTTACGATCGACGTTCCGCTCGCACGTTTCCCATCTCTGCGTGAACGTTGTTCGACGATCCAACCATCGGCTGATTTTCCTTCTCCTTTTTTCTACAATCGATGGCACGGTAGTAGTCGTTTGAATTTGTTCTGTCCTTTTTTATGGAATGGCGTGGATGAGGGGACAAGGGTAGATAATAAATGGAGGAAATTAATTGCTCGCGCGCGATACATCGCTGCTTCGTTTGATCAGTCACGCTTCATGACGCACTTTACAGGCTAGATTGAAGCTCGTTTCCCTGCGTGCTGCGGGAATTAACTAACGCCATGCATGGCATATTAAATAGATTCGAAGGATCTTCTTCACATTCTCTTTTTCCTCGCTTTATCTTTTTCAACACAAATAATTGAAACGGCACAACATACACACCATAATCAACGAATGTATCGAGAAATAATAATTCCATTTATTTTTCTATGTGATTCTAATTATCTAATCTCTCAAGAACAGCTCACTTTATTTCAATATCGGTATATTCATAACCTTCTTTATCTCGCTGTATTTCCCCAATAAATCATCGTTAATTAATTCGAACTCCCGATGTTGCTGAAAGCTTCCCAAGAATCGAACAATACCATCACTCGTTAATACATCAGTCATCCCAGAAACTCTTTCCCCGTTACCTAATTTACTGTCCGTAGAATACGGACGAGCCTTTTGTTCCTCGGGGGAAAGATACAGTTCGGCGAGATCGACAGCGCGCCTCGTAAATTTCGTTGATAGGATCGTCGGCTTGTTTGAAACAGCGAGCCGAATTTCGAAATTTCATCCAAGCTCGCGTATTGAGCCGCGTCATGCAAAAACCACTAAAGGTAATGAAAAAGAAAGGCGCGTATAAGGAAGACAATTACATAGTCTTTGTTTTCCTTATATTATTAGATCGGTGCATATCAACAAATGTCGTTTTGTACAATAAAACTTTAAGTTTGTACGAAATATCCTATACTTAATGAAAGTAATTTCTATGTCATTCAATGTAGTTACAAACGAAAGAGAACTTGGTTCTAGAGAGTAGTTAGTACAAAAGACAAGAAAGGGGTCGATCTTACGAAATTCTTGAGCTATTCTTACTACTTATCGGATAACGAAGTGACGGCAATAATTTATACAATTAGCCAGGCACGTCGCAGTTCGCGACAACTCTGGTACGGCGTATATTTAAATTATCAAAGACCGGCATTCTCCCCTCGCTATGTACGCTACATGGCCAGGCGAATACACTTTGTTGTCGTGAAGCAGGCACGAACCAGCATAAATATGCGGTCTATGTACGATAGATGCGTGTGTACCTATTCGTGCTTCCATGCCACGCGAAACCGCGCTAAAGTATTCAAATTTCCCTCTAGACACGAATCTCTGATACAAATATCATTATCATCCATGATAATTAATAGATAGAATATGAGTATAATAGAAAATTACGAACTTTGGAAACAATTTATTGCACGGTTGGATCAATTGGTATTATATATTGTATAGGAATTTCCATAATATAAAAATGTACGCGCAAACAAAAATTATAAATTTTGGGAATTTATTACTTAGAATTGCTCGCGGGATATGAAGATACAATAGAGCTATTCTTTTCCATTCCATTGAAATGTATTGAAAGATCAGACCTGTCAAGTGTAAGTAAACCGAAATCGCCTCATACGAGATTAAACCAGCAGACACGCGGCGAGGCAAGTACGATGGTGTGCAGAGTACTTAAAAGCTCTCGATACCTAAGTGTGCTCGTACCATACCACTGGCCATATTTATGAGTACAATTATACGCGTCGATCTTCGTGCGCGCGTGCACGCACTCGGGTTTTATGTAGGAGAATGCTTGGCGGCACGGTGCGACGCGGTGATTTCACCGCACGGAAAGGTAGTTGCCGAAGCTAATTCCGGAGGCACGCGAGCAACCGGCGGGCTTCGAATCGATGCTCGGTTGATTGTCTTGATTTATACTTAACGTGCATGAAGAAGCTAATTATTGCCTCGAGCTCTGCACCGAGCTTACTTGTACTAGTCTGCATTCTTTCCTCTATAGAACTGGCCTCGTTTATTCTCGTCGTGAACCAGCAAATCCGTGTCATGGCTTGCCTGATATCACTAGTTGTTGATTTCCACTTGATTCATTTCAATGCATTTTATCAATAATTAACTAGTTCTACCATATGGTTGATAATTAATGGCAAGAAAAAATGTAATGGAAAACTTATTAACTTTATTTGGCATAAAGCTAGCAAATATTATAAATATCTATTGTATAATAAAACATTATACGTGTAGATTGCGAATTTCAAAGACAATAAACTAGCGTTAAATGATTAGTCGGGACGATTATTTAGCCGACCGGACATTGGCGTCTCCGGGATCAAATGAATTGCCGAGACGGACTAATAAAGACACATACCACGGCTCACGGTCCCTTAGATACAGAAACTCTCTTCCCCGCCATAAAGATTAGCAATGGCCCATATAATTCGGCGAGGTTCGTCTGAGCAGCGGGTCGTCTTCGAAGAAACCTTAATTGGAAGACGAGGAATTAAGATAGTTCGCGAGGCTGATAGCTTCATAGAATAAAGGGCCATTTGTTTCTTAATTCACGTCGTGTGACTCATCTTTCCGAATTCTAGGATCGATACACCAGTTTCCCATAAGCGAAATGCTATCGAGAAGTTTTCTGGAGTAATGGCCGTAAGACGAAATAGTATATGTATGGATAAAGTATCTTTTTTCTTTCTTAACTACGTTTGAATCGATAATTAAATGGCGCTTAACCCCGCCACGTAGTATTGCAAGATATGTAAATCGCAGCACAGTATGATATCTCATCCAATTATCTTCTCGGAAGGTCGAAGAAATTTTATATTCAAATTAACTTTTCCTTGTGGAGAGAACTTTCTTTCGTTTTCAACAAACTACGTCAATCAGTCGGTATCCGACGGAAATCTCCATTACTTTCTGTTCGCTGGGCTCTGTGTGAAATTGTTGCAGATACGTAGTTAATTACGTTGGTCCATTATTAAGAGAATTTGTATCGTAGATGTTAGGTTCGAATGATGTATCGAAGTTGAGTGCGCTTCAATCGGGTTTGTAGCCTTTATAAAGTGCGCGGCTTTTATTCGCGGGATTAAGAATATGATGAATCAAACTATATTATCAGATATTTATCAGTAATTGCTACGGTTGTAATTTGAATTAATTATCGGTAATTAGAAGCAAATTAGAATTAATAATATAAAGCAATTTCGTTACGGTTGTTGGCGATCAAAGAGACGGTTCAAAAGCATACCTACAGGAAAGAGAGAAAATTGTTGCCAGTTCCGAGTTATTGCAATTATAAATTCTTGCGTTATCGATTCGACGTGGTTCTAATTGAAAATGTAAAATCACGTGGCTTGTGTTTGTTTTACGTGCTGCGGCGATTCCTGGCAGCAATAAAGGCGCCGATATTTCCCAAAGAATCATTCTTAATGCTTGGTAACTTGTTTTACCATTACAAACGTTTGCTGAAGTAATATGAAAGTTGAAAAACTTTCTGGGAAAGAAAATCATATTAATTTACGATAAATATCTTATGGTAGACAGATTTATAGAATTTGTAGAAATCTACATTTTACAAATATAAATGTAAGAAATATAAATGTCTTTAAGAATTAAGATTATCAATACACAAACGTAACTAATATTAGGAAACTGTAAAACTAAAACATTCTTCGCAATTTATTTGATTCGCAATTTTATCTTCTGTGCATTTTCTCAAGAATCTGCTCAATAATAAAGAGACGAAAATCCTACAATATTTTACTTTTGATCAAAAATAAACGTTTAATAAAGTAACACTTAAATTCTTAATAAACTGTAATTAACGTTCTCATGTTACACCAAAGGAGTAATAACGCTATTAGACGAATGGCCACTCGTGTTCCATAATAAATTACTGTATAGCTTTGAGTATTTTTTATTCACGAGTATTAATAGAAACAACTCGCATCAGCTGGAATAAAGCGTAATATACACTTTAATATGTCATTCTAATGAACAATTGTTGCTATTAAACCAGGGAAATTTTCATGTATCCACCACGGTAACTACTAATTACATACATAATAGGTTTTGCCTGACCTACTTTTACTCTACGACGCATTGTACCGTCTATTGTGCAGGAAATTGCGGAAAGTTACATAGAACCACCGAAAAGGCAGTAGGCGAGGCAACGTAGATTTCTGTTCAAGTGGACAGAAACTAATTTGAAACAAATCTTAACTAGCGGAAGCTCGTTTAAAACAAATCTTTATCAGATATCATCAGGCTCCTTTTGTGTGTAGAATAAACACTGATCGTGTTTGATCGCTATCTTGGCTCTATTAATTGTAATTTTCGCCTAATAGGAATTTTCTCTAATAGGATGGAACGAAACAATAAAAATTACGTGATTATCTTCTAATAGTGAGAGAAACTTGCTTCTACTCTGCCAGATTCAGCATTGGATTTTAGATGCATCGGTTGAATATGTTGAATTTTGTCAAACGAATTTTCGAGGTGTCGCAAGGGTTTCCTTGGAAAAGAAAAAATAGTTTTTCAGTGTCTTGAGGCACTGCAACAAAATTATTCAAATTCGGATCTTAACTGCTTAAATACCACCGTAGAAGGCGACTTTCGTTCACTATTAAAAGTCGCGAATATTTGAACTAGCTTACTTGGAACATGCAAACGATCATTGTCAAACAACCATACACCGTTTACACGCGTGCATGTACTTGTATGGGTACACAGATCAAGGTATAAGTGGCATAACCGAGCACTCTGCAACTCGCTGAATGTACTAACCACTCGAGTCGAATTCCCTTCTCTCCCTCTGACTTTTTCCTCCCGTACCATGTACTCGCTTTTATCTACCCCTCTATTTTGTGCACTACGCAAAGATTTACTCAACAATACATTCTACCAGGTTGTACCGCTTTTACCCTATTCGCGCACGTGACAGCTATCGAGGATCGTTTCGAGATGACTCACCTGATACCATATCCTTCCCTCTACCGTAATGATACACCTGTCACCAGAGTTCATTATTGAAGTTTATGTTTAAGAGATTTCGTGTATTTTATTATATTCTATTATATAAACTTTTATATCTTTTTTTAAATACGAATTTTATACTTTCTTTATGTTATATATCATGTAAGTTTTGTAATTCTGAATTTAGATGTGATTAAGTTTTGAAGTCGTTTGAAGTCTTATGGCACTCGAATTTTTATTTCCAAGTAAAAATACTTTCGAAGCTCTAGGAGCACGTTTAGTATAAGATTGAGACGAGATATTTAAGCGTATTAATAGCGAATCTTACGTAAGAAAATTCTAAACTTGAAAAATTCAGATATTTGAGAATTCGAAAGTTTGAAAGTGTAGCCAAGGGATAAGCTGGAAATCGTGCGTCGAGCAAAAAATAAACGAGAGAGAGATTCGTCGCGACGTCTTCCTCAGTCGCCGCGGGAGAAATCCGTTTTCACTTTTCGTCCTGAATCCCAATGCCGACTGCTTGAGAAACGAACGAACAAAACGTTTGGGCCACCGCACTGGTGGCCATTGCACCGCAGTCAGCCTGCGACTCGGTATGCAAATGCGCCCTTCTCCCCTTCTATTCTGATCCCTCTCGAAACCGACGTTCTTTCTCTCTTTCTACAAGATTCTCTCGCTACAGCAAGCTCCAAAGCCTCACGATACCAGTACGAGAATATCTGCATCGTCGACTGCTTCGATTCTTTATTCCTCTGTTTTCTTTCGGCTGCCGACAAAGAGACCGAAGCTCGCGCATGTAGTTGTATCGAATAATATACGATGTGTAACGTTTGGAATGGTTTGAGATGCTTAGAAGATTGGAAGATCAACGTTTTTTTGAGAATTGGATTAGCTAATGTTAATGTTCTAGCGCGAGAGCTTGAGAAATACGAAATAGAAGTTGCGGAACGTTGGTGAAATTTGCAAGCAATTGGAAGTTTGCAAGGGATTAAAGAGACTCGAGAATTTTTGAAGTAGATCAGTGCTTAGAACATTTTGGGAATTTTTGAGAACGTTCTAAGAAAATTGGGAAATTTAGGGATTTTAAGTAGCGGAAGGTTCAAGGATTCGGAGGTTTGTTCGAAAGTTTGTTCCTATTAAAATACGGTCCTATTAAAAATCAATATTTTTTGGTTATTTCTGTTGAAAAGTATCCAACTAGACACGGAACTTAGAATTTCGTTTGATTATATAATATGTACATATCTGCCACCAAGTATAAGGCATTAAGCATCAAATGTCAGATAGACTATGAATCTTCCGAGATTTGTTTATATTATTCATATAAATGAAATATATATATAGCCCAATAGTATAATTAGATTAAATCGTTTATAGGAGATCTCACAATAGAGAATATCAAAGGAGAACCATGAAACATGGTAAATGAGATTTAGAGATCGCCACATGTAAAATTTGTAAAGCATATTATATCGCTATCACGCGCACCGTTAATGCGAAATTCGCTGCACTCTTGAACTCGCGTAAGTCGATTATACGAAATCTATTACTATCGCAGCGACAAATTAATTAAATTTCCAGTTTCGATAATCAAGATTAAATTCAAATAAATATACCTATCCGGGCTGAACATTCGATAAATTAAAAGGGTATTATAATCGATTTGTAATGACCTACGCGAGTATCGCAAGCATTAAGCCTGATTAACACTTTGCCTACCGCTAAACTTTCTACGCACTATCGACCGACGCGATGTCTCATTCGGTCGCCGATACATCGTTAGTACTGATAAAAAAAACGAACGATTCAATAGGCTTCCGATCGATAAACGTTGACGTCGAAAAGCCTATTAACAAATTTCCGGTAGGTAAAGTGTTGAAAAGCATTTTCCAAAATTCATCTGTACTATGCATGATAATAACCTCTTCAAATTTTCATATCAGGTACGAACATTCATAAATTTTCTGTAACTCGTCGTTGAAAAGGAAGTTCTTCCTTATCCGTTTTTGATTGTTCTTGTAGTTTGACATGAGCTTCAGAACTGAGTATTTTGTTGGTATTATTTAACCACAGCATACATTAATTAGCGAAGGCTGAGGAGTTAGTGAATTTTAACTAAATAAATCACCGAAAAAAAGGACGATAAGGAATTTAAAAATTCAACAAGCATTCGTATCTTATCGTTTCAGGATCTACTATCAATAGACTACTATATTATATAATGTCCAATGCATTCGTAACGATTCAACTATGCATTTTTCTGCACTTGTGAAAGATTTGAAATATACATAAAGTAATATACAAAAATATATCAAGTACAGTATATATCCGTTATCGTTTTTAGACGAAACACACCTTTGCTTAGATTCTACTTCTTTAATCACGTTCATGAAAATACAAAAACTTCCATAAGAATCCGCCGTATAGTAAGGATTTTTTAATTAATAAACACAATCCGTATCATGGTAGCATGCGAGGCGGAGCAATTTTTACACTTGTATACCGTAAACTGGTGATGCAGTGTCGGAGAGAGGACCGCCGACTGGAACCTGTAAGATTTATGACCTCGTAATCATCTGCTGATCCACGAGCTGGCCTCATCCCAGCGTCCACCTCCGACCACCCATATTTTCTATCTGGAGTATCCAATGTTCATTGTTCGTTGCGGACCTGTAGCACGAGCAACGGGGACCAAGCGACGAAACACGGTAGAAAGATGAAGCGAGACCACCACAGGGTGAAAAGGGTTCTCCGTTGGAGAGGCATGAAGAAGGGGCTGCCACCGCCTGTGTTTAATTCGTTTCACACCTTCTGGCCTGGTAAATCGAGAGACGAATGGCTCCACCGCTGAAATTTGCTCGCGCCACTGCTGCATCGCGTTTAATACGTCGAATCTTCCTTTTTTCCACCCTCTTTTCACCTCTAGGTTATATTTGTTCTAGGTTAGACGCTTCGTTTTTTCGTGCTATGGCACGAAGATCGGAATGAAACTGTGAATTAATAAATAGTCTTTGGTCTGTTTCGAAATACAGGGTGTACCGGAACATGTGGTACCTACATCGGGAACTGATTGTACACCACAAAATAATGAAAAACGTTCTTAAAATCATATGTTCCATCTGTTTTCGTTTGTGAGATGTAACGAATGTTGCGTTTTGACTTAGTGTTATCTAATTATCTTTACAGAAGACACTCAAAATGACCACCTTACATCTCAAGTCGACCCGTAGATATCTTGTCATGGATTGTTCCTAGTGTAAACCGAATTTGTCGAAATCCTTGCCCTCCTTCTAAATCTTAGTATTTCGACTATTTTCAATAGGTGTTGCTCTGTTTACAAAATTCGTTATATCTCATAAGCGAAGACGGATAGAGCACTTGTTTATACGAACTTTTTTCATCGTTTTTAGGTGTGCAATCAATTCCCGAAGTAAATTTCACGTGTTTCGTTAAGTTCTATTATATAAAAGAATGGATTTCTGTTTGCAAAGCTTATATCTAAGGAAAAATATTTTTCGATAGAAGATTAGAATATCGGTAGCAACGAGCGTTAGTTTCTTTAGGATTAGTCTCAGTTGAAACGATGCTTCGAATCGCGATGTTCTTCCGGCGAAAGTCTCTACGCCGGCGAATAAAAAGATCCCCTGTCGTTTGAATTTCCGGGTATCCGAGGCGTGTCGTTTTAGGGAACTCCTCCCCTGTTATATATCGAGATTCGTAACGAGTAATATAATCGGTATCGCGACGCGCGATCGCGCCACCGATGCGTGATACAGTCGAACCGTTTACGTCGGACGGGCAGGGATATTCGATTTGCCCGTTGCCCGTGAGTAAGGACATTAAAGGATTAGGGTGAAAATCCCCGAAATTATTAGGCGATATCCAAGTGGAAAATGGAGCGCGCTGCTCGGAAACGCTGACTGGCCAGCGGCCGGTGTGCACGGTATACGGTTTGTCCATCTGTCCCGAGGGACAGCTCGGTATACGATGTCTATGCTAAAAGGTTGACCGATGCGATTGCTCGACGGTAGCACGGGGGAAATGGCTCGAATTGGTCGGTAGGTGGGCGACGAAAGAGGATGAAGAGCGGTATTGTGCGTGTAATCACGCTAACCACCCGGAGAATGGATAACTCCCAACTAGACTCGACCGTTGCACACATGCGTGTACGCACGCTCGTCGTCCTTTCATGTCGTTTTTCAAAGAATTTAAAAATTCACACCGATCCGCTGTGCTTAAAGGACGCACTCTGGCGTCGTTGCGCTACCTATCATACGTTCGTAAATATTCTTACGTTTCTAATTATCCAAATGCAGGTGCGTATGTTAGAACTTACATTTGTGATAGAATTTGAAAATTGTCAATCAACCAACTTTAAGGAAAATCGATGTTGAACTCTCATGTTTTGCATATTTACCGTAAGCAGATTTCACAATAAATTTCAAGAACGTAGTATACGTAAAATTTCGCTATTCTTTCAATTTTGAAGTTATTCAGCGGTGTTTCGAGTGTTTCATATATGAAAATGTACGAATAATAACTGACGATTCTTTCCTTTTCAATGTCTCAGTGATGTCCATAAAATACCATAAAAATCGAACAATTCGATAATGGAATCACATGTTCTTCTATTGATCTCATAGATTTTTGAATCCTTTGTCACGCCACTTTTCTGTTAATTTTAAAGCCTCTCAAATATACGTGTATCTACAACTCTGTGTACTTTTGACATCTGAAAAATTGGCAGGTTGAAAGATTGAACCCCTCTCGAAACGAGAAGCACTTTCTTGGTCATTCGATGAATCTTTCATCCGACTGTCGTAACATCGGTGATCGTGAATTCTCGATCGGTTACTCGAGTGCTGGTAACCTATCTCTCCTCGCGAGCACATCGAATCACGAGGTGAAGTCTCGAAGGGATTTACTACGGAGTATTACATAAGCCAGTCCATTTAACGTTATTACTTGCTGCAAAAAATGAGCCCGGAGAACCTCGTTACTTCGACTCGCGTTTGTCTTTCGTACACGACCCGAACTGATTTCAACGAATTGCCGCGGCTTCACGACGTGACGAAAAATACCTCTCGATTTTATACGGAACGAATGCTGAGACGAAAAACCCTCAAATGCGAATTGGTGGAATCTCAGCCCTGGCGAATATTCTTTTAATTAGATACGAAAAATTAATATACAAACATTATATGATAATTATTTTCTATTTTTCATCTAAGACTGCATATTATAAGAATTTTATTTTCTTTTGATTTTACTGATTTTTTAAATATAAAACAGCTACTCATTTATGATAGCATTATGACGCGATTTCTGTTAGTGATATCTTTTAAAGATTAAATAAAACCTCTGTTGGATTCTTGTTTGGAATTAATGAGTTAACAAACCCTTGAGTGATCAAAATTTCAAGTTCCAATTATACGTACATATATGAAAAGTTCCAAACTAAAAACTGTAGAATATTAAAAAAATTATATCGATTGTAAAATTAGATGTGGTATTAGAAAATCATTTTTGGCGTATTTTTTCTGCAGTAAAAACAGATTTGCGGGCCATGAGAGATAAAGTCAACGATTGAGTCGGTAATTTTATCGCGGCGTGGTTAATGCGGGGCCTCTTTTTTACCATTTTTTTTTTTATCGTTGAGCCTTTCGATTAACAAAACGATCCACGGCTGCACACTCTAACCCCGTTCACTGCGAACCAAACGATAAACATAAAGTCTAATTGAACGCGGCTCGAAACGGGTCGTTCTCCTTTAAATCTCGAAATCGCACCCAACTGCGAGTTCAGCTTGCCTCTTTTTTTATAGACCAAGAGCCGATGGCTATCGGATTTTACGGTAAAACAAATGCATCGGCCCGGTAATCCCGAAACTGTCCTTCTGCCGGCTCAATTTATTTTATAGTTTTGTTTTTTTTATCTTCGATTTTGCTGCCTCCCTCGATTTCCTCTCTTTCTTCCGTATAATCGTGCGTTTCAGTCCGCTAAAATTTAACCATTCGCCTGTGCACCACCGATATTTCTATATTTGTTTTGTTGTTATTTATTATATTATTTCTCCCTTTGATTTATCTCATAATTTTGTTTTTTCCTCTTTAAATTATCATGATCACCTGTTATTCCTCATCTTCTTATCTAGCGTATCATTCCTTATCTCGATTTATATTGTAGTTTTCTTTCTTTGATAGATGATGTTTTATACTCTTGATACATCTTGAGAAGTAACTCGAATTGTAATAATAGTAAAACCTTGATTAAGTGAATTAACCATGATACACACGGTGTTCGAATAGTCGAGTAATTTTGCTTTTATAAAAAAAAAAAATTTATATTAAAGAAAATTATTTATTTTGAACTTTATAATAATTAGTATCAAATACAAATTTTTGGATAAAAATGTAGCAATCTTTTTCAGTTTTTATTTTCGCTGTACTTGACACAAATATAAAAATGTATTATTTGTAAACGTGTTATTATTTTTTTATGAAATAAGGGAGAACGGGGAATACTATTAAGCATACACACAGCAGTCAGTCAAATGTTTGATATATGGCTCTGTCTTATACCAATCTTTTTTATACTGCTCTTTGGTTTCAATCCAATTAAGTTATCTGCAAGCGATTCGCAATTCTTTGCTGAAGCAGAGATATGCGAGTGAAAATTTTGCATGTCCCCTTATTATTTTTTGAAATGAATAAGAAACCGTAAATATTACTTTATCTTATTATTTTTCTTCCAATTTTTACACTATATCTAAAAGATAGCTTTACTCTATAGGCTCAAAGAAAGTTTTGCCATTTTAATGAAAAAATTTTATTATATTTAAAATTTTATATTTAGTTAGCTAATACCGATCAAAAGGAACTGAGGCTTCTCGATCAGCACAGTCGACCAGGAACGATTTTTCAGATTATCTGACAGTTTCTTTCCGTTTTTAGATGGCGAGAAAGTGGATTAGAAAATCAAATAGAGAAAATTGGGACGATTTGAATTTTTGTCTTTAATATCAAATTTATACAGGGTTATACAGGATATGTACAATAAATATATCACGCTGTATATTATTTTGTTTTCTCGATTTACGTGATATGGAAGAAAAATTAATCGATATTACCCCATAGGTGAGGGAATTCCAATCAATGCTCACTTTTCGTTCTTTTCAATATTTTTTTCCAAATGACTAACTTTATGTATCTCATATTTTATCATGACACAAACAGTACACTGATTTACGTATCTGGTACAGAATTGTTAGTAAATCTGGCAATCCGAACTCTTTTTAGTCCAAACTTTCCTTAAGTGTTTGGTATTCATTCATTTTCCTTTAACAAGTATTAAAAAGAATCATACTACATCTACGTTATAGTGGATGGTATTCAGAGACGGTGACATTTAATATCAGCCATCTGCTTGAGGTTCAAGCATAGCGTATCCTTTAATCGTCGAACAAATCCTCAATGACGAACGTATGGAAGCATTATAATGGGGTAACGTATACATATACAAAAGCATGAACGTCGCATGGAGCGCATCAGCCATGTTCTCTATGGTATTTTACGCTGAATCTATTCGAATGCGCCGCGTGCTTGAAAGTTTAAACGAGAAGGAAGTTAGGAAGACTTGTTATCACGGTCGTTTAATCATTGCGGATTATGTAATGGGTAGAATGTGCAGTTAATTAGCGTGGAAAGGTATGAACTTTCAGTCTTTCACTTCTCTCCTGGCATTTTCAACTTTTTCTCTCTCTTTCTCTTTCCCCTTTGTCCAATAATTTCTTGTCATTATATTTCATGCATGAACATCGAACCTAATTAATGTTAATTAGATAAATTTGTTTAGATACGTGTTTGTTTACAGTTCATTTTTATCTGTATTTATAGAATGTTCATTGGATATATAATTTAACGAAATTTAAATAATTCTTAATAAAGAATAAATATAGCTTATGGATAACAATATCGAATATGTGTATATTCTTTCTAGTGTTAAATAATTCCTGGTGGTTTCAACAATTTGCTAATAATAATTCAGGTATTAGCGCCAAAGTCAGACTTTAAAAAATCGAGGTTCAACGTGTACCTTACTTAATGCGAACAAACGATATGTAACTTTTAACATTATACGACGAAATAAAATAATGTAGAGTTTTTAAACAGACATTTCATATGATACAAGTTAACATATTTAATACTATTTTATCAGACGGCGATAGAACCGGACAAAGTGTTTAACAAAGCTATGTACACCTTCTGTACTTCTCTCACGGTTTGCGAATTCTCCCCTGCGTTTCGCACCAGTCGTGTGTGGAATTCCCCTACGGATAGCTGTCCGATGCGAGCCGTTTTGCGCCGTTGGCGAAAACATAAATTCCCACCAAAAGTGAATTCACCGGGCGTTACCCATATCGAACCATGAGGCAAATGTGCGCTGAACCAACGCACCTATATGCCTAGTTTTGAGCTTATACCTGTATTGTTGTGGTACGTGTCGACGTTCGTGATTAGGTTCGTCGTCTATTTATAAAAAACTTCTTCCTTTGGGTGATTGCCAGAGATGGGATAGGTGAAAGTGTAAAAGTAGAATTATATTCGCCTTCACTTGCTAGAAGACAAACAGTTCGTGTAATAATAGTTCTTCAATTTTCTCCAATTACAGTTATTATTCTTCGTTTTTGTAATAAACGTCCATGTTCAGATAAGTGGATTCATTGTACGAGACATATGTAATACACATATGTAGTACACATATGTATATGTGTAAATGAATTTCAAAAAATGTAATCACACGGTAGAGTAAATTGAATAAAAGGTAGCCAATCTTTCTGCGATATAGTATGTATATCTTAGCTTTCAGAATAAAACGAAATAACTATTTTGATGTTACCTTGTAATTTAGAATCAATTCTCTGGATTTTTTTTCGAAGTAATGTGCAACCTGATTTTTTATAAAATACAGCATTGTGCCATTTTTCTTTTTGTCAGTCTGCAACCTTATGAAGGAATTGCGTAGCTATGCTAACGTTTGATGATCGTTGGAATATACATAGTTGTGATGCTGTAGAAAGCTTCGTGTACGTGTGAGGCAGCAGGCAAAGTTGCGTTTTATCCAGCAGTTGCTGGTAGATTCATTAAAAAATTTAGCAAGGCTTCTTAGCAGACCCGTACCTTGGGTACAAGAAGGTTGAAGTTAGGAGATTATTTTTTGGGAAACTGAAGGATTAATATGGAAACTTATGTACAAGACCTGCCGTATGGTGTTATGAGGGATTTTCTTGTTTTTTCTTCTTTCTTTGGCATGGAGAAAAGTTGCTTCGCGTTTTTTCTATCATGTGTGATATAGGACTAGAATTTTGCAATTTTTTAATATTACAGTGATTGTGAAATGTCGGGAGAAATACAATTCTGTTTTGAAATAATAAAACTTTCATGTGTATTCATTAAATAGTGGATTAAAGTTTATTGAAGAAGTTATAGAATACAAAAACAAATGTATAACATTTTTCTGTTACTCCAAGCAACAAAATATAAAACAAAACATCGAATAACAAAATATAGCAATTTATAGAGTATGAAATTTCCAATTGATCCTGATACCTTTTATTTTATTACTCGCAAATCGAACGATATTTGCTTAAAACAACGGAACCGTTTTCCATTTGATATGAGAATCAATTTAAAGCGTGTGGGCAAATACGTGAAAATACAGCTAACTATTTGTTACAGATTTTCTTTCCTACATTAAAATGTAATAATTTACATATTTTATCTGTTTATAGACTATACAATAAACGGTAAAAAGTTCACCACAACATATTCTACATTATGAAAGAACTGAAAGGTACGAATGACCTAACTGATGATTCGAGCTTGATAAAAATTTTTCTCTAAATTCCAGAAAGGATCTTCCGTAACATTCATATCCTTGAACATACAATATTTAAATTCGACCAAATCGTTTCCAAGTTTCGAACACCTGCAGTTACAATATCGACTCCATGTTATGAAGGAATTTCGAAGACCGAGAAAGGAAATGGTGGCGGGAAAAGTGTACGCAACGAGCGGTTAGATTCGAATGATCATGAAAGGAAAAGAAGAGGCGGGAACGCGACGAAATGCTAACGCGGACTTTAGCTCAATGAATATTTCAGCAAGTCAAAACCTTGAAGCCGGTTTCCAATATTCCAGCATCCATTTTCGTTCTTTATCCGTGACGGAATTTTCGCAGCCGACGAGTCCGTTTCCTCAACAGGAAGTTGGAGAGGAATAGAGATGTCCGCCGCGGCGTGACAAGCCACGCTCCAAAGATACGAGACGAAACCGATAGCAAAGAGAGAGAGAGAGCGAGAGAGAGAGACAGAGAAAGAGAGAGGGAGAGAGAGACAGAGAGAGAAACCTTTTGAGAAACGATTTCATTTTATTCTGGCCCTTTTCTACCATCGTGTTCTTCTTCTTCTGTGCCGGGATTTCCGCTGATGTTCGCTGACTGAGGCGTTACGAACTCGGATATTAATATATAATTGCGTTGTCCGAAATGGATACGATTATTAACGTATTATTATCGTGATGTCATAAAATATTTCGTTAAACTGTGTGTTAATGTCTATATTTCGGACAATTGGGTGGAATTTTGTCTGCAATCTTACTACGATTCTCGAATTTGTATATTTAGATTTTGGTCTCATTTTGTCAATTCAAATGAATTTGTAATGTTTCAAGAAAATGTTCGATCTCGTGGCATCTGTCTGGTGTATTTGGAATATTTGTCATAATTAATGCCGAAAGATAATTGGAGTTGGACAGTTGGAAAAGTTGAACAGAGATTTATAATAATTTGTCTCGAAATATCGGCAAAGAATCTGCCTTATCGTGTTGAACTATTGGTGAACTTATGAGCACGATATTCCACGATTTTCTTTCTTGGTTGAATATGTAGATATAGTTTCGGAAGTTCGTTGAATTGGATAGAATTCTTGTCTTCTTAAGTACGTAAGGTTGGAAGAAGGGTAGAGGAAGAATGTTAAAGTGTCATTAGCGATGATTGATAGGCGGAGATGTCAAAGATACTTCGACAACGTTTATCTTTTATTAAATGATCCACTCGATTTCTAGTGCAATAAGATTGAAGTTATGTCATAATCAGTGACTTTCTAAGATGTATTTAAAGAATCCAAAAATTACGTATTTACGTATTTAAAATAACAAATGTTTTATGACTGATACGGTTGAATAATGTTTAATGTGGTTAATCATAAACAATATTTTATTATCGGCATGGTATTAAGAATTATTAATTATTATGTAATTATATTATATTACTATGTTATTATATCATATATATTAACATGCGCATTAATATCATAAATATTAACAATATAAACTGTATTAATAACAAAATGTAACAATAATACATTAAATTGTTTCATGTTGTGTCACAATAGACGAATATTAAAGTTTGATTAATTTTAATTCATTACATTACACATTACCTGGCCACTAAAATTTAGTAGAAAAATGCAACATAAAAACATCAACTTTATTTCATTTAATCCCAAATAATTAGTACGCGTATATGAACAATTAAATTGGACAAACGACTAAATATGACAATATTACTATTTCTACTACGTTCATGATAACGCTCTTTTTTTTCTGTATTTGAAATACAATCGATCAATGTTCGAATCGAGGAAAGTGGACAGTAGAAATCTTTTTCTCGGTGTCTTTGTTTCCGACGAAAAGGAGAAATTCGTAGAAACGTAGATTACGGTCAGTACCACGAATCCTGACAAAAACTGGGTCCGTCATCAGGAGCCAGTAATAAGATAAGGTTTTGTGCCCATTCGTTTGTTAGGGGCGATAGGGATGAACGACGGAAGTCAGACTCGAGATTGCCCAGAATAGAATGGTAAAGCGTAACAGGAATGAGCGATATCGACCAACGTAAAAACTCTAGCGATATGCTCTGATTCTAAAAATATAGATATGTATATATAGTGCATATATGCGTAGCGAGTTTTCTATTTCAGATTTTTCACTTAGTAGGAAGATAAGGAACAATTTATCGAGAAGATAAAGGAATTCCTAGTATTTGATGACCTGAAATTGAAATAATTAACTACGTGACGAGATTGAGATTAAATCGAGACTCAAACCTCATTCCCAGCCTTCTATTTAACTGATCTCATCACTGAACTGATTAACAAACAATTTTCCATTTCCATGATTTCATTCTCATCATCCCTCTAACATCTTCATAAGCCAGTAATCAAAGATCGGACGCATTACAGTGCTGATACAACGATTTTGGCCCAAGGCAAGCGTACTTCGCAATGAAGTTTCCTATTGTACGCTTTTATTCACTTATCACGCGTCGCACGCTTCCGGCCCCCGGTTAATCTACATACACGCGCATGCTTTTACATTATTTTATTTATTTCAAGAATTAGTTCGCCTAAATCGCTAACTCTTTTCAATTTCAAATGAATATTCCTTAATGAAGATTAGGAGAAAGATAGTACGCATAAGTACAATTTTATTGATTTTCCTATTTACACCTTATTTCATGGTTCATAATTAAAAGAATAAACTTCAATGTAACATAGTTGAAAAGAGAAGCACTTTATTCGCATACATTATAACTTTTTTAACAACTGTTCTGAACTATTCATAGAATATTCTGACAAAATTTGGCTAATTAATCTGTGGGACAACCTGTATACTATTTGTATATGAATTAGTATAATTAACAGTATAATTACATTATTAGTATCCTTTGTCGGTATAATCCATAAGATGGGAGTCTTTCGACCCTTCTGTTGTCTTATCTCGTCACGCCTGCACCTTCTGCGATGCAAATCTTCCCTGGAATCGTGCAACGAGGGCTGGCACCCTCGCAGCGCGAGGATTTTAAATTGATGGGACCACCTATGGAAGCTATCTCGCTTCCACGATCACTGTATTGCTTGATGGATGTTCCTCGCGACGAATGCGACCTTCTTCACCATAGCAAACACGCTCGACATAGAAATCCAGAGAATTTATTGATTCATGGAAGATGCGTGTGAGACCAGCCTGTTAACGATCGTTCAATGTCATCAGAAATCGAAAGATCGATATGATATGATTTTTTCGTGTCCCCTAAAAGCAAAGCTATTCCTAAAATAATAAAAAATTCAGGGCAAAATTAAGGAAATTTTTCTTCGAAGAAAGAATACGAAAATAATTGGTTGCCTATCCCATTCAATTTAGAAAAGGGAATGGATTCAAAGTAAAACCCGTCGTAACACTTCGCGTGATTTATTGGGTATGCATACGAAGAGTAAACAGGAAAAGATATATATTAATGTTACGCTCTTTGTCATACATTGCATATTTTAAAAATATTTTTCATTGCAATCGAAAGGGAAATCGGTTGGTCAAAATCTTCGGCTTTAATTACAGAGACGTAATAAAAATTTCAATAAAAGGTCTGCACAATACAACACATTATTACTTTTTTCCTTGTCTTCGTTTCATTTTTTCTTTCTCTTTTTGTCTCTTTTTCTTTTTCGAACTCGTTACCTCTGCAAAGTGCTCTTTAATGGGAACCGCGCCTTAAAAGTGATCAAAGGACACGCTACGTTTCTGAAATACGTAACGAAAAACGTCGAGCGACTTTTTAGCGAAAGCAAAGCAACGTATCGTTTCCATCTGACGAGTACAAGCTCGGCGAGCAAAGGCCACCGTTAATTAACATAAATTGTTTGCTTTTTCCCCGTTTTCACTGTTCCTTCTCCATCTTTACCTTTTCCTCCACCTCCTTTCACGTCGCATTTCTACCTTTGATTACATATCAACGTTCCAACCGCGAATTATTCGTATGATGTGTCAATCTCCTTGGAACTCGCCTTATTACTTATCCACAGAAAATTCTACACAGAAGAAATAAAAAATAGGGATATTAGTTAAGTTTAATGGTAGAATCTGCTTTGTTTCCCTAGGTTTGCTAGGGAATTTAATTCGTCTTTTGATGTAGAAACGTAGAAAATATGATGGTCGACAAACTGAAAGTTTCAATTTGAAAAATATAAATCGTCAATTTGGAAAATTGTTGTGACACTTATAAATACTATTTATTTATTCTATAACATTTCATTAGTTACTCTATAACCTAATAAAACAGAGAAATTATAATAGCTTCATTCTAAAGCTTCCTGAATTCTAACATTAATAATTCTCGCGATAGATCTTACAAAATTGGAATAATGAAATAAAATAATAGTTCAAAAAATATATCGACCGATACGAAAATTACTTTGATCGAATATGCGATATTCTAGACGAACTACGTACCTGCAATTCAAGTTCTGTTGCATAACACAACATTTTATATGCATCCACTTAATAATTACATATTTTTAATTTAATAAATGAAGTTTCATGTATATAACAGGTGAGCAGTCGTATTTTAATAGCAATGCATGTGTTAAAGTGTTAAAGGAAGGTAATAGCGTTTGTTAGGTGAGACATGGCTAGCCTGGTCTCTAGTTTTCCTTGAAGCTGGCTTTTCCTCGATTGTGGTAGCGCAATGGTGGTCTTTCATGGTGTGGATCGAGCGAGGCACGGAAACTCAGAGGCCCGGATACCGAGCGTTATTAGTTCCGCGTTCGGTCTGTGCTGTAACGTGAACCTAGTCAAGCTCTTCTTCCTTTATAACCACCGTTCGCGTCATTTGCCTCCGCTCGTTTCCGTAATTAATGCTTTCCTACTGTGTATCGATTCTATGTCACTGATAGTAACTTGGCTCTCTTATCATTCAGAAATTTCATCAGAATTAACGTAGTATATTATAAGCAATAAGAATTTGTATTATTCCCTATGGAACTTTATTAGAAAATTTCGAATTACACGAATAAGAATGTACAAAATGTTCAGCTGTTTCATAGCCAAGAAACTAATTTAAAGACACTCTAGGTAAGAATCTACTATTTGGGTGTACTTGTATTTGATCAGTAAGAATTGGAAGACCTTGATAGGACGCAGGAGCCTGTCTGATATTATCGGGTAGGTTGGAGACGCGAAAGTCAAAGGTTATCACCCTTTGTGATCCGAGATAAGTTGGAAGACAGGGTGATCAGGGTCTCTGGACTGTAGGGTCGTGTGGTGTCTGGGCGTGTACAAGGAATTCCACGAATACGCCAATGCAGATCGCTTTCCTTAAATCTGCAAACTGTTTGGCCTCGGTTTCAAAAGTATGGAATTTAATGACAATGGAAAATTGAACTATTTTCTAAACGAAATGAGAACACATAAACACACAATGGTTCGATGCGTGTACGCGTGAAAATAATTCTCTATTTCGGAATAGAATGAAACCTCGGTACGATAATTGCATAAACAGGGAATCGGCGGAAGCAGTCGTTAAAATTTAGCAACGCGTACAACGATAGGAGAGGCGTCGCGCGATTGTACACGCGCCCGCGTTTCACGATATCATTCACGGACAATTATGCGAAGCTGATAAAACGTTGCCGCCAAACTCAACCACGATTTTGTTATATTTATGTAATCCTCTTAAAAGCTATAAATCAGCGTGTTCTCGCGCTCTCGTGTAGAGCCGGTAGGAAGGAGAAAGAGAAATTTTGGTCCCCGAGGGATCGATATATAACCGACAACGCAACTGTGAAATTGAGCCGCTCACGTATCATTTTAGAAAACGAGAAATTATTAAAACCGAATCCGGCCAGTAATTCGTTCGCAGATTAAAATTTATTTCAGCCAAGACGCATATTTGCTAAGCAGTTTCCATATCATATCGCGGATTTTGATCGATTATGAGGTGTAAAAGTTTGATAAATAACATAAAAATATTTAGGTACTGAAATATAAAAGAAAGGAAGGAGTCAAAACTTACACTTGTTACATCATCCAATAGAAAATACAGAATAGATAAAGTGTTACTGGAAAAAATGTCTTGTATCAGGGATAGTATTGTTCAATTTTTTAATTATAGAAGGAAATTGTTATTTTTCCTTCTAACTAACTTGCGATTTCAGAAAACTGATGTATATGTAGCAAATAATTTTTCGTTCTTGTAAAATATCTGTATCGTATAATGTCTAATATCTAATACATAATTTAAATTATTGACAAAGCAATGTGTAATCTACGTATTTCAATAACATTGTGTATGCATATTAACGAGCTAATGGATGTTTAGCTTCGGAATGATTCGCACAACGCGTTAATAATTGAAATTACAGAAGCATTGAAACATTATTGTGAACAGTAAGAGAATTTTATTAAAATCGTACTGTCTCCTGAAACCCACTAAAACGCACATTTGCTGTAAATGGATATTTAAGAGCTTCGATGGCATTTATAATGAACTTATTACTGAACAAACTTTGCATCAGCAACAATAATATCGTTTCTTTTCTATTCCGCATACAATAATGTACCATATAAAAGAGTAATATAATCAAATGAAAGAATATTGCAATTTATGATTTTTTAGTAACTAGATAGAATATTCTTCCATTATAAACAAATTGTAGTTTGAAGCAAGTATTACATGTTTCGATCTAGAATCTTATCTGCTGTAGTTCTTTTTGCTGCGGTAAATAAAAGTCATCATTTTCAAGTTATTAATAAATATCATTACACATAAAATCTTGAAAAATGGAAGAGATCTTGTCATGATACAAAAATAGATTCTATTCTTTATGAATATTATAAAATATGAATTTTTTAATTCAAATATATTAATCATGTGATATGTACGACTGGACACAATAAATGGAAAAACTGCACACAAATAATAATATTACAACAACAAAAAACTATTCAACTTTCCTGATATAAAATTCCTCGAAACAATTTAAACTACAATATAACACAATTATTCCTGTGCCTGGAAAGAGGTCGCGAAAACTCGTAATCGTGACTGCGAAAAATTGAAACTTCATCGTTGTCACGAGAAGTTGTCAGGTGAATGCAATTTTACAATTTTTAGTTTCTGGAAAATTTCCTAAATTTGACGGCATAATAGATGGAATTGTGTTCTAGTTTGCGAGCGTCGTTTTAGAAAATGAGAGAAGCCAGAGACCGGATAGAAAACAGGTTTTCGGCGAGAATAGAAGATAAGTAACTTCCTCTCATTCGCATAGAAAACTGGGCCCGTTTCCTATTTTTACGCGGAATTTTTTTTCCATTCGTTTCCTCCCACAGATGAAGGGAAAAATTGCAGGCGAATGACGCCGAGGAAGATCCTCTCGACCCAAATTTTCTGCATTTCCCAGCCGGAACTGTGGTACTTCCGCCGTCAGGCGCAATATTTTCGCAGATTATCCGCGAGTACATGTATCTATCCGTCCATGTCCACTAATATCTCACCATATTTGCTCATTCTAATCGATTCTTCCATTTCAGTTGAGTAAATTATTCTCAAAGTAAAAGAGAAAGAAAAATAATTTGTTTATTCTTAAAGTCAACTTTTGACATTTTTGGAAGTAATGCTGTGTGACATTATTTTTAGCTATCTGACTTCTAAAATGTCATTTTCTTTATTAAACTTTATGAAACTTGCTACTGCTACGTAAAATTATATTAATAATATTCATTCCTACTAATAATTATTGATAATGATCGCATGATAAATATCATAATGAAATAAATTTAATACGCTCAGTGAAATGTTTCATGATACCAAACAAGAATCCAAGCGAGGAAACAAACGATAATCGATGTATCCGCGTTGTAACTACCGTAACCTCTCCCTTTCAAGCTCCGTCGTCTATAAAGAAAGATTAATTCAAATTAAAATCCAATTTAAGCGGTGTCTCTTATTCCTGCCCCCCCCCCCGCCGCCCTCAACGAGCCACTCGTTATGCTTTAGGAGGCAGCGACGCTCGTTAAGTTCTCGTCGAACTCGAGAACCAACCAGCCTCTGTTTCCCATTCTTTCTTTTCGTTATCTCGCCCCTTTGCCGCTTCTGAAATTTCAGAAATTAATGTTCGACATCGCCCTTCGCTGTTCAGATTTGAAAAAAGAGGGGAGAAACAAGGGGAAGAAACGTGTCCACTTATCGCGAAGGTTCTACATCCTTGTGCAACCATTACCACCAATTGATTCTATCAGAGTATAGAATCAAGCTACCCTCATTGCACGAGGCACATATCTTCAGTGAAACTTTCTCAATCGAAGACTACGATTGTTTCACGTAAAATTTTTCATGAGAACAAGGTTTATATCGTTTTGTTGCGAAGTAGGAAGCGTAGAAATTCTATAGAGCGCGGAAAAAAGTTTCCTCTTTTGTCAGCTGTCTGGAGATAATGAACAAGGTCGACCATAAATGGAAAAGTAAATGGGCGGTACTCAATTTTTGGTGATCGATGGGAATTTTTCCAGAGGTTATGCGAGGAAGCGAAGGGGAAAATATATTTTATCAGTGTAATAATTTGTTTCGGAAGTACATAAATATTTAAGAACGTTACAATACAGTTTCCGAGTTATATGAAATATATTAATAGAGACAAGAACGTTTTATTAATCAACGAAAGTCGTATTACAATTCTTCTAAAAATTCCTCAGCACCAATGCATCTGTGAAAAAATTCTATAATTACATTTGTCAAGCTTATCCAACCAAACCAATCTCATTATCTCCCCAAACCTTCCATCCCCTAAATCGACACTTCCAAATAAATATCTGCTTTCTAGATTCAACGTCTGTATTCATCCCCTAACCGATCGCCAGCCCCAAGTCACCTCATCATCAACCACTAAACTTTTCCTTTGGAAAATGAAGTTTTTCGTCTGGTCTCGTTCGTTTCTCGCAATAACGACGGAAATGACGGAAAGCACGCGTTAGGCTGGAGCCCCTTCGCGGCAAAGTTGCAGAGGATACAGACATTAAGGGCTAGGGTGAGGTTATTCCACGAAGATCGTCGGAGATGGCCGAGAACTGAACGTTGCGCGCGGCGCCCCTTCACGATCAATACGGGCAACCCTTGTTGTAATACCGCGTTGCCCGGCGCGTGCAACGTTGGCTACAACTTTTTCACAGATTTTTCGTTAGGAATCTCAGAACCGATCCGCGGAATCTCGCGGAATTTCACGGCGAGCCTGACGTGCCTCGGAATCAGTCCAGTTGACTGCCGAACTTCCGATCCTCTCCGCAACAATGGAAGCACGCGATACCCAGACGTTTTCATCCCTTCTTCCGCGTTTTGTGTCACTGGGTTAGAAGATTGTAATCGTGTTTCTTCCGGCCGAATTGGGTTAAAGTTGAAATTCACTGCCGTTTTTGCAATTGTTGATTGTTCGTTCTTAACTCTTGATGTACATTCGCGATTATAAGTATTAAAACACTTTTTGGTTTCGTATAAGACACGATGATTCGTTTAAATTACTGAACGAACGATTAACGGATCGTGATTTTGTATTCGTGCAGGATAACCAGGCAAAAATGTGAAATAATTATTTGGAAGAGTCAAAAGAGGAATGTGTGATGAATATGAATTAACAATCGTACGTGTTGTCTAGGATAATTGTTGGTAGCAAGACATTCTTTAATTAAATTTCTATTAATTGTTTCTTCTATTCTTTCGATGAGCCATTTTCTTTAAGATTTTTTTATAGTATATCGTACATATTATAAATTACGTAATAAATTCCAGAGCAAAGAACAAATAGCGTACAAATTTCTAAATACTGACTCCGTGGACTTCTATCGTTTACAGAGGGAATATTCATGGCTTCCGTGGGAATCTCTTGTAAGCTCGGAGAAGATCTTCGAAAGAATAGAAAAATATTAGCTTAGAGGCTCGATGGGGTCGGGGATTCCTTAGGCAGTGTATTCAAGGCATACCGTGCTCTATTTCACGATCGTCTTATATATCTTCGGGCTCAATTATTAAAAAATTCCCTCCTTTCCTTCTATAGTTCAATATCATGGAAATTACTTGTCTTGCTATCCAAAGCTTCGAATCTCAATATCAAAGACATGATTTCTTTATTGAAACGTGACAAAGAAGTTCGGCATCCTGTGCTACCGGCCAATTAAATTCAGCATAGATTTCATTAAGCTTTAAATAAATAGCTCTCCTACTGAATGCATGAATAGCGGGCTAGAAGATCCCCAGGAGCTTGTACAGATTTTTCGACGCGAACAATTTCGTTACAATTTTTGCGGTTTTTATCGCGCGATTTCTGGTGACAAAGGCAGACATGTTTTATTCAGTTACTTCGATTACACTTCTTTTTTACATCGATTGCGGCTAAAACGACATCATATTTTAATATCGAGACTTTGGTAGCTTACAATTATCTTTTGAACCAAGGTATGCATATTTAGCCTTTGGAAAACCGCTTTCCCACGCTTACCTTTTTGTAGCTTTAAGCTCTTTGCGATCGAATGTTTATCGTCACTTTAATATTTTACAAATCCGATAATATTTCACATTAATGGACAGTTAGCAATTTTTCTTACAAATATTTCCTTCGCCTAGGTTTACTTCAAATTGATTAAAAGTAGGACACATACAGTGCAGAAAGAAACAACTAACAGATTGTTTCCATTTTCGATTATGTAACATTAAAATTCTTCTGATTATTCATAAGTTAAACTTAGACATTAAAATCAGAAAATCAACAAAAATGAACTTATCATATTCTTATCCTGTAATCTTCATACAATACATTAACATTGTGTTAAATAATTTGTGTACTTTAAAATTCGTAATTTACATCAAATACCAAAGTGTCATTGAAATTAGGAAATTAGAAATTCTTAAGCTTCTTTTTAGATATGTGTTATTTGCATTAAAGTGTCTTAATAGCGAAAACAAAAAACATCTGATACCAGTCATTTTCGCTGGTTTGATAGCTCTCAACAGCACTCGTATCTTCACCATTATCCCCGCCGATCATCGATGTAATTGTCTCGATAAGGGAATATTCAAGAAAACGAAGATTCTCGTAGTAAAAGGGAGAGGTGGAAAACGAAAATACAAAGAAAGGCAAGAAGAAGAAGAAGAAGAGAAAGTAGATAGAGAAGAAAAGTGAGCGTGAGCGAGAGGGTGGAGGTGGCAATTTCCAGTTATAACGGCTAATCCGTATTTCATCGCCTAAACGGCGCTCGTTCGTCTTCGTTCCTCTGCGGTTCAGATAGCTGGGATGGAAGTCGGAGTCGAGTCGCAGTAAAATATAATTGGGTTTCGGGGATTATTCCGCGGCCGACGTAGATCTCCGTGCGACTACCTCCACGAGGTGTTCCTTTTGCCCTCTAGAATCCTCACCAAGCTCATCGTCCCCGACCAATTGCAGCCACGGCATCCTCGCGCACCCATCTGCGAATTTATTAATCTATACTGTCTAGACTTCTTAAACCTACCACCTTTTGCGATTGATCCATTAACATTTTCTGCTTCCTAATCTCCAATTTTTTTGGTCATTTTTACGAGGAAGTATCTTGAATGGTATGCACAATATTTTTCAGAGAAACACAGTGCAATTATTTTGATTATAATTATTTATATATCATATTTTTAAATCGGTAGTGTTAATCGTGTCGACTTATAAATATTTTGTAAATGGAACCAATTTAACCGAATGTTGCTATTGATGGAAGATATACCGGTTTTTAAGAAATTATGTATTATTTATATGTATAGATAGATAGATATTAATTATGATGTTTAAGAAATTGACTCGGTTTGAACTAATATTTAACATACAATGAATATGAATCGAAAAGCCTCTCGAAGTCCTTAATCGTTGCTATCAACAAGAAACTATTAACAAGATATAGTGATTAAAATTGAATTTGTAACTTGATATACGACGAAACTTTATTTACGAGGTAAAGAAATAACTGATCATCGTATGACACGAGAGCCTTACGCAAAAACTGTGAACCAAGCGCTTTATTAATTATACTGTGCATAAGACGATTATATCGTCATTAACATGTAAGAGCTTTGAGATTTGTACGCGTACTTTACAGCACAAATTTTATTCCTGATTTTTAGACTTCTCTTTCAATTAGTTACTTTCTCTACTCATCTCTTTTTTTTTGAAATCTTCTGTTCTCTATTATATTGGAGATTAGGTACGTTTCCGTTTCACTTCATAATTACAATTATATCACAATATTTATGATATCCTCATCGATATTAGCAAAGAATTATTAATAAAATAAATAGCGAGATCGAAGAGAAACGGAGGAACTAAAACCAAACACGAGTATGTGAATGGGGAGGGTAGAGAGGAAATACGTGAAGAGAGCGAACGAAGAAAAATTAAAAAAATGGACGAGAAGAGCACACGGTAACTAACCATTCAATAAATTGGCTTCATTCATGGGAGAACTTTTCTACCGCAATGTAGCGGACTTCATCATGAATCGTCGTTATCGAATGTGCTACGAATATGTTCGTTGAATCTCTTTCGCTGCTACCAGCAATTGCCCGATGGTAATTAATCTCTATACGAGACAAAACCGATGGTCGATCGGTATTTCTTCTCTCTCTCTTCCCCTTTTTTCTTCTTTTTTTTGAATTCGAACTCTCCGCTTGATTCTACGCGTTTCATTCTCTCCTGTTCTATTTTTTTTTTTTTCATGTTTCGATTATCTTCCGCTGCTATCTCGATTTAATTTCAATTCCTTTTGCTCCGATTACAAAGCAAACTCAATTTTTCATATTCAATCTATCGAGGGAGAAGAGATGGGGCTGAAAAAAGTGAAAGAGAAAGAAAAGTCCGTTGTATCAATAGAACCAAATCAATGAAGAGGTTCAAAGTACCTGCTAACGTCACCGCGTATGTTAAAAAGTAAAAGTTCTACGTTTACACCTTCGTGAAATATATAGATACTTACGCGCACGATTCCATAAGTCACATATGCAAAGGTCGAACGTGACTAAATCGGAAAACAAGATGTTTTCTTGAGATAAAATCAGAAGGATAGAGAAACGTACGTAGCTCGTATCATATCAGAAAACAAGAATAAAAATATGAAAACAAAGAATGTCCTAATACTTATGAACGTGAGTGTATATTCTCATTTTCATCCATCTGGAAGACGAATATATATGTAGGTACTTACGCGGTCGCTTTTCTCTTTTCTCGTCAGCGATTCCCCAAGTTTCCGCTCGACCGTGGAGAGAGAATCGAAACCAGCGAGCGAAGCCATTTCTTTTATCTGCTTATCTTTATCCACGGCTGCTTAAAACCGTCTAGCTTCCCTTCCGGCAGCGCGCGGCCGCCTTTTTCCCTCTTTCATTCTCTTAAGTCCTTGGTCCCTTTGCCTTACCGCCGCGTTCTTCTACATTCTACACTCTACACCTTTAGCCATGTTCCCGCGTCGACTTCGTTGCGTTCCCCCCTCCCCATGGCTAGTTTCCATTCTCATTAGTCGAGCTTCGTGCACAATGCAGTCGGCAACATTCCATCCGAGTGTCGTCTCTCTCCCGGTTTTCTCCTTCTCTTTCTCCGGTTCCGTTCTTTAGGTTAGAAACTATTCCTTTCGGCGTGTTGCTCTTTCTACTTCATAGGAGTTCTCGCGGGATTCTTCTAGCACGTCGTTGCAGACTCCTTCGCCGATACCACTTCACGTGTCCTCTTAACGCTCCGCTCCTACGTTTCGTTACTTTTCAGCGACATGTGATGAGACACCCCGCTCTATAGAGTGTTTTTGTGTCCGCTCCGTTTCGTCGTATGCTGGGTGATTTCGATGATTATTGATTATTTTACATTGAAATTGCTGCATTGACTAAATTTTGAAATTAAATTAATTAATTTAAATTCATTTAAAGTGTTGGATTAACCAAAAGGGACCAATTTTCGCGATTTTACATATATAAGAATTTTATTGATTTTAGAATTATGCATTCTACGGGATTCCTCGTGACTTTTTGTCAAAGGGTTTTGTTAAAACTTTTATTAAAAATATGATATATTTTTGTCAATGCAGATAAAGACTTACTTTTCGTAATTTCATCACGTACTTTTTCATAAAATGTAGGTATATTTTATGTCTTTAAATCCTGTGAATTTTTATATATTTTCTTCGTATGCCATTTGTTTTGATTTACTAGAATATTTTTTATGCAGCGGTCTCCTAGGTGTAGATTGGAATATTTTGGTTTGACCGTATCGCATCGAGTTTATCAGGTTATATGGCTTTATTCTCAGCCTTGGTAATCAGTTTTTCTTGATGTATGAGGACAAGTTTAGATCCCTTATGTAACTAATTAACGCGTGTCGCCTAGACTATGTTGTAGAGAATGTATACACGTATATACTTTCAGCAAATATTTGCTCAAATTTTCAAGGCACATGTACTCGTCTTTTGTGAAGAAAAGGTTAATATACTCTGCTCGTTGATGACATTATTTAATCTGTTCGCAATGTAATTCATGGTTTTAAATAATTATTAACTTACATATTTAGAATTTTAAATCACATCAATTTGTTACTCTTAATTCCTAATCAATGTTTTTCTTTGGATGTAATTTTGCAAAATGGAAATCATCCTCCTTCCATAATTACAATATCTATACATGGATCTATAAAATATCCATTTATCCGAAATAAACCAAATATGATTTACGGACAACAATATACTTTCTTCTCGTAGAAACACCTACTTGTTATGGTTCGAAAGAGAAACACTGAAAGTTGGATAGGGTAAATACCGACAGAGAGAAAGAGAGAGAGAGAGAGAGAACTGTATAGAATGTAGAATATAGAGAAAGAAGGAAGCGGTATCGAATTGGCTGCAGGAAAACCACCCGTGTGGGTGCTGCTTCAACTGATATCAAGAGACACGCGCCGGATTTCCTGTGCGTCTTATCCGAAGGCGATTAAACGGCCAGATAACGCCTGGCGACTCCTCGTTTCGCGACTGTTTCGTGCAACTGCTTTCGAGGGAGAAGTTAAGTAGCAAATGCCTCTCCTCTTCGTCTTCTTTTATTCTTCTGAGAGACGGAAGAGAGAAATTGCCGAGAAAGTACGTGTCTGATTACAGAGACAATGAGGAGGAATTTGGTTGAAATAGTTATTCAATTAAATAAAATTACGTGTTTAATAATACTTAACGAAATCTGCTTTATTTCTAGCAAATTGTAATATTCCAATATGAAAGAAAATGTATATTAAATATAGATTTTATATTTGCATAATTTTACAGATACATAGAGTAAATGTTTAATATGCAATATTTGCTAATTTTGGACGTATTAAAATGTGAAACGCATGATTTTTAATAAAGGTCCTCGGCAAAAATACACGTCGCCAGCGCATACGCTTGTATCCTCTCAGGGTTTTCATATTCGTTAGCTCTATATGAACAGTGCTCGACACGTTTCAGACTTAAAAACATTTACTTTAACAGGAGAAAATCCAACGAAGCGAGTTTCAAGGGGATCAACATTCTATGTCCATAATCGACTATTTTCCTTCCATTGAATCCCGCTTCAACGCGGTTTCCAACTTTTCCTTCCGTGAATTGCTGCGAAATCCTTTGAAACCTGTTCCAAAGACATCAACGTTCCGCATTCAGGATCAATTATTTCCCTGACTTTTCAATCTTCTACAGGCTAAAGGAACATGTTGCAAAGCGTTTTCACTTTGTTGTGTATTTCAAAAGTCCTTTTAAAAATGAATCAACATAGAATAACTTTGACCTAAAAGAACCTTGATGAATTTTAACATACATATTATGATCTAAATGGGTGTAATAGCTATAGAGTAGTAAGATTAATATTATTATTATATACGTTTCTTGAATTGTTGTGAAAGAATAATTTTTCAATGGCTGGTAATATTATTGTCTTCCAACACATTTTAATTAAATTTCTTTATTCTTTACTTTCTTAACATTCTATGTGCATTTTCTTATCATTCTGAAACCCTGCCAACTTTTCAATATATACTAATAAATTTTTCACACGTTTTGTTTGAACTTCTTTATATACTTATATTAGTAGGTATACTTTTTACAACAAAAAATCGTTTATTCCTCAATTTTGTTCAATTTTATCTTTTTGTTAAAAATGCACAGAGGCAAATGCCAGTAAACTATCAGCGGATTTATAAAAGGCACATAAAACACGATATGTTGGTAACGATTGCAATAATAAAGACTTTAAAGCGGAAAAGCGCAAGTACTATACGTACATGCGTGTACGTATGCTGATTTATGTACATACTATATAACCTGAGTTGCCCCTTGAAACTCATGTACACAGCTCCGTATCGCTTATCATTAACAAACTCCCTCTCTGCGTGAATAGCACTCACTACCCCCGAGACTTCTCCATCATATTCTAGACTTTTGATTATTTTTTAAGTACTGTTTGATAATACTATACCCTTCTATATTAGTTACAACTCACTGTAGCTCCTCTAACTATAACTTTTTATAAAGTTATAACTAATATGTTATAACTTTGGAACTTACTTCCATTGAATATCGATGGAGCAGAGTGACTTTTATGCCTGATAACTTTCTAGATCAAACTCTGAAAATATCTGATTTGATAAACTGTTTCGTTTTACGCGATTGTTTTGAATAAGAATTATAGTTTAATTCTTGCTCTATAATTATTATATTTAGCTGTATTCGAAAGATTTAATGTGAGTCCCTGTATTCGTGAATTTACGTCAGTGGCACCACAAAGTCCGCGAATCTCGCTGAAAAAGCAAGCTTTTGCATTTTCCCAGGGAACTTCACGGGTTACGCGATGCAGGCGGCGCGGCAAGTTCCTCCCCTTTTCCATTTCTGCTTCTCTCTTTTCTTTTACAAACAGCATCGGCAAAGTTTCGCGAGTTGCGCGCCAACTGTTCGAAAGTTAAACGAACGACTCCAATTATGCAGCCCACCGTTGCAACCAGCCACCCTCGGACGCGGCTGTTTATTTTACAAATTTATTATTGGCACTACGTTACGAGGAATTGCCAAACTTACTCGCTCTCCTGCTTACCGAATTCGTTTCCTTCGTTTACGTACGTATCCTTTCTTTTCATTATCAACCTCCTTCATCGTGGTTTGTTCAGACTTGGATCTGTTTGTCTGGTGTCTTATTTTCAAATGAGTTGTTTGGTTCGTGGTTAGTATCAATTTGAAGTATATTTTAATTTGATGGATTGGATCCTCTAAATAGAAAATGATTTTGGACCTGGTATTTTGAGACTGTTACTGTTGTAATGTTTCAGAGAAAAGTTACAAATTTAGAGTTATAAGGACGAATCATTTCTACTGTTCAAAGCAGACAAATTTTCGATATCTTCTGTTCGATAGAAAAAGATTCATCATCGAATGAGATTCAATACGTGCATGAAATACTATCCCGATAAATACAAAATATTTCATTGCTACGCAGACTCTGGTTTCATTTCAATGAAATCGTCAAATTCAGTTAATTGGAAACTGAATACTTTGCAGAACGCAAATATTGCACCTTATAGATACAAACTGACGTCAAAGAAGAACCAAAGGTAGAAATGGTGAGTGCAGTCGATCGAATGGTGGACGAACGTCGGTCAATTTTCTGCACGCCAAGCTGCAATGTAACAAGTCGTAAAAAATTGGCACGTAAAAAAAGGAGCAGCTTGTCAGAGCAGCTAATGAGGAGCTACCGGTCGCGCTTCCCTGTGTCTCGGCCACGAATAATTAGGCGGCTGCCGCGGCTACTCCCATAATCCTTAGACACGCGCCGTAAAAAGAATTATTAAAGCTCTGTGCTCTCTTGGCCGACGTCACGGAAGGATCAACTTGTTTTAGCGGAAAACGCGGGAACGAAGCTTGTCTGACGGTGGCAACCACCTGTGCGAGACCTGTGGAGACAAATTTGTCCCGCTGTCGGATAAATTGCTCGTACATATCGAACAAAAAATCCCTCGGCCCCTCGATGACAAACAGTGCGTGCACTACCACATTTTTTCCACCGCCTATTACGCGAAACATTGGGAAATATTCCGCTACGTGTCTGATTGCTGCCAATTTTTGATGGAGAGAGCATAGTTTGATCGAGATCAGTGGAATAGTCGTGAGTGATTAGGTCACTGGTGGACTTCTATCTTAACTCTATGTACACACATAGTGCAGGATTAATATTCAGTTTTCAAACAGCAAATGACTTATTTCCATAAGTTCTAAGGCAAATTTAAAAACTAGTGTTTTTCGCGTTATCTTTATTTTCCAATTTATGGAGTTGATTAATATGGCTTCTGAACGATTCAGTTACTGGCTGATTTCTATACGTACATTTTAATGCTTCAGGAAAATGTTTAATATAAAATTGGATCGAAATATATTTCATTCATACTGGAGTTACTTTTTAACGTTAGAAAGAAATAATCGAAAGAACTTAGCAAGTTTAATACGTTCGCTCTTTAGACTATGTGTATGGGACTGACTTAAATATGAAACTCGAACTAAAACTAACGAAATTATGAATTTCATTAAAATAAAATTGTATATATATCGTGGATTTTGATGGAACCTATACTTGACGGACAGAATAGATCTCTGTTTACGTTCATAAAAACGTAAAGTTACACAAATATCTGCGGTCTAATCGCTATCTTGTGTCAGCTGTAAAAGCAAAACCATTCGCAATCACTAACAAAATAAAAATTCAAAAATTCTCCATTATAAATACTCATATAGCAATCGATGAAAGCATTTAATCGACGAATTATATCAAAATTGCACCAAAGTCTCCTCCATCCATGTTTCGATAATTGTTCGACTCTATCAACGCAACGAGGCGATCGATATCGTGTGGAGTATTCCGGAAAGAGTTGACGAAACATTCGTCGATAAAACTCTGCATTCCGCGTATTCTACGTGGCAATCGCGTTACAATATCCGGAGCATGGACTGGCGTTCTATCGCGGGACCATTAACTCATCGAGCGGCTAATGCGTATTCCTTTTGGCGAGGAGCAATTATCGAACGACGACAATCATACGAATGAAACGTTCGGGGTTGGCAGCACGCGGAGGCATAATTCGCAACGAAAAGCCGGGTACAACGGTGGAAAGCGGCTTTATACGCGCTCATATACGCGAGGCGCGTGCCTATAGGCCGGATTGTTCCGTGTCGGGATAGCGGCACGGTGGGTTGAAGTTCCAATAGCTGTCGAATTATTGGCGAACGATTAAAGCAATGTAAAGTCTGCTCCGGTTCGTCCCGCGACGAATAATTTAAGCGTGCGATTGCTGGCGGGCAAATAATGCCCGTACGATAAACAACGGGCCCGCCGACGCAAGTTAATCGCTCTATTGTCCGATTGCGTCGACGTGCGTGAACGAGTTCTATCGGTACTCTCCCACCCGACCGACGACCACCGTATATGTCTAAAGCCGAACACACAGAACCGAATTCTCGTCCATTTAAGTATATACCACCATCCTGATACGTTTAAAAATAAGTAAAGTTGACCAATTCTTTTCCCATAATGCTCATCTTCTACATCTGTGACGTAACTTTGGAATTTATCAGTTATCAGTATAAAAAGCACGGTTACTGTTTGTATCTAACAAAAATACAGAAATTTCTAGTGAAATTATAGTATGATTATTTAGTAATATTAATAGAGAGAATTAAATAATAATTTATTAATAAACAGTTGTTACATGAATAGGGTATTAGTTTGGCGGATGATAATTTATATCAATTTATATTAATTTAAATTTATATCAATTTATATCGTAAAATTGATCGATTAGTTGTTGAGAGCATTAACAGGCAAAAGTTATATGCAAACAAAGTCATTTATTTAACGCTGTAACGTAGATTTTACAACTGGTTTCGATGGTAACAATTCGTAACCGCGTAATAATAAACGAATTAAACGGTAGGTTACACGACGAGAACTTCAATTATCGATGCAGCGTAGCTTGTGTAATTCCACTCAGAGACTTGGTTGTCGACACGAAAATCCCGAATAACACACAGGAAAATCAGCAAAAAGGGGTAACGATGTCGTCGATAAAACGTACTTATTCCGATTATTTCGAGCTGCAGCTCGTTATCGCTGAAATTTCATTTAACGAATGACTAATTAGTCTGTCATGTGGTTAACGTTCGTGTCTTGCAACGACAGCATTATGTTATAAAAATTGATTTATTGGATAATCAAAGTAAGACGAATCATATGTGTGTATTATAATTTTATAACGAACTTGGTAATTTGGGTCTCGATTAATATTGATATTGCTGATATTCTATATCTACCATTTTAAAACTGAAGAAATTTAAAGTTTCACCTGTATCTTTATGCTATTTTTATTTTGTTCGTTCTATTTGAAATACATGTTTCGTTCTTGGTTTGCCTGTATGATAACTTTAGTTATCAGTATTAAGGATTCATTTGGTCTACTTATTAACGCATTGTAGCGTATTAAAAATGAACCAGAGCAAGCCATCTATTTCAAACTTTCAACTTTCTATCTTTCAATAAAGCAAATAACTAAAACATACCTACGCTTGACATATTTCTGGTCCTTCTGCTTTCAACCGTGTTATTATTATTAGTACGCTGTGCTTTGTTTCCTCGTTACGTGAATATTCCTGTTTACTTCTCTCGTAGAAGCGATCTGAAATTTTTACGAAACGCCACGACAGAGCGCAACGTGCTAATAAAAACGCGATTGGAACCCGAAGAACCACAAATATGTCACCCAATTTTACAAGTTCAAAATTTAAAACACTTGCACTTCTAGCTCGCGAATCTTTTGTATCTTCCTTTTACCCTTCCTTGACTCATCGAACTCATTGACTTTAGACCCAGTAATTCCATAAGGGTGTCCGGACTCCAAAAACAGGGGCTGCGTACATAGTTATGAGGTTGTACGCGGACATCGCAATCAAGAGGGTGAGAGAAAAGCAAAAAGTCAATCAATCGGGTCGGAGCATTGTTTGTACGAGGCTTAACGTTAATTCCTATTTGTAGATCTGATTGGATGGACGACCGCGCGCATCGGATTTCCTTTTCATAATCCGTTATACGGGGTCGAAACCGAAACGAGGAGGTGTGGGACGATCGTTATCATGCTTGAGAGAACGAGACGACTCTTGGCCCCGGCCACCGATGATAGATTGCTTGTCTCTCGTCGGGGCTTCGATCGTTGATGGATAATTTCGCGAAAACGCGCCGCGCGTTCCCGTTGATTAATATGCTTACTCAATCACCGGTCGAGTAGCCCGCGATAAGGGTATTGGAAAATCTTACGCGATGAAATTCACCGGACTGCGCGCTAATTCTCCGCACGTTTATTTTTCCAACTGCATCCGGATCGGTATGGGCTTGTGCGAAGTGTTATTAATGATTGTTTGCCCTCCATTTTCTGTTTTTTGGGAAGTTCGAGGCGTAATTATTTGTTGAGGTGAAGTATGTGGCTTGCTGGAGTTGGGATTTGTTGTGGAATTTCAAGTAAAATTTGGAAAAATATTTCTTGTTAAAAGTATTTTATTAATTAGTGAATTTCATTACATATATATATATATGGACTACAGAACTTTGTAACTGTACCATTTAGTACAAAACAATTTTCAAAGGAAATTCCTGAAATACTTTTTGTAGCAATGTGTTTGGAAAGATAACTCGTTGAATATATTGAATATTTAAACATACACTTGAATTTATAGATTCGTTACAATCGGTCATTTCAAATGGGCGGACATTGAAAATGGAATTACATAGACAAAATATTATTGTTAGATCGTAGCAAAAATTGTATAAGGTTTTATTTAGTTCTTCTCTTTACAATTATCAAAGAAATGTAGGATGATTTTGGCAAAATTAGCGTGGATTTTTATTAGACAAGCAAACGTACTAAAATGCTTAGAACCCCGCTGAAATTTTATTACAAAATAGATTCTCAAGGAGCCAAAAAGAAGCTGCAATCCGCAAATAAACAACCTAAAATCTTCGATCGAAAGATACAAAAAATTTGCCAGAGTTATGGTCAGATATATCTACTCCACGGAAACTTTCAAACTTCCTCCTGTACTAGAAAACAAAATCAATGAGTTGGCTTGGCAGAGAACGGTCGATCATAATCATTTATGGCCACGTCGTAAACACGTACTCGTGTCCTGAAAACGTTGAAGAGGGTCCGCGCGAATAAATCGACAATTTCTCCAGGCAGATTAGGTCTCGGAACCGTTACTTCATCCTTATTGTTGGAAAGGGTCGCGAAGACGAGCTAAAAGGTTGCAACGAGAGCGCCATTGGCCCAGGACGTGTGCCATCCTACCGATAATACTTTCACCTAGCGCGTAAACCCTCCTGGTTCGGGAGAAAGTGGCGGAAACTACCAGCAACCCTGGTGAAGCTCGAATATATATCTATTCCTGGGGAGCCGTTAGCTAGAGTATGACTCCCAGGGGATAGCAACTCTCAGACTCATCCTGGCAAGTAACGACCGCGTACCCTCTCTTATTCCGCTCGATCTGGGCCGCTTCCTTCATCCTCGTTACCTTAGTCGACCTTCTTCCCGATCTTTAACATCTCACCTTGCACCATTTAGCCCACCTTTCGTCGAACATGTTTGTCTTCCTCCTCTTTCTCGTTACCGAACCAGGATTCGACCAACTGCACGCGTTTATCAGGATTTATCGCACTGGATTACCTTCGCGTTTCAGACAGTTAAGTAAGATTGACTGAACTGCCTGGAACGTTTTTCATCTTGGATAGGAATTGTAGTCTGGCTTGGTTTTGGTGAGGAAGGATGCTTGTTTGATGAGCAATCTTGGGGAGATTTGGAAATAATTGGAGAGGGATTTGTGGGTTAGGTGGAGCTTCAATTTTACTGGCTTGTGGACTCTTTGGGGTTAGTTTCAGGGTACTACGATTTTGTAATGATCATTATAGAAGCGTGGTAAATTTTAAGGACGCTATTTTTGCAAGATGTTACGTCGAATATATTTATTTTAATATGTATCTATTATACACTAAGGTAGCGAGAAATAAAGTAAAATTGGGAAAACATAATCTCTGCGTTAAAATTATATTTTAGTTATATTTTAAATATTCGACTGAGATTTTCTCCTCGTAACGATTAAGGAAACGTAAACATTTGTGTAACAAAGCCGGACGTGGAATATCACGTTGAACTTTTCGATGTGGGAGGAACGTAAGCGGATAGAACATCGTTGGAGCGGCAAAAAGTCGGAGCAAAATGATACGGGACAGGGCAGGACGCAACAAGAACGCAATACTAATTTGTCCAACATCGCGAACAATGTTGGTTAATATGTATGATGTACGAGTGTCGTGTTACGTGTGGTCAATGTCGCGTATCATCTTTATCCGGCATAACGAACACGACTTTCTTGTCCTCCGACTCCGAAACAATGGTCTTGAGGTTGTAAAGGGTGGACTCGACTTGTTAACGAACTTCTCTCTCTCTCTCTCTCTCTCTCTCTCTTTCTCTCTCTTGTCCTGGTTCCTCTATATATGCGTCTGATTACGAAACCAGATACAAAAACGGAATGAAATTACACATCTCCTGAAAAACTCCAGCATCAGTTAGTACACGTAAATTTGGATAACGATGACACTTGAAAGGTTCAAACTAATGACTTTCAAGGTCTTCTCTTTTAAATATGTTGAGATTGACTGATAGAAGAACGAGTGGATGAAATTGTAATAGAAAAATATATTGAAATAAATAATGATATAAGTATAATGTATAAGTTTATGCTGATCCAGATCCTAACTCTCATAGTGTTACAATACAATAGAATCGATAGAGAGCACGTTCATATATTTATAGCAAAAGGACATTACCAAAAAAGTTAACCTTATAGTTCTAGCTAAAAGCCACAAGGAACATAAATAGAAATTTATTTATTAGTTTCTTTGTACCTAGACCTTATAACCGAAAACATAATTTATATTCAAGAGCACAATAATATGGATCTCTCCTTATTTAGAATATTTTTGTTTCACTAAATTCTATTTTCTGCGTAACAGCGGTCTCCAAGTCACGGATATACGTAAATAAAGATGTAGAATTTTTCTTGAAGTAATTACTTCAACAAAATAAAAAGTGTATTGTCTATGATATACAGTGAATTTTTATTTAGTCTCAGATATCTATAATTAGAGTTTTGTGCGTTATGAAATCTCCTCATCCTTTTTAAATTACTAGTTTACAGTACGTTGTTATAGTCAAAATACGAATTTATTAATTCTCATCTTTACGCTAGAACAGAATTATATCGAAAAGACTTTCAACTGATGGAACCTGTATTTAAAACAGTAATTTTTACTAAACAGAGTAGATACAATAATTTTTTTTCAAGCGGAAATAACATTGATATTTTAACAAATCTATTGTTACTACTTAGTGACACAAATGAACATATTAATATTAAATAAATGACTTATATTAATAAACTAATATCAAATATATCCAACGATATGAAATCGAAGCAGAATAAACTCGGGCTAATAATTACATATCGGACTATCAAGACAGATCAAATTGGAATTCATTTATAAAATCGTGACTAATGGTTTGTCGACTGTGAGGTAAGTACAAACGTCAGACAGACGCGGTGAAGAAACGCGAGGATTCTTTGAAGTTTATAAAAAAAGGAAGGATGGAGATTGAAGAAAAGCGAAAGAGGGAGGAAGTCAGTAAACATTAATCGAATCCTTTAATCAAATTCGCTTTCATCTTTCGATAGGCGGTCTAAAATAGAGAGAGGTTGCTTATCGATTCAAACGGCTACCCTTAAAACGGCACTGGAGTCAATTCGCAGACTCCTGGACTTGAAGAAAGAAGAGCGTGGAATGAAAGGATGAAAGGTAGAGTAATGGGGGAGGATCCGGCAGGTGGAATGGAAAAGTTTGCAAATTTCGTGTATGAAACGCCTCTTTATACAGTCACGAAAGAAATTTTCAATAGGAAACAACTTTTCTAGCAATATTAAATAATTTCTTCGTAACTTATATTTTAAATAGAACAAGATCAAACTAACATAATTATGTAATCCACAAACATTCAGTGCCAGAAATTTCTATCGAACAAAAATAGGAAAATAATATTCTAAAACTGCAAATAGAATTAATTTTGCCCTAAAATCACTGGAACACCCCAGTGCTATTTTCAACATACTGTAAGCCCATTGATTAAGCAATGGGCCAACAAACTAATTGAAGCCACATCCACAATAACCTCGTGCAAAATAAGCCCAATGACAGAGGCGGGCAGCATCAATCAGAGACGATGTGCGTATGTCGATCGGCAATCATCAAAGTAGCTACTCTTGAAACGGTCCCCGTTACCAACGCAATAAGTTAACGCGTATGGGTATCCATCGATGCAATTACTATTAACGTGTCCTGTGTACGTATGTATATCGATATAACGACATCGTAACTTTGATCGTCCCTCTAGGCTTTCACCGTCCAATTCGCCAGTTCAACATGGCATAGCCTTCGCGTATGCCGTCATTTTGTACCTTAAGCCGCGTTCTCACTATACCAACAACAACGAATTTGCTAGAACTGACTCGTAACTTTCATAGAGAGAATATTTCTTTCGTCGCAGGACGAGGTGTTCTGTCGTTAATGCGACGTTGTGCAATAGATATAATGGATTTTAAAATATTTTCTATAACACATATAATGAATTCGTAGAAAGGTTCTATAAGTTTTCGCCATTTAATTTGCTACTACGACGTCGTGTGTTACAGCCTACGCCATATTGCAGCGTTATGGCAATTGGTGGTGCGAGCTATGGGTTCTCGCAAAACGTAACGCGATATTAAACGCGACGAAGGGAACGCGAGGAATATGGTAATGTTAGGGGAGCAACGAAACTACGACAGAACTGGACATGGGGTAAAATTCAGCGGAACAAAGGAAACGTCCAGCGTTATTCCGTTCAATTTCACCGCCCGGAAGTTATCCGCGCGCGTCGACAATAACGCTTTCGCCTCCTATTCTCCGCGTTTTCGAATTTCTCCGTGTGGTAAAAGCCCGTGATATCAGCCGAGATTTCACGGAACCGACAAAATTCGAGGCTCGCGGACGCCCTCTTTGACATTCAAATCGGACACACCAAGCATTAAATTGCCACGCTCGCGGGTACCTGCGATGATTTTCTCCGGAAGAATCGTTTAAGGAAATTTGGAGAAAAGTTTTCATTGTGAAAAATGGATCGCTAGGTAGGTAGTTTAGAAAATTACAAACAGTATCTTCATACAGACGCAGTTATAGGCATCCTCTTCGAAAACGCTGTAACGGTCCTGGAAAACGAATATTCAAGTTAATATTTCATGTTTCTGATTTATTACAATCCAATACTATACTATTACAATCTAATTTAATATTGTACTTACATAAATGCATTTACAAGATAGATAGTGATAATATCGAGATGAAAGTGAATTGGAATATTGCAGGCTAAATAGCTTATGTAAATTCATTTTTTATATAAATTTATATAAAAAATAAATATACATTTATTATGTAAATTCAATATATAGATGTTATATAGATGTTACTGTTTGTTATCAAGTATTATCAAATTCCTAAAACAAGCTTTTTCGATCCTTTGGACAAATGAAATATAGCAGTTTGATGGAATATAATATACCGTGTTGATACAGAATCTCGTATCGTTTTACGTAACATTTATAGCCCTAAAAAACTCACAAACAAAAAAAAAACTGGTTTAAAGTTTGCCAACAATTTTGTACGATATTGTCAAGGACATAAAATTTAAATTCTTGGTGTACAGCATGGCGATTAAATACTTGTGGCTCTGAACAGGCATGCTACAACATACCGAACCTAACGCAATAGTTAACGTGTTAATATCGAGCTACGCATCGTTCGAGCATTCCTAAAATTCTCTGTGAAAGATACAACCGCGTTACAAACGAGCTCTGTCTCTTTCTGCATCCGCAGTTTCCATCGCTTTCCGATTGAACGGGTGGATCGTATCGAGAAAAATTCAGCTACCCGCGAATGACTTCATTCGTTTCGTATACGCGACGCGTGATCCTTTACCGCTCGAATTTCAATACCTTTTTCTCCGAGAACATCATCGAGCAACCGGCTTACGATTCGTGCGATACATCAGCAGCGTTGCCCCACTTTTGAAATATGATTCGTTTAAATCGATTTAATTAAAACAATTTCCCTCTTTTCCACGTTTCTTCACAACATGTTGCAGAATTATAACTCAATGAAGCCGGAGTTCGTATGAAGTAAAACGACCAATTTTAAGACGATAGAGCGTATATGCAGATTTCGGGAACCTAGCAATTTGCTTTCGTATTTACTTTAATTGAGTGTTTACCGCGGAATTAGCCAGTAGGTTATTTGAAGACTGTCGCAGATGTTTATGCAAATTTCAATTTTTATGTAAATCATTGAAACGATAGAACAGAAATAAAAAATGTTTTTATCCTTTAGCTATTCTAAATGTATAGTACCTTATTGGGCAAGCAAAGCAATTTAGGCCGACGCAGCTTTTGGCCCATTCGATGAAACGAGCAAGTCCATGAGGAAGGGTTGGGAAATTAGTGTAGGAGGAGGAGGACGTAACTCAGACTGTGCCTAGGCTATCTACATGGTAGATCTGGCATCTAACACTAAGAGCAACGCCCACTCACACTTCTGCTCGTGTCTGCGGTGAGGCTGTTGCGGCTCCTCTCGAACGGATCCACATAAAAGCCGGTGGTTCGTTGTTGGGGGGAACATTGAACAGGTACATCCTCTTTCAGAAATATTTAGACACCTATGAAACTTAAACTATATTATTAAGAATTTCCTCGTATCGAAAAGGAAGGGATTTGGGAAAAGTTCAACAAATTTTCTATCACACTCAAGTAATTTTTTAATGCGTCAATTATTTTCAAAAGATTTACTTCATTATTCTGAACAAAGAAAATGATAACAACTACGGTTTTAAGATTTTTCTAACGTTGATAAGCTTTGAGAATCTGCAATAATGAAACAAAATAGTCGTTGGAAAAGTATATGGAAATGACGTATATGGAAATTACTTCGATTAATAACGCGATATTTTCAAGAAACTAAGTGCTACTGTTTAAAATGATATTTGGTATGCATCGACCCTAATATACATAGCAGGTGTCCTAGTACTTCTGAACGAGAGTGTAGGTCACACACACCCGCCACACTATATACACATGAACGCGCGACGAGGGTGGATCGCGCACAATTACCCATTGTCTGATACAGAAATTTATGTGTGGATAGCCTGGGCCCACGTAACTAACGGATGGTCAGCTCCGGCGGAGATCCACTAAATCCAAAGGCTTGCAGCAGCATGCGCCTTAGACCGTGCAGATAAGCGACGGATAGGATATAGGAGGGACGTGCTTTGTGATCCGGAACCCGCAACAGTCAGAGAGGGAGAGAGTGGTTAGCTGGCCCATGCGTACACTTGACAGAAGCCTCTGCACTCTCTGACTTGTTTTGTATGTAAAAGAGTAAAGGAGCCGCACCGTAACCGCGTAAATAAAGAGGAGGAGTCGATGGACCTGCATTCTTCTTTCACGAATTTCGACATCGTATTGAAGATGCGTGTTCTTTTCTCCCTTTTTAGGGTTCATGGTCGTGTTATCTGCATTGTGGTATTTAAAAAAAAATGTCTACTCAAACTCTTCCATTTGCTTCTAATGAAAAGAACATACAATTTCTAAAGAGGAGGACCAGCCGTTGCATTGTGGTAGCGGTGAATGTGCTAACTAAAAGGTTGGTTCGTGGAGCAGGCATGCAAATGAAGCTTAAGAAACATTCGAAAAGTTATTTTGTTCTAATAACGAACATCGTGAGGTACAATGTTCGAACATATTTGAGTAAGAGTTTCTCTAACAGTATAGGCTTATTCAACGAATTTTGACATTTGTTTATTAAGAGTTTTATCCTTTGACAGAATATATGCATTAAAATGTCAGTGGATGTTGCACAGCATGTAATCCCATCGAAAATTCGAGACGCTCTGTTCGAATCCGCGGAAAAGTAATTCCGATGTTGAGCGGCGCTCATTTAATTAAGGAGAAGACCGATCGTAATGAATTTCACATCTTGATGCGATCAAGGAATTTCTGGTCTCGTTGAGCAGCACCACGGTGGAAATTGCGGCGCTTCTATCGTCAAATTTCTAAAGTCGAGGAAACTTCATGCTCGCGTTCACCTGCACGTTTATGCACGCGCGTACCCGATATACAGCAAGAAAGAGAAGGAGAGAGAGAGAGAGAGAGAGCTGATTTTATGTGTCCCGGTTTAACATGGAAGGGATCGTTATCCCGCGAATGCAGTGGAGACTTAGCGACGAATTAGCCTGTGTATCTACCACTAAAACGTCGTTCGACGATCCACCCGCCTTTATTCCCGCCTCGTTAACCGCTTCGATGCTTTTCCTAGCGAATTTCTGGCTTCATAATTTTCCATTGAACGCGAAAATCGCCTGAATGCGTTTTTGTCAGGGTATGTATAAAATAGCATGGTGATAATCTAATGGATGATAGTAAAGATGTAATTCATAGAAACGCATCGATGAGAAAGAAAAATGGTCCTTTGATGAAAGCTTCGCGGATTTACTATAAAAACTATTGACACGTATTCTTATATCACTGAAGTGATTTTTTATCACGTTCTCTGTTTCATTTTTGTAGTATCAAATTATAATGTTCTTGAAAGAGAAGATATAGTAGATTGAAATTTAATTATAATAAATTATGTTTATATCTTTTTAAAGTTTCTTGAAGTTTTTAGGTAAAAGTTATTTTAATTTACAATAATAACAAAAAGTCCTTTCAATTGTTCACGCTTTATCACTGGTATAATATCATTTATTGGAATTCCATTTGGTTCCGCATCCATCGAGGAAAGATATATCAAGTTTGTCACAAAAATTCGTCTACTCAGCGTAACTATCCGTTCCACTCGCGTTTCAATCATTGGCAAACCAAAACGAACACGTGACCCAAATTTCTCTCGTCTCCAATTTAATCCCGTCACACGTCGTTTTTCCTGTCGCGATTGCCGTGCAATGGACTTTGAAAAACATCGTTTTCGCAAATTTCGCCTCCATTACCATGGAAAATACCAACAGCGACTAGAACCATTCATTACATTACAGACGTTACATTTAAATAAGTAAGAAGTTGGATTAAATTACACATAATTAACGGATTTATTGCGATATTATTTTTGTAACATGTTTCTTAATATAATTAAAATAATTTTTGCACGTTTCAATGATAATTCAAGTATTGGCGCGCCAAATTCAAACCTCTGAAGCCAAATATTATTAGGTTGTCCGAAAAGTTTCTTTCATTCTATAAGGAAATAATAGACGCACAATGTTTTTTGTTTTATGTTAGTTTACTGAAGTATACACGAACCTAATAATAGAAATATAACGAAATGGATCATACCTAATTCAATAAAATAATATAAAACAGAAATTGCTGTTCATTTATTATTACCTTATGAAACGAAAGAAACTTTTCGGACAACCTAATACAATGTTGCGACTTCCTTTTCTTTTCTTTTTTTGCGCCGAATTTAAATTCAAAAGGAGAAGGAGAAACTCGTACAGTAACGGTTGGTAATTTTTCTAAAGCAAATGGACACTGCGGCTGCGTTTCATTTGTACGTGGCAAAGAGGAAAAACTGTTATGATCGTAGTGTAACGCTGTCCAAACAAGCATTGCCAGCAGGTGCACTGAACGCGGGTATAGGAACATAGAGAGGCGGACGTGCGGCGTCCCTTATTTACTCATGTGCCAGGCTAAGCACTTAGTATTGTGATATTGCCGGGGTAAATAAAAAGTATCAGGCAGCAGGGGCGGTGAACAGTTCAAAGGACCAAGTTTAAACACGTATGGTCAGGGTTACCGCAAAACGCATCGTGACATTCTCAGAGAGAAACAGGGAATACTAATACGTCAAATTCTTCTGTCTGTTTCTCTTCTTTCTTATCCTTTTAGCGTGTTTCCTTATTTTACACTGTTATGGAATTCGACTATCATGATTATATTGGTAAAGCTTAAAATGAAGCTAAAATTATACATATTATATAGAAATTACAAGATATTTAACACAGGTATATATTTTGTAGATATATTACGATAATCTTTAGACAGTTGATTATCCATTATATTAATAAACCTGGACATTCATGATGATCATTCATCCTGTAGACTAATTTTTCTTCTTATAATTAATATACACACTTTTTCATTGCTTTCAAATTTGGTCAATGATAATCATAATCGTGACTCAGTCTCCTTACAGTACTAATGAAATTTCAAAATGTTTTATGTAACACGTACATATTAAATGGATACCACACCATGACAAATGTTCATATACATCATTTTGTTTCAAGTCTCCATATAAGTGGTGGATTTTTCGGGCCTCGTTCGGTGCCACCATCAATCCACCAGAAAACGTGTGTGTATGTGTATGTGTGTGTGTGTGTGTGTGTGAATGGTCGAATGAATTATTCATGCCATGTCCCAATTCCATTTCGTACGCATGTTAATAAATACCCTTACAACAGGCAAATATGCAAGACGCGGACCAAGTCGAATCATACTTTGTTTCTGACTCACCGCACATTTTTAACACATTCCCGTGGCCCGTGCATCGCCCATAGCCACAAAACAGACGTCATCCGATGTTTCTTTGAACGATATGTATCATCTTTATACTTTACTTCTATCAGATCGTTGGAAATGAAACGATCGAATTTTTAATTCACTTCACTTCTAAAATTAGTGTATATACTTTCTTACTTCATGTCTAATAGACTGTTGCAAGTGAGATGGCCAAATTTTTAATTTGTATTGCTTCTAAGATTATTGCGTTATAAAGTACTTCACTCGTATTAAGTGGTTTCAAATAAAATGATCGAATCCCAAATAAAATTTGCGTTGAAACGTTTACAGCTTTCTCTCAATGGAATTACTGAGGCAATTGTATTGACGCCCACGCGTTAAGTGGTTAACACTCCGATTCCACGAACGCAAGTACGAAACAATTGCGATTTGCGAATTATCACAATTAAAATCTCTTTCGTTTAAAACTATTTAAGATCAACAACGTCGACCGACAATTTCTAGCATAACAGAATACATTCTATGCATATCAGCAGCGAGTCACAGCGATGCGGTGTTAGTAAATTTATACGTCAATACTATATAATTTCTGGGTCCATATTTCAAACTGGGTTAATAATGCAGCCGAATTATCACTCACCACTGTTTGATTAATTACGCAGCGATAGAGGATAGATCAGAAAATCAGCTCTCTGTTTCGAAATTGAAAGGCCGAGATAAAAATATCTGAACCGACGTGTGATTTAATAATTCGTCCGATAAAATCAGCCGAGTCTACTACAGCTGCATAAATCACGTACAATCGGAATTTTCAATTATGCATCTTCATATATGTACTATTCTAATTGTATGGAATAGTTAAAGAATTATGTGTAGATAGTGGTGGAATGATCGATAGGAAGGATCAGAGAGCTACTGAGAACCCTCGACATCCGGTCTAGTCGAAGCCTCAAATGTATTTACGTGACTTATCTGTATTACGATTCGGACACGTGTGAATCATCGCCAAGATTATTCAGATTTATCGAATGAAGCGTTGACGTAGGAATTTACATAAATTTCGACATACTTAGCTACGTACACTATTGCTCATGACTATACAATAGTCATATGTATTCGATAGTCGATGGATAGATTGCTTGAACAACCCAAATTCAAAGCACGTACTATTTCTAAGGAACAATGTGAAAACACACATTCCTGTGACACGGATAGACATAGTTATTAATCTAGTCGATTAATTTATTCATCCATCTTCATGGATTCAAGCTAAAAGTATTGCACATTTCAGAAGTGACAAGCTTTACAGGAAAAATGAGAAATTGTTTGGAAGCTTATGAAAGATCATTCTCGCTGGCAAATTGAAGAAGAATGTGTACATAAAGAGGTCAATTATTGTTTCTAAATACGTGTACGCGTAGCTTGAAAAAATATTTCTTACTTCTTAAAAAGCATACTATTGTTTTTCATGTATATATCATAGTTTGAAGAGCTATCCTGTATCAAAATTAAGAATGTGCTAATTCTAGAACGTTTTGGTCCAAGCTAATCAACATTAGTTTGATTGACACGATAAACACTATTAGTACATTATATGTACATAACCATTATCAATATCAGCAATATTATCAACATCATTACCAGTACCAAATTTGGTAATGTGTGCTTCTCGATATAATGGCTATTATTAAAAACCCTATGTCACCCTATTGTCACTAATAAAAAGTTCTACAGATCAACCGTTTGACTAAGACAGATATTAAAAAGAATTAGAGAACTATGTAATCAATAAAATGAAGTTTATTATTGGATACTAATAGGCATCGGCAGCAACAGGAAACCTGAAATTTGTGTACATTATCGGTGGAATAAGTTTCCTAATTACGTCTACCGCTCGACCAAATTGTAATTGTAGTTTCAAAATTTATTGACCACATCCAATTCGATAAAGTATACAGTTTAGAAGAGTCGCTTCATTATGGAAAAGCCCATTTCATTCTACAAAATTTCACTTTCTATTAAAATAACACAGTTCTTCTTGATCAAGATTGGGACGTTATAGTGCGATTGGAACATACGTATCCAGTAATATTTTACTCGTGATAAAAGTATTTACAATTTTTATGAGATGTTAGCTATCTATCGGAAATAAATATGCGCTTTGAGTGATTGCCTTGCATATAAAAACGTTTTTCAATCATAACTTTAAAAATATAACAAATATATAAAGATTCACATTTTTCAAAAGATTTTGATTGAATTACATCAGATATCGAATCCTTATACACGGTAGTCTACATTACAGAGATATGTGGCGTGACGTTGGTGTTAATATTAATCGAGCGGTGCTCGATAGATCGCATCAATTATGAGAAACGCGGCGAAAGTAACGCCGTGAATGCGCGTAAATTCGTTTCGACTCTTGCATCATACGTACAACAGTGCGTGTGATAAATAACGTAGCGGGTAATTAACGGAGGATGGAACAAACGTTTATCTATCTGCGCAGACGCCTTTATCACGCTGCCGCCGCATAACGCGCTCACGCACGCCACCGCGTTGCGTACCACCGCATAAAAGCAACATTATGCGTCCCACAAATTGCGTTACCGATAACGTACGACTTTATGTTTCCCGCGACCTTTCCGCTAGCTCAAACTCCAACTACATTTTACCTTATACGCATTCTAGTCTCTCCAGTTCGTTTCAAAACGAAAAATCCTTCGATCCCTCGTTTTGCTTAACGCCAATGCATTTTTTGAGTCATATACGACGTGTAATCGTGTCTTTCGTGCATTTCCTAATTAGATTGCGGACATTTACATAATTTTGTAGTTTGATAAAGACAGCCAAAGAATTTCACTCTACATATATGGTTTTATTTTATACTACTACAAATCTTACAATATTTATCATAATCTTAATCTTATCATATTTCTTATGATCTCTTAATCTTAAATCTTACCATATTTAAAATATCTATAGATATATGATTAATTGTATGCATTCTGTAGATATCTACACTCTTAAATTTCCGAAAAATGTACGCGAACATCAGCAATCTAGTCGTCGCCATTAACAAAATCTCAAAATACACCTAACTTTACTCAAAGCGCGTTCGTTCCTTTAAAAAATCAATTATTCATTCTATACATGTTCTAATACATATTTTACATCATAAAATCACTTAAAAATCCAAAATCGATTTGAATGGATCACTGAAGCGTGACCTCCGACTAAATACACGCGAAGCGGAAATGGCTCAGCAAGCGCGGGTGGTTCAAACCGTGTGAGTTTGAAGAGGGCGTGCTTGTTTTTTAATCCGAGTCTCGGGATCGACCACATAGCGGAGAAGCTTATGAAAGCCGTGGCCAGGTTAAAACAAGCGAGTGGAGAGCGCTGTGTCTCTCTCTCTCTCTCTCTCTCGCGCGTATCCACGGGCCATCGATCACGCGTACACGAACACGGGGAGCACGACGATCGAGCAGAAATTTACGACGTAACGCGAAAATCGTTTCGCAGTTTGTCAGCCAGCCGAGCCTTCCGGCAGTTCATGGGTTCACGTGCTCCGTCGGCATAAAATATGAACTTGCCGTATGTAAAGAGTCATCGCGAGAGAGAACCAAATGTTCACAGCGTTTCGTCGCTCTTTACATGTATACACTAACCTTCAAAAGCATTCTCACGTTTTCTCTTCTTTTTCTGTTGATAATGCGTCACTTTAATTAATATCGTAAAAGATACAAACTCGTGAAATTGCAGTAACTTTCTCTTTTGTCTGCATCGTAGTTATGTATGATAGAATATGATTCTTATTGAAGCATGAGATAAATTTGTAATTATATAAAGTTACAATTCGTAATACGTTATATAATGTGTAAATCCTTATTTTTATCTCCAATTATTCTTATTAAAAAAAAATATATGTATTAGGTTGTCTGGAAAATGGCTTTCTTCTATAGACACATCTTTTACAACGATGCATCTTTATACAAACATGAAACCTAATTTGTTGAACGTTGTGATCTTTAGTTTGATAGAACAAAATGGATCATACGTAATTCGATAAAATAATATAAAACGAAAAATGTTGTGCATCCATTATTTCCTTATAAAACGAAACGGACGACCTAATATATATATATATATGTATATAGCAATGAGTACACATCAAATCTGTAGCAACGCTGATACTCCCTTCGGTTCTTGACTTTGGCGAAGTTATGCACAAAACGTTTGCACGCAGGGTTAATTAGCGTACGTAGATAACGAGCCGCTGAAAGATCGATCACCCGACTGTGGAACTACCGAGTACGCAGTTCATGTAACTTTTTCTTCGAGTAACTTTTGTCAGCGACCACTTACCGATTTGAATAAAGCTGCGAGTAAATATGCATAAAGTTACGTAACATGCTCGCCATAGGAAGTTCGCTTCAGTACACGTTCATGTGTAATAGGTCAGATCGTGTATTAGCATACTTTTACGATAAATAGAAACATCGATCTTCCTCAACCACCGCTTCAATCCATACTGTCTGCACACCGCTGAAATTTTTATCCGACTCGCGTCGAACATCGATATCTCGTTATTATTAGACTACTGAAAGAATCGTTTTCCAACTACCTTCTTCGACTATACTTTCAAAGTTACGAGAATTCCTCTTAAAAATATCATAAAAGAGATACGAAAGAATTAGTTTTATATCAATTGCTAGATTTTTATGTAAATTTGTATTTTTATAAGCGCAATTACAAAAGTAGGACTTAATTAAAGATTTGCTTTATCTTAAAAAGTAAAACGAGCGTTCTACTTTTTTTTTATATATATCTTTGCATATTACCGTAACGCACACGAAGATCTGTATTATAATTTTCACCGAACAAATAACAAATTTATCGTAGGAATATTTATACTATAAAATACTATAAAATTTAATACGAAAGTAAGTCAATTTCCTACGTACAATATTTTCTAATATCTGTAATATTTTCATAAAAGGTTTCGTATATGCCAACATGCAGAATTCGTAGTTGAAGAATGTCCGTTCCAGTAGCTACGAGAAGGTATTTTCTAGAAGTAACAGGGGAGAAAAGAAATCGAATACATCCGTTCATCGAGAACAGTAGATAGTTAGAAACGTACTTGCCTGACCGTTGACTTTAGATCGATATTCGAAGCACGCCTTACATAGCCGACGCTCATCCAGATGAGTGCCATACGATGCCATCGCAAGAAACCTATAATTTACTCTAAACACCCGTCAGCGGATGGACATCAAACGTTATTCCATATATGGCAACCTGTCGAAGATACGGATGACGTTTGTGTTTTTCTTGAATCATAGTGAATTCTTTCCCCAAGCGACATCGTCCCTCTTTCGACTATTTTAATTTGTTAAACGAGTCATCCTTTAACGTTGGGTAGGATTTAATGCAACGTAACTAACAACAAGTAAGATTCTAGAAACTTATAAAAGTGCCCGTAACACTTGAAATATTCTATGAATGTCATCGAAAACTTTTCTAGATAAATGTGTGGACGTGAAATCGCGTGGCGTCTAAGAACGTGACTCACCAGTTACCATTTTGGATTTAGCATGTTCTCACGTATTTATGACGAATTAAACGATCTTTCGTGGAAGAATAGTAAATGTGATTGTTATGCACCGAGCGAGATTTTGAAATCATATGTAAGTAGGTACTTACGTAGGTATGCGCTTGGAGATCAGGGATTTGTTATCTTTCACAGAACCGCTTTGTAATGTTTGAAACGTTGAGTGAAAACAAGACTGATTTGAAATAATACTATGTGAAATGTTGCATCGTCTAATAGATGGCAATTAAATTGCCCTAATAATTTGTAAATAGACTGGCAGATATTTATGCAAATTTACATTCCTGCGAGTACAATTAAAGAAATAAAAGCTAAGAATTATAACGAATATTCTACTTTCAATATTTTATATATCTTTGCATATTACGTGCATTCTGTGCGTGTTTGCAATTTTAAATTCCCCATAAATGCATAAATTCCGCAGTGTACTCATAATATCCGCTATAGCCGTTGCAAGAAGGAGGCAAAAAAAGGACAAAGCATCGTAAAATTCGAAATTACGCTGTTCGTCTTTAATGTGACTTCGGTGGCGCCGAATTTTGCGCGATACTCGAGACGATCTCGCGAGAACGTGACGATGAAGTAGATAAACAAACTAGGTCGAAGCAATTGTGTGAATCACAGGGAATAGACACCCCGATGAAACGTCCTCTTGTAAAATCGAATCGTAAAAAGGCTGCGGAGGTACATGAATTAACGAGATTCCCGGCGCAGATGCGTTGTCTGTGATTTTTATGCCCGACGAATGCCAGATGTGATCGTAAAACAGTTCTCGGATATTTCAGAGAGTCACGGCTGGGACTTTGAATTTCCTGCTCAAGTGTCTGTCGAATGAGATAGAAATTACTAGCTTAGAAATTCTGATGATTATACTTGTTTTAAGTGAACTTCTTTTTTATTTATACTCCTACGTACAACATAAATATCCTTTTCTATCTTTATGTCCATACGTAATGGAAGAAAAGATCGCAATAATGATGAAACATTATCAATATACGCTGCATCTGTCTCGATTAGGATATGAAAAAATGTCGAACTTAAGACTTATGGCGAATCGACACAAACCTCTACAGCTTATTTACAGTTGTTTATACATTTGTAGGAAATTTAAAGCTACAAAAACGTCTATAATGATCTATAGGAAATTTTTATCTGCAAAAATGCACAAAATACGCACGATTTATAAAAAAATATAAAATATATGAGAAATGCGAAACAAATTTCTGTTTGAATTCCATCCCTTCGGTGATATTCGCCAAAGCTAAATTTGCATAAACAATCGCAGTTTAATCAGGAATTTCTCGCTCCCACCAATAATTTTCCTCTATCCATCCTCTTCCTTATCGCCCATCCTTTTTCTAACCAGCTCGATCGGCCCTTTTGAACGTTCCGGAACCGGTTCCAGAAATCCAAAGCTCGAGACGCGATGTCTCAAAGCAACGTGCATGAATGCAGTTAGGCGCCCTTCGAAGACGCGTAAGTCGCTAGGGATAATTGGCTGGTGGCCTGCGGCAAGTGCCATCGATTTGCACCACCTGCTCTCCCGCATTGCTGCGACCTACCATACATCCGAGTATTTATTCTCGATCTTGTTAAATGGTTCACGAGGCTGGTTTCCGTGAGAAAAATTGAAAACGACCAGCGATGGCGAACGAATAAGAGAGAAGAGACCGATAGAATGAAACGAACTGGTACAGAGAAACACCAGACATCGTGTTTTCTTTCGATCCGGTGATTTCTGAAGTTTGCTCCGCGGATTATTTGTTTAAGGTCTGCGACGCGTGAAAATTCAGTGGATATGATTTTATTTTGAGAATGAATATTGGGATTTGTTAAGGATTAGGAACGTTGTGAGATTTAATAACAGCAATAAACAGCAGTGGCAAAATAATTAATTTCTGTATTTAAAATTTGAGATGTTGAACTTCGGTTTAACACTTCATCTATGTCATTTCGTTTAGAGATATTAAAATGATCCATATAAATATAATCGTCATAATTGATAGCGTGGAAACAATACACTGTTGCGAAGACCATAAACTTGAAAATTTCAAGAAAGTTAAAAATATGTTGAATTTTGGATTATTTACGTAATACGAATAAAGAGTAACAATTTTCCATGTCGTCAGATTAATAACTTTCTTAATTTCTCATTGGAGAACTTGTAACATAGTTGGACATTTTTTATAATGTTCCTGAATGTTTCACAAGTTAAACAATTTACCCATGAGGTGTCACTATCGCGTTTTACAAGCTTGACCTCTCGCCGAGCTATTTGACTTTAAAACATAGTCATCTGACTAACCTGATACTGCCCTTTGAAATAGCTCCGCGTCAAGTATTCGTTGTATTTTTTCCTTTTCGCTAGGGGCTGCTACCGTGAAGACCGATTCTCACGGTTCCCTGGCTCTTATCTTCCCAAGCTTTTGTTTATCATCGAAGCGCGCGTAATCAGCTAATAGTTTTCATCAATATGCGAAAGAATAACGTTGTTAAAAGGATTTGTTCGTTCAAAAGCAAAATTTAACATTTTACGCATTGTATACATATTGAATACATTAAGACTTTTACATTCTGAGTCATCTAAAAAAAACGTCAATTGTTATAACACGATTTCTTTTTAACGAAATTTCAGGAATTTTGTTGTTAAAAGTTCTACATATTACGTTCGTTGACATTTTATTGGAAATATCGTGATGCGACCGTAATTGAAAGTCTATTTTCTACGCGAACGAATCAAATATTTTGTAAAAAAAATTTGTTCTTCCGAAATATAACCTGACTTAAATATAACGAAACCTAGATTTCCTATATAACTTATTAATACGATCGTTTGCCTCGCGTTAATAAAATATATCGATTATCGAAGCTGTTGCGCAACTTTGTCGGTTAAAAATATTTCAATATATTTCTACATGCGCGCGATTTTTCAATGTTACGAAAGTACGACAGTTTCGGGCCAACGAATGAATTGCAGCCGGCGAAAAAATTTTTCTCCAATAACAGAAACTTTCCCCTTTCCCTGATGTACGACCTAACTTCGCATTTTCACCGTGCACGCATATCTATATGCATTAAGCTTATTTATCTCTTCTATTTTTTCTCTTTTTTTCAATGTATTATACACCGTGGTAGAAAAAAATTCATATTACAAGTTCGAAGAATAAGAAAAATCTCCCTGTTAGCTTTTTCAGTCATAAAATACAAGTATCTCGAAGTTGTATGAAGTTAACTTCGGGGTACGCGGATTTCGTTTAAATTCTATGTAAGTCAAGAAGTTCGCGTGTATTCATAAAGTTCTAGCGTAAATGTCGTTCTAAGAATACTCTTAATGTGTGACTTTATATGTAATAGTTGTGGCCTGTAATAGTCACGTGCACGCGTTTTATTGCCATCATGCAACCTAGCATCGTGACATCGTGTTAAAGCCATCCGACACGCGTTTATAGATTGTTTATTAAACCGTTTCTGGCTCGGAGATTCATTATCATTATATTAGAATAATGTCACCGATACTTACAATTCTTTATCAAATTTGAAAAAAAAAATATTCTCACATTCAAGTGTATAGTCTACGCACGTATATGATGAACGACGATTGCTAAACAGCTGTGCAATAAATATGCATAACCGACTGTCTCTCTCGATTGCTATAAATCAATAATGGAGAGTATTAATCATTTAAATTCGACAATTGTATTCCCTTTTGGGTCCAAGAGCGTCTAATCATCGCGATCACAAGGGAGAATAGGTTCACAATTCGGTGAAGATCGAAGCACGGGCACGCGCAACCGTTTCATTCGGTGAAATGCTATCATCGGAGCTAAGTCGATTAAGCCAAAGGCGATTCAAATGTTCTCTAGTCATGCCCGAGTGTTTCCGCGAGTATTCTAAAATGCCTTTATCCAATTTCCCGATGAAGGAAAACGTCTATTGTTCTATCCACGACGCGATCTTTTGAGATAGAATCTGAGATAACGCGTGCACGAGAGTGGACGTAGAACTCGTTTACCTCGTAACCCCGTCAAGTCGCAGCTATTCGCACGAGACACGGGAAAATCGATAGCCAACGCTTCGTGCTGTGTCGCTTCGTTGTACGCTACACTGTTTCATGGGTCTACACCCTCGCTGCCAGACAAATACGGCATTAGATAATCAGGTGATACCGATATATCGTTATCGACTGCCACTATTATTTCATAGTGTCGTGAGAAACGGTGTGCAGGCACGTACAATGTGCGTCATTCGCCACGGTCGGCCATTCCCATTTTACCAAGTGATTTCAGGCGTCGCGTCGCCACCACTTGCTAATAATCCCTATACTAATTCCGGTACAAATAATTCCCGCTGGAATTGCAGAAGTTTATGGTAACGTCGAAGATAAGCGACAAGTATCGAGTCGATGCGTCATTGAAGTTTTCAGAAATTTTCGGAATATGTTATTGCCGATCATTATGCACTTATAGGTTTATAGCGGCACACGAGCTAGAGGACAATTCAAATCGTTTTGTTATTTTGCCTCGGAGTATCAATATCGTGAGGAAACACGTAATGTAATAATAAATAAACTCCGGGCAAAACAATGTCGCCGCTACATGCAACCGTCAAACGTAGACGAATTCGGCTCTCCCCCGGCCAATATAAATAAACAGACGCCAGCGTAAGGAAGTCAGTATCCACGAGTATCTATGAGTATCTGTGGTGGCACTCGACCACGGAACTTTCCAACGGCTTCGCAACACAAAGCGCTATACACCTTCAAAGCGTAAGGTCGACACGCCTAACGTACCATCGATATCCCTACGGTTCTTTCGCCGAATATTCGGAAGAATGCATACGCGGCAACCGTTGCGGACATCTAATAAACGCGTGCATAGTGGGGATGTCGAGAGGCAACAAAGAAAATAATCCGTTTGGTTTCGAACCAAAGATTCATTCTGCCCCGAGCTGCGAAGTGTGAATGGTTGGCGTCTTAGCGAAGCAAACACTATTAGAAATACGTGATTATAACTCTTGATAGTTAATCGTTAATCGTTAATTGTTGTTGATAGTTAATCGCTAATTGTTGTTAATCGTTAATCGTTAATCGTTAATTGTTGGCCGTAAATCCTTGACTGTTGACTGTGAATAGTTTAATAAACTTTTCTGTTGAACATCAAGAGTATTTCTTGGGGGCACCTTCACCAACATACCACCTCATATCTATCGAGTGTCTATCAATTATAAACAAGTTATCAGCGAACAATTATACACTGTTTTAGCGAACTTGTTAGTACGAGCGTCTCAGCGAATATTGTCTGTATATTAATTTATTTAATTATTTTAAATACATTTGACAGTTTACAACAGCGAGTTATTTCGTTATTCTAACTACCAATCCTCTACAATCCTCTGCAGGCATCAGGAATGTCGTATCTCTGATGTTTGAATTTGGCGTGCCAATACCAGCTATTTAATTTCATAGCGTCGTTGATCATTAATCGCATTAAAGAAAGAATGTGTTACGTATCGCGTATGTAAGAATATTTCAAGACGAATAGAATAAGTGAATAAGGTTCGCATTAGTTAGTCTGGTGAGTTGACCAACCGGGAATTTGAGTAACCGGGAATTTGAGTAACCAGGAATTTGAGTAACCGGGAATTTGAGTAACCGGGAATTTGACGGTTCCAAGTTACAGGAATTTAACTTGGTCAGTCTGAACGAAGATTGTAACGTAATGTAAATCATCTTCAGAAGCGGTGGTGATCGGAATTGACTTGTCCAGGAGCGTCGCACGGCGCTGCAATCGATAACAATCATTTCCGCGTTACGTTAACGAAATACTATTGTCCGTGACGCGTTAATGGAATTATAGATTCTCGCGTACGCGGCGCGTTGTTGCGGTATCATGGGAACGATGATGGAATTATGTGGGTTAACACAATCCACGTTCGAGGTTAGGAAGAAATTTACAAGCCTTCACGCACGTGCGCGCATAAGCGCTGGATATATGATCGCAGGAGTCTCTATGGTGGCCACAATATTCCCCCATGGTAATTCGATAATGTATTATGGATACGTGAAATTCGACGAGAATCTCCACTGGTCGCGTAACAGGAAAATACAAAGTGTTTGGCCGGCGAGTATCCACATGGAAGAGATCGTTTCACGCCTCTTCTATGCTCACCTTCCCACGCTCTGTTCCTTTGTTCACTTTGATTCTCTTCGCCCGATTCGAATTAAACGAATTCATTCTCGTACCGACCAGCCAATACATTTCTGGTTGTCGTTCGATTCAACTTGCAAAAGTTTGCTCGCTCAAACGGACCGAGACTTCTTCGATTTTGGGAAACGAGCTGAAACTATGTTTAGCTATATGGTGGTTAAGGAATGAAACGTGGTTGGGATATGTACATTATAGCAAAAGTTTGATAGGATGGGAGGAATTTATATAGTTTAGCTACTTGGTAGTTTCATTGCTGTTAACGCATTTGGTGCACCACGATAATTAGTTAATAATAAGTAATGATACCGATCAACCTAGTAACAAAGAACCTAGAAAGACAGAAAGAAAATGGGTAGTTTGTTATAAGAAATATTATTATTTGTACAACTTGTTAGCTGTAAAATTAATAACTTTGTTAAAATAATTAGCGAGATTGAATAATAACCGTGAAAATAAAAGAGTCATTAACGTAAAACTGCATCCTTACGAACATAATACTACGTTATCTTCTAGTTCATAAAAGTTAAAAGCTTGCTCTTCCACCCTTGAATACGCCAAAGTTGATAGACATCAAAATAATATTATCCTATTATCCCATCCTATCTTATGAGATAAGATTGAAATACAGACTAAACGACATTAGCGATAGCTGGAACAAACTGTATTACAGGATTTCTTTATATAATCTGTATAAAAGCGAGTAGATGGTCCAAAAATCACGTTCCATTTACAATCTTTTCTCAGACAATTTACATTATTTGCTTCTGCTTATTTAACGTCAGTATTGTGAAAGCTAGTTCTCTTTACTTAAGTTCTACGGTTCCATAAAAGATAAAGAAATTGAAATATTTATATCTTTTTGAAATTTGCAACTTCCATATATATTTTCAAATTAGTTTTGAACTTTGCCAATATAATTACGAAGTCGGGTCTCATAACAGCGTTGATGAAACTTCGAAATGTTTCGTATCGCACGTAATGTGTTCCTGTAACGTGTCTACAAGTGTTCGAATACTTTCGCGAGCTTTCATAAGATACATAAGAGGAAGGAAAAAGAAATACAAAAAAAAGGAAGAGAATAGCCGCGAACCATTGATTCGATCAGCGGCGAGTTAACTCGGTTGACGGAGCAATAGATTGCATCCATTAACGTTGTGCGCGTCTAAACCTCGTTACAAAGGATGCCATTTCATGATTGTACCTCCTTTTAATAATGCCGCGTTGAAGTAGTGGTGAGGAGAGTCTCTTTCACGAGAAAGGTTGGCGGTAAAAAATTATTTGAAAACTCGCCGAGAGGTTGGGGGAATCGCAAACTCGATGCATTACACGCAGACCATAATTAAATGTCGTGCAACTCATCACTGATGGACACACCTAATTTCATTCGCTGCCATAACTTCATTAATAATTTACATCCCTTTCAGCTTGCTTCGCTATCCTTTCCACGCCGTGGTAATTGTAGTTCAAAAGATTTTTCAGCATCGTCCGATAACGAAACTCGGCCAGCCGTGACTTCTTAATCTGAAAGAAAAGAAAAATTCAATCACCTTGACGGATTCTTCTTCTTCTTCTCAGCACCGACAGATCTGTAGTTTTCTCTTGTACGTATCTTTAGTGACAGAATTATGGACTCGCGTAAATTCGAATATAAATTCTGCATAGAGACACGTGAAATTTTTGAAATACTTTAATAAATTTTCAAGGATATACGAATTAGAACGTCCAATAGTACTGAAAACATAATTAAGTTTCTTCATTGACGACGCAGTAACGTTCAATGAAGCCGCTGACACTTGGCTGTGGTAACGGGAGATATCTCACATTAAACATTAGAAGAGAACATCACACCGGCGGTGTCCACTTACCAAAGACATAGAAACGCTACATTAAGGCCCGGAGGGTTTCCCCGAAAAGGTAGCAAAACAATTCTAACGTCACACACACTTGGACAAACACCGAGGAACATGAGACTTCCGGCTCCTCTCAGCCAAGGGGAGACGGCCAAACGGAAAAATATTCTTTCTGAAGATTCTTCCATCATATGACGTCACCGTCTTCTCTTGCCTGAAGCTACAGTAGCTCACGAAAGTATTATCATAGAAAGTTTAACATTTTGAGATTTCAGTACCACTCTAATGAAATACGACTGTCATAATTATATTCATAAAGTTCGAATCAAAACTAAAAATATACAGGGTGGTTGGTAATTGGTGGTACAAGCGAAAAGGGGGTGACTCTACGCGAAAAAAGAAGTCGAAAATATAGAATAAAAATTCTTTTTTTAATTTTTTTTTTTAATTTTTCCACCGAGACAGCGATCTACAATGAGATCCGTTATAACGAGACGTGATAAAGTGCAGGCGTACCGAGCGAAAATTCAAAGTCGATTTTCTCGAAAACAAAGCCTCAAACGAAAAATTTTTATTCTATATTTTCGACTTCTTTTTTCGCGCAGAATCACCCCCTTTCCGCCTGTATCACCAGTTACCAACCATCCCGTATATATTTGGAAAACCAATAATCGAATCATCATTAGAAGTTATTTAAGTCTTCAACAATTATTTTACACTACAAAGAATATTCCTTTTTAAAATTATCTTAATGAGATTAGGGAACCAGAATAATTATCATTAAATTATTATAACCCTAGTCTTAGCCGCTAAAAGGTTTCCACAAGTGTTCGAATACTTTTGCAAGCAATTGTACGTTCGTAGACGAACTCTCCGCGAGATTTCTCGAACGTTTTTGTCGCGAAAACTTGGTTAGAGAGCTTGGTTAAATCTCGAAAGAGAGAAGACTAATTGATCCCATGGGTGGCCACGAGTTGTCATCGTATCTCAAAACGGAACAGATGTTGTTAGGTGACGAGGGAACAGGAAAACCAGTTTTTGGGTCGTCGTAAAGGAAAAGAGAAAAGAAAGTGAGGAAAGTGACGGCGATGTCTTGTCACGGGCAAGCGTTTGGGATAAATCGCGCGAAAACTATGATCGATGCCTTTAACCTTTGACTCTGCTCCTCCACGAGCCACTGCATCAACCAACCGTGTTATCGAGATATCGATATCCACGCTTTTCTTTCGCTATCTTTAGCTTTCCTCCATCGATCCAACTTTGCCTGGGGGAACTTAGTGATGGGATCAAGTTCAATATGTACACCGCCGTTCTTATGTAGACTACGGATGTTTGTGCAATTTGACATTTTTACAATCATAACTAAAGTAAGGGAACCTAACTAGAATATTGTTGTTAATAGCTTAATGATACAAAGTGATTAAAAGATCGCATTGGCCAAAATTTAAGTAGCACTAAAGTAAACAAAAATTAAAATTGTTGTAGAAATTGTACAAAACAATTTCAAAATATGTACTACACGTATATTGTCGTGGAAATGTAAAGGGAATCACATCAAATGAAATTCATCAATTACAAATAAACAGCTTTGTAAAGAATTTACGTTGTATAAAAATTGTTCGTATTCTTTCTCACAATATAAAATTTCGTAGATTTTAACTGTGTCAACAGAATCGAATTGTTGCATAAATGAAACAATTGTACGCCTCACTGTGTTTGTTAATAAATAAGCTCGTAATAAAAGAGAATCATATTAATCTGTAATGTAATAAATCTCTAGTCTCTGCGTCGTGAATAGAATATCGTTTTAATCCACACTCTCATGGTTTCTTTCATTCACAAAATTATGATATAAATATCATGAATACCGCGTATTAATCGAATACCAAAATAGTGTAATAAAATTCCAGACAAGAATTCAATAACCCAGCAGGGAGAACGCTTTAATCGCTCCATTTTTGTTGTGAAACTCTCCTACACAGCTGGATATTAATTGCCTAATAAAAGCAACGTTCCATAAAAAAATTTTATTAAATAAATAGCTAATAGGATACGTACGGTGGAAAATAATTTTTCTATAATAAATCTTTCCTAAGTTCAGAAAACATATACTTAGACTAAGAAATGAAAAATAATACGTCCATTAAAAAGTTAAGTATAATCCTAGGATTGATCAAAACTGCAATAACAACGGATTACTAATAACGCAATTAACATATAAAACATCTATATCGTAATAAGATTATCTTGTAAACTAAACAGATAAAAACACACAAAATTATCGTAATATCCAAAACGAAAGGATCCATCAAGAGTTTGAGTGACTTAATCGTTCAGCAAATGACAAGCCCAGATCCCGAAAACGAGGGGTTAACACCCTCTTTTTCGTGGCAGCTACAATGTCAACGTTAATACAAACGCACATAGTCGACTCGACATGGATGTTTACGTAGAACATTTTTAACGATTGTTCCAGGGAAGGGACGGCTCTACCCGGCCTACAGTTTGAGCGGCAGCGAGGGTGAGGAAAATTCGCCAAGCCTGCGAGGTCGTGCTCCCGCCTACCCTCAAAATAATCACCAGACCACGCAATCACACCTGAATCACTACAACGCCAGTCAGCATAAACAACGTGCCTATCAACAGCAACAGCAGCATCCCCTGTATCATATGCCCAGCACTGGTGCTGGACTTAGCGACACACCAACTTCCGGTAACGCGTCCGACGAAACCCTCACCGACAGTGACTTGATCACTGTTGCCCGTGACTCTGCTCTGCTCGTTCATAACGGTGAGTAACATTATTTGTTCCTCAATTCCTTCAAATAAAACAAATAAATTAGCGTTAGTTTATTAAAGAAGGACATAAGCGTTACTTAACGAAAACAGAAACGGGGATGGAAATTATAATATGAAATAATTAGACCTTTGATACTATTTGTTATCGCTTTGTTTAATATATTTGTAGGGATTTTACGGAAATCAGTCACTTTGATTACTTTGATTGACTGATACTTCTAGCGTTAAGAATCTCAAGCCTACAACGCACATTCTTAGTATAGTCGAAACATTTCATAATCTCAAGTAACCTGAACACGCGTGAAGCTTATCAGAAACGTATCTTTTCATAACGTTCCCACGCAATAACTCTATTTCTCATCCGATGGTACATCTATTGCATACATCACCTTATTTGATCCTCGTCTTTCACCGTGTAACAACATCCTTAAACGAAGTTGTCGTGTGAGTTTCGCGCTAAATGATCCGATTGACTCGTCTCGTGTCTTCCACGTGATAAATACCTTTCACGAGCAACTGTCCAGCAAAGACTTCGAATCCAGAGAGTTTCCAGGTGTTATACGAGACGAAGCTGGCGCAGGTTGGAGTAGACGTGGCTGTACCACGCTCGGTATACCTTCGAAGCGATACGTCATCCGTGACAAGCCGGTGTGCCGATAACCTCCGTCTCCGACAAACCCCCGTGTGTGGCCTCACACCTCATCGCGGCAACGACCATCCATCATGTTTGAGTAATGTAGGGACACGATTTCACGTTATTGCAAATGACCGACTCCGTCTACGTAGCAACGTACCTCTACTTCAGACCGATTACCATCCAAGAAACTGACCCTTTATTAGAGGCCATTATCGATCGCGCCCTGTGGCCCTGATTTTCAGCTGCGAGGTCAACGCGATCCACGTTCAAGGTGCATTATAATGTATTGGGTTGTTCGAAGAGTTTCTAACGAAATTTAAGGAAAGTTAATTTTAATAACTTAATTTTGTAGAAGTAGAATGTTATTAGTGGACTGCGAATGTTTATGAGATTTCAGTGAAATTTAAGTGAAGGCTAAATAGAAATTTGTTTCACTCGTTAATCATCATTGCAACCGCTTCACTGGCCATACTCTATATATTCATTTTTTATTTCTTCGTGGAAGTGAAGGACGAGTGATCGAAGACGTTATATCGTTGTTAATCCTAGCAGTTCGATACACATGACGCTACACTTGGTGTAACCACGAAGCGCACCCTATCGCGCATGACACGTTGCTTTCCACTGTCATGCTAATCCCTCGCAGGCGTAATTGCCGATTTATGCGCGGGAACATTGGTCTCGGAGCATAATGCGTACACAATGTGTCCCGGGGGTTTGGGATTACTTATCCCATGAAGAAGGAAATCGCACTGGTTTGATGGATGATGGAACCTTACGATCCCAATGTCTCGTCACTTTCTCATGAAACGTGGACGTACTTACTTAGTATAGAGTAGTCATGCTAGTGGAACGAAATTCGCCAGAAGCTCTTTATTTCCCTGGTTTCTGCACGAGGCTAGAGACAGAGTCATTGTGATTCAGCTGAAATCTTAATGGAGTATCGAGAACCGCGGAGGAACGTCTATTATGAACTCGCCTGTTTCCCATTACGGTCAATAAAAGGGGAGATTCAAAGCACATTTTTTTGCACCGCAGAGTGAGGCTAGAAGAAGACGAGGAAAGGGGGGAAAGAGAGAGAGAGAGAGAGAGAGGAAGGTTTACTAGGTACGCTGACGTGATTTTAGTCCGCGATCCATTCTCCGCAACGCGACGCGGGGAACACTTCCATTTAGATGCTCATCTCGCGGAAAAGATTTCACGAGGATATATTACCGTGACGTTATGTCTCCTTTCGTTCGAGGAAACCGGAACGAGATGCTATCTTTGAAATAAACGATCACGGTTAAATGCTTTGCTTGCAATACGAACCATTAACGCGCATCCACGCTAATATCCTGCCTCTAGTACGAGATGCAAGCAGCGACGGGATGTCTTCCTCTAATTAATTTAAGACAGACACTGGTTACAATATGCTCGCGTCGATCTGAATTCCAGTAATTTCTTAAAATACTCTGCAATCGTCAAGTACAGTCCAAATAAAATATTTTGACGTTCGAATAATCGTGTAACTCCCGTCAAATAATTTCTAGTTAGAAAATCGTATTAATACAATATTCAGAAATATTGGTAAATTTAATGAAATATTCGAAAACAATATCAAATTTAATAGAATATTTCGATTAGTAAGTAATGATTCTCAAATTACATTTTTCTATGCCCTGTGAATAAAAAATCATTGAGTCTATCAAAGAACAATATAAAGGAAGCTCGAGAAATTAAAAATTGATTAGCAAGCAAGTTTGTAAGATGTTCAATAAACGATAAAAGAGTGAAATTTTAATGGAATATAGGCGGAGTGAGGATTTCAATTTATCGTTGAACCAGCTGTTTTGTATCTATCTATAAATCTACACGCTTAGAGAATCTACGACATGTTTACTTACCAATGTTAATACGGACTACAGTGGCAGCGTTATCCGTGGCAAGTATTGCTACTAGCTGGGACCTCGTAGATTACTGCTTGTTCCGTTATTGTAAGGTATGTAATTACTACACCCACTATCATCAGCATGTGTATAATTACTACATGCACTATCATCAATGGATATCTAATTTCTACACGTACCCTTGCCAGTGGGTGTGAAATTACTAGATGTACGATCCAACCTGCCCCTCTCAACTAATACGTGTACTGTGGATTGTACAGTTGCGAAATGTACTTCTTAAAATGAAAGTTAACGACGCATCAGAAATCTTTCGACGTTCAAACGATCACCTGATTCCCGTCAAATGGTTTTGACTTTATGTATCAGCATAGTTCGCCAAGGATTGAATTTTGTAACGTTATTAGCATAAAGTAAAGATGAAACACTTGTTTCAGCGGTATTACTTCTTATTATATAATGAATACGACGCACCATGTGCGTCAATACCAGGCAAAGTGTTAAATAATACTTTAGTTTTTTAAAAGCTTCTTAAAACTTTTTACACATTTCTTATTTCCAAGGGTGTCGGAAGGTTTTAAATGCTTTATGTGCAACTTGTTGCTCGTTTGGAATAATCTCTTACCTACTATAAGACAAAAATTTAAGAAAGGAAATTTAAATACGGATTTGGAAATAATACGACTAATGACATTTATGTGAATAATTTAAAACAGAGAAATCCCCAAACTATTTGATAAAGCAAATATAATATTCGCGTGTTACTAAAAATTAGAGGTATTATCACAGATAGTAAAATCATACGATTCAGCGATGAGCAATTATTTCAATTCTGCGTGTAACTTTTGTAAATGTATAGTCTTTAATCGAGAATAACACACCATGTGATTGGCAGAAACTGTGAAACCCTTCGACACTCTGTTTCCTTGAATACCGATAGGTTGGTTTTTTACAGAGTTGCGCCAAGTTTTGACACAAACTATTCACTAATAGTCTGCGATATCTGAACGACTGGTATGTAACGTATAATGGCGGCGGAGAAAAGAGAAGTTCGCGGTGCAGTATACTCGTGGAATTCAAGGCAGCTGAAGGGGATGGTGGTTGAAATGTGGAATGTGTAGATGGGAATAGAACGGTACCAGTTTGTCCGTTCTTTTTCCGGACAAAAAAAAAAGAGTTTGTGAAATGAATGATAGGTGTCTCCAACTGCTTCTATATACAAATTTTTATTTTCACCATTAAGTCTAATAATTTTCACTGACAAGTTTATTTCCTTTATTCGTAAGTTTTTTATTTTATCCAAGATAATTATTTTAAACATATTCTTCCCCTTCGAGTATAATTACTTGCAAGTTTTTCTCTTTAGAAGAAGAGACGAGTGTCTCTTTCTTTACTTCGATATATTACTTAAAATATGAAAAGAGTATATTTGAGAGAAATCGTAGGAAAAAAGCTATAATATTTCCAACGTCAGTATTAAAAACTGTTATTACCGAAAAACGTTCGTCTTCCTATTATTTCAAATATGATGGCGGCTACAGCGTACATAAATTTCGACTCTCTCGATGGTCGACTCGACTCTTGACCCACGTAGCAACCTCTCGCACAGTAAAATCAATGGAGAAAATTCTAATTGCTCCCTTTCGCGGAGGGCTGCTGCCACTCGAGCAAGAGACAAGATAATCGTTTGCTCGAACGCGAGAACGCGACGAGGGGCTATAGATCAGAAGAAGCTTCCGGAATTAATGTTCAAAGAGAAGAAAGCAATATACCAGAGGGGCGGAGAGAGATTAATTATCTACGAGACGATAATTCGTAAAGAGGAACGCAGGCAAGGTGTGCCGGGGTTCGTGATAAAGCGCGGTTTTCCTTCGTGTTGGAACGGAGTCGAAGGTCGGAAACGACGTGGATTAGAGCCGCGCGACCGGAATTTCGCGGGGAAATCCATTCCTACGCCGGAACCATGACCGACCCCGAGCCCAGCTTTCAACCAGGACGAATGAATACCCGAAGAGAACACGAGGGAGGGGGATTACTTCCGTCTCATTAGCGTGGGCCACGATTCCACGCGGCGAGATCGAGGAATTCGTCACGCCTGCCGACCATACACACCCACGAAAATCCTAATTCATTTCACGACGAAAACCTCCAGTCTGATGATTAACCAGCCGATGATGACGGAAGCCGAATTTATCCGACGCTCCACGTCGCCAAATTACCCGGGCTGAGTCACTTCGGTTTTTGGTTCGCGCCATGTTGCATAATTTATAACTCTAATATGTCATATTGTAGCAGTGTTTATGAATAATGCAAGAAGTGAATCCCGAGAGGGAAAGATTTCTTGTTTTGTGATTCGGGATCATTAGTACATGTACATTGCCGTTTAAAAGTATACACATCTTGACCAATTTATGATAACAATACGCGAATATATATATGTATGTAATAACGTAAATCCTTAGTGTAAATCAGACGATCGACTCTAGAAAATCGAGTTTATTGTGGGAATAATTAAATTAAATACAATAACAGTTAATAACAAATCTACTGCAAATTTTACCTGTAAAATCGAGAATCGATTTTCTAGGTTCTAAATTACCATTTTTCTCTCGTGATCTATTCTATTCAATAAACGACTGCCGATAAAACAAAACAAAAGTAAAAATGTCGGTTTGAATTCTATGAAATTTACATATATATACGAATCAGTGAGAAAGTAAAGATCAGAACCAATACTTACTCTCTTCTTCTGGAATGAACGTATTATATCATATGAAATATTTATTTAAAATCATATCACGTTAAATACGTATCGTTCGGTTAGAAGTTTTAGGTTTTCTTATCATTCACGTCGAATTGCATGAAATGTAATACTCGTAAAAATAGCTGCCGTCTGGGTTGACCGTCATGAATCACGAACACTATCAAACTTGTACACGTAATTCGTTTCACGATTTCTGAAGGCGTACACTTTGTCAGCCTCCGGTAAATCAAAGAGTCACACACGTTCCGATCGAAAGGTTTCTCTTAAATTGAAAACGTCCGAGCCAGAAGTAAGATAAAATAAACAGGACGAATTCTGGGATCAGTACAGCCATACCACTTTTAGGATTTATTAAAGTATCGAATTACTTTAATATTTCTTGCAGACTAACTCTATTTTTGATGATACGTATATTCCAGCTATTCCTTTGAATTTGCCTCAATTAAAGTAGAAATATAGTTTAAATTAAACATTTTTGCAAATAAATTATTATTTATTATAATTTCTTACAAAATCTGTATTTAATCACTGTAAATGCAAACCTAACTATATTGTATAATAATCAATATTAGGGGATTGTAGAGGAATTTATTCTGGAAAAGGAATCATATCAAATGACTCGAATTTTCCCTCTATATCACATAGAATAACACATATATTAAACATATTTAATTGAATATTCAAAATTTCATCAGAGAACGATATTTGATATTTTACGTATACACCAATTTGTTATATCTTTTTCAAGCCAAATAATCTATTAATGACATGAATTACTTTCAATCGCATAATTGGTATCAGTTACTTATAAATTAATTGCACATTGAACATATTGGAAACTCTAAACCTCTGATTAGGATCTTAACAATGAGTGCATCATTAAATGATTACATTTATAATTACCAAGTTACGAAATTCGAATCCAATTCGAATCATATGATATTCAGTGGAAATTATATAATACATGTTTCCCACTCAACATTGTTTTCATAAAACTTGTTCTACTTTATTGTTTACGAGATGATAAATTATTAGAAAAAACCTGTTATTTTTCAAATATAGAAATACATACACTTAGAATTTCTATGCAAATTATAAACTTGGTTCGGTACAAAAATGTACAGATGCATAAATATGCAAAAATATATAAAATATCGAAAAAATATACGAAATATCGATCAAGTATATTTACTACGATTTTTAATAGATAAAACTCTACTTAAATTCTATTCTTTCAGCTGTCATAAAAATTCCCAATCTTGAGGAGAAAATGAAATTATCAATCGTTTAATAATTATCTTATCAAGTGGCAATATGACTTTATAAAATTAATAATTGATATTATTCGAATAGCCAATGGCTAAACTCCATGTGAATGGACAATACTCTTAGCGTGATAACCAAGTAATTTTGGATTAGAAGCATAAGGATATTACTGATAGGGTCTTCTGTATACCCTTATATATCCGATACCGGTTGTTAACGATATCCGAAGATCCTTTGTCGATGGCATTATGAGTACAGTTCGTTACACCTAAGGAGTCCGTGATTTATGTTTCAGAAGGCAAAAAACCTTTGTTGTCCGTGTAGCATGTTAAAAGAGCGAACCAGGGATATCGAATTTCGTCTTCGCCATTCAAAATTAACGAGCAGCTACCCTTTGGGAATCTTTGTAACAATCGGTACTGTTTCAACGAGTTACACAGGTATGCGCCCTTGTTAACAATCCGTTTGATCCTATTACAGACAGTTTCACACTGTGTTGAGCAATTTCTGCGACTCAAAAAAACCATTTCGCGTCCATCAATGTTTGTTACCGCAGAAAAAATCTTTTCATTGAAATAATTCCAAAATGTAACATCGCTTACTGACACTTTTTATTTTGGGTAAGGTTTGTGTCATGAATGATAAATAATACCAACCAAAGTATTATGTCAAAGTATTAAGTAGGTATTTATTACGATAAATGTACTGTTTGATATAGTGTGGCTTGAGATTATACAGAGTGTGGTTGAATAGGATATACATAAAAGTAAAATAATATTAAGAAACATTCCTAAAAAATTTTTCATTTCCGACTTAGTTTTCGAGAAAATCATGTTTGAAAATTTATCTATTTATATATTATTAATCAAGTATACTCAAACATAGTTAATTCTGGACTGGATAAGACTAAATAATCGTGGAATCAAATTTTCTGTTTCACGCGTGATTGTCAAGCAAACAGAGTTTAAACTTGTTTAGTCGATAATCACTCTAGTACATGCCTATGATAAATTTTCAAATTTATTTTTCTTGCAAACAAAATGTCTTGTGAAAAAAATTTATCCTGCATATTCGATTTACATTCACACACAGAGTGACCTAATGTCAATTATTTAATTACATGTTATTCGGCCGGACCCTGTATATTGGTGTTGAAGATACGCACAATTATACCAATTAATGAATCAAAATCCGAATTTATAGATTTTAAAGTTTATTCAAAAGACAAATATATTTATATATGGAATCAATCTTAATGCTAAAATCAAGAAAATAATTTTCATCGGCCTTTCAACCAAATATTTCACTGTGCGTTGCGATAAAAGTGCAGTTTCACCGCATTTTTGTGTAATGCGTATTAGATAATTACGTTTTCTTATTTCCAAATGCTTCTTTAAAATTAAGAAAATAATTTTGACCAGCTTTTTGGCTCAAATACTCCACTGCTTGAGTCGAGGAGACAATACAATATGACGAACAATAAAAGGACAATAAGAGGGGCATGAACCGTTCCGTATGAGCGGATCTCTTAGGTCCCAGACCGATATCGGACGATTCAGTTGCGTGCAGCAATGGAAGTTTCGATTCACTGTGGAATTCTGACGAGAAGGTAGTGAGTTGCGTGTAGGCGTTTCGTAGCACGATCGTCTCGAGAGAAGAACTTCCGTGGCGTCCCTTGACGAAGCCCCGAAGACGAACGCCACGGTGTATCCTGTCGATCGTTTGGGGGAAGTACGAGCGAGCGAGAGGGAGTTTCATTTAAGTTAGAAATTGCTTCTTCCGCAGCGATGATGGGCCGCAAATTGGGCGCGAAACTGAACGCGAGACGAGAAGAATGTAAGAGAGGGAGAGAGAGAGAGAGAGAGAACAGGAGACGTTAAGCAACGAAAGGAGACGTCAAATAATATATTGATTTTTGTTCACAAGTCGAAGATTACTCGGGTTTGAACAGCTGTCTTGGAAAACACGGATTGGAATTATCTTTGCTTCCAGATTTCCGAGAGTAATTCTTCGTGAAGAAGTAGATTTCGACAGATTGTGTATTGTTCAATTTTTAGTTTGAAATATTAGAAAGATTCTAATATAAAATGTTACGTAGCTAGAGTAAGGTAGGATTATTTGAGTCAGTTAAATTTCAAGATCTGGAATTTTATGCGAAATTTAAAGGTACAAAAATGCATAGAACATGAAGAAATATGTAAAATATTCAGAGTACAACACTCGTCATAATTTTTAATAGGTGAAATATATATATCTTGACTCTACTCCTTCACTTGTATTCATAAAAATATAAATCTCCATAAAAATCCACAGTCTAATAATGATGAAAGAACGAGGAAATATCTGAGGAAAGCTGTATTAAATAAGTAACAATAGATATAAATGGTATACATCCGTAATTATTATATTGCTATTATTACATTAACAGAAAAAACCATTTAAAGTGGATCTTTTGCAGAAAATTTCAAACAAAATATAAGTGGATTTCCATATACTTTTTGACGCCTTCAAGGTTGGAACGTGATCTTATTCACAACGTGGCACACAAAAGTGCTGGAAAAAAAGTTAATGAACTTAAGTATACATAGAAACCCAGCTTACAAAGCTTTCTAAATTATTCCTCTGTCTCTGTTACTTTTTCCTCGACTTTTATTCCCCTTTTTGTAGAACCGTCTACTTACATAGTTTAACTTACGAAGATTAAAAGATAAAAGTATTGTTTCGTAGGCTTAGCGATCCGTATTTTCACATAAATGTCACTTTAACTAAGCCATCATACAAAACTTACGGTAAATTTAACGTCAACATGGTGGCAAGAATGAAATCGTATACAGGATGTTCCAGTAACCGTGGCACAATTAACAGATGGAAAATTTTTTCTGAAAGAATAAATCGAAAATGTAGAATAAAATTTGTTCATACGGCACTACGTATTCGATAAAATCGAATTTAAAGATTTGTTTGACGTACATGTAATTAGCTAATTATCGACGGGCTATGAAAAAATATTCAACAGTGGGTTGTTCTACATGCGGAAACTAGTCGAAAATGTGGATTAACATTTTCACGTTTATGGCCTCGTTTTCAAGGAAATGCAGTCTGAAACGTATACATAATACATTTTCAAACTTCATTTTCTCGAGAACGAAACGTCACATGAAGAAACATTACTCTTCATTTTTTATTTATTTTCTTTTTTTGCCTTGCTGCTTGTTCCGTGGTTACTGAAACATCCCATAGACATGGTGATTTTAAATAAGTTTTTACATATCTCTTTAGTTTGGCACTTGTTCGATAAATTGTCCACATTCCACATTCAATAAACCAAATCGTATCAGGGTAATAGGATTAACCCGATATACGGATTAGCCTACTTTCTCTCTTAGACATATAAGCTAAGAGCAGCTTCAAACCGCTTACAAACTACTTGTTATATTCCTGTCAAGATCATGACACAAACTTAGATTATCCTGGAACTACACGCAACTCGTTACGCTTTCGGTGATACTATCGCCCGCATTCAATGTACCCCGATACTCTCGCGTTTTCGGCGATCTCCGTCGTTAATTAAGCCATGTATTTCATACCACGTTGATAGGTCGCGGTTAAATCTCATCGCATGATACTAAAAAGTAGTAAAAAGAAGAGGAAGTTATAGACAAAGTTGAAGTTTAAATGATCATTTCTTTTAATTTGACTCAGAGCAATGTGATTTAAATTTGTTACAAATTTTGTTTTTGTGTCTTCTACTGCAACTTATTTGAACATAATACTTAAATTACATTCAATTAAATTTATGATATCAAATATGATATAGTACTTAATAAATAACAAAAGGTGCATTAATGTTTTGAGCTCATCTGATTGATCTGTTGCTTCAGTAGTAAGATAAAATTAAAAAAAAAGAAGACCAACAAATAGTTGAAAGTAGACAAACTTAAAACTCTATCTCTATTCGAACATTTTTGTTTCTATTTAGTACTAGTTTGCGAAGCAATTCGAAGTAAACTGCTTTCTCTCAACATGAAAACGAAGTTCACTAATCTAAAACAAAGATCATCCAAAAAATTCGATTACTGCACACTGCTTTTTATCGACGTAATTTGAATGTTCGTGAAGAGGTCATTTTGCAGTGGCTGATTTAATATTCGATTACACAAGGGTTACGAGAGTTTGAAGCTTCGTCTTGCCCTTTCCCATCTGAACGATCAAACTACCTTACCCGAGATATTTGGGATGGCCACGAAAAGCGATTCTCCCCAGCCGACGTCGTATTGTGTTATGCGTTCACCATAGAGAATTCTTCTTTGGGTGTACGATCGGCAATAATCAGCTATCAGTCCGTAGAACTAGCAGCCAACTATTCTCGTTACACCTGATAATCCGTTTTCAAAGGTTTCGATACCGTATCGAACTGTATCGTTACTGTGCAACAAGATGTAATAGCAATTATGGTGTTTTGGAGATTAGGTCGTCCTTTGGAGTTACCAAATGTCTTTCATTCTTTTTTATGGTTTGCAAATTGGGTTATTAAGTGCTGGTGAACGTATTTCTTAAAAATAACAAAAATTATATTACGAAGAGTTTATACAAATACTATGATATATCGTATATAAATATTATACAAAGAAAAATCTGCAATATATTATAATATGCAAATATTATGTAGGATAATTGTTGAGGTTGACTAATAGAGAAACGAGTAGATGAATTTGCAATAGAAAAATATATTGAAATAAGTATAGGTATAAGTATAAGTACAGATATAGCGTATACTGATCCAGATCCTCACTCTTACATTGTCTCAATACAATAGGAAGAAGGTATGATAGAGAGCACGTTCATATATTTATAGCAAAGAATATTAATAAAAAGTTAACCTTGGTATGTAGCTCTAGCTGAAAGTTACAAGAAACAGCAATAGAAATCCACTTATAGCTCTTTTGTTTCTAGATCTTGTAACCCAAAACAAAATTTATATTCAAATTTATATTCAAAACAATAATTTGGACATCTCTTTATTTAAAATTTTTTCACTAAATTCTATTCTCTTCGTAACAGCGGTTTCCAGGGCACGGATATACAAAAGAAAAGGTATAAGTTTTTCTTGAAGTAATTAATTCAATAATCTATCTTTCTTTAGAAGGCTTATATCTTTGCCACGGAGATAAGTGACTAATTCGTACAAGTTCGATATCTCATTGAACCGATTGGGCGTATAAACGCGATGTTCATTCAAAATTATAACGATCTAAGAGATTGAAATTCATTTTTCCTAAAATCATGATTTTTGGATTACGTTATTGTTACAGCGAAGAAACGGGCACACGATACTAAAAAGACAATACATGAATTGACATATTACAATTTCTACTCTACAATTGCATTATATGATAATAAAATAACTTAAACTTCCGTGGAACATCGTTGTGAGATTCGTACACTGTGCAAACCGACTCTTGCTTAATCAGAAAAAGGGATGTAGTAGTGGAAAATAGAAAGACAGGAAGGAAACAGAGAGAAGACAGATTTGCGAGTCTATCGAAAATTCTCGTTGGCGAATCCGGCTGTGTGGAGCCCTTGAGACAACGCGGCCAAGATTACTCTGTCTTCGAGTAAGCGCAGAGTCGACGAAGGGTTACCCGTATTTAATTAAACTGTTACTTCGCATTGATTGCCAAACTTGGGGCCCGGGGCCGCTGCAGGGAAGATTATCGAAGTTCTGCGCGCTCCCACTTCGGCCATATCGAGAGGCTGCTAAGCAATCTTGCGAACTTCCAGTCGTGTGATAGCGCTAGCCTTCTTTGGTAACCTCGTTTTATTACCACCAACTAATATATCTATTCATATCGTCACGTCGTTCCGATAAAAAATATTCGAATAAAAGAAAATGAAATTGAAAAAGCTCTATGAGAGTGTGTATACCCTTGTTCAGAGGTATTAGGCTACTTGTCTCGTATCGTATGATAGAAGGTGATCACTGATCTAGATTGCTAGAGAAACAATTAATTAACCGATTGAAATTTTGTACTTGTATTTAGAGTAATTTTTCAAAATATAATAGGAAAAGGTATGAATATTTTGCGAGAATTTTAGGGTAAAATGATAAATCAATAGTTGTAATGTTCACAGTTGTATAATTTTTTGGTCTAACCATTGTTAAATACAAATGACACGCGAATAGGTTGTCAATGTTACGATAAAATATCGAAATGTACGAGTCACGGTCGAGTAAGCAGTATCTTCTTCGTAACATTCCTCGGTTCTTCTTCCTTTTCTTCCTAACACGCGCGATACGCTCAGCTGCTAGTGTCACGAGCAACTTCTTTACTCTTGGGAGTTTCCGTACGGCTGATTTCGATTTTCGATGAAACTTCACTGCTCCCGACTTCTTCTATTCGTACACTATTGCTCTCTCACCAATACTGGGGAATCTTCTTTGCTTGTTTACGAATTACCAGGCTCATTTCCATCCGTTTGTCCTTCGAAACTTGATTTCCACGTTGAGAGGACGAACTTTTACTGTTTATGCATATCCGGATGAAAGTGGATGCGTGATGATGCAGTCTGAGTGACCTATATCTTTGATGCATTTTATCTTTTGGAAATGAGATCTTAATAATTTGAAAGATACTTCGGAAGATATTAATTATTATAAAATTAATATCGTTGGTACCGGTGTGTTCGATCTTTTAAACTAAATAATTCATATTTACTTAGTACTGATTGGTAATAAATGGTATTCGGTACTTTGTATTAAAATCAATTGTAAAAAAGGTATTTTAATATTCTAAATTTGTCTTATCTCCTATCTTTATTTTAGATATTTCGTATATTTTTACGTATTACGTGTGTCCTACGTAAATACAAAATAAATGGCTATAGAAAGACTTGAATCATACTTTAAGAAGATATATTTTCTGTCTTACCTCAATCTGTACTCGGTAAATATTGATATTGTCCTATTAATAAAGATTCGTCTTAACACCTTGTATAATTAGTAAAATTTTCAAAATATGAAATGATCTCCACTTAAATCCATTAATATATCATAACAGTTTAATTTCATGCTATTTGTTTAGACGATATTAAAATTGTAACAATAACATTGAATGTATTAGCCAGCCAACAACACTATTTTAAATATCTACGTATCGCTTACAATTAATAAGAAATATAATCGGAGCAATTAACTAGTTTTAACCAGCGATTCGATTGCCCTCGATCGTACATTCGTAATGTTCGAACAGAAAATAGAACGACCCGAATCTCTTTTAATATCGTACTAAGTGGGGAATGATGTTCTTCCCTTCTCCGCCAATAATCGAGAGGAGCTCTATTCTGAGGCTTTCGCTACGTTATCACACTCAAGTTCAACCTATGCATTATTCAGAGAAAGAGTAGGCAGCCCGGTTCTGCCAGGGGATGGAAAGAAAAGAGGATACGAGGTAAGAGAGAGCCTATTAGCATCGAACCAAATTACTTTTTCACGATAACGTCATTCGTACAATTTGCTGTTATGGACGGCCGTAGATTTTTCAAGTTTCCTCTATTACCGAATTTATGTATTTGTGCCAGTTAAGTGATTCGATCTTGAACTTTGATAGAATAGTCAAATTTATTATATTTATGTGATGATGTACGTACTATTATTCACAGATCATACGATGCTTGCGATATATCACATCCGATAATTCTTAAATTATTTGGTGGAGAAATTAACCTATATCTTTGCTACGTCGCGTGAAACGGCCTTGACGGTCAGACAATGAAGGACGTCGCACGGACCGTTTCACGCGACGTAACACAGATTTTATTTTTAAGTATACCCACCACCATTCATACATCATCCCTTTGAAACTGTTTTACGATTCTCTTCGATAAGAGTCGACTTACCTATATATATCGGTACCGATAGAGGAAAATAAAAATAATCGATTGTAGAAGACAATCAGTCAATGTTGCTTGAAAATACGGTCAGGTATTTCTTCTTGTCCGCTGGAAGTACAGTAAACAGCCCGGTCTTCCTATGACCTGGTCTCCGCAACTTCGATACCCGACTCATGCGACGATGCTTGAATGTACAATCGAAGTCACGAGTTCGAGAAATTTAATCGTTGATCGGCCGTCGCATTGCGGGAAAACTGGCAGAGCAGAAAAATTTCGTGTCTAAATCCAGATATCGTATACTTGGAGAAAAATCTTGATCCGATGGTCGGTTTTATTCTACTTTAGAATCTTTAAAACGAACAGTTTCAATCGTTTAAGGTAGGATTCAATTTCTGTTCTACTTGATTCGTTTCTACTTTAATCTTTAACAGAACACTCGTTCTCTGTGTAAATTACAACGATAATTGAAGATTCCGAATTTCTTTTTTAATTTTGCTGTTAAAGTTAGTAAAAAAAGAAATCCTTTTAAATGTATAAAATTCCTAGATCCTTGAATATCGAAACTTAAGTTAATAGAAATGTATTAACGTAGACACAAATTATGAACAGCCTTTGAAAATAACCTGTTGTGTACGAATTTCAATTCAACAACACTCGATGCAACAATTTTGGGAAAAATTCATATAATTCGAACGAATGCTCAAAATACCAGTGACGTTCGTAAAAATGGAAGCGAAGATAGCCGATGGAATGGAATCGATAGATACAGAAAGAAAATCAACGAAGAGGGATACATGCGTGTCGGAATGTAATTTGTTGTCTGCAAAAGACAATCGAAGAATTGGTCCTGACGGAAGGACATCGGTTCAAGCGAGGATCTACCGAGATACTCATGGAGCTAGTGAGCCACGGATCTTTTCCTGGCTAGGTCGGGGAAACAATTTCAATCGTTCGAAACGTAGCTTTGATGTTTCCCAAGGATACCTACGCATTCTTCTGCTTCTCTCCTGGACCTTGGCAATTCGTTCGAGAAAGAGAAAGCGGAACTGACTTCCATCCCTGAAACGATCGTCTGCTGCTCTAACTCCTCCTTTTCTTCCGCTTCTCTGTCTTCTTTCCGGCAAAGGACACACATGCCACGGCATTACCTTCGAATTTCTTTGGCCCTTTGTTTGCCTCTTAAAATCACGGAATTTTCGAGTTCTATGAGCGGAAAGCACCGAGACACAAACTTTAATTTTATTGTGTTAAAGTTGGAACAAATATAAAGGAGTATCTTGAAAGGAGGTTCTGCAGTAAGGTTTTGGTGACCATGCAAATATTTAGCTCCTTTTTCTCACCCGACAAACACAAGACATTTCTGCGAGCGACTCAAGTTGAGAAAACAAGAAGAGAGTGTTTTATCGAGGAATAAGCTGTGTCGTTTCTGGGAAACCTTCAGAGGATACCGAGTCTTGTGATTGTTAATAGCGAGATGATCTTTGTTGCGGTGTTCAGTTTTTTTTCCACTTTAATTTTCGTTGATATTAATTATTTAATTAGGAGGCAGGATAGAGATTTTCAAATAGAAACAAAATGATGCATTTAATATAGCAGCAATTATTATAAAATATAAAGAAATAAACATTTAATTAAATCTATAACAGAATTGCGGTGTACAGAATGTTACGATGTTATAATTTCATTCGCGCGGTTCGCCTTCGTAACGTAAAATATTAAACAAATTAAAATTTCTCCAAATTTTCCAACAAACTACCGAGTAAATGTCCCAATGTTATATGTAATACAAACATCCCAAAACATGTTCCAAAACAGTGTATACTTTCTGAATTCGAATGGAAATTCTTATTTCTTGTGAATCCCGACCAGTGGTCGTTACGCTTTATCGAGGTGAAAAGGATAATAGTGTCGATGCCAAGATTCATATGGTGGAGGGATAATAACGGGGTCGCGAACGTTTCAATACTTCAACGACGCTCTTTATGCGTCTGCGAAGTTCTTAAACGCTCATGCAAAGCGCGTAAAAGCCTGAAGGGAAGCCAAAGGTCGGAGTCGCGAAGTACTAAATTCACAATGCAATAGCATTATCGGTCGGTATTCTTTGCACGTTCACGATCCCCGGCACACCAATCGGAAAAGCGTTGCTCTCGCAAAGCCGTGAGAAGTCGCGAATACGAGGAAATAACAAAAGAATAGGTCGGTGGAACGGAACGAAAGTTGTCGGTGAAGCCAGCGCTTACCTGAGAACGCGGTGAGATCGGATACCTCGTGTCGAGTATCACCGAACACCGTGATGTTGCGATGTTCTTTTCTTCGAGAGCTCTCCGCACTTGATCGACCACAGTGTGAACAGATAATTGAGGGAAATTTCGTTCTTTACAGAAGATCGTGTAAGAATTAACTTTTCGGAACACCGTGTCACTTAAAAGTTGCTCATCTGTGTACATTTATTCGTCTCTTAGATATTAATCTGTGCATCCATTGCTTACTTGTTTTATTACGAACGAGCAGTTTATTTTACTGACGATTAGTTGCTATTTCTTCTACTGAAATGAAAAATTAGATTTTTATCACAGAGAAACGAATTTAAATACAGTGAGCAAAAAATAATATTAAATAACTTGATACCAAAAAAAAAGGAGAGAAAAATAAAGGTACATTTTAATGAATTAATCTTAATGCATAATAAATTATTGAAAAATTATTTCTATAATGTTGGCGATAATGATAAAATTATCCAAACTTCTCAATTTCCTTTCGGCGGATCTCGTCAGAAGCTTCAATTTACATGTCATCCGAAAATACGGCTTTGAGGTGTAAAAACTGAAAAGAACGTTGTAGACATAATTCTTAAGACACTGGCCAGAGGGTAGACCGATAGTAATAGGGGAAGAAAAGCGTCGAGGGGCGAAAAAGGAGCGTGAAGAAGGTAAGAAAACAAATTTCGTTATTACCTACGATGGCCGCAGGGTACGATGAGCCGGAAGTTGAAACAGAATAAGGGAGACTTCAGAGATACAAGTAGATGGTGCAAGCATCCGAATCCCAAGCAGTTGCTATATAATTTTTTAACACAAAAATTAATTTTGACAACACCATTTTCTACATGCCTCAGAAATAAAATAATAAATTAAAGATTCGACGAAAATTATATCAAATCTAGGTTGCATTGAAAAATTTCTTCAAAATCTGAATTTAATTTAGATTCTTTAATCTAGTTATTAAAATAGTTAATTGAAAATACAATACATTGGTAAAATTGCGGATAAATAATGTAGTATAAGTCATTTTTGTTTGATATATACTATTTTTACGAATATACAATTCGTTTCAATGATAATTTCCATCTCATAAATGAAATATTTCTTATAATTTATGCATATAATTCGAAACGCCCGTAGTATTGGATCATCGAAAAATATGGATCTTCTGAAATGAAACTGTAGCTGTGTCATTTACCTCTTTAAGATGACCCATTGCCATAAAAATTCACTAATTTATTGTTCTGCGTACAGAATAATTTAAAGATTTCATCCGACTAGGAAATAATTGGAAATGTCATCAAGTTCGAGTTAAAGCACAGATTGATGAACTTCTCTATATATTGCTGCATATGATAGTAACATGAAATAAAATATAACTATATTATCAATCGTAAGACAATTACAAATATACCCTTAACATTCAAATGATAGAAGCGATATACTTGACTTTATTGAAAAGAGACTTGTATTATCGTGGCTGAAGTAAAATAAAATAGATCGAAGAGTAGGAGATTTCGATCCATATATCGTACTTTGAAGACGCCCCAGGGTGTTCCATTTGGTTACTTTAATTTCGGGCCTTCGATAGCAATATTTCATTGTGGACGAAGGAACAACGATTTCGGCCTTAGGTTATTAGTAACTGACTATCGCGTTTCTCTCGTTTTGTCCATCCCCTTCGTAACTATTTCCTCGTCGTTCCTTCGATGTTCGACGCCCACACACATTCTACTGCCACCCTCGAAGATCTACATCGATTGCCATTCGATAGTCTTGGGAAATCAAACAGAAAAATATGAATCTTTTGATAACAAATACGCGCTTCTTTGTTAAGTTGAGTGAGTATACGAAAAATTCTAAAACGATATTTAAAATTGTAAAATTGTTGAGCGCAAGTATTTCTTAAGAATAAAAAGTATAATGAATAGTTGATAACAATTTATTTCTTCGAAAACTTTTCATTTGTCTTGTGACAATTCCATGACTTTTCAAATAATATTTCTCTTGATGATTATCGAATAAGTCGTTGTGTGAGTTAATATGTAGTAAATTGTACGCTTATTAGTACTATATTTTATTTTAATTTTATAAAATGAAAAAGCCATTGTTCTATCAAATAACTTAAGATTATTCTTGATCTCGAACAAGGTCAGTCTTTCTCCGATCACGTCGTCCAACTTTTGTCTAAGGAACTATAATAAATTAGAGTGCATGGGTGGCCTCGCAACATAGAGCATCGTCCCACTCCTTCGCAGGTTCTTGTTCACTCGACCTTTACACTCTATTCACAATCCTACGAGCTGACCAATAGGAAAACAATTTTATTGCAACAGGAAGAGCTTTGTTTCGTGGAACGTCAAGGAAGTCAGGTCTCAGCCACAGCATGACCGACTTATTTGCCTTCTCTGAAAAATTAATAAACACTGGAGATCAGTACTCACCATACAAATTGTAGAATATCGCCGGAAGTCGAGATCAAACTGTGTCTTTATTGTTCTTCGGTGTATCTGTAGATTTTATGATTTGACGCTTGGATTATGTAGAAACAATACCGCGAAGCTACTGTTTATTTCTAACATAATAAATATTTTTTGTAGGCGAGCAAGTATGTCAACCTTCGAATCTTTGTGTCGTATCCTCACTTTTGTTTCGATAAATAAAGAAACTTCGAACGTTCTGAAAAAATATTCAAAACGAAATTGTACGTCAATAAAGGTCGTTTCACATTTCCCTTAAAGTTAACAATTCTTTTGACAGAAAAGTATAGTTGAAAATATGACGTCCTTGAAAATCCAACACTAGTTACATATAAAATGCAATTTAAAAAGGAATCTTCTAACGCGACATAATTTAAATTTCGTTTGCACCGCATTTCATTTGCATAGCAATAAAATTTACGTTTCTAGATGAAAACTTAAATATTTTTCGCGATATTAGCAGACGGTGTGCTCACATTTCCACAAGAATTTCTTTCCCCTTCAGCAGAACGTGGGTTACGAACGATCATAAATAATTTGTTATTCGCTGAAATCTCGGGGTGGAAGAAAATGGCGATTGGCCGAAATACGACTCTGAAACTCTCTCGCCTTTTCCGTGGTTTGAAGTTCCTAACAAGACGTCGCAGTAGGCTGGTAGGAGTTACGCTTATTAATCGACGATTTATAATTGCCGGCAGCCATTCGTATGGCGGCCAGAGGCATGTTGCGTGCGCCCAGTAAGGTGCTGCCGTTAATGGGGCGCTGCGCCGATGTTTGATTAGTCCACCGCAAAATCTACGACTCTCCTACCATCTTTTTTCCCCTTTCCACCGACAACGTTTTGCATTCATTCTGTCTCTCATTAACGCAATCGCCGGAATTGCTGCTCGCGGGTGTGCATAATACAGAGAATGATAAACGCAGTGTTCACGTCATTGGTGTCTGGCGTGTTTTCTTGCCAGGTACAAGGGGAGAATTTGTACGAGATTAATATCTCTATCTTGTTACCTTAAGGTGCCTGCGAATCAGTAGAAATAGGGATAAATTTAAATTCACGAGTGTAAAGAGAAAAACATCTTTTTTTACATCTTTCCCTTTTTGTTCACTCTGTAAGTTTTATATTAGAAAGATTATAAGAAAGAATATATCTATATATTAGTAAATCTTGGGTAGCATCTTCCCAAATATTTCTTCTTTCAATTGTAAAAATTCATACAGCTATTCTCTATTTCGAATAAAAAATTTATTTTCCATTCCTGGAAGCACGGTATTTCCCCGTTCTTAATCCAACAAGGAAATTTTTAGAGAAAGCTACAGATGCTGTTTTCGAAGGAGAATTAAGAGTAGCAAGGAACACAGTGATTTTTAAAAGACGTCATGTATGACGAACGTAGAGGAGAGTGTGGGGAGATTAGAATCGCATGAGTGAAAGTGACAAAGGTGAAACTGGAGGTTCTATGACTCTCTTTGAGGCTTTCCTCTGCGTATTCTTCACCCTCTTCTCTCTTAACCCATTTGTACATTCTCTCTTTCTCTGCTTTGAATCCACTTTGTCACCACGTTGCTCTTCTTTGTTTCGAATCCCAGCACCTTCCTTCTTTCTCTAGACTTGCAACAATCGCTTTCTCGCTTGTTGCGGATATAAACGAGGCGTTGACTATAAAATAATGAAAATTTATGGTCCCTCATACCATGATTCCACCAGACGACGAATAGAACGCAAGGGGTACGCAATTTGTAGAGCTTTCAGGGAGCTTTGCTCTCGGCTTCTGATGAAAATGGTGGAGCAACAGTGACAATTACCAGGAGCCTTGTCGCGTTTCACCCTCGTCTCTAACCTCTTTCTCTTATGCTTTCTTTCTCAGTCTTGGTACCCTCGTTACAAGTGTTCTCGTTTTATCGTCGTAACTTGATAGGCGCGTTATTTTCCGTCGCTGCGCTGTTAAATCGATGTACCCCCAAAAACGAAGCTATTCCGCCCTTTCCAGCAACGGCTATTAATTATATCTGAAATAGAACGTAATAGGCGCATGATAAATAAAACTAATTGCATAACTAAGTACTTTGGTTGCCAAAAGATCTTAGAAAATCTTAGAAACAGATCTTAGGTGAAATGAAACAGAATTAGTAACGAATCTAATAGTGTTAACACTTTGACTGCCACGGTGGTCATTGGTGACCGGAGCGCTTGAACTTCTTACAATTGTAAAAATTGAGTGAAAATTGACAGTTAGAGCATTTTGAATACAACCGATAAATAGAAGATACTTTGAAACAAAAAGTACCCCATTGGACAATTAAACATTTTTATTAGAATACCAATAAAAAAAAATGAGAACAAATCTTGCATCTAACGGTGCACTGTGTTTGCATCCATATCTCTGAGGGATAATCTACGAATACTATTATAAACACACCTTAGAAAATAATCGTAAATGCTGGTTTATAATCATATAATTGAAGTTAGAAGTGTGCACATACCTTACTATTATATATAGAATGAGCAAATACTATTTACTAATATCTTCTACACGTTTCAACAATATATTCTGGACGTTTTGCTTGCGGCGAAATAACGAATGCGAATGGTTTGTTGAAATAAACTAAGCCTTGTTATAATATGTCGCTATCAACTGTTACCAAGGCACCACGATGGTCACCCGTGAACACCAATAAGATAAACGGTCCATTGGGGAAGAATGTTGTCTTACATCATCAATTTATTATTATTTTGCCATTATATGCTTTGAATAATAAAAATACTTCCGTGGCGTCCTGAGCGAAACATGTTATTTCAGCGTGGTAGTCAAAGTGTTAAAAATTACGGTAATAGTCGTATCGTGATAATTTACAATTTACGAGAAGGATATCAGTATCGATGTACAAAGTTAATGATAGCATTTTTTATTTGGCATTATGTTCTACAAAATCAGGTCTGACACAGATATATATTATTCTGTCGATAAGTTAATTAACTAGGATTGACACGTCGATTAAAGCTTCGTTCAGTTTGTACGTTAGGTCGTAAAATGAATTTAGTTTTCCTATCGCTTACGCAAAAAGGCTTTAACAAGTTCCTATCCATTTCTGGGGTTAACCTCACACTCTGTAAATGTCCTAATACTTCTGAAAGGGAATGTATGTATATTAAACGCATTCATCTTGGAAACTCGAAGAGCGTCGAAAGCAAGTCCCCTTTCTCGCAAAGTCCTTGGATCGAAAAGTTTGAAAACTCGGGTCACAGAGGGCCAGGAAAGGGAGTTCGGTGTCGATTTCCTCGGGGATTCGAAGACATCGTTGCCGAACAAAAGAAACGTATTTACAACCGCGCCGGGATGCGACGCGGAATCTCGGTAGCGTCGTTAACGTTTCTCGCGGAAATATTACCATGTCAATTCTGCGCGATATTACGTTACACCGGCGAGTATCGCTTTCCTCGGGGAGTAACCCGCGAGTTGAATGCGAACGTAGGTAAACGACGCGATTGATACGCATCTTCCCGAAGTAAGGAAATCCTATGGGGACCCATTACAGGCTAGTTCATTCCCGTCTAACGCGTTATGTCGCTAACCTCGAGATTGTACAGTTGTGGTGGCGTAGGCGGTAAAATTACGAGCTAGAGATTTTTTAAGCGAACGCAGCAACGACTGATCCTTCGAACGATCAGAGGATCTTGGGTCGGCAAAGTTTATTGGATCCTCAAGTGTTTAGCATTTCACCTATTGTTAGAAAGAGTATCACAGTATGAAAGGTGAAGAATAAGAAAGTGCAGTTAATTGCGTGTGAATTAGTATCATTGTTTAACATATCCAAGATATTGGATAATGCCAGTTACGTAGTTACTGTTACAGTCAAAAGGAATAGATTGACAATTTTAAAAAAGACAAAGATCACATACTTGTATAGAATATATTTATATTACAATTTAAATATTAATATTGACATTTGTAATCTTTGCATTCGCGATTGATATACATTTTTGAATATTCAACTTAATTGTGCATATATTCAAATATCTGCATCATTCGATTAGTATGATTTGAAAGATTACGTGTAATATTGTTGTTGGAATAAGCTATGAATAATATTCAGGATAAAGCTTGCGCGTGGAAGCGTAGTAGTAGATTCAGATTTTTAAAACGATTCGTAATTTTCCATATTCAAGAAACTTCAAAAACATTAACAAATTTTAATATGAAACAATCGTGAGAAAATAGATTAATTTAAAAGAAGGAATGAAATAAATGAAATAATCACCTAAACACATTACAATACTATAATATACTAAATCAATATATTAAAATTGTAAAATTCTTCTTCTTTTGGAACTATATCAAAAAATTGAAAGAGAACAAAGAAAAAAGTACATTGCCTGCTTCTTTATTTCTGGGTGCGACTACAGAATCGAAACGTAAACTGTATTCCATGAAATTACAGATACAACGTAGTTATCTCGCGATAGTTCGATGCTCTATATACGTGTTCGCGATTTCGAATTCTTTATTCCACGCAATTACCTTTTTACACGCAGATATCCGATGTTCAGCAGCTACTTTGCATTCAAATCCACGTATATACCATATTGGAGGTATTCACGTGCGAAGAAACCGCTTATTCCTTATTCCAGCAGCGAGTATAAACTATTCACCGGCGCCACTCCAGGAATATAGAAACTACTTATTGGATCTGCGAGTGTAGACCAAGTTTCTTGCGCTCCAAGAATTAAACCCCTAGCTGTATTACCTCTGAAAAGCGTGCTTTCCTAACCGAGTAATTCGATTAATTTTGACACACGAGGTCTTGCCTAATTTGTGCCATAAATCTCAACTAACTTCGCTGCCTGAAACACTTCTTTCATTGTCAGAATAATAAGAATTAATTTTTACAAAGATTTTATAGCGCTGATAATATTAATATTGTTCTTAATAACACAGTAATTTGAACGATATTAATATTAATATTATTATACTACTATAGAAAAATATACTTTCCAGTCCTCGGATTTCGTAAAATTTTAAATATATTTGAAAATATTAGATTGTCCGAAAAGTGCCTTTCTTTTACAGACACGTCTTTTACAACGATGCATCTTTATACAAACATGACAACTAATCTGTCGAACGTTTTGATCTTTATTTTGATAGAACAAAATGGATCATACGATTTATTTTACTATTCGATAAAATAATATAAAACGGAAAATGTTGTGCATCCATTATTTCCTTATAAAACGAAAAAATCTTTTCGGACGATCTAGTAGATACGTATCAAATGATTGATTAAAAATGTAATAATAATGGATATAAAAAAAAAACATGGTTGAAGACGTAACTTCAGACTGTAACCAGGTCTCTAATCCTTGAAGTCGAAACTTCCTAATCCCCTTCTATTACCCTAGGTTCTGTATTAATCGTAGGATGCCCTGAACCTTTAGAAACGGATTATTACCTGTAACGAGAATAGTTTACTGATAGTTCACCCTTCCGATAGCTGCTTATTGACTAACTAGACGGTCAAAGGAGACTTCTGGAGTATACCATACGGAGGCGTACCTAACTATTCAAAGCTACCCTCAAATATCCAGAATCGAGAAATTTACTTGCCCACAAAGTATCTTTTATTCATCTAAAATGACAACATTCGTTTAAATTCTCATTCTTTTCAGTCAGGTCTTCACATTTTTCGTAAATATGAATGCTTCGTTTGTCGTCATTTTTTAAATTTACCAACATTTTTAAAGTTTCGAAGCTTACAAAGATCTTGTCTCTTCCATCTCTTTCCTCCATCTCCATGTTATTTTTTCAAGACGCAGGTCATAGACGATGCGTATCGAGGCAACGCAAGGTTGTGGGTGTAATAACACATGATGGGTGAGATTACAAGCTGACTAATGTTGCACGATACCTAGGGAAAGAGTGCAACTCCGTTAAACTGCGCCTAGCTGCCGCCGACACGCTTTAATTTGCACACGCCGCATCAGGGATCACAGCGATAATTGCATGATCGTTGTCACATGGCCAGGATATTAAAATGGTTGGCATTAATTAAAGGCAAGCGAATTACCGATTTCCCGCCGTCTACCCCATCATCGCGTCTTTCGATATTTCACAGTAAAATTCCAGTGATCATCGTCTGCCGAATAATTTTTTTTTCTTTGGTTTTTTTAGAGTTCTCGTTTCTAAATCACAGTAAAATAGCGAAATTGTTACGATATTGCTACAAATTTGCAAAATTACTATGATATTGTCGGAATATTGCAAATCTGCGAAGTTATAACGATATTTTTAAACGTCGGAATGACGAGAATTTAAAATGTCCATAGAGACGAAAAGGAACGCGTGTCACGTATTTTATTTGATAGTTTGGTAGATATCATTGGATGCTTCAGCTTGATTAATAGGCTCGTGACAATTGAAATTTATTACCGTTCGATTCGAAATTTATTACTTGCAGTTCAGCATGCAACTATTTTTAGTACTTAAAAAGAGATATTTTTTCTCTTCGATTAAGATATATCGCGAAATATTCCAATATTCAGGAAAAGATAGAAAAAATATTTATTTTCATTTGCGAGTATTTTACAATAATTTTACTAGCTTTTGCAAGTTTTATATAGAGCAAACGCCAATAAAAATTATATACTCTTTATAATTTATGCACATCAATATGGCTATCTACATTATCATAAATTTTCGATCGACGAACATTTATGTACTTTTTGATGTTCATAAAACTCGTAAAGAGGTTAGAAGTTTCAAATTGGGACTAGTATTTTTAACAACTGAACTTCTTTCGTCTTTGTGCTTCATAAACTTCTTAACGCAATATTATGGCTTTAAGTTTGAGCAAAAGTTGTAGAACCATGACACTTTAGGTTACAACATCGAGTAACTGCAAGTAAAAGTAACAATATTTTTCTGTGAATAAAGATATAGCAAAATTAGGTCAAGTAAATTCTAAAGTTAATTATTTTAGACTCTAACTAATTGCTTGGCTAATTTTAACGAGCGTCAAAGTCACGATAATAATTTTCTAATCGAGTTGTCATACGTTTAAGATAAAGTGTGTTTTTAGAATTATAGTAAGAGTCTTTTCGAGTGACAAATGGATGATGACTCAAAGAAACTGTAATGATAAGATTTTTCATCTTGATCGTTATAGAATATACCGAATGCAGTTTGAAAATATAGACTTGGATATTTCGGTATATAAATAAGGAAAGCGTATTACCATACTCGTACCACGATTAAATGCAAGAGCTTCCAGTTAATGGCATTCGTAACTTCCCAGAATAAATACAGCCACCGGGAATCGAGTCCCTTACCGAGGTCGAAATAAATGAATCCTCGTTAAGTCAAACCGGATGGATCTTCGTTTGCGTCATTCTAAGACTCACGATTCAAACGAACCTTCGCATTTCGATGTTGCTACGAGAACTTCTCCGGAGGAAATCAATCGTCCTGATAATTTTCGTCTTCTATCTTTTTTCTTTTCTTTTCTTTTTGATATAAACATCAATTTTGATAATTTATTCGTTTTATCGTAAGTCTGAGAATTCTTTACTACAATCGTTTGATGTTTACTCGAATAAAATTCACTAGTAAATAAATAGAAATTCATTCGTGATGAAAAATTGCTTGGTAATAAAATTAAGACAAAGAAATTTAGGAAAATTTAAATAGAAATTGAAATTTACATTGCGTTTATACAAATGTTTATACAAATTCATATTTTTACGAATATCATTTAAACTATCGAACCCATACAGAAATTTGTTTCGCCTATTAAATACTATAGCTTATATTATGTCGTCCGAAAAAATTCTTTCGTTTTATAAGGAAATAATGGATGCACAACATTTTCCGTTTTATCGAATTACGTATGATCCATTTTATTCTATCAAGATAAAGATCGCAACGTTTGATAGATTAGGTTTCATATTTGTATAAAGATGCATCGTTGTAAAAGACGTACGTTGTAAAAACGTAATACATATACATCTACATATACGTATATTATATTTCGAATACTTTATATATTCTTGCATATTACGTACGATCTGTAAATCTTCCCACTCTTTCCACAATTTACCAAAACTGCACAAAAATCTATTCGTAACTTTGAGACAATGATTTTCTCAAAATGGTAGGTATAATTTCTTCAATTTTTGCTGCACCTAATTACACGTCGCGTATTAGGGACGCATAATGTAATTATTCATCAAACAGAGAACGTTACCATCGAGATACACGCATAGAGCAGGCAATGTAGGGGTTGCTGGAACAGTCGTATTAAATTTGCTACTTTCACGTGCAACGTAACGTTATTAATCTTGGGCATCGTCGGGCTGGAAAGCGGGCGCGCGTTAATAAGTCGGGATTTCAGCGTTTCGAAATGCACCGGCTGATCTGACACGCGATATTATCCGCGCTCCCCTTTCTGCACAGTTTAAATAGCGGTGCCCAGCTGAGTCACGGTCAAAGTCAGATACGCGCATGATAGCCAGAGGGGGAGAAACACACAAACGACGACAGAGGCATCCGGTTCCGGCGCTGTCGCCAGTCTTTCGATCTACGAGGAAAAGTCTTCGTTAATTAGCCTCGTGTTTCCGTTTTGCGTAGATGTACAAGTGTGACGATGGCGTTCTATGCTACTATGAATGACAATGTCCTTCTCAGCTTCCGTTCTTTTCGCAAATAATCATGGGTATTATTAGCTATAGAATATTTATTAGGTTGTATAGGTATTATTATCATTAGGATGGAACGAAGTACGGAAGAAAAACGCTAACGTGATTTCTAATAGCGAACGAAATTTCTCCTCTACAATGGTATTTGAGCTGTTAAAATTTGAATTTAATTAATAAATTGATTGAGGTGCCGTGAATTGCTGAAGAATTATTTCCATCATTCGTAGGAATTTCTGTTTTCGGGTTCGAGCAATTCTCAAAATATTATAAAAATATTCAAATGCTATATTGGCAACATATAGTTGTCGAATAAAATATATCTGGAAGGAAGAAATGCTATAAAATCGATGACAGATCAATTTCCGGAAATTTCTACGTTTCTTAACTATTAGAAACGTTTATCCGGAACAGCAGCGAATATTAGAGTCCATTAGAACTGGTGAGAGCTACTCGTCATTATTTGACTACGGCCACGTAATAATACTTGCATTGTTACGTGTATACCAGGAAATTGGAGGTTTCGAAGTTCGGGAAGCCTCTTACGAATATTACTGGTGAAACGATGACTGGGCGATCGACGCACGATATTGAGGCACTGCTTCCATTTTCCAGCTGCCTTCTCCGCCACGCTTAACACCGGTTCTGTCACTTGTTTCGTTGTTTAGCTCGCGCAACGTATTGCTTTGTCACCAGTCTGACGATAGGAAACGCGATTGCACGTGTGGGTACACGCGCAGGAAAAGTGGCACGCGCCAGAAGGGTGTCGCTTAACGATCACTGTCACCACCAGCTCGGCCTGTGTAATGATCCTTCGATAAATTGGTCAACAGCCTCTCTGCTGCCTTTGCTTCTGCACGTGTTCCTGGTAACGACTGTCCGTTTGTCAAACCTGCGTCGATATGTTTTTTTGAAAGAGAGCTATAAACTGTCTTATATTCTGCCAGGAGCAATGGAAAGTAACTAATTTTAGAGTCTATCGTATACGAATGAGGTTGATATTAAACGTGTTGCTTTGTTTAATAAAGAGACGAGGGATAAAATTGTAATAGTCAATGTATATTAAAATCACTGTAAGTACAAGTACAGAGATAGTGTATGCCAGTTGTAATCGTTGCTCGCTCAATGCTACTGTTCAACTCTACGCTCGCTATTCGACTGTACGACTCGCTATAATGACTCGCTATAATGACTCGTTATAATGACTGTCCTAGAGAGTACGTTCGTCTATTTATATCGACCAGTGTTATTGTAAAAAGTTCAAGTGTAACTCCAGTTGGCGATTTCAAATAACGGCGATAATATTTTGTCCGAGGTTCATTTACCTTTGAACCTAACAAACCAAAACGTTGGTATTCCAAGGCATAATAATATGAGTCTCTCCCGATTCAAATCTTCCGTTGACTCATGTACCGCTACACGAACAATTTTACAAACTAATTCTAAGATACCATTATTTTAATACAATGTTTAATTATTTGAATTAATTAATTAGTGAAATTATTTAATCAGAAAACTGAGTATTAATAAATATGAAACTCCTTAGTAGCTTATTTTGTTATAAAATTACGTATCTGACAAACCTAAGTTTTAACGCAAAAGTTCTAATACTAAAGCTTCAAACTTACGCATTTGTTGGATAATCTACAGTACAGAATTTTCATTGCCTACTAATCGAACAGACACAGACAGACATTTGCCCGACACAATACTATTCATTTTTGTTCTTTCTCTCAAACCTTTTTATCAAAATGCACAAATTTGAAAACATAGAAGTACGCGATGCACTGTCGTATGCATCAATGGCATTGAAATAGTCAAGAAATTGCACTGGAAATCGAGAAACTTGCAATCCCAGCCAAATGTCATGATGCCATTCATAGAATTTCACGGAATTCTTCTTTAATCGAAGAACAGCATCGATCGAGATCTGGGATCGAGTCCCACCCATCCCTTGAGGAATTAATTCAATCGATGAAAAATGCAGGACATGGCAGGAAGACCGTAGACGTCTAGACCAGGAGCGCGTTGGGACGGCTGCCAAAAAACACGAGCATAGAACCGCGACGCCGTTGAAAAGATCTTTATCCATCGGTGTACGGTTGTATCCGCTTATGTATTTTCGCGTATACATCGGCTTTTCGAAGAGGATTGGCAAGCTTCTCCTTACGGACGATTCGGTTCGCTACATAATGCGGCGAATCGCTTGCTAGCGTATGGTCATCGCCTGTTGTGAATTCAACAAACGAACCATGGAAAACGCAACGCCGTGCTGATGCTTTCATGTAACACACCGCGGGCCGACAGTGAATCTGTGAACGCTAACAAAATTCTTCTTTATTGAAACACGGGACTCGGTATTGGTGTTTTGTGAAAGAATCGCGCTAAAGAGAGGATTACATATTTGGTTTGGAATAGTCTAAACTTTTGATCGCGGGATACACATTTCTTTGAAAAATATTTTCGCGCTTATTAGCCGGCAGCCACTAAACTTACAAAATCGATAAAGCTGCCATAAAACCTACAAAGTCTACAATTAGCTACGATGAAACCTGTGAAAATAAAAGTACCAAATTATGAGAATAACCGAAACAAGTGAAACTTCCCAAAAAATCATTAACTGTACCAGCTCTAATGAAGTCCAAAACGAATTCTGGCGATCGGTTAGAACATCAGCTGGTATTTCGCTAACTGCTAAATAAAGTGCTGAAGTTTCAACTCGGTTTGCGGGTTCGCTCAGCCCCGGGGCGTATGTGGGTTAATCGACGTCGATGAAATTCCGGAACGAAATTACGAGTACCAACGATCGTTTCGCCATCGATGAAGTCCAGAACGGCGTTTATGTGCCTCGCCAAGGACAGAATTATCGCGAGCCGACTAGTCCATGGGGATTTGGCATCCTGAGCAGCTGCATCCACGTCGACGACTTTGCAACTGCCTAGAAGCCGCGTTCACTAAAGATCGAATGCTTCGATAAAATTCTCTGCGCAAAGATTTTTTTCTCCTCCTTCTTCGATGACGAATCGCTTGCGTAGATCGAGGCTAGCGCTTCTCAACGAGAAGACTTTGTGACATTCGCTTAAAGCTTTGTTTTCAGAAGATTTGTTATGAAGGTGTCGTTGCAGTATGGTAATCTGCAAAAAATTTAGTATTCAAATTTGAATACTAATATTAGATTCAAACTTAATAATTTAAATTACTAATACTAAATGGTAATACTAATCTGCCATGTTTAACATATAATTCTGAACAATAAAAAAGAAAAAGAAAAGATATAACCAGTTTACTTTAGAGACACACTATTTATATTTGTAATATCCGATACACTAAATTATTCACAGGACATTGAATTTAATATCAATATTAAATACCAATAGTAATTTATACTAATTTGACACTGATATTAAATGCTAGTACTACTGTTAAGTATTCATAGTAGTATTAAATTTCGTATTTTAGCAATAAATTATTGGTACAAGTTCTATATAGACATTATAGAAAATAGAATACATAGTGGTTTTTTAATTAAAGCGATCCGATAACATTGATTAATTACTCGGAAAAATCTTGTACCAAATAAATACACTCGTCTCTCAAGAATTCCCATACAGCATAATATGTTCGAAAAACTCGGTAACAGGGTCAGAGAGGCCAGCAACTAATTCACGTCAATCACGTCCTTTCATCACTTTTACCATCGAGATCACTCCCAACACCGTCGGCACACACAGATTTTTATAAAATCCTATTTCCCTACCCCTTTATCTCTATGAAGCCCGGCTGGTATTGTTCAAAAACGCCAGAACATGACGTAGCTGCTTGAGCCAGGAAAATCGCATTTTTTCGTGATGCAACGCACGCCAATCAAGATCGCCGAATTTCCACGGTAATTACGAGATAGACCATGCTCTTCTTCATTCTCTCTCTCTCTCTCTCTCTCTATCTTTATTTCCTCGTGCACTCTTTCCTCTTACGGCTGGCTAGCTGGCGCGCTGTTCATGACACAATTCGTTCGTTAACCGCGTGAAATAATAATTATTATCCCCGTCGGTAGCCCCGAGCGATCGCACGGGCCATTCAAGCGGACGAGCGTAGGGAGAATGATATTTTATGCAGTGGAACAATCGCTCTGAAAATTGATAAATCGCTCGTTTCTCGTTTGTCGTGGGCGGCGATCCGATCGGCGGACGAATCGTCAGATAGGGCATTGATCGAGGAACGCGTCGAAATATTTCCGAATAAATCGAAAACTAATGAGTCCAGCGTCCCAACGCCCAGCGATAATCATAATTCTACGTTATTACGTTTCTCCAGCAATTCACCTATGATGTTTCAAGAGTAATCGTTACACGCCTAGGTATATTAGTATACTTACAGAAAATGAAGTCAATCTGAAAAATGGTTGGCAATTTAAAAGATGTTTCGAATAAGTAATAGAAAATCTAAATTCATCCTATAACATAAATGTACAAACTGAAGGCAGCTTGGATTAAAATTACCAATCTATGCGATTTGCTTTTAACTTGTTGCAAATTCTATGGGGATTTTTGTTTCCACTTGAGATATTTTTATTTCAAAGAGTAAACCCGAAATGCTTTCATTTTAACAAGCACCTTAACACGCGAATGTTGTTTCACTAATAGACGAATGTATTATCGATTTCTAATGCACTACGAATGAAAGTATCGAGAATCGAATCACTCTGTGTTTATACTCGCCAATGTCCTTTATTGAATTAAATTTATTGAATTTTTCACATATTTGTTCGATGATACGTATAAAATGGGGAACACATTAACGACGAAACCTGATCACGCCGTTAAAAGCTGGCAAATAAACATTGATTATGTTCTATAGAGCAAACATAAAATCAGATGCCGATACTGAATGTTGATGATTATGTTCGCCAATTGAGCTGGAGTAAATAGCACCATTTCGTTTTGATCTACTGAATGGTAGTCACTTAATGAAGGTCTCGATTTGATCGCACTGTTCAATCATTCAATGACTGTTTTATTAGCATATCTACCTTCATTGATAAATACGTTCTGTACTCCGCAATTAGTGTTATAGATGTTTTAAGAAATAAACACGTCTATGATGTAATAATTCATTAATTCATACTAACACGGTGATTTACAAAATATCAAGATAAATCCATTAAGATCTTAAACAAATATCTACAGATTTAAATATATATAAATATATCAAGTATATGTATATATATTTCTTTTTTCATCAATTTCTATTAATTTATCTGTACTGTTGCTTTCATAATTATGTGTAAATAGATTTCAATTTTCAAGAGCTTGTAACATTTGATAATAATTAAACGTGTCACAAGGATAACCGTATTTTATAGTATAAGAAACTTGATATTCTCCTAAATATTCGAAATTCGTTATAAACTTTTTAGATCAACTTGAAACATTTTCATTTCGTTACCTTGAAAGAAGACGCATATACTAAATTTATCGTAAAATTATTTTAAAATATATTTTAAGAGTAACATATTTCCCTACTAAAATAATTAACATCTCTATAAGGATTTTAAAAATAATATTTTCTGGTAACATATCATACATTATATTACATTCGAATAAAAATCACATATCAACTTTTGATCTGCATCAAACTCCCAAAGGCTCCATCCCATCATAAAAAAAGCACGCGCCAGAGCTCGGAACAGAACGTAATTCCAGATATGAAGTACATTGACCCAGGACCACGTGCCTTTCGATGTTATTCAGATAAACTCCGATACTTAACGATCACCGCTGAGCTCCTATGATTTGGTGCATCGATCAATCAAGATTAAGGTCCCTAATGAAAAAGCTCTAAGACGTCGCAAAGTCAAAGATTTGAGATCCAAGAAGAAGTCCTCCCCTGGGGAGTAGCAGGTAAACGGTTGTCAAGCAAGCAAAGAGAGGGAGAGAGAGAGAAAATGGGATCCAGAATCGGAATCTTTGAGCGTGTGTGGCCCGTTGATCCCCCGTTGGGCACCCTATGGTTCCATGTGAAACAAGAATGACAACAAACCTAGAAACAAGCACCGCGCTTGTCCCCTGGGGCTTGTTACGAAAGCTGAAAATATGTGTTTCGGCTTTAATAGCGACCGAAGGTCGCGACCTCTGCCTCCGCTTCTCTCTTCGTTTCGCTGCAGCGAGCGTTAATACGAGCGATAAGTCGAGTGCAAGAGGCGGAGAAAAGGACTGGTCGGACACGTGCCTCAGGGCGAACATGATTTACATACCCGCACCAGAGGTGCACCTGGCCTGCCAGATTTTTACCGTGCATCCAGAAACTTTAAATCCTCCGCTCTCTTCTCTTATTCACCAGAGATATTAGTATATCTGTATTAATGTGATTCGTATCCTCTCTTCAACTGAGCAATAAAATCCTGTTCTGAAGTATTTGCATTCATTGATGTCTCTGTCTTTTGGAAATGTATCTAAGAATATATTTCTTCATTATCTCAGATTAATATTCAGATTTCAGATTTATAGATTGCAGTCAATTATTTATCGATCACGTTTATTATTATAAGGTTTCCGTCTGCTTAAAATCGTTCGAGAAAATGAAGGAAGACGTTCAGAAAAATGACTGACATTTTTTCGTGTTCCATTAGGAACATAGGAAAGCTTAGTGAAATATTAAAAGCAAATGCATGTACAGGAGACACAGTTCATCTTAGAACGACGTGGTTAATGCATGCGGAGCTGTAGGTAATCTTGAGCGACGTTTTTTATTTCGTAGACGTATATGTATATTTAATTCGTTCTCCTACGGTATAATTGCTCTTCCAGATAATGCGTCTTCGGATAATCGACATCTCCATTAATCGACGCCCGAATAATCGACACTTTTCTGGATTCCGCGAGGTTTCTCTGTTTTTATTTTCTCATGAGAAGGCTGACGAGGCGAAAGGCGAGGCTCGAAAAAACTTTCAAGAAAAGAGATCCATTAGCCGTTGTACAAAAACCTGGACTCTATACCAAAAGGAAAAATCGGAATGAAGTATTCTAGAGAAGGATTAATCGTTATTTTCCAAAGTTCGTCTTTCTCCCTTAATATACAGTTTAAGTTGCCCTGAAGGATTAAGGATACGTCGAATCGAATCGAAACAAAACACTATTTTCAGATAAAGCCCATTCTTGGAATATTTACGATATTTATAATCAATAACTTCGTTGTCCTTATCTCATTGGCATTTTCAAACACGTACAAAATAATTTATTTGGCAAAAGTTAGCGTTACTAGTCATTAATAAGTATAATTCATTTACATAGTATATTTCTCCCATCGTTTGTAATTCTTGTAATTATGTAATTCTTAATTATATTATTTCTTTTCAAATGATTAAATCAGTTCAGTAGCAAGAAACGCTAAAAAACTGTATAACAATATAATGTGAGTAATCGGAATTCAATACAATAATGAAGAAGAATAAAAAGGTACCAAAAGTGCAAAAAAGTTGCAAAATACTCTCGATATATATATACTTGTTTCAGTTAAAAGAACCTACAAGTGAAGGGGAATCATTCATCTAATTTACTATAGCTTACATCAATCGGAACAAACATATCCTTACAAACTGGACGTATTCCTTTCGACTTGTACGTCATCCAGAATAGCGAACATAATATCTTCTAATGATGTGATGAATGCAAAAGCACCGTAAAATCTCGGGCCGCGAAGGCGAGCTCGGTGATTTATACCCAATTACTGACGAATTCATCCTTGAAGCAGGGAAAAGAACGTGAATCCCAGGGAAAAGCCGTAGGATTAACGACCAATCAGTTTCGTTCTTGTGGCCAACCTACCGTGAACGGATACGAAGAGAGTTTATTCGACTCTTCTTGGATATATCAGAGACGATGCAATATTAAATCGCACCGGTGTGTCCCTGTAAACTCGTTTAATTGGACGCCACTTTATCGAATCTTCAAGAATATAATCTCGTTACATGGAATTATGAATAAGTGTACTTTTGGTTTTTAACGAAACCTTTCGGTTTATCGTATCGGTTAAATCGTAGAAAATCTTTTCGAAATATTTTGATGCTACTGAAAAAGGCTAATCTATATCTTTATTTAGATCTTCTTCTTCTTTTAAACATTTCTTAATTTCTGGCTAGTTGTATTTAATATAATTTCTGAAAATTTTCTTTTTAATTCTTCAAATCTTCTTCATCTGCTCTTTGTCTGATTACAAACATTTCTACTTTCTGTATTGATATAATTTCATAAAAGTATATTTATTATTACACGTTATTAGATTTTGTAGTTTCCTTCAAACTTCCCAGTTGACAACAACGTGTCGATATGCAGTGTATCATTTTATCAACAAGCTCGATATAAAATTGTAGAGATTCTGCTGTATACGATGATTATTCCCAAAGTCGAAAATCATTTCTAGCTGGGAACACGCGACTATTTTATCTTGCGAAGGAAACAGAGGGAAGAACAGAGCAGTATGATGGCATAAAGAGCGCAAAAATTGAAAAGTAAAGGGAGGAACCACACTCGATGGCATCTTGGAATTCTAACATCGAAGGGACGTTATTTCGGTATGCTTGACTTCCTTAGAAGACTCAACTCAAAGTGTCTTCCTGCGTTTCAGCGTGGTTCCCCATCGGGGATCGTCCTGCCGACAAGGTTGCAGACGATACACTGTACACCAAAGATCAACTCGCCATACGCTAATGCCGATCCACGTCAAAATGTCACTCTACTTTATCTCTTGTTCTCTCTGATGTCTGCTTCTTTCAGAAATAATTATTTTTCTCTGAGATTATTCTCCAAAAGAAGGGAATAAGAAAGTTGCGAGAGATCATGGTAAATTGATACATAAGAACTTTATTAAAACAAACGCAACCTAAATACAGGTTATGAATAATGGCGACCGCTGAAGGCTACATTTCAACCATCTCGTCACTGGGTCAAGTATACCCATTCTTTCATATTTCATGAAAGCCAGTTAGGTGAAAGCCACCTTTGTCTTCATTCTGTTAAATAGATTCAACAAAATCACCCCGTTAAACCAGAAACTACGGACTAAAATAATGAAAATAAAAATTCAGCATATAAAATTCAGTAAAAAATCGTAACGTTCGTAGATCTGTCCTGATAACCGATACGATGTTCTGAGTTAAATTTAAATCTTTTAAAAATTCTCAGTTTTAAAGGTCACTTTACTTAATATAAAAGTGACTGAAATATTAAAAAGTTCCAAGATGAACAAAACCCTGTATATAATGACACGTTAATATTACGAAATACATACAAAATTCTTTCGTTTAGAATTTTATCGTCGCGTCAAGCAATCGAGAAATGTAAGAATGTTTCAGCGAGGTGAATCTAACGACTGAGTCTATTCGACGATAGGAACAAGAAGGCTAGGAGAACGCTAGGAGGAATTCGCATGCACTATGCATGTAAGATGTTTCTCTTTGAACAACCCTATAGCTGTGTCTCTTCCCTCCAATTTTCTGCGAAGACCGGGGAGTAAAAAAGACGAAAGAGAGAGAGAGAGAGAGGAAATGGTGTGCTATTCACCGCGGCCACTCTGAAAAATTTAGCTCCGCATAACGAGTGTAAGCTGAGTAGATGAGGTCATACTTGACAGTTTTTTCGTTCGCGACAGGAAAGTACATACTATCGTCTACCCCGTTTCCAAGGAATCGTCTATTCACTTGGACTTTCAGTTTATGGTCGTCGATACTTATTTTTTTACAGAAGATTCAAGCAATCATTACGAAAAGATCGTTTCAAGGTAGACGAAACCTCGATTATGAAATTAACAGGACGGTAATTGTTCCCTTTCAAAGACAAAGCTACTTGTCGCAGTAGTGCAAACAATTATTTAATAATATTATCTAATAAAAATAATTAATATTCCAATAAAAAAGTAATTATTTAATAATATTAATAATATCATCGTGTTTATGTAAATTATTGAATAATAATATCGTGTACGTAAATAGTACGTTAGTATCTTACAAAAATGATAATTAAAAAAAAAGAGAAGAATTTATAATGCTTTTACTTTGATCCGATAGACTTCGTTCTGATGCAATTGTTCGCACAGGAAAGAAAGAAACTAAAGTACTATTGATTCCAGAGTAAATGAAACACTCTGTGTATAATTGTTTTTAAAAAACAAAAGGATTGTGTTTCTATTTGAAAAAGAAGTGCTCTCGATGTATTTTAAACGAACTCACGATGTTTTTTGTTTGCCGAGTAAGTATAATAAAATTTCCACACGTTACGCTCTGTATCATCAAAAATATCGGGGTTTTAGGTGCGAAATTTAATCAAAACCGGCTTTCACGCTCCAGTTTTGAAACTGATACTCGCGAAGAAAACATGTTCGCTACTAATTGGGTGGAACCACTGTTTCTAATTAGAATTTTCGATTTTAAAAACATTCCTCCGTGATATTCTATTAATCTGTATTTGTAAGCATATATAATCTATATTTCGTAATCGTACATTCTATAAATGTTTACAGCTTGAAATTTTCAATAAATTCATACATATTTATAGTCTAATAATTTCTATTCTCTAAAATAAATAAAATCAATAATCGAGTATAGCGTCACCAATATGAATTTGAAAAATACATTTCCACGAAAATCAACAAGGAACTCTACACCATCATTAAACCTTACCTATAAGAACCAAACAGAAGCGCGTTGTTGTAAACCGAATATTCGAAGACGCGTTGGTGATGCAATTCGCTTTTACCACGAGACCTTAAAAGTCGTCGTACAGTTTTCCCTAATCCTATCGACGATATATGGCTCCTGTTCTCGTATTTTTGTGAGACGACCATGTTTCGGTCGACTATTAAGAAAACGTTGAGCAGAAAATGGGATGCTCGCGAAACTGCATCGTATAATAATTTCCGAGGGACTTGCGAAGGTGGCGAAGTGCACGTGTATACTTCGCGGTAGTAACCTCGAAAGTAACCCCTTTAAAAGTAACTGTCGCAACACCTGGTCCAGGCCAGAACCATCAGTCGATCCTCTTCGCAATTTCTTCCCTCGACCAAGGGTGAAAACATCGGATCAACGAAGTTCTTTATAGACCATTATAATTATTGTAAACTGCAGACTTTTATACAAATTTATATTTTCATGGACAAAACTAACAAAATAGAATTTAAATAAAGATTTATTTTATCTATTAAAAATTATAATAAGTAATGATATTTTTTGCATTCTATCTGGTTTTCCAGCTTGGAATTTTACATAAAAATATTGAAAATCCTGAAATTTTCGAAGCAATTTACTTACTGATATTACCTATCGTGTATGCGTCCTGTGACTTATGGATGAAAATGTACCTACATATTTTTCTATTTTTTTTTTTTTTTAACGACAGAATAATAAAGCAGTAAGTATCAATAGGGTGTACAGTGATAGTTGTTTTGATTGCCAAGTCAGCTACGACCAGGAGGGTGCTACGTTACGAGCGCGTTACGACCGATTTTACGAAGGTTCAGTCTTTTGCGTTTGGTTATTGAACGGATGTAGGATCGGATAATAATAAAATGTAATATGGTGATGTGGCGATTGTAAATGTGACTCGCTCATACAGAGGTGATTCAGCACTTTGAATATTTCAAGCAAACACATTTTCATCGCGATTTTAAGTAGCGTCGTATTCAAGATACTCCCTTTCGCTTGGAATTTTTAACTTTCGCACTAAACAATTTTCGAACTTTATAACAAACAAAAATACTTTCAACTCTTACGCTGAGTAATCTTTGGATTTTAACGTAAATAAAAATACCAATTTCGATCAGACTATGGAATCAGTGCTCGTTAGAGGTTGATCTCTCGAAATCTGGTCCTCATCAAAAGATGGTGTTTGAGAGAGCAGGATCGACACGCAAGAAACACTTTTACCCGCGCTGCAACGGCCAGCCGCTTGAAGACTTCATTACCCTGAGCGGGCGCGATTAATTTTCATGGTCGCTCCACTTAAGCGATCGTAAACGAGACTGACGAGTGTACACGGGACAAAAAGGACGTCGAAAAAATCCTACGCGTTTCTAGAGAGGTGGCGGCGAGACGTGGTAAAAAGAGCAACCCGAGGAAGAGTTAGAAAGGTGAGGCGGAAAGGAGAGAGAGAAAAAAAAAGGAAGAGAAGCCGAGGCACAGGTATAATGCAGGCGACTCGCCTCAGTTCGCTCGTGCTCTGCTCGTTTATCGTTTTATATTAGTCTCGTGTAAACGATATTCACCGTTTGATTCCTCGTGCCACACGCTTTCCGCCTCGAGCGTGTGTTTCAACGTGTTTACCACTCGTAACATTTGAGTTCTTTATCTTTTTGGGATTTTTACTGATCTTTTCCCTTGATTTGAATTTAGAAATTATTTTTTTACTGATTTTTCTTTTTTTATTAGTTAATTTAGAAATGCTAAAATTTTTCTCCAATCCTTTCTTTTTTTTTTTTTTTTAATGTCGCCATAGGTAAAAAGTCGGAAGATTGAAATAATATGATACACAATAATGTAATATATAGATATACAATAGTAAAATGTTATCTTAAACACAGGGAATATTTAGATAGAAGATCTGTCGATAATCGTATAGATACATATTTTAGTGTATAGAGAGCGATTAAGAACGGAATTATATAGCAAATTGACAATTTCATTTGTCGCATTCCGCGTAATGCAAGTTTAATTCAGAATTGTCCGATTACACAAACCGCACTTGAAACAAGACGCAACATGATTACGAGTTATGCATGCCACGAATAGCTACATTCTAGCAGTCTAGGTAACAAAGGACCATTAACTGGGCGAACTTCCGCGTAGATTAAACCTACGGTTAAATATAAATAAGCTGTAAACCTTGCTTATGGTATTTAATCTCGACATTCACATTTCCATTCCATTCCCAATCTTCCTCTAAATATTTGTCCAAATGTTACAGTTCCTTCTTATTTGCATACCTTTCGTTATTATAAATTTATACTATATTCTAAATTTTATTACACTTCGTGATTAATAGTTTCAATTCCATGCAATATATCGGTAATTAAATATTACGCAGAAACTCGTACGATATCATTTTCTAGAACGAATTCTTTTTAAAGACTTTTATATAGAAAATTGAATTCTTTGTAAAGAATGTTGTAACGCATATAAATAAAAGAGTCTTATAATATCCTTAAAACTATGTATTTGCATAGAAACTAACTGTTGGAGAAAGCAAAAATTATGGTGAACTTTTGAAACGGTATATCGCAAAGAGAGAATGAGAATTCGATGTGGTTCGAGGCTAATGAGAGGACCACGCACTACTTCGGTCCATGAAATACGAAACTTTTTCACTCGTAATCCGATTATTCGTAGTGGGTGGACGCGATCTAACCTTCACGAGGCGCAGTGTCGTATTTCGTTTGACGAATGCGACCCGTAAATTTCGTTGATGCGGCATTAAAAGTCGATATATCGTTACGACTCCCGTGATAACTCCTCGTAAAGGGATAACGATAAATGTCACCAAATGCCATGGCTTTTCGTGGCTTTTATGCTCACGTTTCCTCATTCATCTATATAGTTCCCCTTATTAAATGATTTATTCACTTCGACATTCTCCTTTTCTTCTTCTTCTTCAAACGAAAAACAGTCTCTAGACTGTCGTCTCGCGTGTTCACGATGTTTTATAATGGTGAACTTATAATTACGTTTCTATTAGGTTGTCCGGAAAGTTTCTTTCGTTTTATAAGGAAATAATAGACGCACAATGTCTTTTGCTTTATATTAGTTTATCGAATTATGCACGAACGTAATAATAGAAATAGAACGAAATGAATCATACCTAATTCAATAAAATAATATAAAACAGAAATTGTTGTTCATCTATTATCTTCCTTATGAAACGAAAGAAACTTTTCGGACAACCTAATACAATTCTTATTAAACCTGTTTACCAAAACGTTTCTTAACTAAAAAACATTTACAGTTAGAACATCAGAAATTAGTAAAAATAAACATATCTCTTTCATTCACAGAGGTAGAAATTTGTATAAACTCAGCGTCTCTATTAAGGTATGAGTTTAATTCAAGATAAAATTACTGCATACCAACACCATCGATTGCTTCGATTTCAAAATAACTTTTCCGGCGGTCACACTAAGTTTTTAGGAGACCCTTAATAATGCAATTGGAGTAAACGCGCGTGGTTCGAGGGCAACGTAAGATGTCACGTAATCCTGGGTGCAGTTCCCTCTGGTTCGTGGTTTTATGAACGCGAACGCTCGTATAACAAGGTTGGATTACCAAATGACCAGCCTTGAATCAGTGTCTACCGGCTGAAATGCATGACAGGTTGGCGTGTAGGGTATTTAACGGGGCCACGAAAATTCCATTTCCCGCTGCTGCATTTCCGCTTAAGACGTAATAAACGTGCCAGAAATTGTGGCGCGAACGTTGGAGTCGTTACATGTCCGGCCACTTCAGCGTCCCCGTTTATTTCTTAATATTCGGTTTTATAGGCAAGTAATAGAGTTGTTCACGATATAGTTTTCTCTCTTTTTTTTTTTTTAGATAAGTATAAGTAACATATTTCGTTGGAACGGTTACATCTGTATAATATATATCTATATAATCGTACAAACGTATAATCATTATAGTATAATTAGACGTTATATTTTAAGTTTTCAAGAATTTTGTTTCATTGAATTTTGAAAGTTTCGCATCTTTTCCCTATTCGATAAATTCTTCGATAAAAATATTTAGCGAATGTCATTCATCATCAGATCCATAGGATCATTATCACGTGTTTATAGAATATCTTTCTACGATTCTAATTTTAATTAACAAGTTCCTATTAATTATTTCGCTACGATACACTATCACAACAATATATTATCTTAATATTTCATTCCAAGGAATTCTCAAAACTTCATGTCTTTTTCTATAAACGTGTCCAACACAAACTATTCTGAATCTCTATTTAATTAAAAAATTAATTCTAGAATTCTAACTGTAGCCGTGAAATTTCCGCTATTCTCTCGATATCAAGGAAAAACGAAATTGGTACGCGATAGGAGTTTCAGGGAGGCAAGACATAATAACTCCCGGGCAAATTCTCCAAAAGTCAGATTACGACGTCAGCTCACGCGCGGCTTAAGTTTGAATCGTTAACCTAAACGTGGGATAGCCTCGTAGAATAACGTGTGCACTTGACAGCTCGTTGAAGCGTCTGACCCTGCTAGAACGTCGACAGAACGCCAAGTCAGCACCTTGACTTGATGGACATTAACGCGAAATACGCGTATTTCTTCCTAGCCTAGACACAATTATCCACGATTCGGAACCTTCCTGTCGTTTTCCTGTTCGACCAATTCTATACGATCTTCTCATCCTCATCTTATTACTCTTTGACACAACATCAGACAAACCATATCGTCTTTACTTCTCTTTCAATCCTCCACTACGTTCTTCGAATCATTTTCGACTTGATAGTAAAACATTGGTAAATTGTTGTAGTAATAAAAAATGTATCAAAGGATTGTTTCATACGCAATTATCATTCCCAAGTAACAGATTCTTAAAAGGCAGCACGTCGAAGAACGATATCGAGAAGATCCATATATGGCCGTGCACAGGTGCTCCACATGTATAATCCACTAGTTAAAGCACAGCTACAATTATGGTTTCAAGGCTGTTCTCGGAAAGAGTTACAGATTTATTTAGAGATTTCACGAGCAGCTGTATCCAGCGCTGCGGCAGCTGATACGAGAACGATCGTAGTGTATTCGATGCCCACGGCGAACTGATATATTACATGTAGTGGTTCGCGAATGTATTTGAACGTTTACTATTATTTGTATTTGAACGCTAATTCTTAAAAGCGTGAAATAACGAAAGAAAATAGTGAAAAAGAATTGAGAAAAATGTATCGAATGATATGGAAATTTTGTTTTGTTATACTAAAACTAGAGTGTAAATCGAGTTTCACTGCGTAAAAATAACAGATTCGATGTGCACAATTTTTACATAAGTCCTCAGACAGTCAATACATATAGCTTCAGATAGTAGGAAAGATTTCTACAAGTATTCGAATATTTTCGCGAACCACTGTATATCGACGTAGCACCTGAACGGATACGAGTCGTCCTTGTTCCGACAAATTCTTCGGGAAACGAAACACTTGCCGCGATAAAGTTGCGTTCCCACAGGTACAACAAAAGAGGTTTATGAACGTATTCGGCGAACAACTGGCGCGCAGCGACGAGAAAAGGAAGCTGTTAGCGAGCATTCTCGTAGAATAAGCGCTCACGTAGGTACACTATGACAATGATGGAAAAGAATTCAGAAAATATTACTCTACCGTGTATGGAGCTTGTGGTACTGCATATTGTTCCATGGCTATTTCGTCAGCGAGTAAGTTTGAGTGCTTGACTGCTAAGACATTCTCACTTTTTACGATTACATTGGTTTTTAGAAGAAAGGAATAAGTCGTGATATTTGTTGTATCGAAATTTACTTTTTATGAATACCTAGGAGCATCGGTATATATAGAAGTATTCACACAAGCAGACTTTTTCTTTTGTTCAAAAGCTTATACTGCCATTAATGTGTAAGGCGTTCTTGCGTGCTGGATTTTAGGATCAAGTTAATTACGTTCAATTAGAAGGAAAATTTAATATTTCTGAATGAATTCTTATAGAATATCATCAATGATATTACTTTGTCTAATGGAAGATAATTAATTCTTCTACAATTAAAGTAATATCATTGATGATATTCTATAAGAATTCATTCAAAAATATTATTCGTTAAAAAATATCTAATTTTTGATTGTCTAATAGAAGATAATTAATTTTTCTACAATTAAACAAAAATTGAATATTTTTTAACGAATTGCCATTCGCATAGACATAAATACACAATTTAATGTATATGAAGTATTACATACGTAATAAACAAGAGTCATTCGCGCGATAACCTTCAATACCAAATACCCATAAAACGCAAATGCTCGAATAATTAGAACATGATATGATGAAAATTATTCCCTAGAGTAATATCAAGAATATTAACGCAGCAATACCGCGTGGCAACAGATGAGTCTGTAATTTGTCTGTTGGCAAAACTAAACAATAGAGGTAATTAAATGTCGGCGAAGGCGTCGAGTCGCGTCTGAATGAAATAAGAGAAAAGTCGATGGCGGAGGAGCTTGAGTTTCCTGTGTTGCTACCTTGGAGGAATGAACTGTCGTTCGAATTCCGCCAATTACTAATTGACAAGTTTACTTCTTGTCATTAAGGAGGAGAAAGCGCAGGCAGATACGAAAGTTTCGTATCGAGCCGCAATTACGATTGATAACTTGCCAAACGATTTTCCACCCTCGTTTTCTCCGCATCCTCCCATCTTATCGTTCTTCCTAGAACCACTTCTCCTATTCCGCTCTGCAAACAACTTTTCCCGTTACACTTCAGCGTTCGGAAAGTTGGCCCGATATTCGACCACCAGGAAACGTCTAGGGTTTCTGGAAAAAATTTTAAGGACACGCGCAATGTTTACGATGGAGGAATAGTGCAATACGAGATAGCTGCAACCTTGATCGACAGATTGAATCACTGTTGCAGCTAGCGATATTATATGTATTCTGCATAGTCGACCGACTACTTCTGTCTGGTAAGATTGTTTGTTCCACTCACATAGAATGATATTATGATTCAAAGCAACACTCAGAAAAATGGTATAAATAATACGAAGAACGTATAAAGAAGAATCGTAAAATATATTTTTAATTAAACAGAAAGATCGAATATGCAGTATGAAAAGCACACGAAATATTATTCGTCGATGTAAAATATTGATGTTTGAAAATTATGTATATAAATACAAGTAATATAATGAAAATGATGCATAATTAACTGTTGCGTTGCTACTTCAATTTATCAAATTTATCTTTCAGTTTATATATTTCGAACTATATATGTAATTTGAAATAACTCACCTCTTTTGCTACGTTTTACAATTGAATTTTACGATACAGATTCGTTTTCCAATCCTACGTTCAACTCTGACCTAACACATGCATGTAAACTAAAATAAACTTTCATAAAGATTTTAAATGTTTAATAAATAAAATAAAGCATACACTCTAATAACGGCAATACACATATATTTATATAATTGTTTATACGTGATAAATAAATAGCACGCGTCCGAGGATAAGTTTCTGGCTGGTAGGATCAATTTGGCGAAAGGTGTAGGAGCATCAACACGATCGGCGGCAAAATTGCATCTACCAGTTCCTATGGAATTTCTAACAGGGGTTTTCCCCCCATAACACAGTGAAAACTCGCGTTGGCGTCATTATATCCGCGCGCCAGGTTCGCGAGTGCGTTTACGCTACAACTATACGAGAGTTTATGTGCTTTGCGTTATCTTGCTGCTCGCTTCTATCCCTATCTGGCTCGTCTGTGTGAGGCTACTTATCTACTCTGATGTATTGCTCCGGAAACTCGGCACACGAACGCGTTCGCCTGGCCCTCCTTTACCCCTTTTCCACCCTCTCTTTCTCTTCTCCTTTACCCACCACCGTTCGTTGCGCCTCGTTTTCTAACGGTTACGAGAGCTCTACGCCAATGGTATGGAGAAATTCGCGAAACTTCACTTTCGAAAGTTGTGCATCCGCAGCACTTTGCGGTTCATCGGCCGCCTCAAGTGAAGATAATTTGCACCGAATTCGACCGAATTCCGCGAGCCAAAATTGCCTTAGTTGCCACCGCGAGACGATCTACCTGGAACAGAGTAGAAAAAAGTATAGTTTTCGAGAAGCTACGGATCTAATACTAATCTAATACTGGGTGGTAGACAGAGAATTCGTATAAATATAAATTTAAGCCGACAGATCATTGTGCAATTACTAAAATGTGTGAAATTAAAATGTAAAATTGCGGTCTGAAGCAAATTATCTGAAACGAAATACAACGACTTTCAATATTTTTCAATGCCAGGTAATTGTATGAATACTTCTCGTAATTAGATTTTCAAGAGAATAACTAAAGAAGTGGAAGCTGAACAAAGATTTGTTTTACTTGGTGTTTATTATAACGAGTACTTCTTCCATGGATATTTCATCTCGTTGATATATACACGTAACTGGAAAATCCTGAAATATCGTAAAATTTCCAAGGAATATCTATTGCATATCAATCACTGAAACTAGCTTAAACTAAAATTCGAACGAACAATTTTCTATTGCATTCAAAAGAATTGGCTACAATTAATGTACATAATTAAACTTGATTCATCGAATTTCTGCTTTTTTCTATCTTATAAATAGTTAATTGACTGTAACGATCGGCGAAGCTCTCGTATATATATATGTCGAATCATCGAAACTGCGCGATGGTTTCTCGAATGATCTTCGAATATTCTTTCCTGCCTCGTTACTGACAGAAGGAAATTCGGTCTTTCGCTGTATGCTATTGACACAACTGTCGATAAATATCGATGCGGCTGACAAGCGTAATATGTACTGGGAAGAGAGCGTGATTTACTGTGACACTCATATAGATATAAAGTTCTCGTACTTGGAAGGAGATCCATGCATGCGTGTTTGCCTTCTGCAGCGGATTCAAAGGTAAACTAACAGAACTCGCTTTATACAGTAGATTGCTTTTGGCTTTCTGCGCAATACTTTATTCTGGCATCTCGATCAATGTTTCTTTCATGAACGTCTCTGTGTCACCACTTGTAACTTTAATTTAAGTTACTTTGTAACTTTAATTTAAGTTAAGCCCAAAGATACACCGTGTGTATTGTAAAAGATGGTCAACATTCAAATGACAAAATCTCTAGTAGATCCGAGATATTTTATTTTCCACATTCTATAGACTTTACCTATATCTGCATAAATTTCAAAATAGATAACAGTTATTAAGAGCTTTAACACTAGAACTACCAATAGTTAACACGAAGCTATTTTTACCAAGACCAGTCAAAATGACTGACAAAAATACGTAGTAATAGAATATTTTTATATTTATTGATTTATTACTTTCTTACAGAAGCAATTCCATGTTATATAGTATATTTTTGGTATTATTAATCCATCTGGGACCATGATCTCTAAACCAAGATTGACACATTTATAAAATTGTCGAACCAGTCATTTTGACTGCTGTGGTATTTTTAGTGTTAGCATCTAGCGATCTAGCGATCCATCCAGAATTTTCCTAATAACTGATATCATCACATCGAATGATACGTAGTAAAAATTGTAAAAACGTGTGGGAAGTTGTACAAAACGAGGAAACTAGTTAATTGAGGTTCGATAAACTGATTGCAGGACCCTTTTACCCTTTGACAAGTACCAGTCATTTTGACTGGTATTGGTATAAGTAGCCTTGATACAGGATTATTTCGAATTTGAGTACATAAAAAACAAAATAAAATTTATTCTATTATTCTTTTAGTTATCGTTGCGAAAGACATTATATCATTGCGGAAGAAAGCTATAACATGAAGTAGGAATTTGAAAATAAAATTGTAAAGCCAATCAATTTGACTGGTGTGGTAGTTTTAGTGTTAATAACTTCCTTACCATGTCTGAGTTTAACCTCACGTTCTCACAATGTCCTAATAATTATGAATACGAGTGTGCGATATAAGTAATTTCCCCACTAATATTTCCCTACCAAAGTATTACAAAATAAGTATTACAAAATCGCTATCGATTTTGGTTAACATTTCCCCAGGTTGCACTATGCTCGAGGTAACAGCTCCCCGTTGAGCTTCCTTAGATAAAGTTTTTCGTTAGCATATTGGAAAGTCGCAGATAAGCGACGCTTTTCCTCCTTCGGACAAGGTGAATTCGCTTAAACTAGCCCCCGGTATTCTATGCACAAAAGGCAAAGCGGCGATATCCTGAAAACGCAACCCCCATCGTCCGTCCCTTTCTCTCTCTCGTTCTTCTCGGCGTCATCATTTATTCCAGGCGCCTATTTACACGCAAGCCTTCAAAGTCGCTTTCACGAGATAACCTCGGCTCGTTCGAGCAGGATAACGTCAAAGTGCTCTCCGAAAGGAAGAGAGAAGGTTACGGTCAGAGACGACCGATTGAAATAGCCACCGTCAGCAGAGCAGGCTACTATTTTTGAGGATGAGCGATCAAAACGATCGGATGCGGCACCATTGCGAAAGTAAATGCCAACCGATAGATACCTGTGTCTCTCCGGGGAACGAAACTTTCGTTTCCCAGGCATTTACCGCGGAAATCCTTCAAAGGGTAATGCACCGCAGCTCCCAAGTCCCATTCAATATCACCGAGATGAATAAACCGCAAAAAATCTCTGTGTGTACAAATTTTCCACTGCACGTAAGTGATATCTCGATATTCATATTTCGTGAATGCTTCATGATGGACGACGTTTTATCATGCAGAAATTGAGCAACTAATACAGTCCGGAACAAAAATGCAAGAATATCTAAATATCTACATAGCCTATGCATATCGTATTATACGTAGAAAACATACTGATAATCGATTTCATGGAACATGGTTTACAAAAGTCAGGGGAAGGATTGTAAAAAGAAGCTAAAACAAATGCCACAAGATCGTCGCGCTCGCACATTTGTGCACCTTAAATTCCTTATTAATCGCTAGTGAGATCATTGAGAGATTTCCGTCTAAATTGAATAAAGCGTGGAAATTCAGAATTTCAACATAAAAGCATATAGGTGGATCGAACCGCTCGATACTCTGTAGAAGAAAATTTGCGAAAATTCAAGCTCTCCGAAGTACAAAATATTTTCATTAAAAATTTCGTACGATACCGTCAGTGAGATACTCGTTAAACATCTGATTCGTTGAAATTTCCGCTCACGCACATGTTCAGCGGCACTCGTCCGACGATTACGTTGGCTCTCGACATCACCGCTTGCCAGCAAGCAAAACATTCTAGGATACGGGTACGACGAGTTAAACCATCGTCAGAGTAGAGGAGTGGCTGGAACATTAAATGCACTCTTGGCGTTTCATCGTTGCAACGAGCGTTCGTGAATCGAGTGTACAAACAAAACAGGATAGAATGACCAATTTTGCGGGAAACGATACTGCCTGCTCGAGTTCTTTCAATCCTCGATGAGACGTTCGATGCTCGAAGAGTATGGAGAGTACGAAACGTGGAGAACCATTTTAATAGAGGAACGATCAAAGACTGGCACGGTCGTTGGTAATGAAAAGGCGAATGTCAGGTTTTATGAGGAGGGGTGAGAGAGAATCCCTGAATTTCTTAGCGAACTAAGAGGGTATAGAGGAGAAGACCACTCCATATTTCGTACGACGTAGATTTCACTGCGTCTGAAGAAGGGAGAAAATGTCGTGGCGCGACGTCACGTTTAGTCGAGCACGTCAAAATGAGCATCTGCAAGTAGAGTTTTCGAATTTACGAGCTACCTCGGCGAACAGGACTAAATAAAAAGTTTCCCCTCTCTCCGTAATCGATTTATACGCTCACCAACGAGTTTATAGGCACACATAATGCCGTGGAATGAACGAATTGATGGAAGACAGCGGAATTTTAGCTGTCGAGTTTCAAATTGATTTAAATAAATGTGTTATATTTAAAATAAATCACAAATAGTCATGATTCAAATAACGTTACTTTATTGATCTCACACATTTGCTACGGTTCGTCGTTAAAGGTAGTTGATATTAGAACTGCAATTTGTATAACAAATTAATTGTGCAATTACGTAATAATATTTATATAGTCGCACGTGCATTCGATATGAATTATAATATTTCATACATCGAATTTGAGAATAATATATTTCTCTCATTTTTATTCCTCGTACGTTTATCAAAATTTATCGGGAAATAAATGGAGCGACCTAAATATTTCGAGTACTTTACAATTTTCGTGAAAAGTTATAAATCATAGAATGATGCTGAGAATATCGGATAAAACAACATAGCTACAAATCAAAGAAAGCGTGTACAGCTTTTAACTAAAGCTTGGAATAAAAGTAAAACATTCGCCAACCGCTTTCTTATATTAACAAATATTCCTGCGTATTTCTCTTTTCTTCGATACTTTATCATCAAACAGTTTTTTCGCATTTTATATTGATATGTGAGACAATAAGAAAAAAATACAATAGTCCGTGTCTGATAATTTTGTCACGTGTATACTTAACAATCAAAAAGAGGATTACCAGAGGAAAACATTTTTGTATAGAACAGCTAAAGATAAAATAGATGATAAGTCCATAATGCTTTATAAGAAACGAATAATATTATTCGTACGTTCTTTATATACAATTACACATAGTATGCAATATAATGTATTAATACATATGAATTATGTATAAAACATTATATGTTATTTTATTTTTTGTATGTATGTTATTTTTTATCTTGAGTTTTATTTCGTGAATCAGACAATACGTATCGAAATACGTTATCAAAAGTCATTTTCCCGGCACAATTCCTGAACGAACACAAACACCTGCAGAGTGTTAGAGACCCCATAGAAATGTAGCAGCATAGAAACGCACGCGCTTTTGCAGTCCGCTTTCTGTCAGATAGTTGATTGGCGAAACCATTGTTCTCTGAGCCGCAGACCTCGTTATTTGACGGAAATCGTTAATTACTCGCATAATTAGACCTGCGAATCTCATTTACATCTACGTTCTGTACAGGTGCAAAATTTATTATGAAATTTCTTTGTCTTATTTCACTCGACTGGAAATATTATGAAATAACCCTCTTTCTATTCTCGTCGCGTTTCTAATAAAAGATCGTAGTATGATTCGCATACAGGATTAAAAGAAAGGAAAAATAATTTTCAAAATTGTCAAACTTTTGATTACCTTGGAATATATAAATTTGTTCAATTTAAATATACCTGATCGAAATTATGTCACGAAATTATCATTATGATCACCCAAGTTTATCTTCTTTAATTGAATTTAGATGAGAAATTTAATTCAATTATGCGTAACACAATTGACGAGTTTATTGTAATATCGGATATACGAATTATTACTACTATACTAATTCTTGAAACTTTCAATAATTTGCCAATGTCGATTCAGATATTTGTCACGTCAAACTCAATTTTTGAAGAAACGAAATCTCATATACACCAACTTGATAGAAGGCAACAAAATCACTGAACCTTCTTTATTCGTCTAACTTACAATATATCTACTGATATATTCTTGCTCCAGCAAAATGCGACGTTCGATAATTTTCGATGAGATGTGATTTGCAAAAAAAAAAAAAAGAAAAAATAGCAGCTTCCAGCATTCAAAGGGGCAGATAACGTGGCAGCATCGCAAATTACGGTTGTAGAGGATGCGAAGTAGCGCGTGGCACGCAAACGTTGCCAAAGGATAGTATCGTATTTATGCAAGAAGAAGGATGAACGCGACCAAATCAGAGTGGCGGCAGATCAAAGGGAAACGGAAGATGGGAACGAGGTGCTGAAGCGTCGGTGCTTGGTAATCCATCATGCGCTGTCTATACCAGTTCCGTAGCACTCGCTCCGGGCTAAACCAATCCATGCGTTTCATTCCGGTGACTTCCTTCGAACCCGTCATTTTTCTCGCTGCATCGTCACTGCATCATCGCTTTCTGATACGAAAGCTCTACTTACGTATGTGACGCCACCCCTAAACGCAGTCATCATTCCTCTTTCATCTTGTTGACAGACACATGTGGATTACTCGTATGTAAACCAAAGCAAGTCCTGTCAGAGGTGAAGAAAAATTTTGAAAACTGGAACGAATGATGGATGAAAAATCTCTGTAATTGGTGACTGATGTTTTGCAAATGATTGTGAGTTGTTTTGTAGGTGACGCGCTTGCCTTTAATCATTCTCTGTATCATTGTGATTTATCCAGGATCTTATAGTTCGTGTGTGTTTATGTCATGATATCGAAGGTTGCTATGTGAAAAGCTTCGTTCTATTATTACTACATTGCAGATTTCTATGCAGAGTCATATTTTTGAGAATACGTCTTAAAATACATCGTATTTACATGAAATCTAATATAGCCGAATACATTATTTTGCACTTTCGAATTTCCTATAAATACATATGTAAAATTTGCAGTCTGATTATTATGTTTATTACGAAAACACGCAAACTTTTAACGTAATGCGTGGTACGAGATACGTAAATACACTACGGTTTATTCAACAGCAGAAATGATATCGTCAAAAACTAGATACGATTTTGTAAAAGAACATTGTAAGTTATTGAAATACGAAGCACAATACTACGCGTTTCACCAAATACAGACGCATTAGGGATGGCGGAATCGTAAATTGTCTTTTCGATGTTTGATATCGCACTCGATATTGCTTTACGGCGATAAAGATTCGAAATGGGGGTGGAAACGCGGAAGAAAGATAGGAATAAACGGCACGATAACTTCCTCGCGTACATTCGCCACGGTACTCGACTACGATTCGACGTTCTGACCCAAAGTTCGGCGACGAGAGTTAACGGGCTCCTCGAGGAGCCATTCCGATGATTGATCGTTTCTACAGGGATAGAAACTCGGTTCCACTCGCACAAAGCATTCGACACGACGAACAGTCCTCTGGTATTCTTCTAGCGTGATTACTTATCGTTTCATCCGTGCAAAATTTTTTTAGTGGCGAATTTGACGAAATCGCAAATAGTCAAATACCGAAGGAAATTAGAAAATATATTCGTAGCATGTATAAGGAACATAAGCAAATTATACAAGGAGAATCGTTAAAAATTCATCCCTTTACCGCAAATTATTATACAACTCTGTAGATTTTAATTAATTTTCAACGAAAGGATATTTAATCTAAAATTCCGATATTCTACATCCCTTCGCTTAAACAGCCAATAAATAGCGCGAAACTTCTTCGTTCCAATTACGACTGATAATGACAAACGAAGATTTCTTCGACAGGGTATCTGATGACGTTAAATAATTATCATTTACAACAAACTTTCCACATACGAAAATATCAAATAATCTTTGATAAAACTGGATATTCCATCTTTTCTCACTCAAACATCTAGCAACCACTTCAAGCTTCTCCAATTAAATTACGACCCATAATAAGCGCGTATTCCTTTGATAGAGAGTCTGATCGTTTGATTTTGACGATACCGGTGATAAAATAAATCGCAATGCTGTTGGTAAGCAGACGCGATGATCCCCGCCGCGCTTTCTCGCGCTGTGCCGCGAATTCCGTAATTAAATCGGAATCCACGAGGCGAGAGGCAAAGTAAATGAGCAACGCGGAGAGACTGGTTGCAACGCTGTCGCTACCTGCAACGTTGCTCTCTCATCGGCATTGGCAGTGAACGCGTAGAAACTCGAAAAGGAGAACGACCGAGGGGTTACAGTGAAAGATCGACGAAGAGGGTGAATCGCGGAGGGTGTTTGCATCGCCTGTGTGTCTCGTGTGAATGCTATCCGCGTCAAGGGCTCAATTAACGAGCGATAACGAACGCCCGAGAGTAAACACGATGACGGAACAGACGGAGGAATCCGTGAGCAAACGTCGACGAATGTCTTATTCGTTTGATACCGGAATTCGGCAAACTGACTCCGTGTTTAGCGAAATGTCACGCTTTGATTTCTCTGTGAAAAACGAGGAGAAAGCTGTGCGAGGTTTCTTGGATGTCTCTTTGGTCATGTGACTATGAATTAGGAGCTTGTTTTCTACGATTAAATAGAATTACAATAATTACAAAAAAACATTTGTACGCCATTATATCTATTACTGCATTTACATATTAATTAATTAGGTTCGACTATGTTAAATTTTATATCACTTAAATTTAATACTTTCCGAAGATAAAATGTAGAATATGAATGGAATAAGCGTTTTAAACCATTTTCTCATTTGTTTAATAATTTCATAATAAATATTGTAGTATCTTCATAATTTATATATTTCTTTATCTTTCTACTTTGATGAACGTATTACTTCAATAGCTGTGTATCAATTTTTCAGAATAGTTTTGTGTTTATAGGATGTTCGCGAAACGAAATCCCTTAAATATAATGAGAAAATCATAATAGCCGATAAAATATTCTAACGATCGAGTCAGAATCAAAAACGGAGCAAATAACCCACGCTTTAGTTGATATTGTATCATAAAACAAGGAGAGGAATAAATAATCCCAGATTTCACTTTATACGGATATAAAGTTTGAAAATATAATCCTATAAAAGCGCTTCTCTGATAACGAGAAAACGTATACTGATTCGTTTTTAATGTTTATAACGACATAAGGGACGCACAACAGAGGAACATTATTTCATAATGATGATAAACATCCGTTCGATGGTTGTTAACACTGTTTTAATAAAACCTTGGCTTTTGTCGACCTGTCATTATCATAAATCATCGATGTCATTAATATATAGTATTATATAATATTATAATTATATATATAAAATATATATATGTATATATATAAATAAATATATATAAAATATATATATATATATAATAAAATATATATTCATAGTTATGAGGTGGTATTGGATGTAAGTGCCCAAGGACTACTCTCGATGTTCAACAACAAAGGTTTATTTAACAATTAACAGTCAGTAATCAACAGTCAATAATCAACAATCAACAATCAGCGATCAACAATCAACAATCACGCTTCTCCAATGTGTTTGCTTCGCTGTAACGCTAGACCCTTCGCACTTCGCTGTTCGTAACGGAATGAATCTTTTGCTCAAAACCAAACGGATTCTTTCCTTTGTTGCCCCTCGATATCCCCACTATGTACGCGTTTGTTACATGTCTACGACCGTTGCCGCGTATGCATTCTTCCGAATATTCGGCGAAAGAACCATAGGGATATCGATGGTAGATTAGGCATATCGGCCTTACGCTTTGATGGTATAGCGCTTTGTGTCGCAAAGCTGTCGGAAACTTCCGTCGTCAAGTGCCGCCACTGTTATCTGTAGAAAGTAGAAAACGGTATTTTGGTTTTCTAGAGAAATTGTTTCAACAGAGTTATCTTTTCTAATCGATTTGTAAAATCGTCAGTAAAAATTATCATTCAAATTGTCGAAATTCGCAAATTCGAATATTGTGTCTTCAAGTGTTCAAATTGTCAGATTTCCAAGCATTCGAATCTTCATACTTTCAAACTCTCCACACTTTCAAACTAAATTTCTTTCGTAATCACTGACATATTATAAATATTAATTATAGAATTAGATATTTGTAAGACAGACATAGAAATCGAAAATCATTTTACGCGCAATCACATATGAACTCACGTTCGTTCAAAATCCATAAACCTGGGTTTAAGGGCGCGATTCACGAAAACTACCCCTTTGATGTAATTACTATGAGCGAGCAAGTAGTTGACCTTGCGTGATAATTCCACGCTATGAAAGCTGGGCTTAGGTCCTTAAAGAGGTTTAATCGTAAGCTGATTAAACGTAAACAGGACCTTCGGTCCTTCTAAATCGATCAGCATGTTCAAGATTCAAGAGGGACGCTCTGTTGTTGCACGCGTTGCGTAAGGTACATATTGTAAACACTCGAATTTTCTCCAATATATTACCTATCACTAATATATGTACGTAGAACTAGCATAATTTGCACATGATAATTTTCACTACTCAGCCACTTGACTTTTTCGAGTTTATATGAAAATACCTAATACGATACGTTAAAAAGTTCTATTGTCTCAATTATCAATCCTATCTAATCTTTCACGCTCTTTTAATTAATTTCACTTGCAATATTTTATATATCCGATCGATATGTCGTTTATAGTCATTCTCAGTATTCCCAACCTCTAATAAAAAGCTCTCAATTTTATTTCTATGTCTTAGCTTTCAAACATGAAAGAAAATAATTCTCCTCGCTGCATTGGAGACATCAATCAAGAGCAACGATTTCGATGCATATTTAAGGCTGATGTCTCTTATCATAGCCTTTCGATTTCGTGTCGTACAGAAAGGAAAAATATTTCATCGTGGCTTCGTAATTTAGTTTCCCCCGGCCTTGATGCTCGCGCGAGAAGGAAAAAAACCAAACTAAAGAACAAAACACCTAACGCAAAGAAATCTAAAACGAACGAAAGAAGAAGAAGAACGAACGGACTGAAAGAAAGAAAGAAAGGAAGAAAGCGAGAGAGAGAGAAAGGGAGAGAGAAAATAAAAAGGATCCTTTTCTTGGAAGACGTTGGCAGCCGCGTTTCGCGGTTCTCCAGTACAGAAAATATTAAGCCGCGTTCCTTTTTCCCTTGACTTTGAGACGCGAGAGCCGGCGCACTTACCATTCGCAGCCTATAATAAATTGTGCATGGCGGAACATTTTAACAGCCTCGTTTCTTCCTGTGTTTAAAGCACTGCAAGAAGAAAAAAAAATTCCAGGGAACGGAATAGACGCTCTTTCTTTCTCTCTCTCTCTCTCTCTTTCTCGCTCTTTCTTTCTCTCACTCTGTTGATGTGACAGAGATAGAAAACGGTCAGAAAGTGAGGGTTGAGAAGGATGGTGGAGGAAACGAGGGTGAAATGTCTGGTCGGGGCCGCCAACCCCCTTAACTGAAAGTGTAGACGGTACTTGGGAGCATGGAAAAGAGAAACTTCACGTAGAAAACGCCGAAAAGGCAACGTACGCGCCGATTTCCTTCCGCGTAGCGAAAGCTTTAGACCGGTTTTCCCATCCCTTGGCTTAAACCCCCGGAAGCCTGAACCAGCCAACCAGTCAGTCTGCCCATAAATGCACGCGTTTTCATCTTCGCGCAAAGCATTTAGGTATGCGTACGCGAAGCGCCCTGCAAACTCATTAGGAGCTGAAATAAATACGATGCAGTCGTTGCACCCGGCTGGCTAGCACGCTGCACTTGCTTATAGAGAGTCTGCCTTCATGCTAGAGACCCGAAAGTTTCTCTCCTCGAGCTCGTATATCTGTCTATATACAGTATATGCGCATAGATATATTCACAGGGTGGTGTAAAAAATAAGGGATGGATAGGTCTAGCGACTCGTCAGTACTTCGTCTTCCACTTACAATTTCACGTTTTGTCGATCGATGATACCAAAATTTATTAGTAGAAGAATAAATTTTTATTTACGGGTTTCAGACGATAAATTTCATCCCTAATGAAGTTGAGTACTATATGAGAATTTGGTTAATCGTGGAAAATAATCGATCAATGTTAAAGGTAGTGATTCAATCTGAGAGAATGAACCGAATATGTTCATTAACATTTTTTATACGCAGCTTCGTTGTCGGGAAAATTGAGGCTGAACACTTGTCAAGTAGATCGAACTTTCCTAATTTTCGATTGGATAGAAGTGGAATATCGGTAGAGAATTAGTCTGCGTGCAATTATTAATCGAAAACGTAAAATAGGATTCTTTTGTGTAAGTTTCTATATTTGGGGGAAAATAGAAGTTGAAAGTTTATCAAATATACTTTAACTCGTTAGTTAATTTGCAATTGGATAGGGGTGAATAACAGACAGATTAATTTACATGTGAAAAAGAAATCGAAAATGTAGAAATCACCCTGTATATACATGGGCGAATCGCAAGGAGAGGGGAGATGAATGACGAAAAAAATAAAACAGAAAACAGAAGGAAGGAGGAGGCAGAGCAGTAGGAATCCCGATTTTCCAACGTCAGATGGTTTTTTCCGGTTTTCGTCCTCCTCTTCGAGCGTGCCTTTTTCTCAGCCAGCCCTACACTCTCCACGCTTTAAACCGTTCGAGCAATCTACCGCTTTCTGTTTTCCTCCGCGACACTATTTTCCTTCCCTTCGATTCTTTCTTTCAACCTTTTTCTCTCGTTTCGACGCGTTTCCTGCAAGCGCGGCTTGTTTCTGATATCATCGGTGGACTTGGCGAAACTTTTCAATGGAAAAATGTAACGAGCAGAGTCTCCGTATGATGTAGAATCGAAAAAACGGGGAAATTTCCCTGGGTTTTACCGCGGTTTCCCCATTTTTTCCCTCATTGCATTCTCGTTTCCTTCGAACGCCTAACACGATCATACTTTGCTCTTTTCTCGATTGTCACGACTGTTTATTGACTCAGGCGAAACTATTCCATTAAGAGAAACGGTCTCTGTTCTTATAATCAGGCAGGCGTCACATAAATTGTAATTTGTAGTCAAGTAATTAACACTTTTACGTCCGGTGGTATCAACGTGTTGTCAAGCGCAAACAAATGTTAGTGTCATTGACAACACGTTGGTGTAAAACACCGGCTACTGGCTAGACTTACCAGTAAATTTATACAGCCAAGTACTAATATTTTGATAAATGAAAATATCGCTCACTCGTTGCGACAATTGCATAACTCAAAATGTACAGTTTTTGAGTTATTGATATAGTAGAAAGAGTTGTTAATATCATTAATACGTGTTTTCTCAAAAATGACAAAAATTATATAATTATACTAGGAGTTAAGGAAGTTTGCACAAGTATCACGATACATTACATATAAACATTGTAGAACGTAGTGGATTTACCTACTTTTAGCTAGAATACTTATACTTTTGTCGCTAATCTCAAAATTCTATTCCTTATACAAATTCCACATCTCATTAAATCAATTCGACACGAACCGCGAAACGACCGCCGAACGAACTCAGAACGATTCTCATATCTGATTTTGCTGTAACTGAATGATATTTTTACAATATTTCGTAATAGGCGATGTTGAAATATAAAATTAATTTTAATCCATGAGAGACGCGTGTACATGATCCGTTGCACAGGGCTGTAGCTGTACGGATTAGCCTCCTCGTCCGGTGACCTGCTTCAGCACCACCCCTGTTAAGCCAACCTATTCTGTGATCCGCTTTCGCCATTTCAATTTCGTTGTCCCCTCGTGTCGCTCCTCTTCCACGTCTTCCGCATCCTGAGAACATCTACAGCTGCGCCTACAGCACTGGAAAGAGCGAGTAAGAGTGATAGAGGAGAATAGAAGAAGAGAGATAGAGAAGGCAGACTCTCTGTCGAACCTGCGAAATAACACGGTACTTCCACCTTCAGACTTTGCAACCTTTCTACCGGTGGCTTCGAGGACGGGACCAGAAGAAAGGGGAAAACCCAGACTTCGTCTTCGAAATAACCGAAATAACCTTTCTCCTGTGAGGATAATCGTGGAACGATAGACTTGGCACGAAATTCGCGAGGCCGGGAATTAAGTTGCTTCTTGTACGGCTTTGCGAATGGGATTTCGACAAATCGAAATCACCTTCGAGTAGCCAGGCCTTCGAACTGTCTCCGTGACTTTGTCGTCTGCCAAAATTGCGGCCAGGCGCTTTGTCGTCGGCTAAATCTAGCCGCACCGTGAAATTATACTGTCACGTTCACGCGATCCAATATTTTTATTTTTTTAATAAAGGAAAAATGAATTTGGAAAGTCACCTGTGCCAGTCCTTTGTGTTTGTCTATCATTGTTTTGCTTCTACTACATAAAATCGATTATTTTGTATTAAAACTTCGTTATATTGAAATATATCAGAGTAGATAAATTGGTAACTATAGCAAAATGACGCATGGCAGTTTTTAAATTTGATCTATTAAGTGTGAACTATTGTGGACCAGTCACGATAAAATGCTCGACGCAACTTGAATCTCAAAGAGCCAATTTCTGTCGTAACTTTGGGAAATTTTGATAGGAAAACTGATACAAAAATATCGCTCTATTAGTTCACGTTTTCATGACGCGCGTGTATCTACCTTTTATTTATCTAGATATCAAATTCTTCTCATGTACTAATAAAATATTTTCCATTTCGAATCCTATTTTTTCTCTTCGCTTTGTTTACATTCGAAAGTGACCATTCGCCATTGTAAATTCCAACGTGAAAGTACCAACAGTTAAAATAACAAGAGACGTAATCTCTGACTGGGAAACAAACCAATGTTTCAGCGGAATCAATTCTTCGACAAGACACGATCAGTCGTCACTGCACCTGCACGTACGTCAACAGTCGCGTTGCAACTGGAATTCACTTCTCGACTAAGAGTCCCGTAAGACTATAAAAGAGCCCGTAAAAATGTGGTACTTAAAGATAGCAGCTGGCTCGAGTATGCAGCGAAGATGATCACGAAAGCTATTTGGAATATACATAAGAAACAATTGTGAAGCAATACCTCTAGCGCCGATAACTTGAGCTATCTGATCTTCTTGCGTCGATAAGTCTTCCGACGACGGTCAAATTTACGTTCTCAAAGCTAGAATAATCCCCGTAGATTAGCATCTGATAATTCAGTTACAGCGTACTGAAACGGAACTTGTAGCCATAAAGATTCCTACGAATGGTCCTGGAACTTGCTTTCTTGGTTTTTAGGTACCAAATCAAACGCACTAAAAAATGGTAAAACATTATTGTTCCGTGTAATTTTCCATAGAAATACGTAAGAAAATTAGACATTCAGAAATAATTCGTTATTCTAGAATCAAGAAATTCAGGAACGATTTACTACATTTTTCATTATTACATTCGAAAATCTTTATATCGAGATTCGTATTTTGATAGTTGCATATAGTTATATGATCTAGTTATTAGAAAAATACGAATTCGCACAAATATTCGCAGTCTAGACATACGTAACTAATCTAACTTTCATTAATTTACAGTCCAATAAACTCTACATTAACAACCAAATATTCCAACTTGCATCGTTAAAAATTGTAAAGAAAATGTTTCTATATACATACGACCGTATTTCTTCGACCAAGCACGGGATATAAACGAGCGGAGTATCCAACGATGATCATCTTCGACTACACATAAACACGAAACACAGGTCGTTTCATCTCTGTCCGCGTTCTCGAAATCAGATTAAAGGTGGACCATCCGACGCCCACAGTCCGAACGATCCATTCCTCAAGTTGGAAGAACGCGTTTCGTCTCGTATTCGTGTACGAGACATCTTGATAGGATCACCAATTATTCTCGTGGCTGGAAGTGCGGAGTACGAGCCTGTCAATTATCTACCTGGGCAGTGAATCCATGAGAAACGATCGTTCGAGAAGAATCGTTACACACCATTGATAAACACCATTTATTCACAAACTGGTTAAACGAAAAGAAAAAGTATATGGAGTATGATTTATGATGGGCACGTGCGCTCGTGTAACCGAGTAATCCCTGTACCTGCCTTCAATTTATAAGTATTAGCACACTATTTGGTTTTCTATGTGATGTGATAATTTGTTTAAGTCACTAAGCAAGCGATTAATCGATCACGGTCCTATTACTGTAACTCTACTAAAGGAAAATAAATTTACTATGAATAATGTTTGTTCAATAATAAGGAAATGCATAATAATGCTAAGAATGAAACTTGTATATCTTTGTATTTTGCATGTTATGTATATTAGAATAACAATAGTCTATAGCACTAACGTTTATCTAATAATTAAAATAATCGTGTGATTTTCCCAAGTGACATTTTTGAAATAAATACCGTGAAGATCTCTGGAAAAATGGAATTAAAGTTTTATCGCATAAAACGGCATTTGTTATACATCTAACTTCACGAAAGGACAGGTGGATCTGATGAGCTGTGCACTAACTATCACTCTCTCTAAATTGCCAGGAATAAAACGGAAAAGAGTTACGTGAAAATTTTGCAGAAGATCGTGTCGTGTGACGGATTATATTTTTTAAACAAACGTTCCACCCTTTCGGGCTTGGTCGCTGCTCGTTTCCGATGCGAACTACTATCTTTCTTTTTTTCTTTGCAATTATGCGAATGGTACGTCGCAATGTACACACACACACAAACACACACACTCATACACACACACGCACACATCGTGCACGCGCGCGCATACGTACACATACACATAACACGATGTGTTTCGAGCGGATATATGAATCCTCCGTACTTTGCTTCGTACCTCGCTTCAACCCTCATGCATGTGTACATAAACTCGGCGCGGCTCGGGCTCAGCCGTGTATATTTTAGCGTCTGTGAATAATCAGCAATCAGCAGTAGCTGCGGCAATGGCGGCGGTAACAAATTGCACGTGTACACACACAAACTAGGCATGCAAATTCGAGAAGCGAGCGGAGACTTTGCCCGAATCCCAGCCTACGAGGATGTCCCTTTCGGGCTAACGAGTCATGAAACCGCCGCAGAGAATCGACGTATTGCTCTTCAGGGACCAGTCGAGAAATTCACCGATGAATGAGTTTACCTTCGCTACAATGCTATTTCCAAAGACGATCCAGTTTTACATTTGTCTTGTAAACCTCTATATATATTACAATTTTCACATTCCAAACCTTACATCTACGTAAAGAGTACATTTCAATTATCTCTTAATATCCAGAACGAACTCGAATAACAATTTTCGCAATAGTCAGTGTCGCTATGATTGTGTCAATAGAGTGTGAACGATTACTAATTAGAGAAAGAAATTTGCTTTCATACAAATCGTTAGTAAAAAAAAGTGGAAGACGAATAGTAAGGGTATATTACGTGACGTCGTTGCAAGTTCTCGTAGAAATCGGAGTAAACGGAGTAAAACGACACGCGGCAACGACCGACAAGGGGTTTCGTTCCGCGTTTTCAGTGAGAAATTACGATCGTTACCGATAATTAACGCGAAACGTAGTCTACGGGCTACGAGCATTGCATAACCTCGTATAACATAAACGAGATACCGCCGTGGCAATTATCGCTGCTTACGACTATTAATAACAGGATTTTCTTGGCAGCAACGCTCCAGGAAGATCCTTTCCTCCTCCTCCTTCCGGTTTCACAGAAGGGTGGCATCGACGGTTCTTGCCATCGGTGGTTAGAAAGTAGCTCTCCAAGCCACGATCCATTGTACGTTCCAGCCCAATTTGCCATGATTATTTTACACTCGGTGAAATTCATTTCGTCGGGTGGGTTTGCCCTTCGGTGGTCTTCCCTTCTCTTGGAACTGCATAATGGATGAGTCGAGTATGAATCGACCATCGAGACATAAATACTTCGTTGACACCCTTCTTCGTTCGTTAGGATTCACAATCCTTTTACTTCGATCGAGAAGTAAATAGTTAAACGAATGTTTCCGAGTTCCTTTTAAAAAATACTTTCTGTTCTGTGCGCTATAAGTTGTTTTGTTAGAGAGACAGTGCAGTTAGAGGTCAGAGTCGAGCTACTTAAGATATAGATCTTAGTGGGTTATGTTCGTTGTATCTTCATGTTGTAAAAGCTGAGAATATCGAGAAGCTTTACGAACAGTCATGTTACGTCTTAATAAAAATTAGCATTAAAACAATTAATGCATCCGACGAACGATATTTACAGAATTCTTCTTGCATTTGGAAAATATATTTGATTATATAAATATTTTCTTTATGTCAAACCACCGTCTTAACTTGAAAGGATGTCTGATAGAAAAGAAATTGGATTGGTCAATCGTAATAGCTAAGTTTCCGCTGTTCATCCTTTCTCTCCCGATCTTTTAGACACATTTTAAATCACCATTCCATCTCCAAACCATGGAAAAAGCGTATAATTCGTTTAAGCGTGGCGATCGAAGATCACAGGGCAGAAAAAGGTCGTAAAAATGGTGGAAAATTTGGAGGAAATTTCTAGGACAAGAACCGATGTAGATACATGCAGATACAACGTCGATAGGAGTTGCTTGTCAAGCTTCCCTTAAGCCGGCTGCAAGAGACAAACTCTCCAACGAAGATAAGCTCTTGCTCATAGTAATTGAACCGCAGTTGCTCTAATCTCGACTGGACGTGTTTCCAGCGAGAGTCGCAAGTGCAAAGTAACGAGAGTAGTTAAGGCAATATCGCGTATTCTGTGGAATCGTCGAATTACGGAGTACTCGGAAATACATTTTAACTAATTGAACGTCGGCGAACTTCTGCCAGCGAAACGGTGAAATCTGACGCGAGTATCGGATTCCTCTTCGTTTAAAAATCAATGATAGTCATCAAATGGTGGAAATATTTCGAGTATGTATGTATGTCGTTTAATACAAGAGAAAATGAAAGAGGAGGGCTATAATTGATGGTCTTTTTTTTTAGTGGAAAATGGAGGAGAAAGAAACAAAGGTCTGAGAATAACAATGACCACGAATTGAAAATAATTGTTTGTTGTAATTGTAATGTATAAATATGTTAAGTATTATATGGTAGATAAGATTTGCATAATGAAATATATAATATAGCAAGATAGAATGAACAATTACACGCAATAATCTATTTTATGTAATTCTAGCTTTAAAGGATAGAAAATTTTCACGTAAAATTTTATTTTGTAGAATTTCGCAAAAAACAAAAAAGAAAAAAACAACGAACAATGTCAGCAATCACTGTTATTACGCAAATATTAGAAATACAGGGAGTGTCTTAAGACGAAGGGTTGATGGAACGTCGCGCGACCAATCTGCGATATTGTCTATATTTTTCTGTCGTCTTATTCCCCTCCTGAGAGAGTAGAGAATAAAAAAAAAGTGTAAAACGGAGGGATGCAGAGTCATACTGCGACAAAATTGCCCTTCAGACTGAGCTTCATAACTGTGCGACAAGTTCGAACTAGCGAACAACGAAAATGAGAGTGCCTGACGTCTCGTACATCGCCATAATCCAGATGAAACCTGTAGGAATAAGAAATGAGAATATCTAGACAAAGAAATCACAACTACCATTTCGAGTCTATAGCACAAATATAAATTCGACTCTCCTTGCCTCTCTTTTTTTTTTTCTTTTTTTTTTGACGATGAATGTGTTTTCTTCGCCAATATTCTCACGTTTAATTCAGTTGAAAACAAGATATTTCTCATTTAACTCTCCTGCAGGTTGTTTAATCTTTTTCAACAAAATAATATTTTTGTATCGTAAATTTCTTAAGTTCGGATATTATTATTATTAAATTTAGAATAAAATGTGGATAATATTATACAATTAAAGTCGTATAAATCTAAAAGTTATTGTGTATTAAATTTCTACTCCTTGATATCGTTGTTTTCGTGTTATTCCTTTGCTTAAGATTTTTCGAAATATTACATATCGAAATTTTGTCTTAATTAAATTAATATTGAAATATTAAATCCTTGATTTGTTGAAACGAGATTTAAATATAAAAATTCGAGGACTTCAGCGTGGTTAAGGCATATTAGAGAGTGAAATTTCTCAACACATTTGAGTAAGAGAAATCGAAAGTAGAAATTACAATCTTAATCAACTTCAGTTAATAGACATCTGTTTCCGAAAGATTAATTTAACTAGCATATAGATCCTCTTCATATGTATTAAATTATAATGTGAAATTAAATATGTTTCGTCTGTTCCAGGTGAGTACTTATACGAAATCATCTCGTGGATGAAGTATGCGACTTCAGTGAGTGTTTTAAGAACGTACATATTTTAATTGGATTTACTTTATTTAGTTTGTAATTTAAAATAATAGAACAGTGGATAAACATTGTTTGAAAATGTAGAAGTGTATGTAGAAAGTGGAATATTACTATAGCCAGAACGCTAGTTACTATGAAGTATTTTCAGGAATTAGGAGATTTTCTAATATTAGCTCGCCACCAATCTCTTTACAGATGAGTAATTTGATTGCTATATCAGAAACTGTGATTTTGCTAATAGTGTCGTCATGTAGTATAAATAACGTGTATTACATATTGATATCCGCATTAAATTTAATCTCAGAGAACGTAGTTAATTTTTAATATTCACATGAAAGATTGAACGTGTGCCAGAAATGTGTACAGCGAAGATACAGTATTAATAACAAGGAAGATTAATAACATTAAGAATGATACTAATGAGATACTACAGTTTATCTGCTGAAAGCTGAAATGAGAGAAATATAATGACAAAGATATTTTGATTTTTATTAAATTAACATCTTATTCAATTTTAATAAACTTCTTCTAAGATATTTCAATACTTGTTTCAAAACATACTTTCTCATTCAACAATCATGCTATTCCTAACTCCCAATTCTACTCAATCGAATGAAATCAAAAAGTCAAATAGAGAGACCAAAATCGAAGAGACACGCGAATAACATCGAACAACAAAATCGAATACACAACGAATCGAAAGTGAACAGACACGTAAAAGGTATGGACGTTTTTCATCGACTTAACGAAGTCGTAAAATATAGTAGCTACAGCGTGTTCTCTAGTCCAAAGCTGAAGCACGAGAGAAAGAGAGAGTAGGGCGAACGTGTGTAGGAAATTGCCGAGCAAACAGAGACAAGAATGCACACGTGGTACAACGAACGTGTGTAGGAATCGTGGTTCATACGTGCGAATACACGCGTAGGTAGTGAGAATACGGAGAGCGGGTCAGAGGCAACCCGATGCATTATTCAACTCGGTCAACCCTAACTCACGCAAGACGCATCCTCATCCACCCTCGACCACATTTAGAATGAACCACGTTAACTACCAATCCGCGTGTACAAGTAAGCCTCAGGATGATAGTAAGCCACTCTCCGATCGCGTAGTACTCCGCTAGAGTTTAACGATACAAACAACTGCTTATCAAGAAGTTTCAGATTAGTCTACTTAGTGTCTTCAACTTAGTTTAACTCCACAGCCTTGATTTTTCAGCCTGAAAATTTCCGTGAGCGTGTGTTTGAAGGTTTGAATGATGCAATTTTATCTTGGTTTCTTTTATATGAAAATATTTGTTTTCTTGTTGAAAATTCGAAGTGTTCGTTCTTGTGGTTTGGTGGATTATTTACTAATATGTTATAAATTTAGTATTATATAAAAGATCTGTCTATTCAATTTCATCATTTGGTTACAATCATGCTTTTAATGTTCGAATAATTTTCATTTCACACCCAGCCACCCTGTAACCAATTTTGCCTTTTTTCTCCGCTAGAATAAACGAATAACGTGTACCTACATCGTAAAAATGTCGAAAATAAGGTCAGCCGGAATAAACATTTGTACAAACTTTTTTTGATCATTTCTATGCAGTGAGTTCACCCCTGAAGTAATACATTTTATGAAATGCTCTGTGTGCTCGCGATCTTAATTTTCCTCATAGCACAAGCTTGCTGCGTTCGCTTTAAAACCACCTTCACGAGATAGAAAGATACCGTGTTCCGCTGAACACAAGCGAACTTAACGTGTCACCTACAAGAAAGCTTCCTATATAAATTATCATAAATGTCCGCTTGTATTACGCGTTATTCGACTTTTTTCTTTTTCAAACTTTCAAGCAATGAAGAAGTAGAATTTAGTAATTGCTATAAAAATTATTTCCAGAGTGACTTGACTTGTTAAGATCAAGATCAAATTAGCTTCTTTCCGAAGATTAAATTCAACTAAAAATCACGTTTTTCTCTTTTACTCTCAAAGAACTTTATTCTTTCTACATTCACAACATAAATCAACATTTTATAATAATTCAACCATTTGATTAAAATATACTCTAGATCTGTAGGCTTCCTTCTTTTTAAAAAGTTTACTGTCTATAAGAAGTAAAAGATCGTCGCTGTTGTTTATCGTTCACACGGTCGAGCGCACGATAGTAAGGGTCGAGAAAAATCGGAAGGAACTGGAAATGTTGGAGACAAGGAGGAGCAGAGTCGCTTTTGGGGGAGTTTGAAAAGTCCTTTGCGAGTCGCGGTCTGATTCGAGAGTGGTCAGGCGAATCGAAATGGGTATTTGGTATTCTGACGAAGTAACTCCGGCCTCTTTCCTCTTTTCCGCTCATCGCACATGCACGCCAACTATCTTCCGATCGTTCAAGAGTTCCCCGTGTCTTTCGTCTCCGAAGCGAATAAATATTTGCGACAACGACCAGACCACGAAACTCTTCATACAGCAAAGGCCGAAATAGAATGACTCTGCCTACTCGACTGCGCTTTCGTTTGCTTCTGAAAAATAGAAAATGCTCGACTCGTTAATATTAAACTCTATACACACTGTATAACGAAATGTATTGCAAAAATGAGAATTGTGTACTTTAATGTCTTACTAGCCCTATTATCGAGTATAAAAATTGCATACGTGCTACTTATTTACGTTATTAAAAAAAAGTTAAATAAAATAAATTATTGTTTTGTCGGGGTATGTAAAATAATTCGACGTAATTCAAAATCCATTCCAAAATAAATAAAAAAAGGGAGAGTACAACAAGGAATAAAGAAAATTGATTGAATTTCAGCTTACCTCGATTCACAGCGCCTTATCATTCAATTTATACGTCGTAGAACTCGAATTCCTCAGTGACCAAGCTACAATTCCTCCCCGAGCACCAACAATCGATAATCGAGCCAAAGAATCGGAAGACTCGTCCCAGCGACTACATTGGGTAGTTTCCAGTTTTTAATTAGCGTTTCTTTACGTAATTCGAAAAGCAATTTCTTAGCAAGTTAACAAACAGGACGATGTCTAGCTCAAGTCTTTGGCGGAGACTTCGATTTGAAGCAACTCGCGGTAAACATTCGAGATGCTCCAACTTTCCACACGGTCCCCTTCGCGACTTAAGACGAGAAAGGAGTCGTTTTCATCCTTAGCCTTCTCCATTCTTCTTTCCTTATCTGTCTTTTCCTTCGTGAACTATCACAAGTTCGCGAGGGCTATCGATTTGATCGCATGGCGAATTCGTATCAAACGAACCGATTGCAGAAAACTTGTCGAGAGCCCGACGAAATCCTTCCTTACCTCTCTCTCTCTCTGTCTGTCTGTCTGTCTTTCTAGTGAACCACCCTCCAATTCTTGCAGCCCTCTCCGCAACCGTGTTCTCTTTTTCTGTATGCTACATCCCTCCTCCGTTTCTTTCCCGATTGTCCTGGTTTTATTCCAGGCCATTGCCCTCATCGTCCTTCCTAGCGAGACGCTACAGGGAATATAGTAAAAGCTACGAGGTATGAATCAAAAGACCTCAAAGGATTGAAAACACTCTTACGAAGATGCTGTTCAGTTTCGATCACCGGTTAGCCGAATCCGGAACGCCGAGAAATTGCTGTATTCTTCACGTCCCGTGGTAAATGGCCGCGGTTTGTCGATCGAACAGACACACTTTCTGTACACCCTGTCGCAATGGTAGTTTTGAAGTCTTTTTCTATCCTGCGAATCCTGTATTTGATGTTGTAACAGTTGTAGATTGTAGCAGTTTGGAAGATTTATTATATATCTGCCAATTGCTGTTAATATATCGAGTAGCTTTTCCAAAAAACTATTCGTTGTTTCAGTAATGAGACTTGTCGCGAAACGAAATCTTTAGAATTAATCAGGAACAACACTACTTTTAAACTTAGCATTTCTATGATATATAATCCTTCTTTAATCTCCTATCAAGTATAACGCAGAATATATCTACTGTAAAAGAGGTTATGAAATTTCCAAACGACTTAATGCTTCAAAGATAAGTTTAACTCTTTCGATGAATAATCGTAGGTTTAAAAAAGAAATTCGAACATCGCGCCTCTTGGCACTTTGTTTTTGCGAGATATCGGGCACGGACAAAGAAGTGCAAATTTCAGAACTTAGACGTCATTAAGCGAAGAGTGGCAGTCCCTCGAAAAGTTTTATCAGTTTATTCAGGGTAATCTCCTGACATTAAATTAATGAACGTCGTGGCTCTTGTTTTGTCACGTGGTTTTCTAAGAGCAAACAACTTCGGAGGCAAGGAAGCGGGCTCCATTTTACCCTAAGGATGAACATTTCCTGTGCCAACGCGTAATTTTGGAAGCAACAAGAAATGAGCTCCTTTATTTTACCCTTTAATTTACCTATAAATCTCGCAATACTACAAAACTTTACGAGGGTTCAACTGAATAATTGAATTATATAGGTAGTCAGTTGCTTTTAAATTGCCACTGTACCGTACATTGTTACGAGATAAATTAGACCTGCCGCCGACTTCTCTGTATAGTTCCTGCTTCTCCCTCCTTTCAAATTAGCAACCTTCATTCCACGCTTACGATTATGGGCATAAAATGTCACTTTCATTTGTCACCAGCTTAAAATCTAGGTTTATGGAACATGTACCATTCTATCGGATATAAAGTTTTTCATGATCTTATAATTCGTTAACGTTTTCAAAGGGTGTGTTAATTGAAAATTATTTGATTTTAAAACAGACACGGCACTTACTTTTTACTGTCCCTTTGATCTGTAGTTTCGCTGTTTTATATTGTAACTTGGTCCAATTCTTGGAAATTCTGCGTCTGCTTAATATTCGAGGACTAAGTTCTGATACCTGCAGCTATTTCACGTTTATTACTTTCTGACGGTAGATTACATTCGTACGTTATTATTATATCAGACTATATAAAAAATTCAAATACAAAAATCGTTATCGCTAGACTGCAGGTGTTTAAGTGTTTTAAAATATTCTTATAATATTATTCTATTGTTTTAGTAGAGACACGATTGAATCTTTTATGAATATTGAAACTTTGGTAATCGTCAGTTTTCTATATAGAAGATATTTTGGAAAACTTTCGATAGAGATAATTTGAAATAAAGAAAGGAAAGAAATTTTTCTCTCTTTGCAATGTAACGCTGATGATCCGGTCGTACTGGAAACGAGGTCATCGTTCTTCTTCTCGTCGATCGGATCATGGAGCACTAGTGAAATACAGCGAACACTAGATTGCCGTACAACGAGATCGTATACAAAATTCACGTAATCCTGTCGACTTTTAAGATAGCCTTTAAATCATTTATCTTCGTATCGTGCTTGATCGAACGATAAATATTTATTAATCATACTCGAAGAAACGTATCTACTTACGTACGATACCTTGCTGTGTACAAAAATTGCTGCTATATATTTCCGCTTGTCATATTAAAAATTGAAAGATCTTAGCATGCGTATTTTTATCTCAAAAAATTTAGTAGAATCATTTCATAATTATAGAAAAGCAGAACAATTTTTCACTAAATCGTCTCCTAAACTAGGATCGAACTTATTAGATATTACGTAGAACTCACGTATTACCCATTTGCATGCAGTTTTCTGACTGAAAACACAATAATATGCAAATGCGGTTCATTATATCGAAAAGAAACAAAGGACGCATCGACACAACTTTCCAACTGAAACTTTAGAGAATAGTTAGCGAGCTCGCATAAATTCGCACCTGAAATATTTTCTGGAAAAGGAGGAAGGAAGGTCTGGTGGCTCGATGGCTTTTGCACGTCCTTCAGAACCTCGGCCCGTGTTGCCGATAACATCCTAACATCCTTCAAATCCAACGAGGTGTACACACACGAAACACGCCTGAAAGCGGAACTCATCGACGTTGGTCGACACACACCGATGCACATCTCAAGCCCCGGTACCCATCCATCTTATACACGCGTCTCTGAAGAAGTTTTATTCTGTACGTTTCCAACCCTCTGGCCTATCTTCCTTTGCGCGCGATAACGTCAGCCTCCGCAACTGATTGTGAGAGAAGGATGTCGCCCCCTATACGGAATTTCCTTCTACGTTTCGTTCAGGATCATCCGAGACAACTTAAATCTTCGACATATTCCTCGTGAGTTCACATCGATGCCCTTTTATTACGTCGTACATCTTGTTATATCGTTTATTTTTTTCTTTTAAACCCTTTCCTCGATAGCGATAATTATTATGATATTTATGCATACGCCTAATCGTTCTAAGAACACTTCTTACAAACAAATGAAATATTTAGGTTATCATAATATCTTCATCTAAGTCAGTAAGGTGAGCTCTGCGTAATGTACTATTTCTTCTTTTTATATATTAAAATAACTATTTCTCCATTTATAGTTTTCAAAGCTTTGAAAAAGACGTCTCTTCTTCCCATTGAATAATTCAATTTTCTTTTTAACTCAAATAGAGAAGATAAGGGAATTTGGACGAGTTTCCCTCTGGGAATGATCGATGCAGAATGAATGTGCATGTATGGAAATGCTGGCTAGGAGTCGTCACTATTCTAGGAACGCTTTCATATTTACATATTCGTAGATTGCTTCAGTTAAGTCTGTGCACGATACAAAAGGACGATAGGATAATGGCTCTTACTGATGCATATGTAAATCAAAATCGAATTACCTCGCTGGATCTTCCCGAAGCATCTTTCGAAAAGATGACTTGTAGAGGAGTAAATAGGACAGAATCTGACGTTTAAATATTTATTAACTGTGACTATCTTTCACAGACTTCTTTATTTAAATACGCCACAAAGGCACTCGGCAATTTTGAAATACTTCTATCATGCGGGTTATTGAAAATTTAAATTTGAACGAAAGGAGAGAAAATCTGGCAAGAGAACATTCTATTTCCTAATATATTTATCGACAAAACATAAAAAAATAAAATAGAATAGAGTATAAAACTGGCTGAAAAATGAATGACACTACGCTTCGCTACGTTGAGAAAAGGATCACTTTTCTTCAATTTTCAGTGATTTCGCCTCATCTCGCTCGCTTTCCCTTTCATACGGAACAATCGTATAAATATCGGCACACCACCGATTCTTCGAAAGATCATCCTCCTTTCTTCGCCAGAAGTCGACATTGAAGAGCAAGTAGGATGAAAACAGAGCGTAGACAAGATTCTCAAAGCCTGCCTTCCTTGCTCTTTCTCTCTGGTAAACGAACTATTCCAGAGCCCCGCCTCTATTCCTTCCATTCTTTCCTTGACTGCATTTGTTCCTTATTAGATATTCCGTTTTATTGAACGAAGCCTAGAAGCCTTCCTTCCTGACGCCCTTTCTTGCATCCTTTTGCTTTGCTTCAGCTACATACGAGGATATATTCTTCTTCTGTCTTCTTCTTTGCTCTCTCCAAACCCTCTTTGGTTCCTTACTTTCCCTTCGATGCGAAACGCGCGGCTCCTCGTCCACGACATCATTTTATTCCGCGTCTCGAATTTCAAACGTTATTATTCACCCTTCCGCGAGCCCCTCCTGCGAATCTTAGATCTTTCTCGTAGAGCATTTCCGGTTAGGTGCGCACCCGGAAGCCATTCTTTCCTTCTTCTTCTCTTCTCTTCGATTCGATTCTTAGAAATGTTTCGCTCGGGCTATAGTCGTCGATTCCATTTCTTGTTCACGCGCGGGGGCGTCCCCGACAGGGAAATTTCTTTGTACATTCAATCGGGGATCAGAAGTGTATTTTGATGAGGAGACAAAGCCCGGGTTTTATCGTCACTCCGTGAGTTGAAGCGTGAGCGATCATGGATATAGTAACGTAATGCGATCTCTCCCGTCGTATCACTCGTATACTCGCATCGTAGTCTACATAGAAATTAATCTGTGTGAATATTATGTAGAACCTGTTTTATTTTACAAGTTAAATTACATTGTGTCTCTTATTTATGTCTACATTCGATTCTATAACGTAGAATGTGCATTTTTTATGCAGAGGCATGGTTAAGTAGCCTGTTAGAAATATTATTTTTAACATAAGAATATAAATTTTTAATTCGTAACGAAGAACTTAAGATAGAAATTAGTAGCTAAAGAAATGTAGTTTTACACTCACTATTCTATTATCGGATAATAAGGAAAAAAGGTAGAAAAGTATTTTTATTATTTTCGCGTGATCTATATTAACAGTACAGAAAAGTGAGTCACTTGCAAGGCAAATATTTGATATTTTTCCATATTAGATCAATCGAAAATTAAAAGCTTTCCCTTCGACGAAATAACGAAATTTTATCATTTTATCGATAGGAGGAGACTACGCGCAATACAACGTCAATCACAAAGGTGTAGAAATTAAAGCGTAATATCGTAACATTGGAAAGTATAGAGCGTCGTCACTTTTTGCTCGCGGAGAAGAAGGAAGGAAAACAAACGAGTTCTTCCTGTAATTCGAAACGATAGAACACTTTTAAAACGAAGTTACCGGCAACAATCTCCGATAAAATGTTTCTAAAGCTCTCTCGTTACTTAAGCTGTATAACGATATTGAGTGTCACTGGCATGTTCTATGCCCGTTCTCACGTAATAAAACAATTTCATTCACGTTCGAATGAAATACCGTGAACGGCCAAGAGACCGATGGTGGATCGATATCCGAATGATATTTTATACGTGAAAGCTTCCGAAGGTAGCGATAATAGTTGTTTCTAAACGTGTCAATGTTTTCGAATAATTTATTTGCGACTAAATAACGCACACATCACGATGAAATACATGTATCGGCGCTGACGATCAACAAACGAAACATTATTTATAACTTCTATTTATCTCCAACACAAAAGCATCTTCGCATTAAGACTATTTCGGCGATGTTAATTTGTATCTTTTAAAATCTTTCTTCCCACTAGCGAGTAACTCGTATAATTGCCATTTCGTTAAGACAATATGGTCAGTTTAAAGGTAACTAAAAGAAGTCAGAAAGTGAACAATCAATAGTCAACCTCTAAAACCTTCCAACTCATTAAACCCAAATGCTCAAATAATAAAACAAGAATTCGAAACTTGAATAATCAATATCAGTCAACCCTCCCAGATTCCTCAATCTCTTTTCCTCCCTTCAGCTTCGAGAATAACGAACGCAGCAATATCTGATCATCCTAAATTGGTCGTACCCTTTTCACGGTGCTCTTGATCCAGGCAATCGTCCTGAAGCCATCATCCAGGAATGACCCCAAGGAAGTCGTCCCTGTGTATCCTGTACGTTTTGTTCCTCTGTCCATTCCTTCAATTTCTTTTCTCGCTCGTCTCTGTTCACCTTCGATACGTATTCCTTCCTGGATTCCTTCTCCACTCACATCAGTCGTCAATCTTTCCTCCTGCATCTATCGTCTTTTCTTTTTCATTTTCTCTTACATTCTACGAGGCTCTGTCGCTTTTTCTTCACGTTTTCCCCCCTGGACCTTCGATTCCCGCGTTTCTCACCTGAACAGCCGATTATGTCAGTCGGAGTTAAAGCCACGTTTGTTTATCTGATCCCACGTTATAACTACAGACAGACAGGCTACCGGTGGCTGCTCCGGGCGCTACCTCTTGCGTATTCGAGCGAGACGAGCAGAGATAGAAGATAAGAAGAAACGAAAGAGAAAGAATGAGAACAGCGTGCTCCGTAATGTCGCTCGAGGCGAGGACGCCTCTCCTTCGGAAAACAGTTTAGTTACGATGAATGGAGCGAATGAATCACGCGAACCAATTAAGGATTACAGTAGAAGATAGAGAGAAAGCAAGAATCGAGGCTGCTTCTTCACGCCTGCTTAACCTTCGCTGGCTCCCACTTAATTGCAACTGCTAAATATACTTTCCTCCGATCGAACGTTCCGTAAATTTTCCTCGAACGCGTCCAACGAACGTTGAATCGCGAGTTAAGTCGACTTTCGTAATGCCCCGAGCAGTCAATTGAGTGTGTCGTGGCCATTGTGGGTCTGCGTGCAATAGCAGAGGACGATAGCTTCTATTTAGTCCTGCTTCGTGTTCACGGTATATAGTTAGGTTTATCTTTGCTAATTACAAAATGTAATTGTAGAACGTGAGTGTGGATAATATCTATTATCTATTATCTATTGGTAAAATCGATTGGTAGATGCAGATTTTGCTATTAAATGGAAAGAGAACTGTTCTAAACGCAGTATAATTATTCCTTTCGTTCGTTATTTATACCATACAATTACTTACTTATTTTTCCATAATTTGATATTTCGTAGTATTCCAATTTTCCTTCTCAAATTGTTGCAAATCTGTCATCTTGGTATCGTATTCAATCATCAAAATTGTGAGTCTATGCTGCATAGACTTACGATAAATTTAAACAAGGTGGGTGTTGCAGCAGTTCCGTTTATACGTCCAGAATCAATTTAGTTTATCTGTTAATCTGGCAGTTTATCTTCAACACGAAGCATTCGTCTATGTTTTTCCTCTGTTTTATCTCTAACGAGATCCACATGCCATGCATTATGACTTTAATACAGTGAAGCACCAAGCGTTTAAGCTTATTCGATAGCTATGTGATTTCAACAACATTTGTTTTCCGTTACAAGAATTTCGGCGAACAGGATGAATTTTATTCAAGATTTTTCAACGAAGAATGATATTCCGATCACGTTGTACTTTCATTTAAGAACGAATTACATACATATATAATCACATCACCGACTCTATGCTATCCTCCTCTAATAATCTGATCTAGGTAATCAAATTTAATTTTATACTCCACTTCTTTCGTAGCTGAAATAAGAACGGACCTAATCTACTGCTGTTGGTAGTGCTCGCGTTACGTCCTCGAGCGGGCGTCCTGGAGAAGAGGGTATTTGACGCGAGAAGCCGACACCTCTTCTTCCCCGGTCTTTTCCTACGGTGGCACTGGTGGCTCGCGCTCTCTTCTCTGGGGCGCGGAGTGCCGATTTAGGGGATGAAACACGGAAGTAGGTTCGCGTGTACGCTCACATAGGTACACACGCGTTCCTGTGTGTACGTAGATGGACAGGATAGGGCAACGAAGGGAGAAAGGGGTAACAATGCCAACGAGGACTACGAGCAGGACGAAAACGTCGACGACGACGACGACGACGACGATGTCAGCGACGGTCGTTGACGACGGCGCAATGTCGCCACGGTGTCGCACGCATGCGCCACGTAGAAGTAACAGCCGCGGACTCGGGTCGAACCGGGAAGCCAGTCAGTGTATTGCCAGCTCCTGAACCGCGAACGCTGAACTCGCACATTCCTATATAATCGCGAATCTAGCCCCTTACTGGCCACCGCACACAGTGTTCCGGTTTCCTCGCGACAGACTCGAACCATCGACTACGCCTCGAACTAACCCAAATCTCTCGACCCTCTGACAATATCATTCTTCTTTTACGATTCTCGTTGTGATTTCGTTCAATGTAGGAGAATCGAGATCAGTGGAGAAGAATAGTGCAGGACATTGGCGTGTACATGTGTTGTGTGCCTTCCAGCGGCAGGATACACCGGCTGTCTTTGGATATATGTAGCTACCTTCCCGTGGCACGGATTCCTGCGACTGCATTGCACAATCGGCCTGTAAATCGACAATCGTGTTTCGTATCGATAAATCGGTGCTTACTATGATGATGATCATTATTATGGTGATTTGAGAGTGTGTGCAGTGCTCGTGTGCAATGACACAGAGGGCAACCGCCGGTGTACTTATAGGATCTTAAATGTACCAATTAGGTGAGTGACGCATTCTAGCGGATCTTTCACTTTTTGAATCTCCTACGGAGACATGACTTCGTAGATTAAGTATTGTATGTTAGGCATGTATATACCAGTTATTACGAATATTTAACCTACTAATTGCGTGACTGTTTTTTGAGCATTTCTGAATTTACAAAGTTCCTATAGAAACATAGTTTCGTAGATTAACTATGCTGTGTTAGTACGTAGATATATTGAGTTGTTAGGATTTTGTTGGTAGTGTGTTTGTTACTTATGGTCAATCGCGCGCTCTTTCGGTGTTTCTTGCCTCCCCACCACGCCCAGAGTTTAAGCTCGTTCGTTGTCCCGAAAGTTCGAACTCGGCAAGTTGACAAGCGCTCGGTTTTTTTAATGCGAGACGTGATTGCTTTATCTCGCGTTCCAACTGCCGATTGATGGACAATTGGTGGGTGAAAATGGAGCGCTAAACTCGCGATTTCATTCAAAGGACATGCAATTACCTTTCATATACATAGGAACAGGAGAGAACGGAAGAGCACGTTTAACAGTAGCATTATTCATTAAGGTGTATGGTATTATGGTTGAAACTATAATGAGAGAAACGACAAACGTATGACTATACTTATTAATATTCAGATGTGAAACAACAGTTATATATATAATACACAATTTGTTAATTTCAATTTTGCAGTGAAGGTAGATACAGTAAAATCATCACATGATTTGGAACGAGTGAATTGTGTATTAAAAATACATTCAATTATATGAAAGATATCTTAATATCGTATAATTTTTTTCTCATGGTGTGAAATAGATATACATGCATTAGATGAATTAATTTTATAGGCATATGAAAATATAATGTGAATTTTCGTCCGTCAATTTTTTTTTAGGTTTCGTTGAATAGTCGATGATAGTTCGATTCTGTGAATATCCGAGTGTTCAAATTCTTCGAGAAATATGCATTTGTACTTTCTTAAATGTCTGATTGTCATTTCTAATTATACTCCTAATTATTGAAATTTCTAATTGTTGTAATTTTATATAATTAGTGGATGATTGCGTCATTTGTGTCATTTTGTGATACATTTCTTGAAAATATTCTCATTCTTAAAGAAAACATAACATAAGAATTACAAATTTATATTTCTCATAAATTTGAGCAAAATATCTGAAAAGTAAATATGAAAATAATAAATTATAAAATATGTGGTGACTTTTACGTTAAATTTTTTTAAATATTCGCATTAAATATACTTATTCTGAGCTGTTATCGGATATATTTGCACATATCAGGACGAAAACAAAAATTGATTCTTGTTCGTTCACGGACACGCTGTAAAGTAAATTTGTTTAGAAGCAAGTTCGCTGACGCTGGACATTCTTGACATTCGCGTTAGAAGAAACGTCGACCTGCTGAATGTTTAGTGAACAAGTTCGTAGAAGCTTCTTAGCGTGGTATTTTGCTCCGCGTGAAAGCTCATACGACGATGTGAAAATATTGAAAAGTCGGTAGTAAAGTTTGATTAGAATATTCTCAATAAAATAACGAAAACATTTTTCTTTATCTTCGTCACACTCTTCGAATTATTTTCGATTCCATCAATCAATGGGGTTTTCCTTTCAATTAAGTTTGATAAATTTTCATCCTAAAGTGTTAAGAATCTGTTCGTTTGTTGAGTGATTGAAATAAATAAGAATCAGATGTTGCTAAATCCAGAGAATAAAGTGAATGTCGTAATATTTTATCTAATATTGTTTTCACTACGTGAAACTAATATGACCATGGTCATGTTGAAACAGAATTCAATTTATAATTGATCATCATCGTATTTCAACTCAATACCCATGAATGCAGTGTTGTTGCTATTATTACGATATTGGAAACGCAAGCGTGTTTCATTCTTTTTCAACATGACTAACATTGAATAAATATCAAAAATTGGCATGTTATCAATGTGTGATGGTAATATTGAGGAAAGAACGTTGAAACATGAATTTCGTAAATGGGCAAACAATGCTACTACTTTTCCAATCGCGTTGTGCTGGAATTAATTAAAGAGTTATATTAATTGAGTATATGGCTTGCAAATGTACACATCAATGCAGATATGAAAACAATGTGTCACTATATAAAAATCATGTGTGTCTTCTGTTTTTAACGCGCTTTGTATCATTTTGATCCAATGTGTGTATTTTTCTCTAATCAAAATAATTTTTGGTTGGAGGAACACGTGAAAAAAGTTGTGCTTTTTTTAGAAATTAATTCATCACTGAAAAAGATTGAATTAATTAATAAATTTTAATTTTGAAAGAACGATGCGTTACAGGCGGGCGACCTATCGGTGGCATTTAAATGGAAACAAACGCGACGCGCGTTTTCGCTCTTCAAAACGACAGCACGTTCGGTTCGGCGTGCGGGTAGCGTGTCACACGTGCCGTTGGCAGCTACGAAAATAGTTGCGCGAAAAATAATGACCCGCGTTCAGCCACGCGAGCGCTGCGAAGTAGAAACGCGAAATTGAGCAGGATATGGTAATAGCGGCGAGGGCGTGTTAGCCTCCGGCCACACCATTAGGCTTCTTGTCACGTAGAAAAACTATACGCGACGCTAGAATTACTAATAAAATTCTATTGTTCCAAACTTTCGATCTTTGTAACCAGCAATCGTTTTTACTACACGTTCAATTTAGTCATAGACTTTTTTGTATATTTGTTCGTACTGTGAATGGCAAATGACCCTTTACTAACACTTTCGTTATTATTGATGTGTATCGCTTTAATTGCCTAACAATCAGTTTTTATCTTCGTTAAGTATATCTTTCGATCAAATTGTCCAATAAGGGAAACCTGTATGAAACCGTATACTTACAGTTCTGAGTCCATAATCTTTTAATTTATGAAACAAGCGGTGCAATTAAGATTGTATTTACTAAATACCTCCATAATGAAAGATCAAGACACTTAAAAACACAAGAAACTTGATTCACTGCAGTACGTGTGTTTTGTAATAAGCTTCCAGTGAAAAACGCTTGAATGTGGTAAAACGTAATTGCCAAGGGGCCGCCGGTTTTTTTTTTTATTTTAATTAATTATGGAGATAAGTATGATAGACGGTTTTGTACAGCTTTCTCCTAGTTGTGGACGAGAGTGTACATGTGGGAGTTGTAAAACGATTTCGTAATGAAACTTGTTAGAAGGTGAACGTTGACCGGGAGCGATACGGCGCGAATAAAGCCAGCGGGTGTTAGAATCGAAGAATGCATAAATATGTAGGCACACGCGGACTACATTTGCATGTCGATGCTATCGACGATGGCTGGGTCGACGACCGGCCAGTTAAGTATTTTTAATAGGCGGTCAGACCAAAGGAGAGCTTCGTTCTCGTATTCACTGATCCGTTCTATCAAGAGCAATTGATTGCCATGCTACCGAGAAGCTAATCGCAGTCATTTGTCGTTGTTCTCAACTTGTCCCGCCGTCAAATAGCATTCAATCGTCTTAAGACTATCGGATACGTCCAGTCTTCGTGAATCATCTGCAAGCATCCAAGCCTGTCTTCGAATCTCTGACCACTTTCTTCGCTAGATAAAGAACCGAGGTAGAAGTACGATTTTCGACCTTTCACCTCCAACGCTTCCTCCTCATTCTTTCCAAATGCCTGTTTGTAAATGCGCACGTCAATATCGAACAATATACATACATATCATTTCTTGTTAGGATGTCGTTTAAGGAATTATTAGTTACAACTATAGATAAGCCTAATAAGTGAAGAAACATCAATAGTAAATATAATGATGTAAATAACGTTCTATGAGCTGTTTTCTATGTATCGAGTGTCTTATTGGTAGTAAAAAGATTATTTAATTATTTTAAACAATAAATTAATTTATATTCACTGAATAAAGTAGACTTTCCAGCTGATTTGTTTGAAGCAGAAAGTTTAGAACCTGAATAAATAATTTCTCATAAATAACTTACGTTTAGATTTTCAAAGATATCTTCAATCGTACAATTAACACATTTAAAGTCCTAAGTAATAATTATTAACGGAGAGTGTAATATTTGATTTTGAGTTAACTGACCATCGACTATCCTATAATTTCGGAACAAATGCTTTCGCGCCCGCACGATTAACGCCGTATTCGAACGTACAAACAACAGGCATGATGTTAATTGATGCCAGGTCAATTACGTAGTTCGCAGACGTGTCATTAACTTATAGTCCCCTGTTGAATTGCATGTTTGGAGAATATTCTATTACGGATGAAATGACTTAACCTTGTCGCTTACACAATTAGCTGAGAGATTTTAATTTCTGATTTAACACGTTTTTCATCGAGGGGCTTGTAAAGCCTTCTGTTTCTTCTCATTGCGTGACTATTTACTTGAAAAATATAGACGTATTTTATTAGCTTTTTTGTAGTTTGAAACGCATATGAATGATCTGATGAAAGAATCGAATCTGATCGCATTTTCTATTAGAATACTATCTTCTCTTTCTTCTATAAATATCAATCAGTGTTTAATAAACCAGTCGTTCTAAAATGTAGTTAAAAAAGTTCTGTCTTTAATAGATTAGTATTTTAGAAATTAATTCATCATAATCAGAATATTCAGTTTTTTCTTCTCCATTTATCTTTATACGAGAATTAGACATAAACACGACAAAGAGTCACAAAAAACTCTCGACCTCAAAATATGCCAACATGAGTTTATGGTGTTACGCAAAAAGCATTGAAATTCCCGTAGCCAGTTAAATTATCGAGGCGCGTCGACAAAGATATTTCGTTGCTTAGTAAATATTCATTTCGAGAGCATCGATCGTGAATGTAATCGGGCAGCTTAGCGTTTGCTCCAGGTTCGAAACAGTGACCGACATTTTCTCTGTCCAAACTGCACAGAAGTTTCTAATAGTAAAAAAAGCTCACTTCTACTCTTTCAGATTAGAGGTTTAATGTAACAGTGCTATACTTCGTTCTCCTCTACAACCTTATACTCTAACTAATCACGACGAAAATATCTCGTTTTTCTTCCTTTAAACATCTTTTGTACTCAGAATTCATCGATGCAAAGCAATTTCTCAAGAAAGTGGGATACTTTACATCGGGGTTGTACAAAAATAAAAGGGTTAGAGGAAAGGTATCGATAGAGTCTCTCTGTCGAAGTGCACTGTTTCAAAGAAAAGAGAAGAGAGTAGGTGAAACGTAAAGTCGGAGGGTGAGCGTCAGACCGAGGGAAACGACGGTTGTAGGCTTGAGGACGACAGATGAAGGTGAGAAGAGGGACGTACGCAGCGGACAGTCGCGTTTAAAAATGCAATCAGGATAATAGCGTGCCTTGAAGAAGGAATTCCTCTTTATTTCTCTGTTTCCCCTCCTTAGTTGGACTCTATGTCTCCTTTCGAGGCCCTCCCTCTTCATCTCGCCGACTTACTTTGCTTCCGGCGCGTGTTTACTCACGAACAAAGTCCACGTTCCTCAGCTTTAATTTGTTAAAAGCACGAAAGACAGTAGCTGTGGAAATTGGAAGGGTGAGAGAAATCACGCGTGCAAATTTGAGAATTTTTATGGTGGTTACGAGAAATGTATATAGAAGCGTGGAAACATCGTATAATAGGATAAAAAAGCTTCAATGAACGTTGAATAACACTGAGAAGTATTTTCGATACGATTGAGGACTTAATCATTCTTTATAACGATAACTCTCCGTTGGCTCAAGTTTGAAAAGAATTTCACACAATTGTCACGAAATAAAGCTTGAACGAGTGGTACAGTTTTTACTAATCCTGAAACATTACTTTCTTGGCAAGTCGAACTTTCCATAGGAAGTTTTCTCAACAGGAAATAAACTTCTGTTATTTTCAAGTGGCATAAACTCTAACCGTGAACGTTTGCCCAAGGGAAACTATGTAACGATTACGCTGTGGGAGAAGTTGAAGAAATACCGAGCCTTAGATTACGATAATTTATGTTGAAACTATTCTTTAACATAATTCTCGTTAGGCAGAAAAAAAGTAACAGGAGAAGTGCAGCGATTGCAGTAAATATTAATGTTTTATTCCATCCATTGTAGTGCTTTCAACACAATACAGATTTAAAAAAAAGTTATACGTTAGAAATTAGAAAAAAATTAGATAAGAACCGTAAAAGAGGAATTTTTATCGAAAAGTTTTTGTATTTTGAATAGTATGATTAATAATCAATAGGACATTTATATAAATTCATATTTTTATAAAGATAAATAAGAAGTTAATGTTTATGTTAGATCGGTATATATCAAATGTCGTTTTATACAATAAATCTTCAGTTGCACGTTTTTTCAAAATATCGTATATTTATTCAAAAAAGTAACAGTTAATTTCCTTCTTCATATAGAGATTATAAAGCGCGAATCTTATGATTCGGCACACCGGCGGTCACCGCTTATGATTAACCGTAATCGTTACGATCACCGTAAGGGAGCGCATCGCGCGGTTTGAATTCGCGAAGACATGACAGCCGAACATGGCGGATACGATATTGCTATCGTCTACGTATTTAGTATTCTGATTCACAATGAATGTAGTTGAGAGAATTTGCGTGATTGATTTGTGTGAAGTGATAATGGAATACGTGAACGTGTATTTTAAGATATTAACGTTGTGAGTACAGGTTAGTTGAGTCGGAAAATGTAAATATAGATTGGAATCTGCGTGTTTTGGTTATGTTTAGAAATGTATTTAGGGTGTGAAATTTTTAAGAACTGTGATTGAAAGCTCTGATTGCAGTCTTGAGAGGTGTGATTGAGATGCGGGAGAATGGATTCGAGATCAATTCCCGAAAATAATTCTGAATAAACGAAGAAAATATTCTACACGAGGTACATTCAACATACAATATATAGTCACATTATATACATATATATTTAGGAAAAATCGAGCAAAACAGAATCTCACAATGCTTATAACACACGATTATCGAATATGTATACATTCTTTTTAGTGTAAAATAATTCTTGACGGTTTAGTAATTTGTTAATGATAACTCGAGTATTATGGCGCACCAACTTCAAAGAAACGACATTTCATACATTTGCATTAACCTACATACACATAATTAGCGACGTTACTGTAGTACTGAATACATGAATTCTTTTTACTATAAGATAGTAAATAATTCGTGAAGATTGTAATAATTTGATTATTCGTTTTTACGTTTAAATAATTAAGAAATTTAATTGAATTACATGTACATAATTGACGAATCTATTGTAACACTAAATTCTTTTTAATATGAAAGAATCCTCGAAAGTTTGAATAATTTGTTAAATAATAATTCAATTGTGTGTGGCGTATCAAATTCAAGCTTCAGGTAAACTACATTTTCTTCCTCAAAATCCGGTAAGCAGATCTTATTCTATACTCTCATTGATCGATATGGAGCGCGTCTTAAATTAGTCTGTAATATTGTAGGGGGTGATAAAGTTGATAGACATTATCGCGAACAGGGAGGTCGGATGTCATAGAGCCTATATGGCTGGGAGCAAAAGCCTTCCTATATTATTGTGTGTATCGTATACACACGTACACATATGCATACGCGTGTCACATGCACATGTACAATGTACACATATGCAAGGCGTATGCTGTCATACCGATATGCACACGTTCGCGCGCATGCTTTGGTGCATCGACGAATCCGCGCCGCGACGCGACGTTTACGCAGCAGCCCGCTCGACGTCGTGCGAGCTCACTGCTTTTGATTACATACATGTACGTGTGGGTGTATAGACGTAAGTGTACCATACACTGTACACTGTATAAGATGTGTATCAGTGGCTCTTCCACAACGCATCGTTTTTATTTTTATGGAATTATCCCGAGGAGTCCGCTAAAATACTGCTTATATCATTGTCTTTCTATAATCATATACAGTATAGAGTATTCATTTTAGTTGAAGCCCTTTTCTTTTCATTGGTGTGTATGATATGTGTATGATGTGTGTATGATGGTCTATGGAATTTTGAAAATTTAATGGTTCGATGGGTTGAATGAAATAATGGCAAATAATGATTAGTAGACTGCGGATTTTTATGCAAATTAATGTTTCCATAAACATAACTAAGGCAATGAAACCTACGTAGAAATTTGTTCCACCCGCTAAATATTATAATGAGTATTATTATATTTTGAATATTTTATATATCCTTGCGTTTCATATGTATTATGCACATTTTTGTACAATTAGATTTTTCATAAATGTATAAAACTGCCGCAGGCTAATAATTAAAAAAATGAAAGCTAAGCGTAGCAAATTAACACAAGTCAGTGGGTAGCAAATTAACACAAGTGGTGTCAGCATCACATTTTACGTATTTTCAAGTGGTGGGATGCAAGACATTAAATGTTTATGTGACTTTACAAAATGTAATAATAAATAATAATTATATACTAATACGTAATACCAACACGATGTAAGGTGAAAATTCACTAGGACATCAATTTTTCATTATTGTATAATCAAGAACTTTTCTAAAATTTAACTAAATTTCAAAATATAAAGTTTAGATTTCGACTTTGCTTTAAATCTGACAAATATTCCAAAGCCAGTAGAAGCTTTTTGATTCGTCCGTAGTATTTTTATTCGAATTATCTGTCTCTCATAGTCAGTCCGTCAAAGGAGTACAGCAAGTACATTAATTTCGGGACGACACCCCGAACGCAAACTTACACACATGTGCCTGTACACTCTGTCTGAATATGTACATATATATGTGTGTATGGTCTAGCGTATAGGTGGTCCGGGATGGTGACCACGACACGGTATATAGCTACGGCTAAACCCTGCTAAAGCTCGTAATGTATAGCCTAGCGCAACCCGTGCTACGCCCTCTGGCCAAACCCCACGATCCCTCTCTCTTCTCTTCTCTTCCTTCTTGTCTCTTTTACTCTCTTTTCCACGTACATAGTCTGTTTTTCTATTACTTTCAGTTCCTCGCCCGGAGTTTCGATGGCAACTAGAAACCACCCAGGACGATATTGAACTATCGCGTTGGATTTAACCAATCGTTCATTAATTACGTCGAATCGTTTCGATTTAGGTAGTTTAGCGTGGCATTATTGGTAGTTTAACCTAGTATTAACGCGTGAGAGTATGAATGTTATTTGAATGGAATGCAGAGAAGATGAGACTGGATGTTCCGCTGACGTGTTTGTGACTGTTGGAATTGCGGTAAAGGGTAACGTATGGATTAGGAGGGTTTGAAATAAAGACAGAAAGGAGAAAGGGTTTAAAAATGAAAATTGAACGAAGTATTATTGGTATTGGAATAGATATAGCTTTACGATCGTTATTAGTGCCTAACAAAATTGCTTTAGCTAAGTAGAATTTTAAGTATTAAGAAAGCATAATTTTAGATATTAAGTAGGTAAAATTTGTAATGTATTTAAATATTAGATACGTCGAATTTTTAGTATTATAGGATTTTTGATATAGGATTATTAAGTAGGTAGAATTTAGACATAGATAGGTCAATTTTTAAGTATTATGATTAAAATTTGTTAGTTTTGTGAATTTTTCAATAAATAAAACCATAAATGGCCTAATAATGGTTCTGATTAGCAGTTGATATCGAATAGGATGCAAGAAGATTATAGGTAATATGATAAATGAAAGATTAACGCTGCACCGGATGAAATATCATAACTGAACCAGGTTGAAAGTGCGGCTTACGATATCGTGATTCAGGCAGAGTAATGTACCGCTGATTAAATTATCAAAAGCGTTGAGGTTATTGGGGTGAAGGGTGGATAAGTCGTAGCCGCTGCGGATTCCGCTTTACCGATCGAGGGGGAACGGCCTTAGTTCAATTAAAAATTTATGAAGGGTTCCCCAGCTTCTGTAGTTTCATTATGTACCGATATTAATATTTCAAGGTTTATCTCAGAAGCATCGTGACATTCTCTTTCTCTTCATACCTTTCGTATATTTTTTTCTTCGTGACGCTTGCACTCCCATTCAGAAATATTCAGACACTAATATTTTGCTTCTGTATAAGATCGATAGATCAGGTAAATTTTCCAATGGTCTTTCGTATGAGACAATAATTCTTAAGCGGATAATTCTCTAACCAACCAAACATCATGAAATTAAAAGTAATTAAGAACAATTTAATTGGAACAAAACATTAAAAATTAAGAGATGCATAAACAAAGAAATTATTGTATATATCCGAAAGATTAAAAATTTGAGCGACGACTTCAATTATCTTGCTTGGTTTATGGGTTGTAATTTCTCCATGATTTTCCAAATTTAGTTAGGTTTTTGTAAGCATTCCAAAACTAATAGACGAAAATGTGTAAGGTATCTTCTAACATCTCAGAATTTTGTCCACGCCCAGGGTGGGCAGAAAAGAGACGACCATGGGGCATCCTCCTAAGGGAAGGTCCGAAAGTTCCCACTTTTCTAGGTGGGGTAATTCCACCTCCTCGATCCTCGGTGATTCAGTGCGTTCACGGGAACGGTCAGATAACGAGTGAGTCTTTAAAGCCTTCGTTCTGGCATCACAAATCACGTTAGGATTAAGGGCGGCGGCACCGTCGGAGGTGGCAACGCCGACTCCAATTACGCTCACCGACCCATAGTCGTTTCCTTCTCCTTCGTCCTGTTTTCTTAAACCTGAATTTATTGTTTATTCCCCGGCGCTTTCGTTCGGCCCCGGTGTTTCTCATGGGAGACACGGTTAATAAATCTTCGTCGTGTTCCGCGTCGAGTAGGAAAACAAGGTTCTTGTCTTGGTTCCCCGTGGCCTTTTCCTACGCGTCACTTCCGGTGAGATCTTCCTCCGTTTGGAATCAAGTCGTTGCGTTCCCCTGAAAACACTACATCTCAAATTAAAGAAAACACGGACTGCTAGGGACTACGATATTTTCAAAGCTGGATAGAGCCAATTAATGTAACGCGCTGGAAACTAATTACATGGGCTCCAGAGTGTCCTTGTTGTTGTGTCTTGTCTTGAATTCTTTTTTTTGTGATTGAGTCAATGGGGGATAAAGCGTTTAGTAAAATGTGAGCGGGTAAGTGGATTATAAGATGAATAGTTTCCTTAATCTTGCTGTTTGAGTAATGCGTATGGCGATTGTTCATTCATTCTAAATTTCTATATCTCGATATTCTATGTCCTTAAAATTCTATTATAAAAACATACAATTATGATAATTTAGAAATATAGAATACATCACGGTATTTATATATGGTACATACATATATAATCTTCATATCGAAACAATAATAAATTTGAAATTTAAGTATTTTTTAATTAAAATATTCTAAACCAATAACAACGAACAAAAACAATGATTTGTTTCGAAGTATCCGACTATATATGTGTATATATATATATACTTGATATAAACGTGATATATACGTATATAAACGTGATACTTGTTGTATATATATATTGTGTATCACGTTTCCCCAACGATTCAAGGAAAATCAACTCGGCATGAGTACTTTCGCGTTCTTTTTTCTTTTATATCGTCTGTCGTTTTTCTCGTCAACCAGTATGTACCAGACAGGCTTGCACTTCGTCGATGGCCCACGGGTAAACCGTACCAGATATTGTTTTAGGGCTGCAATCTGAGCATCAGCGGGGGATAAATCTACAGGGACGTTTTGTTTCAGCTTCTTCCACTATCTTTCTCCTTTTTTTTTTTTTTTTTTTTTAATACAATAACTCGGCGATGTTTTTTCTCCCTCTCTCATCTGGCTCTAGTATTTCTTTGTTTCCGATCCTCTCGTTTTTAACGGCATCATTTTATGGCGATACTAAATTTCGCTAGGTGCGTGAGACGAAACGATATCTAGCGGTTTCGAACAGAGTACAGTTTAAGAGTTCAATTTTCTATCGTAATTGCAAAATGCCTTTTGAGATTGCAAGGAAAACATTTGTGAGGTTTGCATCTATTTCGTACAAAACTTTCCGAAGTTAAGTTAGGGAACTGCGTGTACGACACGTATGATTCTTAATTCAAGTTCATCGTGTTCACTCTTTCAAACATTTTTTCCAAATTTCGCATGGTTACCTTGCATGCACGAAAAATCGTAATCGGTCAATCGCTTGTTTGATAATTTCAACGAATTAGCGCACCTTGTATGAAACCAAAAATTGTTCAAATGCTTATAAATAGGAGTATACGTGTACCGACGCTAGTGGCGGACTCATCACCAATCCCCCGCGTAGAGTAAATCGAGGGAAATCGGCGATCTCGTTTCCCCGTTCCCTCTTTCACCCCTATCTACTTTCTTTTTTTCCCATTTTGTTTCATTTTACCAGCGATCGAGCCGCGAGGAAGGGTAGCGCGAACGCGAACGGACGAGAGGTATTAAAACCGGTCTAATTGACACCGATAGGGAAATTTCGCTGTCCCAGTTACAATTGCCTCGACGTCCCATGTAATTGGCGTGGTCGTTTGAAAAAAAAAAACAGACAAAAAAAAATACCAACAACGAAGTTCCTGCAATCGGTCCGCGGCTACTTGATTTCTTTCATATTTTGTAATGATTTCAATTGATTGTGTCTCGAACACGTGTAGATTGGTTTGCGAAATGTTAGTTTCGATTCGCAATTATCGTACTAGTTTCAGTGCTTGATTTCGCGACATGAAATAAAAATTGTGTCATCGATTTAACCGCGCGCATGGAGACATTACAGTGCTTGTCGATTTGCGAATAAATAACTTTGTTACTTTGGAAAACGTGATGCCTCTATATAAACGCGTTACGTTACTGATGTCACTGTTATGCAAGGACTAAATTAATGTTTCGTAACAAAATAGAATTTAATGTTTCATGTAAGTGTAGAGATATACAAATACCCATTTTTCGTTTTCATAGGAATCCTTTAGGTTTTCAATTAACATTATGGAAAGTAATTATCTTTTTATCTTGAGAGATTTCCTATCTTTCTGATATCAGATACAAAAAATACAAACTTTCAACTTTTGATGAAAAATAAATTTCTTCTTTATCAGTCCAAATCTCTTTCACAACATTTATAATAAATTATTGGGTACTTGTAGGATATTTACACTTTTTATAAAGATTTACTCATACATATTTTGAAAAATCTGAAATATTCGTTTGTCTATTTTGTTATCAATTATTCTTCGTTCTCAAATAATATAATGTCCTAATTGAATTACTAAAATGAAAGAAAGAAGAAGGGGGGACGGTAAGAAACTAATCGGAAATAAAGTCGTGTTTAATACCTGGCAGTTGGTAAAGTGAAGAGCTCGCTAATCTTACTTTCGCCAGGAGTTAATTAGACAACGAGAAAAACGTGTTACGCAAGGTGTATTGGCAAGCAGCGAAAATTTGTTGCGGATTTGCATATTCACGGGGTGCGCACGTACTTACCCCAACGCGAAAACATTTACCTTCGGTCGTCTTTATTATTCCTGGCCGTTACGAAGCCTTCGAATCCGAAACTTTGCTCTTTCCAGACGAATAAGTTCCTGCCTTCTCCTGAAACTCTCATTATCGTGCAAATGGAAGTAAAACATTCGAGAAGTGCCGGTTCTTGTTTTTTCCCTCTTTTTATTACCGGTCAATAAATTCCTTCGAATTTCCTATTCTGTGTAACATCGTGAACGTGCTTGCCAGATTTGCAATATGTTATTTTGTTGAAAAAATATTAACAAACATTAATCAATGAAAAATTAATTTTACTTTTTACTGTTATTTTTACCATTTTTGCTATTGTTAATATCATTTTTATTATTTTTGTTACTTTTGTTATGATTTATAACTTATTATTATAATGTATTCAGAAGCTGCTTAGAAGGGTTGCTTTTCTTGGGATTTCGCTTTGACTGGCGAATGTCAACGATGATCGGGGACGATTTTATTCTTTCAATCCACCTTCCGAACTACCAGCCAAGTTCTCATTATTACAAAACTACTAATGATCCGTTTCAGACCATTCAATTTCTCTTTCTCTCTCTGCCGTCCATCACTCAGCCTCCTTTTGCGCCTTTTCCTCCAGTTATCTCTGTTACACTTAGGATAGTAAACCAAATTGAGTCGTTTTCTAACTTGTAATTGCGAGCACGAAATTAAGCTACTCGTTTGAAAGATTGTACCGATCTGTGATATGAAATACGTACAATCACTTCAATTACAATATATGAAAATATCAAGATCTATTACCATTCGTAAAAATAAATTTCTAACAGACGATTTAATTATAATTACCAAAATACCTAACCAATTCTTTAAGAAGATACAAATCCACTATTTATCTACCAATTTATCAACCTAGAAAGATCCACAATTTTATTCACAACAATCAAAAATTAAAAATCATTGTCTCCATTCCAACAACAGGTTAACAACTCTGGCCTTTTTCCTAAAAAAAGATAAAAGAAATCTTACTGAAATTCATCAAATTATTTGGAATGCGGCGTTCTAACATAAAGTTTCCCAGCTTTGTAACGTTTCCTGAAAACTGTAGAAACGACCAAGAGAGAGAAATGGAAAATCGTCTGCATGGACGAAGAGAGTGATATAGAGTGAGAGAGAAGCATTTGGGGGATGAGATATATAGGCATCGGCTAGCATCGGCGCGATACATAAATAACGATATCGGTGTTTTCACAAGCACACGCTCCGAAGCGTGTACAAGGGAGGTTACTCTAGCGTGGCGGCGGGCTGCGGTATATAACTCACCCCGTCGAGAGTCGTGTACGCTGAATAGAGTCACCGGGATCGATACCTATTGGCCTGTACGTAGATACAGCTCGCGGGACAGGAATTTTTCCGCTCCTTCCAATTTTAATCCTCGTCGTGCCACCGACATACACCAGACCCGTCCCGCCCGCGGAAATCGTTCCCGCTACGGTCATTCGTTTCCCTGTTTAAAATGATAGGATTGCTTCCTCATGTTTACTCGGTCGACGCCACGCGAGCCAACATTCAAGTTAACTGGACGTCCAGACTGTGTGTCTGCGGTCTCTCCTCGAGATGTTGTAGACAGTGAGTGAAAGATCGATCAATTAGAAGCCAAATATGTTTGGTTCTTGATCACAATTGGTGTCTCGTAGACAGATGATGGTGTGTTCCTTTGTTTGATTGTGTTTTATTAAAATGAATATAATAATAGACGAAATATTTTATTGAAGATGTCCGTATTGCTCCTCATTCTGGTATTTACAAGTTTCAAGTTTGAAACTAAAATGGTGGAAATTTAAAACACATTCTGAGTCAATGAAGCCTTTTTATTTTATATCTGCGAATGGAATCAGGAAGAGTTATTTTGTTCGACTACAACAGCGAATGTTACTGTATTTCCTTTGAACATACATTATGTGTTATATAACTATTCATACATAACAAAGTATTAAAAATTTCAATTTCACTGGTGGGTTTTTTATATGTACAAATAAAAATGTCCACTATTCAATAATTTCATCTTGTCAATATTCTTTCTGAGCTAAGCTCGATTGTACAAGATCAGTCAATTTTGTTGCTTATCACACTCTACGTTTACATACATTGTGAAAAGTATAGAAACACAGCGGCACCAACTTATTGGGCGACTTAAATCTATATAAATATATATGTATAACATTACACTTATGATACAATTTACGAGAAAACAATGATAATTATACAAACAAAGATGCACCAACTACTTCGGATTTATTCGGAATTATAAGAAATTAACGTTTTAAATGAATTTAAAAAGAATGAATAGAAGTAACAGAGAGTACATTCAACAATGTTGAAACGAAGTAACGATTCTCCAATCCATTTGAGCTTTCTTATCGTTTAAAACCTGGCCGCGATCAGAAGAATCGATCGAGGCAGTAGTCATGACGCCGTACACGAGATCGCGAAGCTACAAGCTCAAACCATTGCGCACCGAACCTAATTCCGCGCGGGATTTGCTAATCCAGGGTTGCAGAGTCGGTCATTATTTGGTGTCGCGTGATCCCGGGGGTAAAGCAGCACACGGGGCGTACACCGGACCACAGAACGCGCTGTATTTATCCCCCGATATATCACCCAAACCCCTAAACACCCTGGAAAAGCCCATCTGACCGAAACTGGTCGCGTATAAAGCGTCACGGTAGAAACCTACAGTAAAGTATTTAGCAGTGACGCGGAAATTCGAACGCGAACCCATTGTGAAAATGTCCTCTGTTTCCGTAAATCGAGCGCTATTTCCACGATCGTCCGATAAATAAGCATCCCAATAGCACAAATCGTACAATTTTTACGTTTAGAAAGCTACGAAATATTCTATAATATATGATCTATCTGTTTCACGCCAATAATACAGAAATATTAAATTTTTATATCTACGAAGTTATGAAATATTTTATAATAAATAGTTTATCCGTTTCGTTTCAACAATGCAGAGAGATATTAAATTTCTACTTCAAGAGATTAAATAGAAGAGATTCTTTTTAACCATTTGACGAAAAATGCAGAATTTACAATTGTTAGATACAAAGCTTTTGTAGGAAATAAATATTGATAATCGTATTATGTGCGTGTGCTACATTGTGAAATAGTTGTATGGTTTGATAAAAAAGAACAGATTACCGTAACAGTCGCTGAAACAGATTGAAGGAAAATTCAAATGGACTTTATTTAAACCAGATTTTCCAACATTCAACAATATTTTACCTAATGGTTTAAATATAATGGTAAAATATATGTCTATATAATAATTATGATCAAAATGGAACATAAAATGGATATATATATATATTTTTTACTCATTTTCATTATCAAGATTCATTTTCATGAATTTGATAGTTTAAGCATTCTAGCTTCTCGCACTTCCTCAAAATGACCCCATGCAGACGGTTAATGCTTCACGCTTGACACGATGACGCATTCCTTAATTATTAACGCAGTTCGACAGATGCGCGAACGACCAGTAGGGAACACGCGCGATTTGTTCCACATCTCGATGTATCGTTCAGCCACCGATACTTCTCGAAAATGTAACGCGCAACTCTAAGGGGAGAGTGATGCGAAATGCAATCGATCTCATCAGGATTGTACTACTTTCATGAATAATGCAGCATCTATATGTAGCGGCTCTTAGTTCTACTTGCAACAACTCCATTCGCAAGTGGAAAGCTGCGGATGTTCCTCGATAATCTGGTGGGCCAATCTAATCGGTAGCCTTCTGCACCAAATTTGATCTGTCTTGTCAGAAACTCCGTGAATAATCAATCAAGCGTCGCTTTAAATCCCCAACTTGTCCCACGTTATATGATTACATTCAGGATTTGTGCATCTGATGCATGATATTAATTAACACTTTCGCTGTTGAGGCGAACGGTGCGCCTTTACAGCGTGGTCCGTAATTCACAGTTCAAACGGGGTCAGGGAGATCGTATGGCTCGAAATAAGACGAAAATCAAGACTAACACAATTGCGTTGAAGGCTTCTGTTTCTTTTTTTTAGAAAATCAAGTTCGAGCATTTGTGAGATGCTTAATTTGGATGAATAGAGGCGATCTTTCCGCGCTATTAGACAATAGTCACATAATTTTGCTTTTTTAGTCTCGCTGTAATGTGTATTCAGAGGGGTTTGCCGTTGCGCCGGGAACATGGAAAATTAATAAAGTAAAAGCAGAAATGGTTGCCAAGGTAAGGAGTAAACCATGCCGCAACTAGATTCGAGCTTCGTGTGTAGAAGCTTCGTGTAATCTGGCCGAGTTATATTTGCATTTTTAGATAGCCGGATAACGTACGTAGAGCATGGCGCGGCATAATGCGCGGTTACCAGCGACACACGTTCGACGCCATTAAAATTTCCATGAAATTTGTGCGGTTCAGCGTTGGTTAAGTGAAATTCGATTCATTAATCATACACGACAACGTTCAATTAGAAGTCGGTGTACAGATATAGCTCTTTCAATATTTCAACCGAGTAAAGATTCTCTCGATTCCGGGGCTTAACGCCGATAGAAGGAAGCCGTGGCTCGATCAGAAAATGCTCGTGTTTAATCCACGCGCCGTATATGAATATGGAATGGAGGAATCGACGCGCGAGACGTGCGTCTTTTATCGAATTTCGCGCGCGCGTCTGTTCGCGTTACATTGCTAGTTTTCGAAACATTTTCTTCATCAATTCGCAAGAAATTTTCATTTTTGATATAATCAAACACTACAAGTGAGTCGCTTTAATTAATATCGTAACTATTACGACATTTACTTGCTATATTTATTGGAAAATTCGAATAAATTTTATTCCATTTAGTACTTTATATTATAATACGAATAGAATATCAGATTTATGAGAAAATAATTAGGAAATAAGAGATAGAGAAGCATTCAGTTCGTATATAACCGGGTGAGTAATAAGTACAACGAATATGAACGAAGAAGAAATTAAAACATTTATTACGTAATAGGCAAGATTTTGATTAAAATGTTAAATATATGAGTCATTTTCGATCTGAAGTCGCAAATGAAATTTAACGATATATACACGAGGTCAGGGTGATTAAGTAATGAAGCAGCATCATCGAGAGGGGCTGATGAATTTTTCAAGCGTTCTCGCAGCGGCAGGCTGCTCTACCCGGAAATAAAAATGCCATAAGTCGAAGTGAATCGATAAGACGACGAAAGAACGCCATTGGAGAGAAAGACAGAGCCCTGAGAGCAATGGAGGTGTAGGAGTCAAAGCGGCGAGGGAACAGAGGGCTATAACAAGAGAGAAAGAGCAAAAGCACACACAGTCGATGCAAGAAGCGCTTGCTACTAAAGAAATGAATTCGAAAAGGGGTTATCCACGCTCAACCAGTATCTATACCCGTAGCCTATCGATCTGAGCATTATTGCTGCAGGAAGTAGCGACCTCAAATTCAACCATCTGTGCCGAGAGAACACGATCATTCATATTTCATCGCGAGGTGGTTGCACCGTAGTTACCGGCACCGCTGCAACCCTGATACGTCTATGCACGCTTCCCTCTCGTAGAACACGACGAGTTTCTTCCTCGGTACACTTTTTATCATTAGCCAGACCCCACAGGCTGTCGTCAAGCGTTTACTCGGTCACAGCTGCGAGCATTCGCGTGCACGCACCCGTTTAGTTCCTTTCTTCCTACAGAGTCCTCGAAAATAGGTCGACCATTTCTGCGATTCTTCGTTTCACTGTTATGTCGCTATTCATAGTGATTCACAGAATCTTGTGTCGTGTAAATCTATAGAAATCTCATTAGATACTGATGCTTTTCTGGCTATTTTCTTTCTAAGTTTGTTTTTTAAATTCTCTTATCATACTTAAATGGATTAAATATACCAAACAGGCGTGAAAATTATAATTATCAATTTAATGACGAGGAGGTCATGCAAAGCGCGTGCATGTTTTACTGGCTCCTTGTATTCAAAGCAACTACTGCCCTAACCGTTACGGAAATTTGATCAACTTTCTGAAACAAGCCATCACTACGAGAGCCAGAATCACCGGTCCGCTAAGTGGACCAACAGAAACGAGGGGACAAGCCCGTAAATTTGATTAGTCTGCGAATGCGGTAGCGTCTGCACTTAGCAGCGCGTATCGAATATTCAGAATTGCAGAACGCGGCAGGAAACGAAAAACCTTTGGATTCTCCCGTGAGAAATCACAAAAACCAAACGAGAAGTCGGGGTCAATTAGACTCGTTCCATCGATTTCTTAGCCGTGACTTGCGTTAAGAGTTTCACTGAATCCCCTTCGATATTTCATTATTATCGAGGAAACCAGCCCCTGGAGGAGTTTCTGTTTATTTCATTTTATACAGGAAATTTCTGCTTCTCAATTTACACAGGCTCACGAAAGTATTTGAAACATGCAACTACCTATGAATATATTAAGTACGTTGTACTTCTACATTTTCAAATTTCACTAGCACTCTTACGAGATCGACTATCGTGGTTGCATTAGTAAAGTTTGAAACGAATCTGAAAATATATAGTATATAAATCGCAATATATTGGAAATAATTCAAAGGATACATTAAATTTTTAGATAAAAGGGTAGAAGTTCGATAAATGATTTATTTGCAATAATGGAAAAGCAAGTATCTTTGACATTTCTTTAAAGAAATATAAACGAACTTGTGAACGGTATTCTAGGATTCATTAACCCTTCGGTCTACTAACGCGGGTGAATCCTGGCAAACTAGACTAACGGTTTGTAGCAGATCAGCCTAACGGTAAACGGACCAGGGTAAAATGAGAGAAAGATATAACTATCGGACATTAAAGACACCGGAAAGGATAGGATACACGAAGAAGCAAAGGAAGGACTATGTAAAATAGAAAATGGAAGATAGAAGGAGAGTTTGGGAGGACCAGGGTAGGACAGAAACGCTAGAAAGGGAAAAAGAGGGTGGTCGACGTTACCATGGCGACCCTGTGAACCAAATGGACCCACACGCTGTCGAGGTATGCCTGGCTCGAGTGTGGAACGGTGAAGGAGGGAAAGAGGAAAGCGAGAGGACGCTGTCATCTCTACTACTACCATCAGCCTCGTTTCACCATTTTCTCGTAGCCGCCTTCACCCGCACAGCCTCTCTTCTCCTCGACGAAGGCGCGCAGCCAACGGAATTATGCTAAATCCTCGACGAGGAAAATTCGCGACACGACGTCGCGACGTGTACCTACCTCTACGTGCTGTATCGCCATCTCGAGAGAAATCTCGGAGAGCAAACCCCCTGTCTACCGTCCCCGACGACAGTTCGATCTAGATCGATCCGCAGGGAAACGTTTTCATTTCGTGTAGGCTGTGCACCAACTTGATACCGATCATCCAATCGAAATCCAGTCCCTTTTCGTAACGTTACGAAAGTTCATAGCGAAATTCAAGGAACATTTAACATTCTATTAGATAATATAAGCATTGTTCCTTTCAATGATCCTTTTTCCAGGAATTTTTTATTCTTTTCATCGGACGAGTTCCTTCAAGTAGATTCTATTTGAATTCCTTCGAATTCTTGAAATACTCCATTTCTCGTAATTAAGAGAATTTTATAAAACTTAAGACAAATGCGACAGTTCAATTCCTTTTGTCTGCTATTCTTTGATATACGAGAGATTCGTTAGCAACTTGAGAAAATAAGATTTCATTTATGAGATGCAGAATATTAATTATGTAACTGGATAATATCAATTTGACAGCTGTATAAAAAATCAAGGTCACCAGTTTTGTTTCTGAGCAGCTTGTTTCATAGAAATTTATAGCAGAAACGCTACGATACTTGTACCCAATAGAGAAATGACCTTGTTTACCAACTATTCCGTTTTGATTTGAAGAATGACGCGCTTAAAGGAGCGCTTTCCACGGGGCTTTACTTAAATCGACCAATGCAAATACACGGCGAACCTTTCGATACATATATATCCAGCAGTTATGTCACCCATGGGTGCCCTCTTTGCTTAAGCCTAAGCGTCGACTCACGTTCTTGCCCACGACACAGTATTAAAGATAACAAATCTTGAAATATGTCGCTGCCTCGAGATGGGGCTTGCGATAATACAAGGGGAATATCGTAAGCTTTCTACATTATTCGCGCGCGTATATACGTTCACGCGTGTGTCCATAGAGTATAATATATCATCTTCATCCGTCGTTCGCGCATACACGTGCACGTGTCCAAAGCATACGTAAACGTGTGCTGTGATTTCAAAGATTTTTTTGTCAGTTTTCACGCATACTTTACACCCTTTATAGGTATTAATACGAATATTTTTTGGTTCCATATAAGATACGATACTTGGTTTAAATCATCGAGTAAATGATCTTTTCTATTATTATTAAGCATCTGAAATTTTACGCGAAGTTCATTTCAGTCGTACAAGTATTCATAATATTTTTGTAAACAAAAAGCACGTAATTAGCACATAATATCATTTTAAATTGCAATCCACAAATTTGAAATACTTTAGAAAAAGTTTATTTATTCCTTGTCTACATAGGAAAATATGTATTGTATTCTACTTTGGATATTTTATATATCTGTATCAGGTCATCCAAAAAGATTCTTTCGTTTTATAAGGAAATAATGGATACACAACATTTTTCGTTTTATAGCGGTCGACCAATCCACCTCAGTTTTATATTATTTTATCAAATAGTAAAATAAATCGTATGATTCATTTTGTTCTATCAAAATAAAGATCACAACGTTCGACAGATTAAGTTTCATGTTTGTATAAAGATGCATCGTTGTAAAAGACGTATCTGTAAAAGAAAGACACTTTTCGGACAACGTAATATATATTATATACATTCTCTATACTTTTGTATCTTTAAATTTCGCATAAATATTTCTATAAAAATCTAATCGTTACGAAACTATGAACATCATAGGAAATCGAACAATGTGGAATGGACATCTAATTTAATCTGTAGATAACTGCTGAATGAAAAATGCAGGAAATGTATTTGAAGTCTTCTAAATCGAAAAATTCATTTGCGATAGATCTCTGTCTCGATTCACAGGGTAAAGGTCACTATATAGTAAAATAGAAGTCAGCAGCATGAAGAATCACGAAAGGAGAAAGATAAGAAAGACGTACGATGTCTGTGACGAGATATGCGTTTGTAAAACAGTTTTCCTCGACGCGACGGGTTGCTCAGTACATAGCTTCTCCGAGTAAACCAATCAGGTTGAATAACAATCCGTGCAAACACATCGAGCGTGTTTTCCGCGACGGGAGAAGCTTCCCTCGTTTCAGTTTGCGTTCGAATTTCTGCGATCCATGCCGGAATCTATTACTGTTTTCGCACTCCGTGAAATCGCGCATACTCTCCTGCTGATCCTACCTTACCAATTATCTTGATCGCATTATCGCGGGAATGCGGTTGAAAGTGAGGTGAAGTTATGGGAAAGCCGTACAAATCCGTGTACTTGAGACTCTAGATCGATAACTTTTTAATTGCAGAAATAAATTCTGCAATTGAAATTATATTTATCAAGTGACTTCGTAGTAAGCCTAGAATAACAAAAATCTAATTCGCAAGTTTAAAAATAGTATTCAAATTTACAATAAAAGAAACTCTCTTCTCCTTAAATTACCTAATTATTCATGTGTTTTGTAATAAATTTCCATTCAGAAACGCTTCGACATGGTGCAAAATAGTTGCCAAATAAAAACTGTAATGTATTACAAAAAGCTTAGAAGACGTGTGATTCATTTTTCTTTCTTTTCTATTTGGTAGAATTTTTACAATCAATTTTCATTGAGAATTGTAAGTAAATTATTTTGGCGTGGTACTGTAACTTGGAACGTGTGATTCATCTCGAGAAAAACGTGAACGGTTCGCTTTGAACAGATTAGAGCGTATAAAATAATCAATCGAGCGTGTATTTTTTTTACCCTCGATCTTTTTTTTCTGAAAAAGGCAAAAAGAAAAAAGAGAAAAAAGAACAAGAACTCGTAAATTATCTAAATGGAATATAACGTTACAGCTATAAACGATATCGTTGAACGAGGAGAAGCTGGATTAGAGTCTGCTTTATATACGGACACCATGCTCTTTACTAGCCTAGTCTTTTTTAGACGTTCGAGCCACTCGACCAGATTGTTTTAATGGGACTTCTAAGTGCTCCTACGGACCTTATCTGCATACAACCCCGCGGCCGGCCCACCCACGAAATTCCTTCCACGAACCGACTCAAAGAAAGTGTTATATCCCCTGTAAAGTCGACTCTCGTTTCTCAAAAATTGTCGGAAGAAAAAAGGGTACGGATCAGGAGACCCGGCCACACCCTTCGTCTATCAAGAAGGTTTTTATTCCGCTGTTAGGGAAAGGAAGGAATGCGACCTACCCTAACAAATTGGTGAAATAGACCATGTATGTATATAGCGTTCCGTTGCATATAACGGTGTTGGTCTAGAGACTGGGTAATAAAAATTGTTTACAATTGTGACAGTAAAGGGGTTGGCGCAAAAGATATATTTTCACTTCATTAAAAATACATTTCTCCTTCTCATTTTTCTATTATTACATATTATACAATGACATTCTCTTTTTAGATAAATGTATCATTCATTTGTCGACATTGCTTCTCTGTAAATCCTATTATTTTTACTTTTAATTGAAAAGTAAAAATGATTTATAATTGATCCAATGTATTATAAAGGCATCAAGTTAATTTCTACGCCTAATATTATTTCGTTCTGTTTGTCCTTTTTTCCCGATAATCGATACTCGGATAATCCGCGTTTTCATTAATCGACGCATCACTCTCGCGATGATTCCCCATGACTCTCGGCCCGCAAACACTCTCCAACTCCCCGCTTATTTTCAAAACAAGCCTGGATTAGCCGTTTCATCGGGTAAAACACAATCGACAAATCTGGAAGCGAATCACGGGGGAAGCAACGTGATGTCAGCTGGCCGCGTCAACGAGATGCGATGACGGCTGTCCACCCTCTTTTTGTCACGCTAATACGCATACCTGACAGGCCACAATACCTCACTTATTTCGTTACCAGTCACGTGTGCTCTGTCACACTCGATCTGAATGTTACCGATAATAGTATGCGAAGGAGAAAGCACATAACGTGAGAATGTGCTCTATCTCGTTACTACATGTTTACAAAAATACATATGTATGTACTTGCGAAAAAAACGTAAATAATAAACCTAAAAAATGATTAGGATCTCATTCACGTCTAAATTCATTCTATAACATATGTAACTAGAAAAAGTATTTCGCCACGATTGTATTTATTATATTTATTACACTAATAAATGAAGTCCGAGTATATTATATTTCATATCAATTATTAATATTTTAATATGAGTGTAAAAATTTGATATCATCTGCAATGTAGAACTTTATTAAAAAACAGTTCATTACAAAATAAGGGTATTCGAAAATACGTTTCATAATCGCTATATATGTACAATACAAGGAACGCTAGGTGGGCACATTTATGTTAGTATCTGTTAATTTTACGTATTTTTTAATGAACATTTCATAATGTGTACAACGGAACTCCCCGTGCAACTTGATATTATATCACGTAAAATTTTAACGATATCGTTCTAGGTTGAAATAAATCACAAATTCACATAGTTTGTATTTAGAGTTTTAGATTGTATTTAGTATTTTAGAGTTTTGGTATTTGGAACTTTCGTTTCGCGGCATTTCGGAATATTCGATTGAAAAGTTGTATTGGTTGAAACGCGGCACTCGAATTTCAAACTGGATACAGTTTTCAGTACAATCACAATCGCATCGAATGATTGTTGCTTTCCCAGCGCCAGTTAAAAAGTCAATTGCATCAAACGAGTACGCTATGCATTTTAACGGGAAGTTAGCTTTGATCGGAACCAACTTCGAGAATGACCCTTAACTTATTCGTAATCTGTATCGAACTCTTTGTTTAACGTCATCTACATTCCAGTTTAAATTGTGCTTTCTCTTTATACGTACAAATTTCTTACTAACTTGGTGAAAAGGATACTCTTTTTCGTTCTGCAGGAATTCTTGACAACAAATCTACCAAAGATAGTTGCAAAATTCTCTTTGGGTAATACTTTTTTTAGCACTAAAGAAATATTTTTGTGCAACCTACAAGTCTACATACAACAAAAAACACATACTTACCCATAATAGTATTGATCCATCTGTTTATACAGTACATTTTTAAATGACAAGAAACGAAGCACTTTAGAAACAATTTGTCAAAAATTCGCTATTTATTATTCAAGTTCACAAATTTCATTAAATTTGAATAAGACATTTTATTTGATATTTAAGACGAATTTATTACAACATTCAATATACAAATTCTATTTAGTATAAAATAGTTCTTGGTGATTTTAATAATTTGTTAATGATAATTTAGATATTTAGCACACCAAATCCAAACTTGAAAGAAACAACAATTGAATGATAAGAAACATTTTGTTTAAAAATACAAACAACTATCTCAATTAATTGATACAATAGCACAGTATATCGAAGGAATGTGATCCAGTGAAATCGATACGGACCAGATTATCGATAAAAAAAAAGATGGATGCAACGGGTGAAAATAGATTTCTTCGTGTCTACAAGAGATACACGCGAGCCGATGGAACCGAGCCGAATACCGTTCGTTGGATTTGCGCACGAGTGGATAATGGAAAACGCATTTTCGATGTATTGTCACCGATCTCTTCTTTTTTCATCGGTATCTTCGACACTATTGATTCTTGCTCCCGCTGGTTCGGCCAGGTAGGCATGCACAGGATGTCCCCGATGTTTAATGCACGCTCGTTCACATCGTTCGTCCTGGATTAAACGGCCTGACACAGCTATTTTTACAACGGGACACGAAACCGTACGTGTCGATGAATATCCAGCCAACGATGTTAATTCATGAATTAACCTTAATTGGGCTGAATCGATCACCTCGATACAATCAGAGAACAATTATATCTTCAGACTGCTATTCTTTGCTGATTATCATTCTGCTTTCTTCGCATTGTATATTGTTAGTGTATTTTTAGTATTATAAGTATTCAAACCTTTTGAAAAACTTTGGTCGACTTCTACAATAGTAAATTTATATGATATTAAGGTAATATGGAATTAGTAATTAAAAGTAACAGTTGTTACCCTTTTAGGAAATCACCAGACTATAAATTTGAATTAGCTATTGTAAAACGTAGCAACAAGATATTTTACTATTTATTATATGTACATATGTACTGTCACATACATTTGCTTTTTAAATATCACTGGTTAATATCAGAGGTCCATCTATCAATTTAAAAGACCCTTTAAAATTAGAAAATGAAAGAACGTGAAGAATCTGACATGGAAAATATTTGATTATTTTTGTATAATTAATCTGTCCATTACTTAATATGAGAAATTAGTTTTTTATTTTAATGGTCTAATTTACAGTTTACTAATAAAATATATATTTCTTAAATTACTTATTTAATTTATTACGTTATATAATCAAATATTCCAATCGCGTATAATATTAATTATCAATTCGGAAGATGACAAGAAAAATCCAATATGAACAATACAGAAATTAAAAAAAAAAGCATGGAGAAACGTGACGCAACTAATTGGCGTACAGCCATTTGAAATCTAAAGAACAGTCGCGTCGCGTCGTCCTATAAAATTGTTATCCGTGACAGTCACAGCGTCGAGTGATATACGATCGAACTGGAAATACTAGAGTTGTAGGTAATTCTATACAAGAGAAATTAATATTTCCCCGCGAGTCACACAATAACTGCGTGTTGCTCGTTACCGGCCGGAAAATTTAGAAACTTGCCTTTATATAGTGGAGCATGACCGTAGGGTGAACAATAGCGATTCGATAATGACTTACTTTTTCCGACCGAGTACAATCGCTAATTAAAGTAGCGAAACATATATACACGTATGTATGCATTCGGTTAACGAATTCAATTTATAAGTTTTAGAGTGCATGATTAAGCTTCAAATGAATGTCGAATTTAATGGAGCTCGGTTAAAAAAGCGGCCCCAGTTTGAGAAATTTGGCCGATTTTTGGCACGTGAAAATAAAATTCCTTTTTTCTTGGTACAAAATATCTGGTATATAATATAAAAAAGACTAGTTATAAATTTAACAAACGCATATTCCTAAATCTAAATATTTTCCAAAATTCAATTCTGAATCGCTTAAACGTAAGCATAAAAAAAGACATGTTTAACTGTACTGTGTTCATTTTAAATCATTACAAATCCTTGTTGATTGGTAAAATTGGAGCAAGATTGAAATGTGAGAATTCGAGGATCATAATAGAACAAAATTTCTTACGTATTAGATCACTACCTTCAATTACGAAATCAAAACAATCAACGGATTCCCGCCACTTAACTCGACCATTCAAGCCACGCTAACCGCTCGCAGTACAAACTTATCTCGACGAGAGCCGTGAGGGAGGTAAAAGACAACGTTGCGGTTAACGAGCGATCATTTACCAGGGTCACGCAGCCACTAGGCTTTGAGAAACGGAAAAAGACGAAGAAATTCGCGCGCTCGGGTTCGTTGGACAGATACGAGTGTCTTCGCGACTTCCCTCTTTTCCTCTTCAGTCTCTTCTCTCTACTGAAAAACGAGTGTTTATCAGGCCACATTTAGCGTAATCTCACCTCCTGAGGCACTCGCGTAATTAGGACCGCCTCCACCGGCGCGCTACACCCGCTACTCCACAAGCGTACACTCCCATTTATAAATATTTTCGTTTTCCTGATATAATTCCTTTAAATCGTCAACCAAACGATAAACCAATTATGATTTTGCATTCGTGCAAAGAAAGGCAAAAATTTATAAAAGCTTTTTCTATAGAAGTCGCAAGAACAACGTTTTCTTCTGTCTACTTTCTCGTATCCTGGTTGGACAAGTTTTGTATGAATTAGATGTGAAACGTTTACTGAAAATCTCATTGAAATTTAGATTTACGTTAAAAATTCTGTTGAGGTTGACTGATAGAGGAACGAGTGGATGCATTTGTAATAGAAAAATATATTGAAATAAATATAGCTATAAGTATAGTGTATGCTGATCCAAATCCTCATTCTTACAGTGTTACAATACAATAGAAGAAGGTGATAGAGAGCACGTTCATATATTTATAGCAAATGACATTATCAAAAAGTTATCCTTGGTGTGTAGTTCCAGCTGAAGGCTACAACAAACAGCAATAGCTACTTATAGCTCTTTTGTTTCTAGACCTTGTGATCCAAAAACAAAATTTATATTCAGAGGCACAATAATATGGACTTCCCCTTATTTTGAATTTTTTTCACTAAATTCTATTCTCTTCGTAACAGCGGTGTCCAGGTCACAGATATACAAAAGAAAAGGTGTAGAGTTTTTCTTGAAGTAATTATTTCAACAAATTCAAATAACACGAATGTCAGGATTGATGAAAGATCAAGAGACGTAGTTGATATAAAGGAAGGGGAATTTAAAATTATTACACGCGAAGGTAATATTTGCATTGTAAAGTTGAATAAATTAATTCTTTATTCGTCTTAAGGTTCTACGGTCTTTATCTGTCTTTGCATAAGTTTTAAATCAGATAATAATCGTTAAAGACTATAATAAGTCTCCCTAACCATTTCTAAGGTTAATCTTACTTTCTGTAAGTACCTAAGTCTTAATACTTATGAACAGGAGTGTACGTTTACGCGTTCTCTTTCCCTATCTTGCTTCGACTCTCACTAATTTCCAAATTCCTGCCCTTTATATTTCCACGTCCTTAGCACTGTATCCTCCATCTTTGTCTCGCAAAGGAAAAGCTCGCCTTGTTTCTCTTTTGCACGCGTTACTCCTGCCTGACTCTCTAATTTAGATTGGAGGTAAAAGTGGGGTGGCTCGTGAAGGGTGAGACTTTCTCTTAGAGAATTTCTCGGCTGTTCTTGGTGCTTCATCTTCCGTGGCCCGTTTCCCCAGCCTTCCTTTTATTTGTTTCTCGCCCTCTTTCTCAGCCTTCGTCCTTATCGCGCCTCCTTCACCGCCGCGAATAGATTACCCTTGACGCTTCATTTATTTGTCCGCGATAACCAGTAACCTATCTACAGGTGTAACGTTCGTTGATTGTCTCGTTTAATGGCTGTGCTACCTAGGATGTTTGCATAATTCACAATCAGCTCATAATAGAGAAATGTTAAACGACTGGCCATTTGTTCTAGGTACCGGAGAAATTATCACGAGACATTTAGCGCGGAATTATACAGTTTTAAGAAATCTAGGTAAGAATTGAATGGACTGATTAGCACCAACCCTTTTATTATGCCACTCTCTAAGTTAAATGTAAGAGCGAGATAGGTTTTAGCGACGTGTAGGACATTTTCGTATGCAGGTATTCAAGTTTTCTAAAAAATCATTTACATCATTATCCATCGGCTCACTTACATCTTCTAAGATATGGACCGTACGGAACAAAATTGTGTTATTGCATACAATACTATTGTTATAATACGTTATTACAATTAAGCATTTTGTCAGCCACCATTGTATTTATCATGACACCATAAACACTAGAAAAGACAGAGAATTTATTAAAATACCGGTAGATATACCAAATTCCGCAATATCCAGTAGCAAATAATTCGTCAAAAACCATCGAACAAACCGCAAGATCGCGGCGAAACCATGAACTCCAATCAAATGTCCATCCATCAAAGAAATATTTGAAATCGGCTAATCGAACCGCGGATAACGACAGGACGGTTCGTTTCTAATTGCAAAATAATAACCGCTATCGATAACGCATTATACAGAGAGCGCATTGAACGCGGTGCACGCTTTTATGTGTAGCTTGAAACGCGAGCAGATAATGCGTTCGTCTAACACGCGTCAGATCAGTCGGCGAACATTAACTGTTCCGGGGCCCGATTCGCGATAAGAACTTAGAAGCGCACGTGGCCACGGCGTCTGTCGTTTCAGGGTGGAACACGTGGCCCGTGTCGTCGAAACGAGGGAAATAGAAAAGACCAGAGCCAACATAGAATAGATGATAGTCGCTGTTATCGCGACATCGGCAATGCTGCAGGGCTACGCAGGATTATCGAGGGTCTGTGCTTCATTCGATTTACTCTAACGCAGTGCTCGGATCATCCGAACTATCATTTTCGATTTATCTTGAGAACCGTATGCATCAGCCCGCGTAAAAAAATTGAACCGAGGGAACGAATCGAACCAAAGTTCGTTTCAAATGTTATATCGCATGAATTTTCAAAGTAGAATACGGGACTCGGTGAGTCGCAAACTGGTTTTGGGTGGGTCGCATTAAATATGAGAGTTCATAAAAGTTGATATATGTACAGTATTGTTCGATACTCTTAATGAAAGACCATAAGAAAAATATACGATAAACAATTTTAAAATTCAATAATTCGGTCCTATGTTAAAATTGTTCTTCCATTTAGCTGTGGGATTAAATATATATTTTTGCATCGGAAATTATTTCTAGAAAGATACAAAATCATAATTCGGCTTGAAATACCATATGTTACGATAGAATACATCTTTAAAACAAAATAATCGCAGTATACCGATCGGAAACCCTTTATTTTAGAAAATTACGAAGACGATGTATCGCCATGAAACAATCTGTTTAGCTTGAGACCCGTAAATTAATGTCTCGCCCACGCTCATATGCCCATTGTGTACGAGTCCCTAAATCACACGTGAAAGCCCTCCGAAGAAGTTTGTCGGTAGAAGCAAACCGCATAGCGCGTTTCCAAGAAAGGTTACAGCAAATGTGCGATAAAAAGAATACAATATAACGAGCAAAAAGGAAATTCTGTATAAGGAATCGAAATAAGAAAGAACTCAATTTAGAAATGATTAATTATCTAAATAACTAACTAATCAAATAATTAACTAATTGACTAAATAAGAAAGAAAAGGATTTGCAACGTTCTAAGAAAAATTTCAGTATTCGTTTATACTGAGAAATTCTATATCAACGACTCTTTCATACCTGAAAAGTAAAGAAATTTGTTAAGATTAAAATAAACATTATTATACTTGAAATGATTAAAAAAACGCAATAGGGTTAATAATTGCTGAAACATAATTGTTCTTAAAATTTTCAAAAAATTCACTTCTAGAAGTGTTAACCAACTTTCGTTCCTCACATTTTTCGAGAACTTGTCTCCATTTGTTACCATCTCCTCTTCCGACAAACCACAAAGACACTCGTCCTCAGAAACCGTGACGGGGCGATTCGTTGGTGTTCCTGTTACATCGAAAACCGACCCTCCACCACGTTTCGTAGCCTTAAACATGATAGATACGTTTTGTCTCAGGGAAATCCTCAGCAGACAGACGCCTAGACGCGACTGGTTTTACGAGTTCCGAGATGGATTTAAATAAGAAGCTTCGTTCGGTCTTGTTTGACGAGTGGAATCGTAGCTGGCAGCCGGCTGGCCTGAATAATTACCGAAAAATGCGTTAATTGTCCCGGAGGCCCCCGTATCTGCTACGCACGATCTACGAGAGGCCATTTTTAATGGGCATTCCTGCAGAATGTTGTTCTTCAAATGAGACGGCTCTAACAAGCCTCTTTGGGGCCGAGAGTGAATCCGTTCAATGTTCTACTCGAGCGTGTATGTGTGTGTAATGTGAATTTATAGCGCTGTAATGGAACGCTCTGACATTGGTTTCCGCGAAAAGTGCGCAGTTAGTTTCGTTTTAATCCTTCCGTTTAATTTTATTTTACTTCATTTTATTGTTAACGGAGTAGTTGCTATTGGCGCACATGGTGCGTTAAATTAGTGATTGTTTATAACGTAATTAATGTAATTACATTTCTATTTTTGCGTATTCGGACAAAGTGGTTTAGAAATTAAGAGAGGAAGATGAGTTGATATAACTGTGCTCAAAAGTCTTAAAACAATTGTCATATTAACTCGAAAATTGCAGAACATTAAGCGAACTAATTAAGTTAAAACCAATAGTATTATATAGCTCAAAAAAATCATTTAATTTCTACTAAATATCGAATGTTTCCAATGCGAAAAAGGCAACTTTCCAATGACCTCTTTGAGGAAGTAGGGAAAATGTCAATTCGAATCTAAAAATACGAGCTCGTAATTCAACATACAGTGCCGGACGAAAGTATTCGTACACCTTTGAGAGTAGAATAGCTTTTTAAAATTGGATCAAACGACTTGAACTTTTTTGAGAGATTGGGGGACTAATTGACTACATGACGTGTAAAAAGTTTTGGAGGAATGTAATCGATCGGAATCGCGAAGAAGAAAAGTAAGGGTCACTTTTTACATTTTTAACTGGATTTGTAATGAAAATTTAAACAACGCATTTGCAAAAGCAAGCAACAGGCGTTGAAAGATGGACAAAAATGTAAATTTATTACAGTTATAGGCTAAAAATCGTAGAAAACTGCGATTTTCGTCAATTTTAGGCGTTTGTAACACAATTACATAGCTGACGTAACTGTTCAATATATGTTGTTTAAATTTTCATTACAGACCCAGATGAAAAAGTTGCAGAAGCAATTTTTCTTTTTTTCTTTGCATTCCCCATCAGTTACATTTTTTTCAAAATTCTTCTGCACTTCATCTATTCAACTAATCCTCTTAACCTCTCACAAAAAATTCGAGTTGTTTGGTACAATTTGAAAAAAGTTATTCTGTTCTCAAAGGTATACGAATACCTTTGTTCGGTAACGTATGTAGTTATTACTTATACATTTCTGTTGGAACAGTTTGTATCGTATGACAGCTCTACCTGTCATGAATTAAACGATTCCTCGCATTAAACTGTTTTCATGACTGGTTACTTATAATGCTACAGCATCGAAGAATGCGAATCACATGTGAACCGAGTTGCAGTACAAGGAACACGTGCAGAGCATAATGTGTCGTTATGTCGGCACTCCTCGTCCGGTTCTCTCAGGATGTAAAAGCATAAACGGGGCTTGGTAGCTGTGCCACGCGGAGTCCACGAACGATTGGCTACAAGTTTACGACCGCGGGTCGTCGTGTTGTCGTTAACCGTGCCGCTGTTATTAGACAATATGTCCTGATGCAACGCAGTATTGCCGACATATGCAGCTACACATACTAAGAGTAATGAAACGTATCAAATTTAATGTTTCATTTGTTTCCTGCCAATACAAACGCATTCGTGTACTTGCAAATTTAGGAGTTTTCTTACAAATGTACATTTCTATGACAAGATACTAGATATAAATGATAGACGTTTGAAGATTTGATATTTAAAACTTTTGTAAAATTGTTGATGTAAAAATGGCTAAAGGATAGTATCAATACTGTATAAATTTTCTTCTACAAAATGAATTCAAACCAAATCTTCTCGTATGATGGAAGCTTCTATTAGATAAGAAGAACAATAAACCAAACTTTGAATTAAAATTCAATAGATATAAATAAGTTTAAAGATTTGATATTTAAAACTTTTGTAAAACTGTTAATGTAAAAATGGCTAAAGAATAGGATCAATACTGTATAAATCTTTTTCTACAAAATGAATTCAAACGAAATCTTCTCGCATGATGGAAGCTTCTATTAGATACGAAGAACAATAAACTAAACTTTGAATTAAAATTCAATCGAAATATCAAATACTCGACGGTACTACAATAAATTATCATTTGAAATAACGTACACGACTTCAAGCAGAGCGACTGCCGGATAGTAACGTCATTACACTTGGAATTAACGTCAAAGTTAACAGGCCGCGAGCCCATGAACAATAAACGTACCGAGCTAAAAGCAACTCCAGCTGCATTCTCCTCCTCGATGCGTTTCGAGTTCGATACGGAGAACGATCTGAGGGAGCTTCAGGCATGGCTTCTCCTAATTGACTCCAATTGTTCCATTAAAAATGAAGGCATATTCGAGCGGTGGCCCTCTGCTGCGAATATTTCATCAGCAGAGTTTTGGTTTCATGCGAACATGATTTTTATTGGTTAATCCATTCGTGCTAAACTAAAATATGACTGGTTATATAATAGAATCGAGTGAAATACTGTTAATCCTTAATGAAAAAGTGTCTTCAATAATAAACCGATGTCCTTAAATGAAAAATAAGAGAAACTTCAACCGCGTTCTAACTAGTGTCACCTCCTATAAATACAGAGCCGCGTGTTTCTCAGGGACATCCCCAGCTTCCATTTTCTTATTTCTCCCGCCAAAAATACTATATTGCTCAAAATTTGCACTGCAACCAAGGCGACGAAGGATGTACGAACGATGATGAATCTCTCGTAGCTTCGAATCTTTTCAACCTCAGTTCCAAGACGTGCATCTGTCTCTTTCTCTCTTTCCGTTTGCGACCACCCACGTATTTCTAGACGCGACGGGAAGCCTGCATTCTCGTGGAAACACATGGTAATTCCAGACCAGGATAAAAAGAAGAAGGAAAGACGAAGTGGAGAAATGGAACGAGCGAGAGACGACGCTTCACGCGATTGAAGTTCATATCATGATTCCACTCTCGCGTGGTTATCGCGGTCGGACAATGCGGAAGGTGGTAGCTTGAGGCGTGCTTGCACGGACGGTGGAACAATTAAGACTAATTGCAATGTCGTACTACGATCAGACATTTTAATAACGCAGCCAGGGAATATTAAATCCGCGTACGGTCCGGCTTTGGTTCTGATTCGTTCGGTCACCATCGAGAGAAAATTGCGTCGAAGCGAACCCGAGAACGAGCGATTTCCTTTGTCCCCGCGTGCTCTCTTAATTTTTAAATAGTCGAGAAATTACGCGTTCGTGTCGAGCCACGGTTCTCTTGAGAAGACCTCGCAAAAATAATTTCAAACTTGTCTTAAGCGTTTAAAGTGTTGGCTTCTATTGACGCACACCGTACGTCCATGTGATTTATTCAAGTAATACTACTTTGGACGATTTCTATAAAATTCATTACGCGGTTATAAAAGTAGTAGCCTGTATGTGAGGATAATTATTAATTTCTTATCAATCCTTCATCGATCAAATGTTTAATTCGTCTGCCCTTGTTTCATATACCAATATAAGTTTGACTTATAATACAATAAACCGTATTATAACTGTTAAATTTTCTCTGCCATTCATCAACTTTCTAACCAAACTCGTACTTGCATCCCCAAGAACATAGTAATCCGCGAAGACTTACTATCTTACTATCACTTACTATCTTACTATCAACATATATCACTCTTACAACTGCTTTTAAAACATAAAAACCTGGATTTCGAGCTTTTCAACGTAAAGCTTGCTAACCTAAAAGTACGACGTATTCCACGTACTACGCAAGCTTCCTAACCTAGAACGTCAATCATCAACATCAGCGTTCTCTTACTGAATACCAATATCAATTGGCAAATTTTAAAATATAAAAACCTGGATCTCAAGCTTTTCAACGTAAAGCTTGCTAACCTAAAAGTACGACGTATCCCACGTACTACACAAGCTTCCTAACCTAGAACGTCAATCATCAACATCAGCGTTCTCTTACTGAATACCAATATCAATCGGCAAATTTTAAAACATAAAAACCTGGATCTCAAGCTTTTCAACGTAAAGCTTGCTAACCTAAAAGTACGACGTATTCCACGTACTACACAAGTTTCCTAACCTAGAACGTCAATCATCAACATCAGCGTTCTCTTACTGAATACCAATATCAATTGGCAAATTTTAAAACATAAAAACCTGGATCTCAAGCTTTTCAACGTAAAGCTTGCTAACCTAAAAGTACGACGTATTCCACGTACTACACAAGTTTCCTAACCTAGAACGTCAATCATCAACATCAGCGTTCTCTTACTGAATACCAATATCAATCGGCAAATTTTCGTCGGTGTCGATTTCAAAGAAATGTATCGTGGCTGCAAAAGGAGTATAACTGACAGCAGGTTGTAATATCAAAAAACGTAAGATTTTCAACGGCGAGTTTTCTCTGGACGTTGGGATCCATGGCGTTTGCCCGGGAGAAGGAGTCCAGCCGGATGGAATATTGGAAACTTTATTCCCGGCTGTCAGGAGGAAGATAGAGGGACGGGAGGGTGAATAAGAGAGGGAAAGAGAGAAGAGGGCCGGATGGCAGCGGCTGTAAACCATGCATCCCGTTTTCCCATTCAATAAGGGGGATGCGCAATGATTTAGGCGAGCCGGCCAGCCGAAAAAGGTGCAATAAATAGGAAAAGCTTACGTGCTCGGAATTCGCTTGTACCTTCGACGAGCACGTCGATTTCGAAGGGACGAATCACCGAGAAAGATTCTCGAGAGCGAATCGTGCACTGGGTGAACAGGGGAGGAAAACGAAAGAGGAGGAAGAGGGTCGAGTTCGGATTCCTAGTGATGGAATCAAGTTCGATATGTACACTTCCGTTCGTAGGTATTGTATTAGGGCACTTTTTGGTTTCGAATAAGACACGATACGTAATACGTATTACACGGCACACGAATTTCATATATTTTCTGTGAGTGTCATAATATATTGAAATATAGCATTAGCGTAATATTTCATTCGTGTGAAATATTATATTCTCTGTCAATGTTGTCTAAATATTCGTGTAGGAAATTTTTTGATCGGTGTTTTGATCGGAATTTATGTTATTTTAATCATTCTGAAAAATTTAATAACGCGAGTCACCGATGGCCACCGCAACAGTTAACATATTGAATCATAAAACAATAATTAACTGATCACAATTTTGCTTTTTATACGTAACGTCGTATTCGAATAATTCACTGCTAAGCAAATACATATACGTTTTATAATTCTTACATATGTACATATCCAATTGGTTGAAATTCATTTTAGTATTAATGAAATTTTAATTTTATAATATACATAACACATAATGTACATTCGTGAAAATTTTCTAAATGTTGAGATATCTCATGAGTCGCTATAAAGAATTTGAATTCTTGAGTCCATCACTACCTTTTATGGAATAGATTTTCTTTGGAGATGGGGGTGGGGTTGAAACGAAGGGTGGCCATTTTCGATTGGACCAAGTCGTCTGAAAATACGGCACCAGAATGGGGCGGCATAATTCCGGCTTGATAAAGCACGGATGATCGCCGAAAAAGATCCCCTTTCTCTTTTACGCTTATGTTTCACGTACATACGTACGTATAAAGGGAAAAAGGAGCAGGCTGTTATCGCGGCATTATCTGGCCTGGAAATCGACACTGGCTTATTGGCGACGCGATTTGAATGCATCACGGCACGCGGCTGTGCTTTTGCGTGCTGCGTCCATGTTGATTGAAAAGCATACATGGACCGCATGACGAACCGAGGAACTCGTTAGGATTACTGGCTCGATTCATCGAAAGAAAAACTGTGAATGCTACAGAGAATACTTCGATACTTTCCTGTTTTATGCTGATAGGAGATTTGGGGAGGTTTTGAACTAGAGCAAAATGGATTATCATCTGGAAATCTTTAAGAATTTACACTGGAACTATTATGAAATTCACCAAAATGTTTGGAATTTCTAAGAAGATTAATATACACTTTTATTCAGATCGGATTTTTATTATAAAATATACTTTTTCATTTTCATCGAGTCAATTGTAAACGTATTTATTTATGCGAAGTACATTTGAGAATGGAATAGTCTTTGTTCGTTGAATAAAACAAGTACCGAGTCTTCTTTTTCCATCTCACCAATTCTTTCTACACGAAAGATTCGATTCGACGTATCGATTCGATCTGATCGCAGTATCGGATCGTACGATCTCCAACAAATAGAAGAGCGAAATTAAATAAATCAAATAGGGGCTGAGCCGCCCCTTCTGCCTTTTATCTTTCGTCTATCTACGATCGTTCTAGGGTCTGTCCCTCTGCTTCAGGAATCCTTCGTTTACAATCCTAACCCCGACGAATCCCTTAAGCGAGATTTTCAAGACTCTTTGCCCGTAACTCGTAGAAATGGCCCCGCTAGGAAAAACTTAGCCCTGAGCGACCCTACGCTTCGTGCCACGTATAAAGTACTCGTGCACAGTCGAAGGTGGAGGTTGTAATACTTATCTGAAAGTCGACTACTCGGGGGATCAAATTCTAGAGATTTCTTCGATCATGTGTTACTTCCGTCTCTCGCAATTTTTATTACATTTAATAAATGATTATATGGAAAATTGTATAAAGGATTTGTAATATTTGAAAATGGATTATAGGAGGAACGTTTTATAGAAAACTTGAAGTTGCCCAAGTTTAGATGAATTTAAATTTAAGGTCGATAAATATAATCGGAGAGCTCGCACGTACAACTGTTTCCCTTCTGTAAATATTCACGTCATTGTAGACGTAACTTGAATATAAACGTATGTATGCGCATATAAATACTCTAATCATAATTCGAGCAGCTTCACTTCGCTGTTTCGCTATTAGCGCCAGCCATGAAATCGCTTACGTGAGTCTATTAATAAAATACAACTAATGGTTGAACGCTACAAAGCAATGCCAAGTCCATCTCATTGCAATAACGTGTGTATTAATTCTTCTTAATTATATTCTTTCGTTTAACTCCCGAGATTATGTCATTTTGTATTATTAGATTATAAATATTTATGGAAAATATTATATTATATTATATTATAATATAAATATTATATAGGAAAATTTGAAAGTATAAAATTATACAGAATGCACGGAATATGTAAAAGTATGTGCTATCCAAAGTAGAATGTACTATATATAAAAGTATAACGTGTTTGAGGAAAATAAGGAAAGATCGTGAGATTTCTGTTTTTAATTTTGTACAAAATATTTTCTGAGAATACTGAAAATCCTCTTTTTTTAGTTCAAGCGAAAGAGACCTTGAGATGTAAAAATCTCTGAGATTAAATATGTGTCACCCAGAAGCCATATTGATCAACTCCAAAATGATGATTACAAACATAATTTTTCAAAATTGATTTTGGAACTTGTTACAAATAAATTGCTGTAAATAAGTTCCTCGTTTCCTTAGACTTACAGTACTAAATTATGTATCCATGAATCCTATTGTGTAAAATTGGGATTAATCAGATTGGCTTCCCGAAAGGCTGGCATAATACACAAAGGCACGCAAACTCCCATCGATCATTTCACCGTTTTGCTATTCCCGGATCGCATCGGGACGAAAAATTGGCCAATCTACAATCGAAACGCGGCACGATAGTTCGTCTGGCCCTCTCTTCGGGTTCCCTTTCAACGCAAATTTCGAGGGACGAGTCGAGCGTGCATCGTACACGCGTCACGTAGCTGCAATTCGTACAGACCGATCATGTCGTGTAACTTTCTCTGTACTCGTGCACACGTATCGAAATTACGTATCGAATCCACATACACACACACATACACAAAGGCATACATAGTATGTAGAGAATACGCGTTACATACGTCCTCGCCAGAGAGAGTGAGTATTCCCAAGGTGGCTATAGAGCCACTCGAATACATTTTGCCTTAGTCTCTGAATGTACACTGGAACGATAGCCAGCTGATAGGAGGAACGAGCGATGACCGGTTGCTTTGACAAACCCTTGACCATCCCTTCTCTTCGTTTTCTCTTTTGATTCGCCCCTGAAAGTCTACCATGCAACCCTCTCCGCGTTCCTCCCTATTTCCTTTTTAGCTTGGCGTGCACACCAGTGATCTGGCTCTTTCAGATCGCGGACCCGGGTAATTCCCGTAACGAGAACGAATTAAAAGGCGAATTAATCGAATCTCTCGCGTTCGCGCCGCGTCCTCCGACAATCAGCGATGGACACACGAAACGAATTCATTTAGAGGGATTCGATTTTACGCGTAAGCTGTCCTCTACTGGATTTTCATTAAAATCCAACGTCCATCTTTCGAAAAGGGCATTTTACAGTACACTTATAGAAGTTCTCTGAAATGAAACCTAAGTCGACGGCTACGTGTATGCATTTTTAGGTTATGTTGTAATATGTGTTTCAAGAATGCAAAATTTCGGTTGCATCCTTAAAATACGCTTTAATTTGATAAGTTTTGGAAATATCAATCGATCACGTGAGTTACTAACAACGCTATATTTCTACTCTAGCGCAGAATGCACACGTAAAACAGAGCATTGGACAGTGAAAGAAGAGTAAAACCACAGTGATGAGACGTCTACTGGACGCATAAAGATTCGAAATTATTTTCGCTTCTTTCACGTGGCCGCTCGTTTACGTTAGCAGCCAGACAAAATAAGCGTCTTTGTCTAGACGCTGCTTTTGTCGCGTCTCATTTTTGTATAATTAAATCTTCCCTGTGGTTGCACGAGAAAAGGGACAAATTTCGAGATAAGGTCGCCTAGCCCAGAGGCATGTATCATTTTTTATTTTTCTTGTGTCGCGTAACCATCCTGTCGCAGCCCTTACTGTTCCTACGAAGATTATGCTACGCCAGCTGACCGCCCTCAATATGCTCCTGACATATCGTTTTGATAAATCGTAACAATTACTCAACAGAGAGGTCGTACGTACGCATATGTCGAGGGTTGCTTTCGAAACGCATCCTGCACCCTCGGTATGCTGGCAACGTTTTTTGTTAGTCGTGTTCGATATTTCGAAGGATTATGCGGACCCGCCTAATTGTAAGCTGGTACCACTGGGGAACCTCGTTCGATGAAATCGTGGTAATTCTAAATTCGACGGTTGGAGTATACTCACTTGAAAAAGCAGATTCAATATTTTATATGGAAAATAAAATCTGTTTTAGATCGTATTTGTTATGCGTGCACATTTCTTTACATTCGATCACAACTCTGTTTAGTGTTCTTATTATTCGTACAGTGAAAAATTGTCCAAAGATACAATCAGAAGAAACAACTAAATGTCCCAATCTCCGCGAGACCACCAATCCCATTCCCAAATCCAACTCTCTTCCGATAATCCTATTCACGATAACCATGTTAAAGCCTAATCTCCGAAATTGCGATTCGGAAACTGGGATCCGACTTTTTATTCCATGGTTATCAAAATTCTGTGACCGTTGAACAAAAAAGACGGTTCCATTTGCTTCATCCGTACTACTATGGCAAAAGACTCGAAACCAGGTTGCCAGCCATAGTCCACGAAGCTAGTTATCCCGGTAATATTTTCTTTCAATTTCGTCTAGAGGGGTAGGCGAAGGGAGAGAAGCGAAATATACGAAATGAAAGGGCGACGAAGGGTGTTTCGGGTGTTGACGTGCACAGGGACCACCGAGAGGTTTCACTGCGCAGCGCTGGTATCAGCGATGCCAGTCGGCAAATTATAGATGAGTATCAACCGCACGTGATCCGAGCAGATAATGCGGCAAATGAATAGGCTAGCTCGACAATGAGGGACCACCGTGACTCTTTCATACGGCCGATCCGGGCCGTAACTCCTCTCCCCTTAATCAGTTTTCGATCCCCTAATGATTTTGGGCGCGGTTACGGCCCCTACAGCTTTCCACCGAAACCGATAGCCGATGCGCCACGTTAAAAGGTTTACATAGTCATCGGAGCGACGCGCGTAATTCGCGATACCCTGATGCACATTTCCAGCAAGATTGATGGTCCATCTATCACCGGGCTGGGTTGAACGTTTCTTTTGATGCCTGGTTGACGTCTATGTCGTGGACGTTTGATAACGTGCCGTTGTTTAGATTCGCGAAATGCAAAAGATTTGTCAGATGGGTTGAATGAACTCTTTTATTTGGGCAATTTCCATTTTCGTTTACGTTTCTTTTCTGAGTTCGAGTTGCCGATGTAATTTATACAATTTATGACAGGAGAATATTAACTGTTTCTTCAATTATTTTGGCTATTCTACAATCCTAACAGCGATGTATCAATCTTAATTCTTAGGATGCAGGATTGATCATGATTAGATTACGGATGGTTAAAAGGAAATTTGAGAATGTAAAAATGTGAATGTAAAATATTTTATCATATTTAAAAGAGACGTTAATGAGTGAACAGTTTTTAACCTACTGATTCGATATGGTTTTATCAGACAATATGTATTTTATAATTTTACGTAGCATCGCGAATAAAAATATTTAACGTTCACGATATATTCTTGTTATCGTCACACCAGTCGTTTTTACTTTCCCTTCTCACCTTCTTTGTCAGAATTCGCTCTAAACTTTCTAAATCCCCTTTGTTCCTTGTACGCTGTGAAACGCCGTTTTTTCAACGAATTGACCGCCCTTAAGAACATTTACCACCATACACATGTACATTCCACACCTTGGCCTCCGTTTCTCTACCACCTTTAGTTCGCGCATACTTTTTTAGAATCTTAATTTTTTTCTCCACCCTGTCGCGTTTCGTTTGTAAAAAATGGAAGAATTGTATCTCTAACACGTTAACTGAAATTAATATTCTTAACGCGATATTTCTATATTTGTTACTCATTTTTCTACATTTTCCTATTACTGATTATTTTCACCTATAAATAGAGCAGTTTTCGTATAATTTCGACATCTGTGAAGATTTATTAAGATTAGTCGAGAGATTAAGATTAGTTTCTTACTAAATTAAGAAAAGTTTTTCTAAAATCTCGCTCATCCAACGTGCGTGAAATTGATTCAACAAAAATCTCCAGTATCATTGGAAATAGTAATCTTTCCATCGTTAATAACATTTGCTAAAAAGCATATCACCACGCTATATTAACAATTCACGACTAAGACAGACAATTAACTCACAAATGATTAAACCCTACAAGAAGCTGGAAGCAACGTACATGTTGCCTAATAGACAGGAACGACAGGATTTAACAAGATCAGACGTAAAGAGAAGTCGCATTAAGCAGAATACGAACTAACGAATCAATGGCGCTCTCCTTAAATCTGGATTCAAAAGGGACTTCGAGGGGGTGGAAATATCGCGACAAAAGGGTGTCGTAAAACAATATCGCCGCGTGGATTGCAGTTATTACGAGGTAGAACGCGAGCTAGAATCATCCGACCAGTTAAAGATTAAAATCTAATTAATCAAGTCGACGGGCCGTGGAACGGGGGAACGAAGCAAGAGAATGGAGAAATACTCAATTAAGCTCCGGGCCTTTTCGCCTCTCCTGGGGACTCCCAGAGAGATTTATCTTGGATAACCAGTCGCGGCGGTTGCGTATTTAAATCAAAGTGGTATTGAAGATAAAAAGGAAGGGAAGAGAAGATGTTGAATTCGGGACAAGGTACTCTCTGTCTTTTTCCAACGAGATTCAGAATTAACATATACATGTAGCTATGTACATAGTCCTTACACGTTCGAGAAAATATCTTATCCCACCATAAAGCATTCGAACGCTTGTAGACACCTTTTATGGTTATTTTTATTGTTATAAGTATCATATGTACTATTTTGAAATTTCATTGCCACTGTTACGAGACTCGATTATCGTGGTTATATTGGTAAAGCGTAAAACAAATCTGAAAGTGTATATAGAAGCTATAAGGAGATGTGAAAAAAGTACTTAGACAAACAATTAGTAAATTACCCATTACATGAATAAACCTCGATATTCTGTGTGATTTAACATTTATTATATGCTTAGCATTACTATTCATGCTACATACTAATTTTTTACTAAATATATCTTTGCGATAGATCTTACAGCTTTTTATGTACATTCTCAAGTTGGTTTAAAATTTGATCAATAAAATCACGACTGTCGTGTTTCATTACAATGCCGATGAAATTTCAAAATGTTTTACATAACATGTACAATGTGGACATAAATGTCTCACGTGATAATTACAAGCTAGTGTTTATAACACGGAAACAACTGAAAGCTTCGTCTCTGAAGACGAATACCGACTGATCGAAGGTAGTTAACCCTGTTAACCGTACCACGGATCGATTTCTCTTCTCTTCGTGGATATTTCTTGAGATCGGATTACCGGTGTCGAGAATGCCGGGGTTAAGATGTTGAGTGTACCCTTGAAGTACAAATGGTACTAGCGCCTCCACTTTTCCTTTTATTCCGGAGAGCCTGTTTACCACGATCGAATGTTTACGGAGACGATACATGTAGAGTGAGAATTCTGCGCGATTATTTTTGTGAATATTTCATTTATCGTGGATTTTCATTCAAATCAGTATTTTCATGGCCATAGTTACAAGAAATGGAACTTAAATAGAAATTTGTCTCATCAGCACAATAATTTACCAATTAATAATATTAATAAATTGACAAGCTACAAGTTACATGTTGTAAATTTTCCCCTTTAAAATTTGATATCTATTAAAGATAAATTATAATGACTATATACATATAAATCATATAAATTTGTATAGGTTATATTTGCATCAATGGTTGGATCATAGGTTCCATTGATTATGTTGATAACGTTGCGTTATAGGGTGTTTGTTTTGTGTAATTCTCTCCTTGATCATACCTATTAAATAATTGAAACTTAGTAAATCGTAACCATACAGGTGATTTATAGTACGTATATTTTGTTGCTTATGGGATTCGTGTGTAACAATATAAAGTCCAGAGAGACGTAAAATAAATTCAATCTGTTTTCCTATTACGTATGATCAAATTTACGATTTCACAGTTGATTAAATTTACATTTACATTAACATATCAATTATCTAATATAATCTAACATAGTAATTATTCCGTTTATGGACAATAACAAATTTACATTCCTATTTATATATAAACTATTTACACATTTGACATTACGAGTGTTATATAGTTGCATAAAGTCATTTTATCGATTTTCGTGTACCATTGTAATTGAATTAACAATTTTCATCTTCAAAAAAATGAGAAGGCATCTCTATATTAAATTTAAGTTAAATTTAAGACATTGAAATAAATTTGAAAAAAGTAGAATTAGTTTTAGAAAATCAATTTGTTGTTGACTCTAAAATTAACGTAATACAGTAGATAAAGCAACAAATATTATCAAACAATTTACATTGAAATTTTTATTTTTCCTACATTTTGCAAGAAGGAAGATTTATATTAACTCACAGTGACTGGACGGTCGTTAGAGATTTCATAAATTATTTCAGACACAGCGCGCGTAAATTAAATAAAACAACGGTGTGGAAATTGCGAGAAAGAAGTCTGCGTGAAAAAATTCGTGGACAAAGGCTTGCTGCGAGATTCAATGTTTCTTCACCCTTCGATAGTTTTTCTAAGTTAAGAGGAGGCAGAAACGTGCTGAACAACGGCGACGATGCGTTGATTAAAATGCATTCGTTGGATTTTTCGCGTCGACGCTTCTTTTTTTCGCGTTCCGACCACCGCCATGCGTGTTACCGGTTGTGCCCGTAATTAACGTTAATTTTTTAATTAGAATACCACCTCGAAACAACGATAACGTCGGCGTGCCACGTTCAAGAACGTCGTGACAGTCGAACGATGCAAAAATAGGAACAATGATGACGCGAGAATGTTAGAGGAAAATAAAATAATGACAAAGGCCTGTGGAGAAGTTAATGGTTGAAAGAATGAAAAGATTCGTTGAAGTGTGATTCTAACAATGTGTTATTGAAACTTTGGACCTTTTATTGAAATAATTGAAACATTTATTGAAACTTATTTTTCTGTACTTGTTTGGTTGTTTGTTGTTTATTACTTGTTTATTCGCAGTGTAGCTTTCTTAAAACACATTCAGCTTTTGTTAAGAAAAGTTTTAGTAAAACCATTATGAGTGTGAATAAACTTATAGTTTATTTCTGTAAAAGATTTTTATATATTAGGTTGTCCCAAAAGTTTCTTTCGTTTCATAAGTGAAATAATAGATATACAACATTTTTTATTTTATATTATTTTATGGATTTATGTATGATCCATTTTGTAGTAATAGAATAAAATGGATCAAACATAATTCAATAAAATAACATAAAACGAAAAATGTTGTGCATCTACTACTTCCTTATAAAAGGAACGTCTGGGACAACCTAATATTTAACAAAGAAATTTGTAATAAAATAAAGATATTCGTAATAAAAAAAAGAAGGCTGGCAAAGAAGGGATTATAGCATTTTATGAGAAAAATCTATTTGATATTAATAGTTAATATGGATCAAAGGAACAATAATATTACCCAGCTCGTTCGATTTTTTCATTTTTATCAAACCAATTGCATTACTACAATCCTTTCGCACACGAGGATGAACGATGATTTCACAGCGGACATTTTCTCCTTTTAATTCGCGCTTGACACGGCCGTTTGCTGTCCCAGGCAACAGGATATGCCTTTCAATTATTCCATCCATGCCACGCGTAACGTAATTCGAACTGTGCTCGCACTTTTTCGTATATACCTCCATACTATACATCTATATACCTCCTTCTATTTCCCTGGGCTCGTTCCTCTCTCTCTTTCTTCCTTTTTTCCCTGTTTTGAACGCGTGAAAACTGCAAAGTGTACCGCTGCGGGAAACAACAGAGAGAAAGAGAGAGAGAGAGAGAGAGCGTGAGGGAGAAAAATGGAATTTTCAACGACGCTTCGCTACCGGTCAAATGGGCTTTCGATCGACTCAAATGACCGGCGCTTTAATTGCGTTCCTTTTCCTTTTTCCCTATCTTTCTCACTCTTGCCTTCGTGGAATCTCGTTTTTTCTCAGTGGTGACCTGACCGTGTAATTTGCAGCGTCCAACGCGGAGTTTATTCGTCCTAAGTGATGTAATCGGCGAATTTAATGCGTGCCCCGGAAAAATCCGGGACGTTATTGTTTTATCTGCAATAACGGACGCAGTGAGGGCGATTTGGCACCTCCGTGAAAGGATTCACGCCTCAATACCCAGAATTTTTGTTCCTTAAAAGCAATATGGATTATAGAATATTTACAGAAACTATGAGTGAACTGTATTTAAACTTTTGCAAGAATTTTCTGTGTCAGCTATTTCATATTTTTGAACTATGTTAGGCGAATGACTAACTAACCAAATGTTCATTTTTTTCTGTTACAGGTAAGTGTGATCGATCATAAATCGAATAAACAGTATACTCATCATCAAGAATCATCGAGTCACCAATGGTAAGTTATTTGATATGAGCCATCAGGGTTTATCGGTCGATTAATAAGCAGCCGTTCGACAGTTTGCGAGAGAAGCCGTCACTCCCCTAATAAATATAGATCGAGGCACGCGCAAGTTTGAGGAATTAATTAGTGAAAATTCAACAGTGGAATCAAGGGAAAAGGCGGGTTGGGCTGTAAAGATTGGGCTGCATGGGCTAAGGGCGCGAGCGATGGAAAGCGGTAGACTTTGGTACTCGAGACTTTGCCCTTCCAAACCCTCGTAGCAACGAGCTTCTCCCTTGGGAGCTGCTTCTCCTTCTACTACTCATTCAACCTCGCTCTTCTCCATTTTCCACAGCCTCTCTCGTCAATGTTGGTATGGGAATCCGTAGAAAATCGTATACTTAAGGCTTTAGCTCTAACACTTTTCATTTTATGAAACAAATTGTGTTTTCAAAATTGTCTTTATTAAGTGCTTTCATAGTGAACACAAATAGAATTCGAAAGTTTAAACACAATGTTCGAGTTAATGATAAAACTTTCAACGATAAAATTTTTTACCCTCTTTTTCTTTTTTTGGCTCTTTCGACCGATACTCGATATTAACGCGTCCAACGTCAAGCCGTTATCGTTATAATAAAGAAGTAGAAAAAGAGTAACAAGGGAGAAGAGGCCGTAGACTGGGGTTGGGTGAAACGAAAATGGTACAAGATTATCTACGACCACCAACGAGACTCTGTATGACTAGCCTGCCGTGCCAGATCATTTCGGAAACGACTTGTAGAAAGTGTATAATATTTTCCCAACTCGGCGTAAATTGGCACCCCCTTGGATATAGGGGTAATATTTTATGGTTATACGTTGCGACAGACCAAAGTTTGGGGAATTTGGCACAGAAATGTTGCGTAGCTCGTCGCCTCTCGTTGAGACTTCGTGTGGGGCGATTAAACGGCGATTGAGAAGAATTGAGGTGGAATAAGGGGATGAATAGTTTTGGAATTGTGGAAATGGAACTTTAATAAGTTTTAGAATCTTAGAATTTTTGAGAAATTTCATTAAAAATTCTGGTAGTAGATCGCGAACTTTTATCTATTTTTAAATAAAACTAATAATGCAACTATTTATGGTTAAATTAATTTTTATTTGGAATTCTAAAATTGCAGAAGATTTCACTACTTTTTCCAGAAATGTAATCAAACAAGAAAAATGTCACGTGTATCTTTATGCTCGTTTCAAAAGCTCCATCCAACCAAAAACATGCAGCCGCTTTTCACCGCATCCACACGATAGAGACGACAGAGCCGTCGTCGTGTTCCGCGCAGTCCTTCGCGTTTTCATTTTTTCCCTCCGATTGTCTTCTTAGACGAATTACATCCCCGTTCCCTGAGCTCTTCGTTCTCCGTCTGAATAAATGACGAGGTTCCACGCAGAACATACTCGCGCACGCTCGTTGTTTGGTGATTTTTTTACGACTCGCCGGCGAAATAGCGGCACGAAGGAGGGTTCGAGCACACCGGGACTCGTCACCCCCCGGGGGCCTAGCCCTCTACCTCCGGTTTCGTTTTCACACTCCACTCGATTATCCCGCGCGAAAATGAATGAATATTCGTCTTCCACGCCTAAGGCGCTATTCATATACTCCCTGTTTTAAAAACTTAATGTCGAACCTTATCAGAACAAGAAAAAGATTTAAGTAAACCTGAGTTTAAATATCATTAACTTCGAAGTTTTAAGGATGTGATCGCAGTGAAAGCATACTCTGACGAATTGTCATTCCCAAGACTAAAATATCTGAAGACTAGATACAGTGCTAATGAAAATTCAAAACGTTTCGTACAAGACACATAATACGTTCATGAAAGGTTTCTACAATTGTTCGAATATTTTCGTGAGCAACTATATATTCGTTGTATGTAATAAACATAGAGACAGGATGAATTTATATTACAATTCAATATTTCACAAATGATAACGTATGAAACGTATATATAATGAAAACATCTTATAACGTTTTAATTTATAGATCTACTAATATTTGGACTCACATCTGTTACGATCCTTTCGTTTGATTTGACAAGTACCTCGTGCTCCTCGAGTTCGAAACAGCCCGTATGCTTCCAATTTTTATCTCTCTTTTTCTTCGTAGGTTCGCAAAATTCCACGCGATAATGTTTGTATTAGGCTCGGCAGAGACAATCATTAATTGTATTTCTCCCGCAGACGGTCTAATTAAGGCCACGGATGAATGAGCGTCCAGACTCGTCGCAGTGCGCCCAGCCGAGTGTTTGATTATTCATCTACGCCTTTCTTCCTCGCTTTTTTAGTTTTCATCCTCTTTTCTTCGTCGTAGCAGAGGCGGTGAAAAGAGGGTAGAACCAGCGAAGGCCTACGGTTATGCAATCCCTGGGGCTAGTCCTTTCTCGCTGCTCACTCTCCTTTCACTCTTCACCACTCGACCACCTCCGCGAAGGGAAAGCCATTCTAATGCCCCATTCCGACTTTTTCCAACGACCCGGAACATCTAGCTTACGCTTTTCCCTCCAAAAAAAGAAATGAAACCTACCCTCTTGCAACCCTACTCGTATTATCTTTCGTTTTCTAGATGTATTGGATTGTCCGAAAAAAATTCTACCAACTGTGACTATCTATGCATATTTGATAAATGAAATATTCTTGTCTGATTCTTGAGAATCTTACTAAGGTTTATAGCAAAGAGAAGTGTACGTCTACATTTACAATTGACCAAATCGAAAGGTTGTATAAACGAATACGATGTTTCGACAATCAGCACCGTTACTTCGATAGAAAATTTATTTTTCTTCGGCACAGTAAGTAATCGCGATTTTCATTTACGATACAAAAGATCGTAATAATATTTAACGTCCAAACCAGAATCGCAATTCGAAACAGCAAAATCCATTGGAAGCAGTTATTATCTCTTATTCATCACACGATCCATCATCCCACAAAAATTGACTTTGCAATACAGTTACAGATTGCCTGGCTAGTATCTTCGTTTAGAGCTGATAACTATCTGAAGTTCCGTTTCTAAACATCTCTAGCTCAACTCGGAACACAGTTTCTGCTCGACAAACAGAGCTCGCTATTCAGCTTCCATCGAATCTTACAAAACGGTCGAAAGAAAGGAAAGAAAAAGAAGAAACGAGGTTGAAGCGAGGCTAGACAGGGGCAGGCTATAATCATAACGATGGAAAGAAAACGTGCGCGCGGAGGAGGTAGGCGGCGAAATAATATCGTGGAATAAAGCCCCGAGACGAATGAGCGGAATTTATTATCGCGTCAGCGGATAGTTGTTACGTTGCGAGGAAAACGAGCAAAACGAGGGGGAAAGCCGCGCGAGGGGGCGAAATGGAGAGAGCAGCGGTGGTCGTACGAAAAGAGAGAGGGTGCCTCTTTCTTGCCGACTCATGAATAACGCTTTAACGTCATTTTTTACGTCTCCCGCTGCGGCGAGCAGTTTCCAGAGAAACAACCGCGGAATCTAAGTGGCTCGAATGTGCGTATTCCGAAATTCACTGTTGCCTCCAAGGCGATATCTAGGGGCTCGTCGCACCCTAACACGCAAATTTCCAGAGCTAGATGCATTTACCATTATCCACCCCGAAATCAAACCGAGAATACTTCTATTATCGGATCAGACGCGAGCTCCAGCACTGCAAAAAGCTCAGGCAAAGTAATTGACATTATCTACGCTGGAGGGGATAAAAGTAACGCGATTGTGTCATGCGTGATTGTATATGCATTAAAGATGCACGCAGAGTGAAATCCGATGAAGAACTCGATGAGCTTTTTGGGAGATGAGAAAGTACACGAAACACGTTTATTTCGATGGACTTCTTGGAATGCTTGTGGCTGGTTTTTGTTTGAAGACAGTGGAAGCGTGTTTGAAGTGATATTCTAAATTGAAAATGATGGATGTGTTTCAAAGAGAATAAGAATTATATTTCTAGGTTTAATTAAATATATGTATATTATATTCAAATTGTGAAATTTCTAAGGTAATACAGTGAAGAATATATATGTAACACGAGAGCTAATTAAAAAGTTGTAGGAAGCTTTATTACATAAAACGAGCGAATAGGTTCGACGATAATTCTTAGATAACATTTTTTAAAAGCTTTATGTGACAGGCAAGTATCGATAGAAAAGGACGATTCAAGTTTCCCATAGTACATACAATATAAGTTTAAAATATCGAAGTATGGGATTTAATAGAAGTTTCAAAATAATTAGTAGCATCTGGTTAGATGGAACATTATGTTCTAGATTAAATTTTTCATTAAACGTCGTACTAGTTCGTAGTAGTTAATCAGAAAAATAAATTGATACTTCCTGATTAAGAAAATAATCTACGAAACTTTCCAACATGTTTCACTGTAACCTATAATTGAATTTTGCTCTAGATTTCGCCGATTTAATCTTCCAATGTCTTTAGTTTATAACCTCGTAATAGCTATCCTCAATATAGATTCTATAATTATCCAACCAACATTCAATCATGCAAAATTAATTCGTCATTGCATGAAACATCATGAGATCTAAGCTCATTGGTCGGTTCGATAAATTTGTATACTACAACGATAACGGTCGCTAATTGCTTTCCAATAATGAAAAAAAGCGGAAGCAGGAGCAAGGTAAAAACGTGACAGAAGGGTGGCTGCACAGGGAGCAAAAATGAGAGGAACAACAATCGAAAAGGGGATGAATAAATCGCGTGCAACTTTGCGATCGATTCGATTAATGAGGCGTGAAATGGTCGAAAAGGAAAACGCGGAGAAACGAGCGATAAAACAGGCAACTAACTTCACGCGATCCACTAATAAATGATTTCTCTTCGGCAAGTCGCTTCAAAGTTCGAATCAAATCTGATGCTCAATAAAAATTTTCGGCATTTACCAGTTTTCTTTTTAATAAAATTGCGGAGCGTGAGCGAATTTTATATATGATAATAAATGTTATTAATTACTGAAATGTTGTATATACACATTAATAACTTATCATTTATGTATATATACCATAATAGCTTATCATTTATGTTACTATATGCGTTATACGAAACATTTAAAAATTTCATCAGTAACTGCAATGGGTATTCATCTCATTTTAAAGAAATTCATATAATACATATAGTTCATAAATTCAAAAAATTGTACATGTAAGCGTTCAAGTACTTTCATGAGTCACTGTTCGAAGCTACTTCGATGTACTTGAGCTGATCGCTAAATCTGGATGCCTTAAGCGCAAACAGTTTCTGGATTCGAGGCTTCTTCTCGAAGGAGATTCCCGCGTACACGCGTCCTCGTGTAAATCCTCGTTCATCCCATAAAATACAGGAAGACGCACCCCTCTGCTAGTCGTCGAAATTGCCGGAGGAACGAGGAGCAATGATAGAAGGGATTCGCGTTCCTTCCTCTTCTTTCTATCTCGTTCTTCCCCTTTCTCGATTCCTTAACCTCACCCTCTGTTACTCGTAGATTCTCGATTATCCGAGACGACTCGGTGCTTCGAATCGCTCGTAATCGGACAAGAACTCGAACAAAGAAAACCAGAGACAGCGTAATGGCACGCGTAGACCGGTGCGGTAGCCGTGAGCGAGACGGAGTGACTGATCAAAAGAAAGCAGATTCATCGGCGCTGATGCGCATTAATGAACAGGAGGTCTTGTAATGGCGACGATGACGATTGTCCTACGAGATCGACGCCAGACGATGGAGTTGGGTTAGACAATGGGAATAGACTCCTAGATTTTTGACATTCCACGACGAGGTTTCCCCTTCCTCTCATTGTACGATGTAAGTAATATATGTGTAGGAATGTTTGAGAGAATTGGATGTAGCGTGAGTGTGTTGGTGATTTTCATAGAAACTTGAGAATGAAAGTAGATTTTTAACTGAGATGTCTAACTTTAAAATTCTAGATATGGTATTTTTCAAAATAATTGACATTTTTAGTCGGATACTATTAAGTCTTCGTATTACCATTTATTACTCATTCATTACACCATTTCTGCGAATAGAAGAATATAGCGGTAAATATTATTAAAGATTGCGAATCAGGTACAATCGTTCTTCTGAAAAGATGACAGGCATATCTGAGTTAATAATACGATAAACTTAAGTTTTGATTAAGAATTTATGTCTATCTAGTATCTTAGAACAGTCAATACATCAACTAATACATCAGAATGATAACTTGAAACGCGAACACATTAAGAGTATGGTAGGATGTAGAATCCGTGACGTTGGTTTCTCGAAGGCGGGCGAGTAGCGGTCTGATTTAAATTTATTTACATTTGTCCCTTTTCTACAGGACGCTTCCTGCGCGCCGCTATGAACCCGACGGCGCTATTGATTTCGTCCTCACTCACGAACCACCTACACACCCCTTTTGCAGCGACTCTGCTCGCAGAGTACATCCCCCAGCCACCCAAGAGCACCGCGCCACCCTTTGCCCGCGGAAATTCGCTGTTACGAAATTCATCGATTCGTCCTTTCTGCTAGTTATCGGGACTTGACAGCGATGTCGGCCCATTCTCAACACCGTAAGTCGTCGGTTCGTCGATTCGGCTATATGAATTATCGGGGAAAAGAGAATAACACGAATCGATCCTTCTTTTCCTATTTACGAAGATCGGCTACACTCACGTTCAAAAGTCACAGAACATTTCTTTCGTATAAGACGCGTTAATTCGTTTAAACCGTTGTCGTAAAAACGATTAGCACGATTTCGCATTCATGCGAGGCGACCATGTAAAAATTAGTAAAAAGTAATTTGCGAGAATCGCAAGAGAAACATGAGAGATGAATACGAATAAGAATCACACGTGTTGCACATATGGTCCCCTAACCTCGTTAGAATATTTTCGTTTGTTAGAATCGTATTTTTGAAATTCTGCTGGTTCCTGAGAAGTTTGATGATCGAAACAACTGACGATTGGCTTGGTTTCGTTTAGACTTGATTGTTGTGTATGCCTAGAAAGATTTTTGCAGAATAGATAGTTTCTTATTGGCACTTGCTTGCTAGTTGAAAACTTTTGATAGTCACTTGTTGTTCTCGTGTGCGAGAAGTTCTTGTTGGCTGTTGGGATTTGGGGCTGTTGCTGCTACGTTACGTTGATTTGAAAATGGTCTTTGGAAATGTTCCTATAGAGATATTTAAATTTCAGTTTATCATTTATATATATATATATATATATATATATATATATATATAGTTGATTTAGTAAATAATATACGTCTTCCTTTCTTGTGAGACTTCGATATAAATAATATTAACGTGGGAGAAATAAGAAATCAGAAATTATCTTTTCAAGCTACCTGTTAGCAACAAATATAGACAGTTTAAGACATTTAAAAGGATGGAAAATATACGTGGAAGATAATAGCTGAACGATCCAAAATTCCTGGATTTTCTGATCCGATAAGAAATTAATCATTGCAGCCTACAAAAGGGACCATCGCCCACGCCCAGCACAAAGAAAGGGAGAAATTTACATGCAAATAAAGTCAAGGTCTGTTGAAATTGAAAGAATGCTCCCTGTAATGCTATGGATATCGTTAAACACGCGAAATAATCGCGGGCGAAGGAGGTTTATCCGAAAATCAGTCGATCTTTCGCAGTTTGCTTGCGAGAACAAAGGATTCGTCGGGTCACGCTTTAGAAATTTTCAGGGGCGAGAGTCTCCATTGAGATGGAAATATCCAGGCGGTGGTGCTATTCAAAATTTAGTATCGGAACTCTTCCGAAATTACATTTTATAGAGGCAATTCGTTCCGCGCCGCACCGGGATTGGCTTGCATTAATAATGCCTTTATGGGGCGCACCGGGTGACCCCGAAGTCAGCAGTCTGCCTCGATTTTTCACGATAACCTGGAACCAAAGCTCTTTCAGTGAAGGCACGAACGAAAGAACGATGCTTTCTATTTCTGCGTCTTAAATTTTCGATACTGATCCCTTGTATATATGACACAGTGCTCGGTTTTTCTAATAGAAGAAAGTCGACTAGCAGGTGGATGTGTGTTATATTAGATATTTAATAAATAAAGTTAAATGGAATAATGTAGATCAAGCAGGTATAAAGGAATAATCGTTGTGATTTTTACTCATCATTTGTTTTTTATTGTCGATAGTAATTCACAAAATCTGATGAACAATTTGATTAGGCAAGATACAATGGTTAAACACAATGATAAGTATGAAATAAAAATTTCTTGAAACCTAGCAAATATATATCTTTTTCTTCTCATTTTTATAATGATTAATATTTAATTTTATCTGGTTAATAATTGCACGCTTCAGTAAAAAATTTGAGAAGACGGATTATGTATGAAACGTATATTACGTATAAATGTTTCTTGAGGGACGAATGCATTGGCAAGAAACAATTTGATTAAACGAGAACTATGGGTTTCGGGTTTCAAATTGAAAATTAATACCTACCAACCAGAAATCGAAACTTTGCTGTAATACTAAAATGAACAGCAACTAGCAATAAGCAATAATTAATGGTAATTTCGTGAGCGACCGCAATTGCTGCCGCCACAAGTGGAATTGTTGCATAGGGGCCACAACTTTGTCCATGTCATCCTAAATGGAATCAAATTTAGTTATACTAAAATGTTGTACAGGTCTAATTGCCGACACTTTTACCGATCATATTATGTACGTATTAATTTTGAAGAATTATTATAAGAAACAGATATAGAAGAAATTGTATTTGAGATATAGATTGTTTTATGGATAACGAGATACAGATTGTTCTCTACAGGTAGAATGATGATTATTTTAATTTCCGATTTAACGAACTTTCAATCATTTATGTGCTAATTATCGAAAATCAATTATACACAGATTCTTATTAAACATTCATTTTTATATTACTCACGTATTATAACTTTATTTCCCTATCTTAGTTAACTATCTACTATTTCATTACTTTCTTACTTAATTATCTAATTTCCTTTTGTTCGAGTGTTTTGCAAAAGTCCTTACATAATAAATAATTTTCTTTAAATCTTATCAAATATTCATATAATATCCAAGGTATAAGGAGAATAAATCGATTGTTAAAAAGCCTTAGGTGCTTTCCGAATAACTCAATAAAAGGCAAAGAGATAAAAGTTTACTCGTAAGGCGTAATTGCAACAAAAAGGAAGAGTTAAAATAACGAGTTTGAAATCCGATTAAACTCTCAAAACGACTATCAATTCCTCTCTCTGCTAAGGTTTCGAGCACAGTTCTCTGAAACTCGAGAAAATTGTAACCGCGTGACGCGATCATACGCCAACGGAAAACCCATAAATTAAACCTTCACCCCGGAGGGAAGAGGGAATATTTTCCCAGAGACAACGGATAATTTCTCGAACATCTCGACTGGTTGACCGCTCGCAAACTTTCTCCCATCGAGCGCGAAAGTTAAAGCGGCTTTTTAACTTCGACGCATGTTACTCACTGGGAAAATGGATTTGCAAAATCCGGATAGATAAAAATCGATGCTTCGAATTTGTCGTCTCACTTTGTATCTGTAATAGCGTTTGCTATGTAAATTCTATAATAAATACAGCGCTGTGCAAATGTATTTTGTAGCCACTGCATATATATATATTTATTTACCAGATAAACATTCTGATACAAAAAGATATAACGAAAATTAACGAAGCGGGAAATATACATAAGAAGAGAAAAAGAAGAACCAGATAGGCGTAATAAAATAAATGGGACAAATAATTAAAATATACGTTAAAATATGCGGAGCGTCTTAAACATTCTAGGGATTCGTCAAATATGTCACTATCCTGATAAATGAAGTTAGTATGCATAGACATTCGAGTTAAGATACACTTACAATAAAATACAACAAACATACTTCCACTTAGACCATCGTCTCATATTTTTGTCTGCAATAAAAAATTTAATTCTCTAATTTTCTCAGCTCTTTACATACCTATCGTAGCTCATGTGTCCGCAATTAAATTAAGGTACTTTTCGTTGCTTTCTCATGGAACGAATCTTTTTGCTAAACGCATTCGGCGCAAGTAAAGTTTAATGCAGGAAAATCGCGATGCGGTGACACACGTAACGTCGTAAGTCCGTGTCATGCCTCAGGGACGCATTACAGTCGGTTAAATGTGTGTGAAGGTATATACGAGCGAGTTTTTTTATGGCTACCTTGCCGATTTTTATGATATCACCAAAGAGGCTGTTTGGTTTAAGTTGCAATACCAAGCCTTCTTGGCCTCTGTGTCGACCAATACCGTATTGAAGCAATTGAAGAGTATCTATATGGAGAAAGAATTACTGGTTCATTTTTATTGATTTTCTTGCCTTTTATGTCATTTAGTTGCTCACAGACAAGTGTTGATCGAAAGTCTAAATAAGTAGACATAAAGAAAAATGCCACTTATTTATAGTTACAGACTAAGATATTTGAAAAGGAAATAACTTCTTATTTAGGTCGAAACATATAAACATTTTATATTGCATTCAAGATATTACTTCTTTCTTTGGATTTCAGAACTTTGCATTTTCTGTTGTAAACTAGGACGGTAATAAGCATGTAAAGTGGGATTAGGGGAACGTATGAGGTAACCAAAAAAATCCTGTTACCTTCTTTATAAAAGAAAATAAAGATCTAAGGAATGAGGGGTTCATCAAAATAAAAGTGACTATTTTGGTAATGAAAATTATATTTTTTTGTATTGCTATATCATTCTTCTCTGTCGCAAAGGAAACGGTATAACTTTTTTGATTATTTGATAATACCGTGCACCAATTCACAATTTATCTGTAACTTATAAAATTACTAAATTATAAAATTACTAATACCGACAAACGTATCCGAATATTCTACTTCGATACACGCTTTCTTCTTCCTCTTCTATCAAACGGAAACCACGCTCCGCGGGGCGCATCAACCAGGATTTAATTGATCGTAGCGCGCCCCGTCACCCGCCGCGACCCCGACATTCCTAAACGAACGTTTGATCGATCCAACAATCCGAAAACGAGTCGTAACATGTACCTACCGATGGCACGTCGCTTTAATCCCTCCCTTTGCAAGAAAAAAAGAAACACAGAAGAGGGTAGACGTCAGGAGTAATGAAAAATGTATCGACTAATCGCGAGATCGGCCCGCGATACGTACACTCCCGTTCATAAATATTAGCACACTTCTTGGTTTTATATAAAATGCGATAATTCGTTCAAGTCACCGCTCAAATGATTACTACCGACAGTGATTTTTCATTGCAAGGAAACCAAGCAAAAGATTGCAAAATCTACTTGTAATAGTGGCAAGAGGAACTTGGATATTAACTAAGATTCGTATGTATTGTATAAACGATTCTCTAACTTTAATGGAAAATGTATGTGCGAATTAAATGCAAAACTCAAGTGTTGAATTAAATTCTCAGCTGGAATTTGGAATTACGATAGAAAATTAAATCACGCGACTGCCTGTAACGGATATAGAAGAAGAGAAATTTAACGTTATCATACGCAAAGATGAAATTTTTATCGTAACGTTGAATATGTGCAAGTAATTATTAAGACTTTAATAAATTCTTAAGCATGTCTGAGGTTAACCTCGCTACCTAGAAGTGTTTCAGTACTTGTAGACAAGAATGTACCAACGAAATCTCGTTGATCGCGTTTATTTTCCTACTTCTAACCCACATTTCATTCTCTACACTTACACCGATCGATCGTTTTACCGTGGAAGGTGCAGCAAGTGCATTCCGTGCTCGATGAAGAATGCGAGACGGAATCGCATTTGAAGTGCAAACGCTCGCAAGATAACGGAATCGCCGTTGGCGACCACAGTTACGCTGCTTTCCATCGATTCGATCAATTCGACGCGACTAAACTCGAATAGAACTGGATCCAGGTAAACTCGATTCGGCTTACGTACTTCGAATTAGAGACAAACTCGCCGGTTAGCATCGTCGATCTCTGTCACCTGTCGATCCAAGATGGTCTCTCTCTCTCTCCCTCTTTCTATGTAACTTTCGATTTGAAACGTTAGAGTTTTGACTCTATAGCGAAACAATGCGTGCAAAATTTCGAAGATTTAAAAAAAAACTTTTCCAACGCTTCGAACGCAATTGGATGCTTCGAAACATTCGTACTGTTTTTATTATGAATTTTTATCTAACGATGACACGTTCGAACAAATACTAGTTCTATTTGGTTACTAAAGAGAACAATAAACTTAAATACCCATATGTGCCGATTGTCATCGATTATTTGCCAGTTTTCTATTAAACCTTTTTTTATGAAATTTCTATCCAGCTCTGTCAATTCTCAGGAAAATTGCGTTACTTGTGTGACTTAGCACAATATAATCGTCAAATTCGATAACTTGTGATTAAGATCTCTCTTTAAATCTGTATCTGTAAACAATATACGATGACGGCCGACCAGTACTTTTCTTTTTGCCATAATCTTCAACATTTTATAAGAAACTGTGTATTACTTCACCACTTCTTATTACTTTCGATATTTTTCCTACTTATAACTGTTACTGCTTTAGTTCAAGAATTTGCTTTTTTTCAGACTCGTTTAATTTTTTTCCGCGTCCCATACTTACAAATTTATATAACATTGTAATATAATCTTTACTCGTTGATAGATCATAAATTTCTGAACAATTTCTAAACATATTAACAGACTGCACTATCATTTCGTTCTCAAAATAAAACAATTTTTTTTGTTACACACTAAATCTCATAAGATTTTTAATTATTTTCAACGAACCGCGTATTCTGAGCTCATAATGTTTTGATATTATACGTTACAGACGAAAAACTTTACACGCGTCATTGAGAAATTAAAGATATCCCACCTGGGCTATCTCTTTGACGAGGAGTGTATCTTTCCTCGATGACATTTGGTTATTTCATCGAAGATTCAAATGGTTAATCGACTGGCGGCTCGCGTTTTGGCTGGCGTTTTCGAAAACGACACGTGAACTCCCACCTGGGACACAATTAGTCACAATCTACCTTAGTTATGACTTATTCGCCGCAGCTGGCTTGGCGCACAAATTACTTAACTTGGTCAGTTTACTCGGAACTTGTTACGTGGCGCGTAACTTTGGGCCCTGACTTTACACCCGTCGTAGATTCTCATTAGCCGGCTTTTCGTCGTTGTCGTCAATGTCGTCATCTTGGTACGAGCCAGAAAGAGCCCTTAGGGTCCGTCGCGATCTCGCTACCATGATATTAGTTCGCAGTTGTGTAACTGTTGTACCCTGAAATACGATGCATCTCGTTTCGCGAGGACCGCCAAACCCTGTCAATCGTGGAAATTCGATCGATCTGCCTGAATGTTATCTTCACGATAATGGATCTAATTAATTACATCCGTATAAATGCGGCATACAATTTCACGACTTTACGGAAATCGATTCTCGAATAATTAAACGTATCAGGGAAACTGGTATTTACAGGCGATTGGACCCAGCTTTATTTTCACTCGATGCTCAGTTTGTTTGAACTGGTTTTCCCAGCTTTTTGTCGTAAACTGATGGAGCGATATTTATTTTACACAGATAAAAATGATCTATTTGTCAATGATGGATCGTGGGTGAAATAAATGAATTTCATTTGAGTCTAAGAAAAGATCCAAATTGGATCTAAGAATTGAACCGGCGAGGTATTCGAAATTAAAATAAGAATGTTTGAAATTTTGATCTTATCAAGGGCTGTGAATCTTAATTCCTTGAAAAATTGTCGAATTACATTGCGTTAGCCCATTTTATAAATAACGAAATTTTTCTATTTTTTCTTTTTTTTTCGATTAAAATAACGACAAAATTTTTATTCTCCATTTATTCAGATATATACGCGAATCGATAATATTCACAATTTTATGGCACATTGTATCGTTATTTTGTTTTTCGACTAAAAATGATCAATGTCCAGCAGGCCATGTCGCATTTCGACAGGCATCACTATGAGAAACAATTAACCGGTTTAAAAAATACCGAGGCACTAGAAATACCGATTCGATCGGGCAACGTTTTAACAAGTGAGACTGGAAAATGACAAATTTTCATGCGAATGGAAGCCCAGTGAATTTAATGAGAGCACTGCCGGCACGCAAGGATCTGTAGGACGTTATTAAATGCGTGCGCGGAAATATGTAAAATAACGTCGGTATAACGGGATGTAGAACGTTGAAAAACGGCGCAAGCATGTTTTTAATATTTACTCGGTGGTTGTGTATGCGCCATCGAGCGAAAAATCGTCGATTTTCGATGAAAACGACTAAACATTGTCGCGGATACACCGTATTCGCGTTTTGCATCTCCATATACAAGGTGTCAGTTGAAAGAAAGGTTTCGTCAGTTGATTTAAATACTATTAGACTGGTGTATATGAAAATGACGTTTCTTTGAACTGCAAATTTGGCGCACCCACATAATCCATCCAATTTTCCTCTGTCATATTGAAGGAGAGGAAATTTACTGTAAATCACATATATTCGATGTTATTATTTTTTTACAATAAAAATATAAAACTTCATTACCGTGATGTCAATGGCTAATGAGAACATTCGTTTGATTTTCCTATGCGAATTAAAATTTATAAAAGGTTAAATACGTTTCTCATCAACCACTATTATATAAACTATCGTCATATAAACTACGTACAATTAAAGTTTTATTACTTACACGCACCTTTACTTAATAGTACGTTTCTAGGCCTCACTACATTTTTCTATATAAGTCGTTTTCATCGTTTTGATGTTTAAAATCGATTTATTTTGTGACGCCTTGTGTAGTCCATGTTGCAGCAAACCGAGTTCCTTCGTGGAAATTTCCAGTTTCTCTTGAGAGGCAAATTGCGAGCGTCCTGTGAAAAGCTTTAAATTAAATTTCAATCTTGTTAGTATTACGTTAACCACCGAACAATCCCGAGCGTGGCTTTCATTGCGAGTCGCGGAGGAAAGTCGTGCTCGGTCTGTGCAAATCCACTTTGGCCGACGAGAGAAACGAAGAAAGGAAGACAAACGGTTTTACGAAAAACCACGATCGACTCGCTTTTCAAATCACCCCTTATAAGTTTCCATTATTTCCTCTGGCCACAATTGTGCCCGGTCCACTGGACGTTCGATCTTTTGTGCTAACCTTTTCTTCTCCGTGACCTGGCACCCAAGACAAATAACCTCCCGATCGCCTGTGGGCTTTCGTCAGTTTTTAAACTAGGGAAAATAGTGTCAAACACCGTGATTAAACAGACTATTCGTTATTGAGGAATGTATAGAAGAGAAAGAAGCTTGGCAAAAGTTTCACAATATCGTCTGGCACAATAATTTACCAATTAATAGAATTAGAGAATCGAGAAGTTTGAAATTATAGGTTACAGACCTCTCTCCTACGATTTTAAAATTATAATTTATAAAATTTACCTCTATAAAATGTCTTACTTTATTAGCAAACATGTCACTGTTACACAATTACGTGACAAGTTTCATTAGTAACAAAATTCATTTTATTGAAAATTCAACCACAGTGATCTAGTTAATCCATATTTGTTTAAAATTTAAACAGTGCAATAATAATTGGATCTTTATGTATAAGCTTACGCCGAACGAATATAATGTGTAATTTTAACATCATGATAACTAGAATAAATAGAATAAAAATAATATGCATAAAATATATGAAATATCCAAAATGCTTAAATGAAATTTTCAATTATTTTTTACAAACATGAATTCGTATGAACATCCTTAGTCTAATAATAATTCAACAATAAATAAGGAACTTTTTTTTTTGAACCCGAGGAAGAAGCAGTAGTAAAGGTTGCCTGGTTAACAGGGATATCCCTTTCTCCGGGAAATAAACTGATGATTTAAGGCGTCTGAAAAAGGGATCTTTATTTCGCGCGGCGCACTTATTTCTGTAACGGGTCCGGGCTAAGGGCTGATTAATGGGTGTTAGTTTTATTCGTTCGTACCCAAGCTTTCTAGTTGGCTGCTGCTTCGAGGCTGGCCTTTATCCCCGAGGTCGAAAACCAGCTACCCCCTAGAATCTCGCGTCGCTCGACCACTGGACCATGAAATGATATAATGAAAAAGACGCTGTTGCCCTCACTCCCCCCTCGTCCTCTTTATTATTATGTTTCTCATCCTTTCTCTTCCGTTTTCACGGAGAATTTCTCCAACCAGAGGAATTCTTTCCTGCTTTCCATTACTCTACCACCATTTTTGCTGCTGTTGCCGACAGGTTGTGTAGATTGTCCCTGTATAGTGAACGATACGCGAACAATTTTATTCTCGAGACGTATTAATGCCGCTGAGAATCGTTATCTACGAAATAGAGATCATCGAATGAAGAGTATGAATTTAGCGAAATGCGAGCTTTAAACGTGCGCATTGAGGGCTTTCGACGAGTAACACAGGTTACTGGTATTCAAATTTAGTCTATACCTATACAAATCAGAGAAAATCGGGAAACTAATTCTTATAAAATATAATAAAACTGTCATCCCCTTATAATTTCTTTACAATATTCTATATTTGATCAACGTAATTTCCGTATTTGCTTCGTCATCGAAAAGTCTTCGAACGGAGCTGTTATAATTTGTTTATTTATAAAACTCTTTAAACCAACTGGTTCAATTAATCGGAGATTTTTATTACGACTTTACACACATGAGTTCTTTACAATCTAAGCTACCAAATGGCTTGCCAAGCTTTCCCTTGTTCTTCTGTAAAAGTCCTGATACCTTTGAATAAACGAGGGTGCAAATATACGAGTAGTCTAGTTACACCGCATCTATTTGACTACACGCGAATTATGCTTGTAAGAGTTACCCAGGTCTCGACGCCCATGTCATCAAACTCATGACAACTACTTAGGACCACTCGGAAATTGAGGGATCTCGATCCCATGGGACTCACATAGGGCTAACCTTGGAAATTCGTCTATTCTGACCGTGAACTCGTGGGATTCCCAGAGGGTCAGCTTGGGATCGAAGGATTCTAACCTCTCTGACTCCCTAGTGGCGAAATTCACGTGGAATTCAAGCCCCAGTCTCGAACAGACGGGCCTTGGCATCCATAATTTTCAGTTGCTGGATCATTCTGGGTTTACTTTTCGTAAAACTTTTGTTGATCCTTGATACTAGGTTAAAGTACAAATATTCTTCGTATACTTTCATTGAAGTTTCTTTCAAACTCCATTTTTTTCTCAGTTTCTCAATTTCATTGCGCGAGTATACAATTAACGTTCGATTTATTTCCACGAGTGTGTTCGTGGTAAAGAAGATTATACGCGTGATAATAGCTTTCAATGTAAAAATATTTGCAATAAAATTTTGGCTATCAACGAATTTAATTTAGCTATCAATCTCTTTTCTTACGATTTCCGCTCAACAATTTGTAAACTGAATACACCGGTAAGTCACAGCGTAAATTAAACTTCAAATTAAGCTTCCTCAAACCGTTCTCGCCTCACAAGAGAAACAGTTAATCCAGAAATCTCCAAAGATCGAAACTTTACTATGAAGAAGAGAAAATCAAAGAGGAACTTAAAAATTCAAGAACGCTCGTGGTCAACTGGAGAGGAACGTTTCTGGTAACGAAAGTTCGCTGTAAACGTTGGGATCGAACAAAAGGCGAGTCGAACAGCGCTTAGCGGTTGCATTTTCAGCGATTTGTAAATCGCGATGGCGTGTTACGGCGCAGGTTGGCAGTAAAAAGGTGGAGGGAAACTTATGGAAGTAGCATCGTTAATTTAAAAAGCAAGGATCTCTTACTGGAAGAAGCTTAGCGTGCGCTCTTTCTCTCCTTTGGACGTGGAGAGTGGGCATGAAACGAATGGACGAAGCTGGTATTCGTTACAGTCCAAGAAAAGGAAAACGAGCGAGCTGCTTGAAAAGTCTGACCCCAGTTTCTCTGTGCCGCACGCTTTTGACCCAGTATTATGCCAGTGGCACAAGTGGCCTAGCTCGACGTGCTCAAAAAGCGTATGTAGATAACGAGGAAACGTAATAGCCACTTTGTCCACGGCGTTTCCATGATGTATCAACAGCCGTCTGCCCCGCGCGTTCTCATTCTACTGTCTGTGAATTTTATTACGTATACTGCGTGACCACGTTCACGCACACTATAATTGACAAGAAAGAGTGTGGAACACTAGTCACCAGTTTAGTTAAAACTTTATGTACTCAGAGGTTTCCTTAATTCGTTAACGAATGGCGAGATGATGAAAATTGTAGTGGTACGTAAGTCAGGATTTAGAGTATTTAAATATAATTACGCACTTCAACGCTTAAAAGTGTCATCTTTTCAGTTTCATAATAGAACAAGTTTTATGATTATATATTAACTAATTATATACTGCAATATATTTTCGTCAGTTGAAAGGAATATAACAAGTCTTTTATAATAACGAGTGATGAATATTATTTTATACAAACTATTACAGACATTGATAAATGATAATTTTATCATACCTCACGTGCATGTATTTCAGGCTTGATAAATTGATCGTTTGTTAATTCCATCTTGGCAATATGCCCTACGTTCGTTTAGTTGAAACGATTCGCTCTAAATGCGTCAAATAAACGGACATTGCGTCAAATACGGAGATTTGTTCATAAATGAGAGACGTGTTCGTGGTACAGGTGTGATACATTGTATATCACTAGATGTCATAGTTAGTCGTGTAATTTGTACGTACGAAATCAGTCCGAAAACGTATATAGGAGCCGTAAGATATTTGCAAATTTTCTACATTGCAAACATATACTTTCTAAAGTATGAAAAGATAGTATACAGCATGTAGACTTAAATATACAGTTAACGCTAAAGATAGTCTCGCTAAATATTGTTGCTCATTGATATAGTTTGATACCGTACTTATACCATATGCTTCCAATAAATATTTTGTAACTTTTATATACATCTTCAGGTCCGTTTAAAATTTTACCAATACAATCACGATAGCCATTTCTCGTTAAAGTGTTAATGACATTTCAAAATGTTTTGTATAATATACACGTAAAGCGTTTCTAAGTGTTCAAATACTTTCGCTAGCCAGTGTACATATTTGAATTTACAAGTTTATAGATTCGTCTGAGAATTTCGATGGTGTTTGTGGAAGAGCCAGGGGCAGGCGATTGCTTTATTTTGATACACGGTTCACTTTATCTGGCTACGTGTCGTTGGACGCGAATATTAAGCTGCACGATCCGTGTGCCAGGTTAGTGCATAAACAAAACGGGCATCGTTAGCATCGATCCATCGGGTTGTGCGCTTCGTGTTATCGCGTCGCGTTTCGAAATCGCTTCTGGTCAATGATCAGTGAATTCCGATTGATGTCGGCTATGTTGGTTTTGTTTTCGATTACGTTATTGCACGGGGACCGCGTTTTTGATAGGGACGCTGGTATTGTCCGTGAACGAATTCCAAAGTTACAATGACCAAACGAGCTTAACGGAAACGCGTGGGTGGAGGATTATATTGTCCACGTTTTTATTCTGCCTCGTTACGATCCTTTTTTCCTATTTATGAAAATTAACAACTATACTCTCGTTCGCAGGTCATAGAACACTGTCCGTTTTTGATAAATCTTCGTTATTTCATCACACACCTCCATATTGGGACACTTTTTGCTTTCACATAGGATGTGATAGTCAGATTTTCTTCGGAAATATAAAAGAAAGAGAATTTCTCTTATTAATAATTAACACAAAAAAATCTCCCTCGCATTAACAATAAAGAATAAATTATCACGATGGACGTTAAAACACAAGGAACGGAGAAAAACGTATTCCAGTTGTTTTAATAACAGAATCGATCAAATTTCTCTTCTTCGAATTCCCAATTCGCGAAAGACTTTTTCCATCAACTTCCACTTCGTACATTTCGAAATTGTCGAAACCAAACTGGATTGTTATTTCATCGAACACTAGCATCGCGAAACGTAGTCCTTTCTCTTTCTCTCTCTTTCTGTCTCTGTCTCTGTCTCTCTATCTCTTGCTCTTTCTAAGCATCCGCGACTGAGACTCCATTAAGACGGAAAGTTGTGGAATCGGGAGCAATTCGGGCGATCGGCGCCGATGGTTAATTAAATCAGAATCAACATCGAATTAAATTGAAGCCTGGTGCCGCAGAATCATCTCTTATTCTACGCGGTGGCGCGCGGATCGTCTGAAAACTTTCGATAAGAAGAGAAGAAAGAGAACAAGGAGGCCGGAATAGCAAAGGGTGGGCACACAGGTAGTGAAAAGAGAGAAAACTGGAAAGGAAAGGCGACTAGAGTAGATCGAATAAGAGTACCCCGAAGTATCTGGTCGAATTCAGGTTCATTCCTTCCTTCCTTCCTTCCTTCCTTCCTCGAAGCTTCCTTCCTTCCTTTCATTCCAAGTTTCCAATGTATAATTCCGAACTTTCCGCCGACAATGGCAGTTCGCCGCAGTTCCGCAACACAATTGATCGCACCGTCGCGATCCGCCTTACCCGGCTGACACCCTCCGTTTGCCACGAGCTTGAAGAATCGAAAAGAAGAGCAAGGTACTTCGAGTCCCATGTAAGTACTCAGATACGCGTGTGCCAGGCCTAATTTAAGACATCTGCAGACAGAACATCTGTTTCTTAGATCGTGTTAATCCTGTTGCCATACGCAATTGTTATCTTTCGATCTTGTTTTAGCAAACAACAAGATTTGCATCTAATGCTGCGATGCTGTAGAAATTATGTACAGTAACAATTGAAAACATGAGATATTTTCTAACGTTAAAAAAATACAATTAGGTGGAGAATGAGCGCAGAAACATTGCGAAGTTATGATACTGATAGACACCTCCACTGTTGTTGAAATTTTAACTTTTATCCTCAAAAACGACGTGTTTCTTTGATCCTAATTGTCGTTATGTTTAACTTTGTGGACGATCTATTTAAACAATGATTGGTGAAATATTAAAATTATCGATAGTCTAACATTAATGGAATAACGAATATTCCAATTATATAGTAAATATTGTGATATATAGCGTAAATGTTGCATCATAGTCATGAACTTTTATTCATATAAATTTTCTAATGGAACAAACAGAGAGAAAAAATTTGTTCCAATGTATTTAAGTGAAACCGTTCGATGACCTACATAGAGAGCCAATTTGGACTAATGCGTGTTTCTAGCTTCAAATATAAATCAAAGTGGCGAAGACTAGTATCCAGGTTTAAAAAAAGGAAAATAAGATATTGTGTGTACGCAGGTGTACGCAGCATTCGTTAGAGTCGTGGAAAGCGTATGTATGTATCTATATGCGCTCACGTATCGAGATGGAACCATGTAGAACATACGGCATATGAGGATACGTTTTGGTAACGAGAAGTATCGGCGTGCAAACTGACGAGTTGATTCGCAACGTTTGAAAACTCGAGAATTTACATTGTATCGGGAATAAACAAGTTGATTGAAAATTGAGCAAAGCTTCTCTTGATAGTTTTGCCTCAAGTGAATCAATTTTACTGGGTAGCTTTTATCGAAAAAATGTCGACGTAAAACACAAATTTGGCGGCAAGTTTTAGTGAAATCTATCTATTTCAAACCGTTCCTTTGTTTCAAAGGAAACCTTTGTGATACTTCAAAAGTTCGTTTGCCAAAAATTAGCTTTTACATGTTTAATCTGCAGAGTAGAAGTAAAGATTTCTTAATTGTTGGCAGATAGACGAATAATTTTTTTCTTTTTTTCGTCACGCTCTAATACACAATTCATATCAAGATAAGTCATCTTCATGACGGTCCCTCGAAAATTTCTTTGCTATCGGAAACATCGTAACAGAGGGACACGCAGCTCGTGCAGAAAATATGGAAATGGTGGTTCGACGTGTGCAACGTTCACCAGGGGGAGACAAACCTCGCGGAGGGTTGGTTTCGTTGGTGCAGCGAAGGATTCGTGCGCGCGATAACGGAAAAAACTGTCATAAATCACGGAGGCTCGGGAGAATCAGAAGCGACGGATAAAGGAATAGAAGGAAGAGGAGAGAACGCGAAAAAGGGGATGGTACATAGGGGTGTGAGAACGCAAGAAAGGGAGAAAGAAAAGCGAATGGGGAAGGCTCGAAAAGTCGGAACGAAGGAAATATATCACTGAGGCTATCTCGACGTCTCTCGAAGCGTGGCATAACTAGTGTAGCGAGATGGTATCGTTACCTCTCTGACCGGTTGGATCGGGGCGTTGGATGAGTATATTAGACGGCCAGACCCTCTTAGAATTCGCTTTGCAGCGTAGCTGATGAATGTGGCGTAGACACGCGCCGTACGCGAATATTCATTCCACCCGGTGTGTAATGCGCTACACTCGTGTTCATAAGTTACAGGACACTTGCTAATCTTACATTAACTTTGGTAAAATAGATCTGTAATAAAATTTTCGAAACAGTCAGATAATCGTTAAATGATGGATATGTGGTATTTTCTCATCTAGTTAATTTCAAATTGATTTTTTCAATTCCACGTATGTATACGTTTAACTTGTCAGGTGCGAATAGTCGAAACATAATATCTGTCTTTCTATTGTATAAACTACATTTAATTTAAATTTCTCGGTTTTAAATTTGAATTTCTAAAATATTTTGAAACGAAAATATTTAGAAATTTGCAAGCGTCGAGTGACTTCTGAAGGATAGTGTACCTTGACCCTTGTTTCGTTTCGGTTCGTGTTGTCGTGGGGACTATGCTAAATCTTGCTGTTTTCACGTCACGTACGCGAAAGGGGGAGATAATAGCTATTCAAGGTTGTTTAAATAGCGACTGATTAATTTCGACCGGGCTGACTTTCTCGTTTCGTTTCGGACGACGCGACGTTGATACGAACGATAATGGGGCGTGACATGGTTGAGCGCGGTCGTGTTGTTTTGAGAAATGGGAACCGGTAGATCGGGGGAATTCGAAGCCGTTTTGAAATCAAGTAAACACCGGATCGGAATGTATGGTTTTATTTGAACACGTATAATGATGTTCAAATGATCGTTGGAGGATGTAAATGTATTTCGATTAGGGGATTATGTTCTTTGAATTATTGCTTTAGATTTAGAACACAGGGTATTTATTTTTTTCCTATCGAATTTTTTTATTCGAGATCTTGCGCAATGCAAATATTTTTGTATTACAATTAGTATAAAAATTATTAACAATACCATCACAAACTACATTGTTCGAAAAATATACATATCTGTTCCAATAAACCGTAAATACACGAGTAACATCTATTAGAACTACTTGAAGTTTAAACCATTACCGTTGCAAAATTATTGAAAATCCTGAAATCCAGGTACAATCGCTAGGAAGAGTAAACGTTTCCTTGCAAAATGCTTTTTATTTTATTTCGATCCAACTCTCCGCTACTGAGATGTCATCGTTGGATCAGAACCGAATTCTTCGATAATTCTCTAGCGCTGTTTCGCTCGCATGTTCAGACTTCTCACTCGCACCGCGTCACTGACCAACCACAATCTCGTTAGTAGTACGCTGGTCAGTGACAGACAGCGTCTGGGTTTTTTTACCATTAGTATTACTAAGCGTACGCGTTTCCTGGAAAAATGTAGGTCAAACCGTTGCATGTTATAGACTTAGATTGGTACGTCTATTATACTTTGCAGTATCTTCAGAACCAATTGAGCTATCGATTTAAATCAAAACGTATTGCGAAGGATACATCTTTGACTATCTTTTACGTAGAGAATATTTAAAAATTTCGTCACTGTTCTATATCTATTATTTATAGAATATTGTATTTACTATATTTTTCGTGATTTGCTGTTCTCTCTTCTTTTTTTTTTTTTTACGTTTTTATTTCTTTAGATATCCTCGTCTCCCGAAATACCGAAAAAAGGCGCGCAAACTTAAAAGTCGTGTATTAAGTTAAAAGTTAGCTTAAGAGTTCAACTTGAAAGTTAAAGGAAAGAGGTGGAAATTAAAAATTCGATTACACAGTTATTGGCAACGTTTGTATGATATAATCGTTCACATAAAATAAACAAATACGTTCACGTAGAACGATCATAAATTTTGCACAACTAATCAGCACCACGTACTCAGGGGATATGAAGAGAAAAGAAAGAAAAAGCACGTAATTGCTTCTCTTTCGCGTTCTAGAGAGATTAAACGACGGCCATAATGCATGGTACCGGGGAATCTGCTTCGTTGAGATTTAGATAAATTTGAGAAATTGGCTGCAGTTATTCAGATTTTACGACAGATTATAACTCTGGCTAGGGTAATTAAGTGGCGGTTCTGGTCTGCTCGACGAACGTGCTGGCCCCGGCCTTTTTGGCGGACCACCATGGAATTTCAAGTGGAATTGGGGGATTATTTAATTCGCGTCTTTTGGGGTAGAGTTTCCTGCCCCTACGTACGTTCGTCGTTTTAAGCGTTTTCCATAATGCCTGCGTGCGTTTACCCCGGCCAATTACCATTTTAATTAGAGAACAGTACTCTAGTTCGACGTTTGTACGACAATTCCATTATGCCCTTTTAATCAATCCGAAATTTCTTGTCCAGAGACGGATCGATGTTTCTCCTAACATAGAAATCCTCCCATTGCACTATATTGCTATCTTGTTCCTAGAAATTCAAAAAAAGTTTCGCAACAACTCGATGTTTTTCATTTTTCATTTCCAAGCGTTCAAATGAAACTCGAACGGACACGGAACAAAGGAAAACGAGTTTCTCAGGGAGGAATTAACGAAAGAAACGACGCGTATATTATTTGATAGTACGCTCACTTTTTCTTGAATTGCGGTACGAACTTTCCTGTCATCCAAATATCTCCTTATTACAGTACGTTTATTTTTAATGGATAAAACGCGATATCTGGATAGATGATGGCGCAGTATCTAAGGAACGCCGCAGCTTCCGTTTCCCGAACGCCCCCGATTTCCGGCAACTCTGGTTTATCAGACGTCGAACGGAGCGTACATACACGGGTTAGTTTAATATCGATGTCTCGCGTTGCAGGGCCGTAAATTTCTGGCTGTAAAGGGGTGCACAGCAATAAATAGAGAGGCGAGGGGTGGCTTGCACTTATCGTTCGTAGGGCTAACCGCAAAATAACGGGTTGCGAACTGCGAACAGTTAATGCGAGGGCGTGTGTGCGTTTGCAAGGCATCACGAATCGCGATATACACGCTTTGCTTGCTTTTTAGCCACCTCCGCCGATTTCTTTGCTTCTTTCGACGTAATGTAAACGTATCGGACGCGCCTAACAACCTGCAATTTTTTTTACGGCCCACGATCAAACATTTCCGATAAGGTTAGCCCTTACGAGCTGCCTCTATTATATAGCGTTGAACACTTCGTGCTGAGTGCGTAAAAGCAATTTCAGTTGGAGCTGGAGAGATGAAGGCAGATTGTTGATTATCTTAGCCAGGTTAACCGTTCAAGTGTGTAATGAAGTGGTGAAATCGAAATGGAAGATTTATGGAATAAGTACTTCTTTCTAAGAGAGATTTCTAAGTTTCTGGGTCATTCTGTACGACTGAACTATAGTAACGCTAATGTATCCAATAAGGAATTTTATGAATTACATTATCTTATGGCGTAAATATAATCAAATTATAGATTAATATAATGTAATTGTAAGTAGTAACCGTGAAATTATAACAGCGAAGTCTGTAACTTGGAATTTATTACTTGCCAATACATCAATTTTATTGGCAAGTAAGTAAAGATTAAAGTCGTGTCGTCCTTGTGAGTCCTTGATCCCACGTCCGAGGTGAAGAAAGTTTGAGAATTTGGTAATCGTAATTACAGTCTGACTTCTAACTTCTGACAAAGTGGTAAGTATTATACGTGTTTAGAAAGGTGTTTAGGAAGGTGTTTCGTTAATACGAATAAGAAGATGTTGATCAGAACCATATTTTAAAAGAAAGAAAATCGTGAAAAAGACTGCGATAAAAATGAATAATACAATAAAGAAAAAATGGACAACTGCAATAAGAATGTGCTATTGCTATTCATACGTGCGTTTCAATTAAAAATCCTTTATTAGTGGATGTTTGTTTAGGCTTTAATTGTCATTGACTCGAAGTAAGTCTCGTTAACGACAATAATTAGATTGAAACGGTAGTTTCACTCAGAAGGCACGATTGTTTCCTAGTAATAAACGGAGTAGCAGTTCTCGTAGAACGAGCTCATTGACATAAAACTTCCTCCCGTTTAATGAAACGTAAAGCTGTCTGTTAAAACGATAAATTAATTGCTTGAAATGTTTATCATTTCTGCTATTATCTTACTAAACGATTATATCACTTCCTGTTTTATACTATCTTTCAGCCATTGCGTACCAGTACGATACTTCTTACAATAATACATTAAATAACTAAACGTTTATTTCTGTCGAATTATTAAAACGTCTTCTCGTTACAATTTCTAGAGGCACGAAAATCATACGTCGAAAATCAAATTCAACGACTTGCTCCATCCTCATCTGCCCCATCGATCGATCGAAATGAAAAGGGAAGAAGAAAGGTCGCGGGCTAAATTTTTTCGATAGGTGTGCTCGCACGAAGCCCGAGAGCGCAGAAAAAGGACCTTTAGCCGTTTGTTTACTCGGTCGTCTAGGCCGGCCACAATAAAGGAATCGGCGAAAATGTAGAATTCGTCCTGACAGTCGGAGCTGGTAGTGGTTTCTTGTAAGGAGCGACGAAAAACATGGCAACGAAATTCGCCGGGCGAGGCAAAGCTGAAGAACGAGGAAAGGAAGCAAAGAGGACGAGGGAAAAAACGAATACAGCAAAGAAAAGAAACAGAGAGAAAGAGAGAGGATGCGCGCAAGAGTCGGTGAACTGGGATGGGTGAATGGGCTTCTTGGAAAATGAGAAGAGACTTTATCCAGCATGGATAGATACCGAGTGAGAAAGTAACCCCCTGCAGCCAGTGCGAAAGCTCCACGGAACGGAATACTCGAAAGCACTTTGGCCTTAGCCTGACATCCACCGCCGACTTTAATCGTATCCATTGCCCTGAGACATTCACGTTCATTCCCCTTTTCTTTCTTTTATCTCGCGTTATTAACTCTTTACGTACCAAACCGAAGTTCGTCAAGGTATATGTTATTTTGATGGCGTTTGATAAGTATTGCAATTGTAAAAAATTAATCAACAGTAATGACACTTTTTGAAATTTCCCTACTGTCGTAACGTCAGAGATACGAGATATTTAGTACAAGTATATACTTCACAGAGATCATTAGTATAAGTCCCGATAATAAGATGGACCATATGTAACACTTGTTTGCCTTTAAAATGGCTATTTATTATGTAACAATAACAACATAATATTAGATATATTTTGATGGTGGAGTAAATTTCACATCAAAGAATGGATATTGGTAAGAATGGAGGCAGCTTTAAGGATAAATGTGAATTTATCAGATTAAAGAAGAATATTATAATTCTTTTCTTATACTAATTTGTCATTTTAATACGATGTTCTCATAAAAGTATAACAATTCAAAACGTACAGACTCGTTTTTCCAAAAATCGTGGTTTTTTAGTTATATGAATGTTGCAGAAAATGAATCCGGCACAACGAAGAACGTTTTAATAAGAAACGTTTGCGTTTACAGTATAATAACTGGATAATAATACGCGACAGAGTAGATGGCAGTAGATTACAGCTATGATTAAAGATAAAACTGTTTGCGACGAGGTTTCTCGGATACTGGTAACTCTCTTTGCATCTACAACGGGAGGCAGCCTCGAGAACGAGAGAAATATCTACTTTTCGAGAGGTCGGTGTGTTTTGGTCGCGCTCTTGCAAGATAATTGAATCCGATAGGTTAGGTCTGTAACGACTGCTTAGATTTGAATTTCAGCAGAATTATCGTGGAATTTGAGTGCAAGGTAATGGCACATGAAACTTTAAATGTGGATACTTGAATATTACATTACGTTTTTGTAGCCATTAGCCAAAATTTTCTGAGCCTCTAGAAAGCAGTCGAACCACCGAATCGAGCACCGCATTTCCACTGAAATCCAACAGAGTCTATATTTTCAATAAACGCAGGTTACTCTGAATGCGAAGTCGTTAATATTAACGAGGGGAACCCGATTAAACCGGTTATTATAATTATTCATTTACGGGATCAATAATAATTTCATGAATGAATGCTAGTTTAATTATGACGGACAAATGCGTCGATACGGTTTAAGGTAATAAATGTAAAATTTGTAATTGTCACTTGACGGTTCAACGCAACATCTCAACCTAGACATGACTACCAATTTGGCCACGGTCAGTCCTCATTCATGAATAAAGCAAGATAGCGGTATTTGAATCAAGTTAACGCTAGAACTACCACATCAATTGAATTGACTGGTTTTACAAATTTGTTTTCAAATTCCTACTTCGATGTAACGAGTTTCGCAACGATAACTGAGAGAATAATATAATGAATTTTATTTTGTTTTTTATGTATTCAAACTCAAAATAATTTTGTATCAAGGCTACTTACACCAATACCAGTCAAAATGACTGGTACTTGTCAAAGTGTAAAAGGATCCTGCAATCTGTTTATCGAACCCCAATTAATCAGTTTTCTCGTTTTGTACAACTTCGCACACGTTTTTAAAATTTTCACTGCGTATCATTCGATATGGTGATATCAGTTATCAGGAAAATTCCAGATCGATCGTTAAATCGCTAGATGCTAACACTAGAAATATCAGTCACCAGTCAAAACGACTGGTTCTACAATTTTATAAATGTGTCGACCTTCGTTTAGGGATCATGGTCCCAGACGGATAATAATACCAAAAATGTATTACATAACAGGGAATTGCTTCTGTAAAAAAGCAATAAATCAATAAATACAAAAATATTCTATTATTAGGTATTTTTTAAAGACCAATCATTTTGACTGGTTTCGATAGAAATAGCTTCGTGTTAACTATCGGCAGTTCTAGTGTTAAGCAATATGTGAAATATATTCTAAGAATATGAGAAGTGATATAGTATTTTATAAAAACAAATCAGAAGATTTGAGATATCTCGTGCTATAGACTTACAAGTATAAGATTACAATATTATATTACATATACATATGGTATTAAAATTGAAAGCTCACAGTCAGTTGAAAAGTCGAGATGTTAACAGTCGCAGAAATATGTGCTTTGAATATTTAACGAGATTCATGATTAACTTTGAGTACGGGAAGAGAATCTAATATATGGCAAGTCTAATGTGTGATCTAGGGAAATGATACGAAGTTACATTTATCTGCAAGTTTCTAAGTAACGATGTAGAGATATAATACATGGTAGTTGAGATGAACACTGAGAATTTCAGTATTTATTATCCTTTTCATGGACGATATTCTTGATGTTAAATATAATCTCCTCGAGATATAGATAATATTTCTCATGTAAATATCGGAAGTTTCGAATTGCTCGATCATTTTGTATAAAGAATTTGTATATTTTTTGTATAATTTATATAACCTTTTCAAACATCTTCAAACCACGAATAACAATGAAATAAAAAACATAAAATGTCGATTTCATTAAATTATTGATTATCTAAATGGAAAAATGACTGCCCATAATTGATATACTTTTTTTTGCGTTTATAGAATCAGATAAACGTGATATCTGTAATATTAGTGTATTTAACGATTGTTGACGGGCCATAATACGAGCTTTTGTATTATATCCGAGATTTAACGGGGCAATCTAATGACCGTGTACGTTCGTCCCTTATCGAGTAATGAAAAAATAATTAGTAGCCTTTTGGGGACGTGCTGTCACGAGGGATCGTTATCTCTCACGATATAAAGTTCATTGTTTGATTATTGAGATTTGCGTGTCACCAAAATGAAAGGGTGCTACACAGTTGAAATCCTCGAGGGCCAGTGTTCAATAAAAAACAAAAGCTTGCATGCACATGTTACATTATCGTATTAAGCAGTCAATATCTCTTCTCTGTTCGATATCTCGTTCATTCTGAAATGTGATGTTACTATTCTTGCATTTATTACTTAATTTTATCACAATTGGTAGACGAAATTTAATAACGTAAATTATACTAAATCTAGCGCAACGAAATTTTCGAGTATCCGCATAACCAAATATAGAAATGAATATTGTTGGACGAAATCCATAAAGTAGAATTTAGTAGAATATCATCGCGATGCAAATTTTGGTTCCTTTCCCGATAGAATCCTCGAAACGGGCATCGAAGAAACGTACACGCTCTTATAAAAGCACAAGAAGAAACGTAAAAAGCACGTCGTTCCAATTCCTTCGAGTTTTCTCAATGACATCGCATTACAAGATTAAATCGTCGCACTTTAACAGACATTTTCAATCTCCTTGATAAGAATGTGCCTGGTATGTTTGCACTCTCTTTCATGCGTTCCTTTTCTACTCGAAAACTGGAGCATCGAACTCCCTTGCCGAACATTTTTACAAAGTAGACGCGGCAACATTTGGCCGGAAACATTGCGCAAACAGATGCTACACGTTCTAGAAGGAAGATACATGTGTAGTTCATAGTTCATACGATACTGAATTATGTACATGGCTGTACGTGTGTTGGTTTTTTAATATTATCGAGAAGAATTGAGATTTGAATAACAAGAACAAAGATTTGAATAACATCATCGGTTAAACGTATGCAAGTACGCTACAATATTTTACAAAAATAAAATGATATAGTTTCATACATATTTCAATCTATTGCGACCCTCCAGGAAAAATATATGAACTGTACGTGGTGGTCAACGTGTTAATCATTTACTTGACGATTTAAACGAATTATTGCGCCTGATATGAAACCGAAAAGCATGTCAGTCTATGAACAAGCGTTGTAACCTGTAAAGGTGTTAAAACCTCTTTCATCAAACTCTGTGCGACAGTTCAATAACTAATTGATTAGCGTTTTCGTGATTTCGAGACGACGAAGGGATTCGAGAGTTTGGCGGTAATTAATCGTTGCCAGGGAGAAAGAGATAAGAAGAAAGAAGAGAAGCGGTGGGTGAAGTGGAAGACGGAGGAATCATTGCCATTCGGGGCGTGTATGCAAATGAGCAGTAGATGCCGCGATGCTTCCCTACGCTGGAAAACGGTTGGTTGCGTGCACGCTCGCGGTGTTCGCTCAGATAGTTGCCGCGATTCGGCGAATTTGCATTTTTAGCGAATTTACAATTTGATTAGGCCCCGAGTTGGAGTCGTCGGATCCGCTTCGCGGCTACGGACGACCACGCCAGCCGCGTCGTTATCTTACAGACGCTTTCTGGCCACGCCTGGCTTCGTAGAAGACAGATTTTGGATAATACAGTCACCGGCCACTTTTAATCAGGCCCTCGTTTCTCTTCTTCTCCTTCTGCTGGACGATAAGCTCGTGTTACTCGCGACTCTTCTTTTAAACCAGCTACTTAGCCGCGTACCATTTGAAAATAAATTTGACGCAAGTACGGGTAGAAAAGGAAATTTGCTTGAAAGATGATTAACCGCTTGTTTCGTTGCTTGTCGTTTATGGTAAACTATTTATAAAAAGGAATACTTACTATCTTTTTGTAAAATCCACAGATATATAATAATAGAAATTGTTTATTTAAGACTTTAAAAATATTGAATTAAAATTAAATGCTTAATTCATGAAAGTTTCGAATATTGAAGATAATGAAAACCTTAAGTAAATTCCTTTTTTCTTGCCTATTAACTTTCTAGCTTAATGACAATTCTTATGAAGGATAAACTGGTCCTGGATTTTTGTATTTATAATTTCCTGATTAAACTGTATTCTTCGCCTCTGATCGGTTGGTGTAACATAAACGTTCGTTCTACTTATCTTCTGATAAAATTCATTCAAGCAGTGTATTTTAGACATTGGTATTCTATAAAATCAATTTTCACTCCGACCATTTTAGTAATCGTATGTAAAAAGAAATTTAACGTAACCGGTGAAATACAGTAATATTTAATAATATCGTGATAGGATTTAATTAAAGTATCGTAAAGTATCGCATGTTTGTTATCCAACGACAAACTCTTCTATATTCTTATCTCTGCTCTGTGCTATCAATCACGGTACTGCCTTTGTACAAAATCACGAAACCTGCGGAATGGTGCTATTAACCCATCGTATAATCACCAGAAAAATCATGGAACGAGGTGTTTAATGCCATTAACAGCCAGCAATAAATCTACACTGACAATTATCTGCTAATGAATTAAACACATTAGGTACCGCAGTTACGAAGTTTAATGTCATAAAATTAAACATTGATAGATCAGATACACGGGGCCTGTTATTTCCATTCATAGAACGAGCGAAAGCTTTTTATCGTTTTTGATATTTAATTGAAAAAGACAATTTATAAACCTGGCTTTTCCGCGTCTAATTGTATTCAAAACTGCTGGTTTCCGTGCAATTCAGTCATAAATATTGTAGTTTGAATCGACGATGAAACGAGATAGGATCGAAATAAATTCGAGAGAGAGTTGGCAAAGGTCAATATGGGGTCAGGAACGTTTAAAGCTCAAATCAAACAAAAATAAATCCACAAACATTTCTCTAAAACAAAAGAAAGATAAGAATAGCTTGAAACTGTTTGCTTTTAAATTATTTCAATAATAATACCTGAGTATTTGCAATTTTTAATTACTTTAACAGTTTTTCTTAATTTCTTTATGCGTTGTTAAGAATGATTTTTGATACTGAAGATAATTTTCTATTCGAGGGAGCATACTTAATAAATAAATATATAATTAGTGCATTTTAATAAATTGACAAATTCTAAAATTATATTACAGAATATTATATATTATTATAATTTATTGTCTTTATTCTTTCTTGCAATATAAAAATAATATTTTTATGTTTAAAATTCTAATCCCAAGTATACCATATACGTGGAATAAATTTGTGTCTATCTAATATTTTTAATTTCGTATAAAAATAATTCTTCATTTGTTTAAGATCAAAGCTTTTATATAATGTGCGTGTATGCTTATAAAAATAATATTGTGAAATTCTATTCGTATGAAATTTAGAACCTGAACTTTATACTAATGTTCTAGCACAATCGTTGAGCGAAAACGTTTCTGGCCGATGTGATTTCCCATGCGGTCGCGAAAAGATTAGTGGCATCTGTGGTACAGTGAACGAAATGTGGTCATATCACTCGCGATTGTCAATAAAAGTGCGGTTTATGGTCAAAGCTATCGATTGCCACTGCTCCGATTCAAGACTGATGGAATGAATAAATATCTTCCTATTATGCCAAAGGGGGTCACTGTACAATGATCGCAAAGTAATGACAATTGGCGCTCAAAGTTTATTTTTTAAATATATGTATAGTATCCGTAAATTGTTTACTTTTGTTAGGATATTTTAGAATTGAAATATTATAGAATTATACTTTCAATAATAATAAGTAAAAAGAAATTAAGTGATAATAATTACTAAATAAAATAACCTGTTTCGTATCTTACGATTTCGTTCCTTAATATTAATTCTGCGATTTTACTTTTCATGATTATACAATGCATATAACCAAGGAAATTTTAATATTGGAATGTAATATAATTGATAAAAGGCGTGTTTGCATTATTAAGCGATCTCAATGGATCTAAATCATTTGAATTGATCATAATTCATAATGCTGTCATTAATAAAGAGAAACATAGTGGTTTCTATTGAAACCTTTGAACTGACTTTCGCGTTCGATCAAGAAGTTCGATGTATCGAACGCATGTCCTGCCATATGGTGGAAACACCACGAAACACCAAGAAGGAAAATCGAAACGCGGACCCTTGGAGCTCGTCCAGTTGATCCTTTATTTATTTCCCTGGCTCGCTGTAATATTCATCGACCAGAAATTGATTTGAAATTAGACCTCCTCTTAGACCTCTCTTGTACTTCCTAGACATTCTCGAGGGTAGACGTCCCTTCGAAGGGAGAACCATTCTATGGTGACTACCGCCATCGCTCTTCCAGTAATTTCGGGCAATTCTTGTGCAGATTTCTCCCGGTACGAGAGATTAAATTGCCCATTCTTAGTGGTAACCATAGATTTACGATTGGGAAAAAATTACTTTATTTTGTCCTAATATATCGTGGCGTACAATGTGCTTCAATCTTAGGTAGTTTCTGTTAGAAGAAAGTGGAAAAATGATGAAATAATTAATTATTATGATCAACAAATGATTATTAAAATTAATATGAACGTTGAGATATGTATAATTTTCTATGCTGGACTGGGTTAAATGCGTAGTAGAGATACTTGTATGTGAATATCAGTGTGTGGAAGTATGTGTGTGTGCGCAACGTCTCGAAAACAAAGGAATGTAAACTGTTCAGTCGGTTAACAGTCAGGTTTAGAAGAAAGTGCTGAGACGCGTGCAAGTGTGTATCGATGAATATATAAGAAATCGTCCATGAAATAAATATATTACTATTTTAATATTAATCTTCAGTATAAATTTAGTGTTCCTATAACATTATTTCGGCTTTAAAGATTCACAATTCTCAACAATGAAATTGATTTTTATATGAGGATATAAATCTATGTTCTTTGAGTTCAATTATATTATTGGAAAATATAATCATAATTCGTGTTGTATGATGCTGGATATTATTGGGTTGGCAATTAAGTGATTGCGGATTTTGTCAATACCACTTAATGACAAAACTCGCAATCACTTAGTTGCCAACCCAATAGTACTTACGAAATTTCGAAATGTTTCATACAAAACACATAATATATTCATAAAGATAATTTACAATACTTTCATGAGCCTGTATATATTGTTCGAAAACTAACACTCGTTGAGCCAGGATTGTCAATACATTTAGCCAAGCCTACCCTTCAAAACGCGGCTGATTCAGAGTGCATTCCTTGCTATTCCATCATCAAAGTTCATTGACAGACCGTTCCAGCGTATTAGCTTTTGCTCCATTAGCGGCGGCAGTCTGCGAGACCTGATAATTCAGCAGCGAATCTCCACAACGAAGCAAAAGGGGTGGCCAGCGATGGAAGGGCTGCTTCGGACGCGCGTAGGGACGCGGTCAGCGCACCCTCGTCGCCAGAAACAAGGGTCAGAACCGAGATTTTTCCCGATAGGTCGAGGCGTTTTGTCAAGCGGCTAAAGTGGTCCGCTGGCTCTGGTTTAGCCGGCCATCGTCGTCGAACCGACCGAAAACGAGAGAGGAAAAGGGAAGCAAGGATAAAAGGGGTGGGTGGCGTTGGTCGATGGTTGGAAGGAAGGGGCTGATTCTCGACGGCAGGTTCGCGTGTAGGGACGACATGGCATGTCAGGTTACTCCTTTCAGATCGGTCGATGGTAGCGCGCCGTTAGCTTTGACAGCGTGGCTGGCGTGATTCCGAAAGCTTTAGAGACCGCACCGGATATGAAACTAACTTCGTTCGTACGAAGCGAGCTTCGAGAACGCCATGGTAGGATGGATAAAACTCGAATGAGACATTGGGAGGGAAAAAGGGATCGTGACTATTTTAATATGTACACTCCCGTTCATAAGTACTAGGATACTTTTTGTTTTTATAACAGAGTAAGGATTATTTGGAGAATCGATGATTCGAACGAAGCTAAGCAATAAATATTAATAACGTTGATTATGCAGGTTAATGTTGATCAAGCTACCGTAACGACTAAGCCAATGTTATTTGTATCTTACTAAACGTTGTGGATTTATCGTCCACTTAAAAAAGTTTTATCGAAATCTCGAAATTACATTTGCTGGAAAAGAACGTTGTATTTCATTTGGCAGAAATTTCTTCACGCTTATTCTGATGATGTTACAATTTTATGGCCATTGATGCACATGCAGTAGTAAAAAACGTTGTTTACGAGTCTCGCGTTTCGAGCGGACGAGATTGTTCGATTTTCCTGGCTTCCGCGCGGTTTCAAACTGTAATTTCGTCGAACGTACTTAAATGAAATTTCAACCGGGTGATAGTCGATTGTTTTCGCGTTCATAACATTGCCTGGAGGGGGTGAGAAGAGGAATATACATGCGGCGTTATATCACGCGTGAGCGAAACGCAATGCGACCGCAGGGGATGGCTTTTATCCCTCGAAACGGGCCGAAAAATCGAGGGGTTGATTAATTAATATAATTTCGATTCGCCGCTTGTAAACACGTTAGTCACGAGTTTCGCGTCTTCAATTAACACTTTTCTGCGTGTATCGTGAGTCTCGCGCACTTCGTCTCCGTTAACATCGTAGCGATGGCCTCGAGAACATCGCAAGTAGCATAAACGTAAGAATAAGCCTACATCGTGTGAATGATTCTGTTCGTAAAGGAAATCATCCCCTGTACACTTTTGCTATTATTGAAGTACGCTTTGCGTCTCATCAATTATCTTACTTATAGTTTAAATCAATTCGTACTAAAACAATTACATTTTGAATTTAAAAAGGAAAATAAATCAATAAACGATGTATCAAAATACAACGAATTAAAATTCGATAACTGTGAGGATACGAATACTTTTGTGTAAATCTTATTCAAAACATGTTACTGTTGAGAAAAGGTAGAGAAGTAACCATTTAAGTGCATAAACCAGCAACGCTGCAAATCCACCTCCATCGATATCTATATGAACGTTCCCAGAAATACGAAAAGATCGTAGTAGATTTAATTGGACACCACTTGGATGAATATCAGCGGGGCATCGATAAGTACCACTTTCAACTTTCTTCTCTTCGGTTCGCGTTCCCGACATGCTTTACCTCTTTCGAGCAAAGCCACAAAGTTTCTTATGCTATTCCCCGAGTCTCATCCACCCTCTTCTTCGTCCATTCCCTCCTCAACCAATCGTGTCGTTGCTCACCAGCACGGATGTCGGCTAACGAGCGACGTTAGACAGGATGCAATTAGCAAAAGTCCTCTTTTCAGGCCAGGTATACGTCTTTTCCTTTTGCTCGAGGAACAAGTGACGAGCTGGAGGAAAAAGTCCCAGGACACCCCCAATTGAAAGTCACTTCGCCGCGCACCTAATTTATTTCTTTCTTTCTCGTTCTTGTTCGGATGTAAATTCGTCCTTGGCCAACGGTGACGCCCCTTTTTATTTTATTTTTTTTATGAAGGAGACAGAGAGACGAAGCGAAGAAGAGTTGTCAGTGGCCCAACCCTCTCAGGATTTGGTGTTCTCACCCTCTTCTTCAACGTCCCATGGTTCACATCAGTATTCCTCTCATTTGTCTCGCACTGATTGTCCAGGAAGCGTAATAGCGCAATCTCTAGGGCCGAGTGCCGTGAAACCCTTCGCCAAGTCACGTATCATCCCTGAATCGGCAACCTACGTACCCACCGGGATAATCAATTTCTTTCGTCGGAGAAAAAATCCGCCAGCAATTAAGTGCTGATACATGGAAAATGGAAATTATACGAGTGCTTTTAGGGGATGATAGAAATTTTCTAATCGACGAAGTGAACAGTACCATGCAGATTTAAGGGTGAAATGTATGCTTTGTTTAGTTTATGAGGATTATTTTATGTACAAACAGTTGGGAAATTTGTGATGCAGATATTTAGGAAAATCGATATTTTATTAATACCAACTTGAATTTTTTATTATTCTACCAATATTATCGCGATAATCAAACGACAGTGCTGATCGAATTTCAAAAATATTTTGCACAACGCGTACAATATATTTATAAAACGTTTCTATAACTGTCCAAATACTTTGGCGAGCAACTGTAAGCGTGACGAAAATGCCAGTGACTTCGTCAGAGGCTTTGAAATGTCAGTGAAATTTTTTCTACATCTCTATCTATCCCTAAAACCTATGTACAATATGCACGTAGATACTCCTAGGCTTCGAATTACTCAGAATCCGCGATCCGTGATGACGTTTACGAATCAGATCACGGGTGACCGAAACGAAACTCATCGTTGCTCACGCTCCGGTTCACAAGCTTGGGTACCTACACGTGTTGGACGTGTCGTCGGTTGGGACCGGTTCGCGCGCGTATTCGTCAAGCGTGTTCTCCACGCACGTCCACCGACACGCGTGATCCTGGGAGACGGGAGACGCGTGCGTACCATTCGCGGAGCGTATCGTTGGTTGGCTGACGGTTAACAGAGCAAGGGGGTCACGGACGACTAGATCGCGTTAAGGGTCACGCTCGGTTGCATCTAACTTGCACTCGCACGCCGCCGGTCAATGCACGTTGACCGGGCAATTTCTGATCCCGGGGCACGTCGTGTGCGAACGAAGAGAATGGCGAATTGAACGGAGGAGATGCATCGAACGATCGTGATACCAAGCTTCGAGGAAGACGCAATAGAGAATGGAGAAGGGAGATTGGCGCGTGGGAGCAGAAACAGATTCCTCGGGCATAACCGGTTCGCACACACGTTCTGTAGTTTCCGTAGTGAGTTTATCGTGCCGCGGGCTAGCCGACGTCAACTCGCCGCACTGGGGTTAAGTAACCGACGGAATCGCAGAGAAATATTCATCGACCCACGTCCCGGCCTGTCTTCCCGTCGCTCCGCCATCGATTTTTAATAGTCTTAATGATGGGGAGCCGGATAAGCGGATGGACGGATAGGTTATGTTGCATGGACCAAGATTACGGATAGATGGGATTCCAGCTATCTTTGAACTGCAGAGTCCTTCCTTAGTTACAGCAGTGTTTCCCAACCATTTTTGGATCGTTCACCGCCGCAACGCCTCAAAGATTTTAATGGCATTCCTAAAAGCGGTGATCTTCTTTGAAAAATTCAAATACAACCAAGTTTTGGTAAATTACGGTATAAATAGATACTTGGAGCGAAAAAGAAAGGAAAGTAGGTAAAACTGTTTTTAATTTGACTGCTTTCAATGAATATAAATGTTTAAAATATGAAAGATATCATGTTTACACGACATATCATGTTTAATGTTTGTCGTTGTATCATGTCATCGTGTTTAACATATCATATTTATAGAACGCATAATTATGGCAAAATACAAACCTGATACAATTGTATATTATATTGAATAGCGCAATTTTTGGGTAATCAAAATCCTAACAGCATATAAAAACGTTATATAAAAGAAAAGCTAGCGTAAAAAACGATCGTGATTTCCTCAACTGTAATCGTAATTTTTTAAATTGTATAATAATGGTAATGGGAATAATTACATTATACATTACATACACAAAGCCATAAACCATTCAACCATTTTCTCTGTAACAATCTAACGTTTGAAACCTAATAATACTTTCTGCTTGAAAAGAATTACAAAACGCAATTTTTTATTGAAATGATTCCGCTTCAATGCCGTCGGAATTTTCTATATACGAATAAAAGTTGAGCAAATCCAAATAAAGCCCGCGGTGTGTTATTTCTAAAATCGAACGGGAATTCTATTTTAAATTACCGTTCGGTTAACCTAAATTCGAGCGCAAGTCAGCCGAACTACTTCGTAACTTCATTTTCAAGCGCATTTCACTCATATAGCGAAATCTACAACGGAACAAACGATTTCAATTACTATTTTAGTCGCGAGCTATATTCAACGCACGTTTTCATGATGAAAGCACAATTTCATTACAACAAAACCATGTCGTTCTAACGAAACATGCGCTCCGAATATATCTTAAGTCTGCGTTACAGAAGTGAGAATGAAACGTACACTTGTGTTTCAAAAGGGTTTGAAAGATATCGTGGATGTTTGGATGAGCTTGTAGACGATCGATAAATGGTTTTGGAAACCAAGAATTGCAAGTTATTTCGTTGGATGTCCTTTGGATTGAACGGTACCTGAGTAGCGCGTGCATCGATGCCGCGTAAGCAGTATTGATCGAGCAGGTGCATTACGGTGGTGGCCCCGCAGAAGATGGCGGAGAATACGGGGTTGCAGAGATCTTGCCAGCACTGGCTAGCCAACACCGAATATAAAGTAAATTTAACATTTGGGGAAGATAAAGATAAAGACTATTCCATGTAAACAATTTTATAACGCATGGATTATTCTCGAAAGTTTTATGAACGAGGAAATTATTAGTTATATAAATCACTTTAAGATTGTTTGAATTTTAATATTGATAATGCTTTCTGATTTGAAATGAGATGAAATAGTTGAAAAGGTATATCGAATGGTATGAAAATTGTTGTTATTAAACGTTGAAAAAATCACGTGCATTTAAAGTTTTCATGCATAAAACGACATTTGATATGGACCGATCTAATCTAACGTAAGATACGAAGGGGAAATGAAAGGGTTAAATTTGGGTAATTTGGTTCCATCGCGCAGTGACGAGCAATTTCTTCCCGTATCGGGTCCTTTTAATCACGTAATGCGTTCCATCTAACTGCTGATAATTAGCTGCCAATAACAAGCGAAACCTCGACAGGTTGGCGCGCCATCGAAATCAGAAACATAGGCTGCTTATTAAATTGCACACGGAACCCATTATCTCGATGAACGTCGATCGAACGGCGAACCAAGGGGCCCTGCCAGAGCATTCTACTTCCATTCGCAAGTAGCGTATCTCGATATCTGTTGGTTGCTGTTCCGTTTCGCGCTTAAGGGCATACTCACTTTCGGAACTATGCCTATTAATATCTTTGCCATGGGATTCTGCTGACCGCACCAGGTCAGAGGGAACGAACTAACGAAGGCACGAGGGGTTGGCGACCAACCGTGAACCATCGATAGTTCAACCAGACTCGCTGGAACCTCCATGTTGGCCTGTAGACGACTATCCAAGAGAGGATTGATCGCTAGCTAAGAGAACTATAGCGTACATAAGAACGAAGGTATATAGAATTTTAATTGAAAAAGAAGTTGCTTGTTTGCGTTAGGATATAAAGATGTCCATATAGGAATGACAGAAAAATAAAACTAATAACCTTCGATTGATATAATTGGATCGTATGTTTTTAGCGACAGGTCTCCCTTTGATTCTATACTGTTCCATTGACGTTATATGGAAAATAGACAAAGTAAAATCGATGAAATCTATTCGAAGAAATTCGGTCATCGCGATGATTAAGCGCGCGCTCGTACAAATATACAGGCGCGCAGCGCGATATCCACCAAGCGACCTCGCATTTTCCGATTGAGCCGCCGATGCCGCACCTGCTGCACTATCCGTTTTAATTTCAAGTCATTTAATCAATGCGTCCAGGCAGCATTGAATCAAAACGTCCGGCCGGTCCGTTACTATGGGCTAAACATTCTCTCTCTCTCTACACCCTTTACGCACGTGCGTTCGTGAATGCGTCGCGTACGTGTGAGTTTGCCATCTCTCTCGCGCAATGAATTAATCAACCAGAGTGATGAGGGACGCGTTCCTACATACCGATGGCAGAGGATCGCACGCGATTCCTAGTCGATCCACACGCCGATTCGCTTCAACGAAACCTGCGACACATCATGTACAGCATCGATGTGCTGAGTCTCATGATGAATTCGGAGATGCTGTTAAAGATTATTGGTTACGTGGTGATACAGTACACAGTAAGTAACAGAGAGCTGGCAAATTAAAGCATTCGATAGTTGTGTGATTTGTTGATGTACCGAGTATATGGAACATTTGAAGTTTTCGTGTGTTTCAGGTGAATTTTTTTTAGATTCTGGTTCTAAATTAAAGGACAAAGCAGTTTTGTGATTTATTGATATATTGAGCTATATGCGATATTTTAGGTTCCTGTTTGTTTCCGATGGGCTGTATTGAGATTTTAATGGTGATTGAACGCGATGTTGGCGGTGTCGAACTTTCGATTTGATCTACAACGTAATTGGTGTAGTATATGGATGAATCGTTGGATGGAGAGGATTTACGTCGTACGTTGAGATGATGTGGAGTATTCCAATTTCGGATTGATTGGTTTTGTCAGTCGATGAAGGAAATGTGAAGAAGTGCTTATAAGGTTTCTCTATGCGATTTTGTAAAACGAAATTGAATAATATTTTAAGGTTATTTCTTGGATAATTATTCACCAGTTAGAGAGCCCGTTTTAATATTTTAATTCATTAATATTTTTAATTTATTAATGTCACGATTTTTAATACGTTATTGTACACTAATGCATATGAGCGATGGACAGTTAGATTTTGATGTAAAATATTTGTACAACTCGTAGTAATAGTTTCATAATGTATGCTATCTGGAATCTGGGACGCATTTCGTGGAAAAAGTGAGCGCATATGCTTGATGTTGCTTGAAAAGAAAGCTCAATATTCTCGCAAGAGCCGTTGTCTTGAAAAAAACATACAAAAAGGGAAAAATGTAGAACTGTGGTTGGCTGACAAAAAGTGCGTTTTGCCATGTCGACGTTTCGAAAAGGATGAATTGTATAGACAGATATGTATGCATGCTGATGGAACAAATTTTCGTACATATTAGATATTTCTATATATGTTTACTTCTCTACTTACTTTATTTCTGACAAAATTATATTTCAATAAATTGTATTTCAAATTAATTTTAAACTTCCTCACACACTGCCCGACTGTGCATGTTTATGCAAATTCATATTTTCTACCGACATTAATAAAACAGTAAAATTTGAATGAAAGTATGCCTCAACACACAGTATGTTGTAAGATGTAGTGCCTCTTTTTAAATATGAAGTTCAGTTTAAGGTTTAAATTTGAAATACTAACTCAATTTAGTTCATATATTATTAAATTTATTTATTTTTAAACCATTATTCTAGATACTATGTCAATTTAAATGAAATTCTCTTCATATTGCAATCAACGTGGAACAACGTATTCCCGAATTCGTTCTCTCGAATGATGGATAAAAAAAAAAGCATTGGATGAGAGACAAATCGAACGTGGACATTCCTATTGTACGTAGAAATGATCGATCCGTACCATCCCCGTTGCCTTTCAAGGCGCACTCTCGACTCACAGCCGAAGTCTTTTCTTTTCTCAACGGCGACGTTCAGACTATTCGGGTCGATACCTTAGCTCGCGCCTGTCTTCCGCCAGGAAAGATCCTATCTGCCAGAAACGCGACGACCTACTTTTGCTGTCGAGTCATGCGATATCAGCTCTCTCCACAAAGTGATTTGTACGGTCAGAAAGTACTTCTGTTATGGTCAAATCGGACCTCACTATCGTACACTCCCTTTCAACCTACCACTTAAATGGTTCGAGTAGTATCCGTTCTTTGATTTAATCCACATTTTTTACCATAAGTGTATATACATGCTGCAAATGCGTTAAATCATCAAGTATTAATTATTATATTAAATTTAGTTGTAACAGGAAAAATTAATTGAACTTGAAGCAATTGGGATTTTGTTGTGAGGTATCCTAGGAACTTGTAGATAATTTTTGGAATTTTTAGATTAGATTAGGAAGAAATAAGAAATGAATATTACTTTAAATAGAAAGCAATACGATCGATTTTCTCAGTGGACGATCGAACGGTATTGTATTTGCAACAGAAGGCAAATATTTTGTCGAATATTAGCGCAAACAAACGGAGAGGCAGTCTACGCAGAAAGGCAATAGCTGGTTAACTGTAAAATAAACCGGTTGTATTACAGTGTGTGGACGAGGCAGTACGACATAATGCCGTTAATTCCGAATCGAAGGGGGAAACTTTCCGTTAAATCAAACGAGACATTCATGACTGTGGCGAGCGTCTGATCAATGCGACAGCGTTTACACCACTTCCGAGGAAATCGAGTTAAAGAGCGAAGTGTCCACACTCGAATCTGTCCGGACGGTATATACATTGATAGTAATCCCAGCACCCGCTCGCCACCCGAGCTACGTAAACTTGTTAATAACGGGAGAACCTCGAAACTATTGATTTCCAGTGACACCCTAAACTTATACAATTCCCCGTATACTTACTTTGGTTTGCATATTCATGCAGAGATCGACCGAAACTAAGAGTTGTGGAAGTTAATGCACCTATCGAAATTAGCTACGAAGGATGATTAATGGGGTGAAACGAAATGTAGGGACAAAATTTTGCTATACTATTCATGATTTCTAATAATGAAATAATGTTGCATTCTATTAGGAACTGAAGTTAATACATTTTTTAAGATATCTCAAGCCACTGAAAAATTGTTTTTATCGCTTTCAGGAATTGTTGGTGATTTTAGTAATTTGCTTTCTTCTTTATGTTTTTCTTACTATATAATAATATTTGTGAGATAAGAATTTGGAAGTAAATTAGTGAAAGCTATGCTCTCGCAAGAATTCCTTATTTGGATTCTATTAAATTATTTTGGATCATTGTATTTTTACACAAAAATTATAGAAAGAAAAAGATTCACCTAATAGAAAGTTACAGCTTAAATGGTTTGATGGTTAATTGATAATTAGAATAAAAAGCTAAGAATCATTCGACTCTTGCTATTAAACGATAATAAATTTGAAAATTCTTCAATGTTATCAAAAACGAATGCCATTTATCCTTTACTTTCTTTTATGGATGTTTCGTCTATAAAACAAAACAATCGGAATTTTAGGAAGTCTTTACCAAAAAGCAGTATAAATATTAAAGGGTGTAAAGCCGTTTGATTCGTTGGGGCGTCGTTCGGTGCATTTTGATTGGGCAGGTCGCGCTCAGCGTGTGACCAAGCAGCTAACTCGGAAACACGCCGAGTGGGAAAAGCCCACCCGTCACGTTTTCCATGCTGACGAATCGTTTGAGTCTGGTGTACATTGAATATAAACCGGGCGCAAGAATTATTTGTTCTACGCGGAAAGCTTTATTAGCAAAGGAAGAGCAGGAAGGTTTCGCGTCTTGCTTTTGTATTTCGATGAACACGGTTAATTCAACACCGTGCCGCGCTTCTATTTTGCCTGCTCTACCTGTCTACGAAAATACACGAACAGACAGGTAAAGATAGATGAAGAAACAAAGAAAAAGAAAGATAGAGACGAGAATGGTCAGAGAAGGAAAGTTCAGAGGTAATGCTGATTACTGGCGACTACGTCAGACAGAAAGATACAAAGAGAATAAAAAAAATACATATATATACATAGAGAGAGAAAGAGAGAGGATGGGAGAGAAGAGAAAGACTGAATGGAGAGAAGCTAATAAACGAAAAAGGTGTTCTCTCTGGTACGAACCTCTTTGTTGGTGTTTTAATAGCGACAGATATCGATATCTCCTTTTTACTTCCGCTAGTCGCTGTTTTGTTTGCGGATCTATTATCTGTATTTGCCTCTGTCAAAGTAATAAAGAGATTTAATTAATATGCCGTATAATTGCACGTGACTACGGGGATAAATATGATATACGTCGGATATGAACGATGTCAATTTCTTGTTCTATTTTATGCTACCGAACTTTTATTTTAAAGTAAGTATTCTGTCAGGGAAATTTGTAGGAATTCTCTTTCCTAGGTGTTCAGTAATTTGTAGATTATCGTTTTAATCAATTTTATTACGTACTTCGCTCCTATTAAACTCGTAATTTTTTGAATCATTGCGTCTTAGTTTCTAAATTTCTTTCAGTTTCGCATCACGTGTGTAAAATATCTTCTTAAAGGATATTCAAAATGTTTATCTTGTCTTCCCTAACTCTCCTTTGTGTTTTTCTTATAAATACTTATTGCCACTGCATATATCAGTTTTAAGTATTTTACTCGCATCCTTTACAATCTTCATAAACATCAAAATAAGATTGAAATATCAAATTTATTTTGAGCTAACGCGTGACATTCAAGTCTTCTTGCACTTTCCACGTAAAAGTTGAGATCCGAATCTTTCACTAAAAAGTAAACAGGCTGTGCGCATTCAAAGATACATCAGAGTAAAATCATCGTATTACCCACTTCCAAGTTACCATCCTATCACAATCCGCATTTCAATTCACTAATCACAACCAATCGGCGATAGCTTGACATTTCAACACCTCCAGAATCCTGGAGAATCGTCAATCTAACATGGCTTTGAGGACAATCGTCGTCTCCTCGACCCAGAGTCGAGACATGGAGGATTGACGTTTGAGAATTTAGCAAAGTGAAGGGACTGTCTTGGAAACAAGAGCAAAATGGCGGAGTATTAGCCGGCTATCGATCACGAGGATCGATTTTACACGTGGGATAATTGGATCGTGGCTACTTTGTTGTACAGGGGTGTAGTTCGGTGTAGCTGGTCGGTTTAATAACCTCGTGCCCGAGATTCGTCGGCTGTCAAGCTCGATTCGACGAGAGACGAGCTCGAGCAGAGGCGTGTGTAAGCTGCAAGCGCTTCCGGGTGTTTCCTGCATCGACGATCGCCTTTGGGGACACAGTGGGGTGTTCAAAGGGTGGACGCGTAAATCGAACGTGCATGTTTTAAAAGGCTGGCCAGCCGAGCCGCAAAATTTTCAACGCCGGAAAAAAGAGAGCCATGTAAATTTCCACCCAGGCCATTTACATCGTTATGGGTCGGCCAAGTTTTCGGGTTTATCAGGTTTCCCGGATGTGAGGCGCGCCGCTATGAGCGATGTCTCGTCCAATGTCTCGTCGTTCGCTGCGCGTGTTTGTGTTAATCGCGTTTTCTGTAGAGGAAAGCGTGGAATTTTTAGGAATATCTTAAAATAATGTCATGGACTGTTTCAAAGTTCCAAATTTATTGCAAAATTGTTCATTTTATGAAAGGCTCTGTTCCATGATGTTATATATCAATCGTATTTTCTAACGGGATATCGATAAAAAGATGAATTTACATTGAAATAATATGAAATAATATCGTTTGACATATTTAACGTATACAAGCGTACTTAGATTTTACAAATACATAATTTATAGTGAACTTCATGCATAGAAAATATTGCTTCTATATTTTAGCTACTATGTAGGTATGTACGTAATTCCCCACTTTCTCGACACAGCTCTATCACATTAATTCTGGATAAAGATAGCATAGTTGTGACGCCTCACGCTATTCTACAGTTTCGCTGGAAACAGCTGCTTTCATCTTCGTGCATACCCCTAACATGACGTACGTTATGTATATACTTCATACTCCACAGATATAACGTAGCATCATGTACCCTATTACCTGTCGCGGATATATCGTGAATCTTATAAGGTATTGAAACAGGATACCGATAAGCAGAATATTTTTGTGTTGGCAAAAATTGTCGATACCTCTCGAATATCTGTGCCTTCCATTAACCGAAGGAAATTCATACAGCATAGAAATATATTTTTCGAATATAGATACGAGTCAGGATATTATAAAATTCAAATGTAAAATATGGAAGTCAACGTGTTAGCATTTAACAAATATTGTCGTGTTTGAAATTTATTCACGTATTGATAGAAACCACAGAATCCTAAAGATGAATGAAGTGTATTCAGCATTGTAAAGCCTTGAGCATTAGTTTGATCGAACTTGATCCCATTGCTGCTGTCCTCTGTTAGATGGATTCATATCTTGGAAATCGCGGTCCTCGAGTACAATTAATCTGTAGTGTTAGTCAAAATTTCGGGTCAAAATTTCGGGTCAAAATTTCGTATAAAGTTAGGAAAAATGCGTGTGTGTTGTTTACGGTTCGATAAGTTTGCGCTTTTATATATCGCGTGCACGGCAAATATCTCTTTGTCAGGCGTAGAACAATTTTTTTCGCCTGTGATGTTTCTAAAATTACACTTTTCAAAATACACCCATATCTTTGACCAAAGCAACGATTTCATCCGTTCGACCGTACCTGTTCGTAAAAACACACAATGTAAAAACATTTCCGGCCACGGATTCCGAACTGATCGGTTCTCCGCTTAGCAACAACAACTGAAGAAAAAAAAAAAAAAAAAAGAAGAGCGATCTATTCAAAATTTCGATAGACCAGTTTTTTCGTATTTTGTATTCCGTGCGAATTCACCAACAAAAAGACGCGAGATTGGAACATGGTCGTACTGCTATACAATAATAATGAATTTCAAGAGAAATCTGCTTGAATAAAGAATAGAGTAGTTCCGAAAAAGCTGTACAATGTAATGGCGTAGCTTTAAGATAAGAGAGGACGAATATTGTTTGCTTGTGAACCATCTGTTTGTATGAGAATGTTTAGGCGTGCAAACAAGAAAATCTTGTATAATGTGTATGTGGTCTAGTTGGGTTGCTTATCGAAAAGTGGAATATAAATATTTGACTAATTTATGTTAATCTAGAACCAAACAGTGAAGAAATACGTAAAATTTGTGTAAGCGCAAAATTGTTAAGAATTTAAATTGTTCCTATACGTAACACAATCTACTGTGTATACAAACTATAAATAAAAAGGATTTTGCGATTAAAAAGACAATTATCCGTTATAACGTGTAAATGTTTAAATTTCTTCGACCCTCACAACAATTTCTGAGGTTAACCTTATTCTCCGTAAGTGTCGTAATACCTGTAACTCCCTTAGAACGAAAAAGAAAAGAAAGTTGCAAGGTGTTGGCGATAATGCGAGAATTCTCTCGACAGAGCACGCTGAGCGAAATAGAAGTCGGAAGGCAAAGTTGCAGAGCGTGTGCCGCGCAGCGTGTTAAGCTGTGGTAATATTTCGTTTGAGGTTGGCCTGTGCAGCCGCGCATAACCGACTAAAGTCCTCCGTGTTGCTTTTTCTCACCGGAAATTAAAACTCTTTTTGTCAAACCGTACAGAAACTGTGGACACATGTAGAAAGGAAGAAAGAGAGTGGACCTTCCTTCTGCGTACCCCTATGTTTTAGCGGGGCGTACTTCATTTCCTCGATTGAATAACCTGTAATTCGCGTCTTCTTTGCAGTGGAATCCAAAAGCCTAACTTTCCGAAGAATATTTAGCCAAGCAATATTCTTCGTTCTGAGAGACGATATTATTGCCGTTTCGTTTCTTCGGTTATGAGGAATGATCGCCTTTTATCCTCCTAGTAATTTGTTCCAACTATGTTTTCTCGAAGAACTCTTTGTGACGAGGATTTGTAGTTTCTACCGAAACGAATATTACTTCCGTTATGGTCTCGAACAATCGCTTTTGAGGTTCTGATTAGAAAATACTCGTATATCAATGTTTGTAACTAGAATTTGTAATGTTATGAAGAATGAATATGTTTCGAATAAACGTAAAACTCGTTTCAGCTTCATATTAGTTTGGTTAATATTTAATGTTATATAACATTTGATAATATTATTCGGTACTACTAGTCGATAATTTATTAAATACAGTTACCGAAATGTATCGAGTTTTCATTTTATCAAAGCTTCCTATTAGGCTTGCTATTTTAGGTTAATTTGAAACACAAATTCCTTGAGTATCTATAACAAGCGTAGTACACTGCAATTAAAAGGATAGTTAAAATTTTACTATCTTCTGTGACAATTATTAATAATTAATATTGAGCGTATAATAGTATACGATATTTAAGGATAAGGTCAACATAAATTTTATCATTCGATTTCGTGTCAAAATGCCTCGACTTCCCTACCTGATTTAAGGTTCAGAATAATTGTTCCCAGAACAATAGTTCTCTGGGATAGATTTTATCTTGGTTGTTTTTGAAAACGGCTCTTTTTATTATACTACGCGGTTTGAATCCGCGAATCGACAAACTCGACGAGGCAATTGATTCGTACTGACACCGTGACGCGGTCAATCTCGCGTTTTCATTACTCTCCATGAAAATAAAGTTTCGCTTCAACTAGTTTACTATTTTTCCTTCCTCTTCTTTTCTTTCATTTGTCACATTTTTCGTTTCCATGTGTATCGTGCATAACGATAAGCTCTCGAGTATATCGCAAGTAGATTCGGGTAGATTTCAACCCTTTATATGATGACTCGGAAAATTTTTCATGAAAGATCTATTATACTTTATGTAATAAATTATCAAGATTGTAGAGGACTCCGGCTAGAGTATATTTTTGTATGAAGAAACGCGCGAACCAAAGGAAACTATAGTCTACAATTCGCGTTAAATATCCCGCAGCAGTCTCGCGCAATTTCCCGAGAAAGGTAGCTCGCACGTAGCCGATTTTATAAACTGCGAAGCATCCATTCCCCACGAAGCTACGAGTCACGAACACGAGAGTCTTCCTCCATCGTACAGAGAGTTTCGACCGGGACGACTTGCCCGGGTACGGGGCTAAATTTCGAGCTCGTTTCTCGCGGCTTAAATTGTCCGGAACCACTTACGGCACGTTCGCGAACCGCACGTCGAAGAGTATCGACGCGAGGAACACACAACCAGAATTCCTTGTAACCGTGTCTATATAGTACAGTCGCTGGCCTTCGAATTAGTTCTACATATAGAAATTTTACTTTTTTACCTACAATGTCATGTACACTCCCATTCACAAGCATTGAGACATTTTTTTATTTTATGTATAATTCATTTAAATTATTACCAGATCACGACTTTCCATTCAAAGTACGTACAGTGAAGTAAAAGTGCAAAAAGTATTCCAGCATTCGTACATATTATGTATACTAATTGATTAAGTTCAAATGTAAGTCCATCAAGTTTCGTATCATTTGGTAGTAGCGTCGTATGATTACAGAAAATTAGTAACAAGAAAATGAAACGTGGAAGCAGCTAAAGAAACGTTTCATTGGAATAAAGTAACTGTGGATACAAATATTGTTTGTAATTGTCCGGATATATTTTAACTACATGTGGTGTTATGTATCGCTTGCAACTACAATACCCACGATTTTCTCCATTGGCAGCGAGTTGAAAACGTTACACGGGCAAGACGAAGAGATATTGGCGCAAAAGTTGTGCTATCAAAGAAAGACAAAGAGAGAGAAAGAGTGGTATGCTGCTGACTCTGCTGGCGTGGCTCGTCTTCAGACGTCGTCGCCGAGAGAAGCTGGAAATTCGCCTGAATCCAGCTTTCTCTTGGTACAGGCGACTCTTGTCTCTCTCTCTCTTGCTCTCTTCGCGTCTGCCCTTTTCCCGTTTCCATGTCAGTCCTCCATCCCACGGGATCGACGTAATCCTCTTCCATCATTTCGCAACGATGATATGAAAAGAGTACTTATGTGGGTTCAATTATGGGGCTCCATACCAATAAAAACTCTCTCTCTCCTCCTTCAATCCTCTATCTTCTCTCTCTTCCTTTCATTTTCTGTCTTTTCTCTCGCATTGCACTCTGGCTTTTCAGCTCTATCCTATGCGTAACACGCTCTCTGTCTATGCAGTCGCTTCTTTCCTCCTTTAGTTATCTAACTTTAATCTTAATTCAACGGTTTTTGTACGGTATCCAGTTGTAATGTCCCGGGAAATGGAATAGTCAATGTATGGAGGTTAGACTTATTAACGTGTTTCAAGGTGTTTCAGATGATGATTTAAACGAATTGTCGCATCTTACACGAAACTAAAAAGTGTCTGGACATTTCTGAACGGTGATGTATACGTTCAGTGTATTCCTCCGATCAGCAACTAAGAAATCTTTTCCATAGTCGTTCTTTAATCCATTAATTATTAATCACATTAAGCGAGCGTTATTAGCTGGCGAGCCAATTTGCGTGCGCTGACGATGATTGCGGTCGGAGCTAATAAAGGATAATAAATAATATTATCTTATTACCGACTAAGTAATTGATGTATTGCAATTAGCGTTCGCGTTACACGTTCGTACAATTTTTCCCTGTTTCCAGCCCGGTTTCATAACGACCAGTTACAATTCAAATTAGAAGAGTATTTCTCGAATTATCGATCCGTCGTGCAAACGTGCGCATATGTGTGCCTGCGTGTACGCGTATGTGTACGTAGTTCTCTAATTAATTCGACTACGGAAAATGGAAAGAAAGTAAAAAAGGAAACGCGAAGAGGGTTAAAATAGATTTCGCCCTAATTAAACATAAACCTTCGACTCGCCGTTCTAACGGACTTTTGCTCGTTGTGGAGTGAATTTACAATGAATCGGAAATGGATGGGGCAGTATAGGCGCGTTTTTGTCCTGCTTCCATTTACCGTCATGTGAACGATAAATAATGACACCCGTGATAATAAGCTTCCCTCTATTGGCTACAGATAATGCGCGCGTATGCATAGGAACCCACAGATTATTGATTTTAATTGCATGTCGAATTTAAAGGATGTAGTATCAACGAAAGCTGCACAGAAAATTTCGGTGAGGGTATCTGAATATTTTAGAGTAGAGAGAGAGATAAACATTTAAAAAATATAGTATACTTGTGCCAAATGTCTAAATGCGTAAAAAAAAATGCCAAATAAATTTGTTAAACGTAAAATGTAATTTACCACTACTAAATTGAATTACCACTACTATCCTTTAATCTTCGATAATGTATATCGTACAAAAAAGAAACGTTTCATCAAAATGATGCGAATTCCTTAAAACTTAATCGTAATTTCCTTTACATTCATATCGTATTCATTGAATGCATTACGACGGAGGGATCCAATTAATTTCTGGAGGATTCTCATTCGGTCAAGAGCCGAAAGAGCTGTTCATCGCTTAACTCCGAACTATTTTTTTATATACGATTTCCGTTTTCGTTCGTTAACAACATTTATCGGATAATTATCTCTCTGTGATAGCAGGTAATTATACGACGGAAACTAGATCACGCGTGAGAGTGTGCTGGTTGACCGGAAAGATTGACCGGAAACGTTGCTTTCCGTCTGAGATTCGCTCCGCTGCTTTTTTGATACCCTCCCGTCCACGGAAATGGAAGTAACTTCATTTCATATATAAGTGATACAAGTATTTTCAATCTCTGCGTTATCGCTCGAACGACAACTGTGTGTAGTAGACCTGTTTTATTTCTTGTGTCTTCTACCAACCGTAATTCCATTCGATAAGTTTCTATTTTGCAAGTGCTTATTGTTTGTTCTATATTCTATACATGTGCCTGTCGGAAGTCAAATCGATCAGTTTTGCGAATTTCACAATTTTATTACATGGGTACAAGACAAGAACCATTTTTACCTACCAATATATCCATTCTTCGCGACTTTTATCGCTAGGCTGCGGATTTATATGCATTTATGGGGAACGTAAAGGTGCAGAAATGCGTACAATCAATCTCGAAAGGAAATAAATCATAATATGAAGAGTACGGTATTATTCGATCGATGGATGCATGACTGAGAATAATGAAATATTAAAATGGATCGAGGTGTCATAGCATAGATCACAGAACACACATTATACATCGCAGCTCTCTATTAATAGCTGTATGGCATACGCGTCTGCCACGGTTCGTCGTATGTCATCATTTTATTTTTCCAGTTACCCGCGTCCACGGTCCCTTTCATCTTCAGCTTGGCGAGGAACGATGTATCCCTTCTTGTAGTCTCATCGTACGGTTTCTTTTCGAGCTCGAGGACGTCGTAAATTGTGGGCCGGAGTCACGACGCAACGCGCACCTTTGCCTGCTATTCACAGATAGAAGAAACCGCAATGTTCCGCGGCGCTGCCTTACGGCAGCTGTCGTACTCGTTGTGCCCGAATAATCGCCGGTAATTTCTCCCGTGCGCCCGGTATATCGGCGCCATTTTCGTTTCTTTATTGCACAGCCAACATGGTGAAGACGACCCCGGTCTGCGTTTCGGTTCTGTAATTAGTTCTGTACGGATGAAACGGGCGCTACGATACATCGAAGCTTCGTTAGGCGTTTGGTTACCATGATTCATAGTCATGCGCTCCTTTTAGGATCTTCAGAGAGTCTACATAGTCATCTTAGTCTTCAGACAGTCATCTCAGGCTGGAACGAAACATAGGAGTAAAGGATTGTTTAGTCGTGACTCGTAACAGTGGAGAAAAGCTGTCTTCTATAACGGTAATTACAATTGTTAAAATTCGAATTTTATGAATCTTTGTCGTAAGACATTGGAAAATTGTTGTTTTTGTTAATTTACTTTTTGTCCTCGGTAATTTATGCATCCAACGATATACGTAGATAAAAATTTGAAAGTGAATTACTTATATTACTAATTCTATTGTTAATAGGAGCTATCATTTAAAGCTAAAAATTGAAGAATTTAAATTGAGGTCTGTTTCACTTATTAAAAATTTAAATCATCATAAAATGGATACTCTATTTTCGATGTCCTATACATTTTTACATATCGCACTTTTGCATTTTTAAGCTTTCTACAAATGCATAAAAAATACGCCATTTGCTTTTCGTTATCAGGCAATAAATACGAAATAATACTTAAAAAAAAGCAGTTTTATTGAAAAATAGAAGATATTGAACCCTAAATCCGAAAATATTAAAAACAAGAGAATTCGATATGTCGATTATCATTGGTTTGGAACGAGTACCCTTCGAAATGTAAATTAGCTCGTTTAATTACGCGGTCCTTTAATCACTTGGAGTGGTGCGTATATAAATTACACGTCCATCAACGGAAGACTGGTCGAGTACGCGTTATTCGACAGTCGAAGGTAAAGATTTTCTGTTTTAACGCTTCTTAACTAGACGATGACGATGTTCATGTCACTTTCTGGACAGTCGTTTCGCCGACAGGTCCACGAATAATCTCTCTCCGGGCACCGAGTGCTATCAACGCCAACGAATGCCACCCCTGATAAGCAGGAAACGGTCGTCGGTGCATTCATTTGCACGTTAATTAAAAATAAATTTTACTCGTCACCGTGGACGAGTGCATGATCAACCACATAGCTCCACGATCATTCTATGTGTAATTTGTATTTACCTCCTACCTATTATTCTCGTATTTTTGTGCAACTGGTATGTGTAATTTTGGATTCTAAATTTATAAGTTATTTTGGAATAAGTGACTCGAGAAAATATTTCAAGCTACCAACTTTATATCTGCATATGCGGATATTGCTGTACTCTGTTACGCAAATAGTCAGTGTATTTGTATTCCAGGAAGATAATATTGTAAGCAGTCCTTCTGGTTATAAACTGTATTCTTTTTTTAAAGAAATACGAAGAAAAGCCTCTGACGTTATCACGAAGAATTATAAACAGATTTGATAGTAGGTGGAAATATAACGGAGTCACACAGGAATAAACGATTGTTATTTTAAAATATGAGGTGAAGGTTACAGGTGACAAAAGTAATAAATCACTTACTGTGTTATTTATAGAAAATTAAATGCATACCAAAATTTCCAAACGCCTTTTTCTTTAAATTATCAAACGAATATTTCATTTGTGAAAGCTTGAATCATCAGTTTTAAAGATGCTGTAATATTTATGAAATATCTAGAGCATTTGTGTCTCCCATTCCTCTAAATATCGTATTTTTTTTTTTTTTTTTTTTTGCAAGTGATTAATAGCAGAGAATTTTGTAAAAAAGGAAATGTCAGTAAAGTAACATTAATACAGTTGACAAATGTATATATGATATGCACGGTTTTATGGTTTTAGGTCACGAAGAATAAAATGAAAAATAACTTTTTCGATATAAAAAAAAGTGACATTGTACATTGCACTATGGATGATTAAACGCTTATCTTCATTCTTCTTCTACGTATATTGAGGTTTAATCTAATAATAATTATATCGTCATGCTTCCCGCTTAGATCATGTGTGTTTATACAACTACATATATTATAATCTTTGTTCGCATAAATTCGAACAAGACATCGAATATTGTTCATACATGTTGTGAATCATTGCATTCTAGATTAATAATTACTAATATTCCAATATAAAATATATTCGTAATATAAATTTTATGTTGAAAATTTACATTCATATGACTTTTAAAAATCATTTAATTAAAGAGAAACGCGAGAAATTAATAAATTATTAAGGTTTCGTTTTTATCAAAGTAACGTTAAGCTTCGTACATCGAGAGAAAGCAATGGATCTTGATTGAAACATTAAATTCCATTCACTAATTATGCGTAACCGAATTGTTTAAGGATTTGAAGAAATTCATCTAAAATCTCCGTGAAGAAAATCTGTATGAATAGAATATTCAGTAGAATCGAAAGAACGTTCAATTCTTCTGGAACTTTGCTACGAATTTTCGGAACAACTTAATATTATACAGAGAAAGATAGGTTGTTCGTCAGCGTGAAGCTTTTTCTACGAGGTAAATCAATTCTCCCGACGTAACGCTTTTTCAACGACAGTTTTTTATTTTTTTATTTTTTTTATTCCGACGATCCGACTCTGGCCGATCGTTAACTGGCACGTGCGTTATATTGGAAAAAATATCGTTGCAAAAGCCAGCCTGCGCGATTCGGTTAATCCTGAATGGCTACGTAGGATGGGAGCGTCGCGATCCGTTTCGCAACAGTTGAATTTAGGAAAACTGGTGACAAGGTAACATTATTTTCACTGATATTTTCTAGTTTACTCTTAACCTCTGTGGAAATTGAGATACAGTAAGCCTCTAATGGGATTTTGAACGTTTCAATAGAAAATTTGTATTTAATTTAAGTTTATAAATTACATTAGATTGTGTTCTCATGATTTTCATCCGCATTTCTTTAACATATAGATTGTTTAGAAAACCTTAGTGTACTAAATCTAGATTTCATCAAAAATGATAATGCAACTTTAACCTGCTATGTGAATAGTTTAATTGATTCTGTACTATCTTGTTAAATTTGATTATGTTCGGTGATCTTAGTTTTAAGAAAACATCACGAAATTCATAGTAAAAACGTTGCGATCTTCCTGAATACGTCAATATAATACGAAAGTGTCTATATTACATTAATTAACAGCAGAGTTACGGAGATACGCGTATCAGCGGCCGTAACGCATTAAATCGAGCATTTCCGGTTGATTAATCGACGATTGATGACCTCTGCACAGGCTGGATGCGTAATAAACTGAGCCGGTGCCATTGACACGTAGAACCAAGTCTCGATATATGTATAGATCGTAAAACAACTCTCAGACGCTTGTATCGCAAAGTTATCGCGATCAATATATGATCGTATAAGCAGTTTGTTTAATTAAACAATATATACATAGTGGCCTATGAAAGTATCTATTTTACCGTAGAAAACTTTTATATCCATATTGTATGTGTTTTATGAAACGTTTTGAAATTTCATTAACACCGTAATGAAGCAGTGCTGTCATTTTTTACCTCGACCTTAAGGACTCTTTTCACCTTTTAAATGTACACTCTTACCGATAAAAGAAATACGTGTCTGATATTTTTGGATGCACTACAAAATTTCATGAAAATCAGCATGTTGCATTTGGCTAATATGCCTTGTTAGTAGGTAGAAAACAATGTTTACATTATGCATAAGTATGTATAAATTTCTGCATAAACACGTGCATTCTAATTATAGTTATACATACTTAGAATTTCCGGACTTCTTCGTTTCGAGATGTTCGCGTTGCGTTCTTATCATGGACTCTTTCGTGTCTTTATGTTTCGTTCGTGAAACAATGAATCACTTAGTTTGATGAAAGAGGTTGTGTATTGTCTTGCAGAGGTCGTGGAAGCCTTTATTGATTTCATTGTTACATTATCTTCCTTTGTGCTGATTAAATGTACCTACAGTATGTAAGAAATTGTGATTTAATGAGTGCAAGTTGAATGTACTCGTTTATATGCTAATTGAAACGTGAGCTTTGTTTTGTCCTAATGATATAACAAATAAAGTAGGTTAAGATAAGTAGCTTGTTTGGATCGCTGTTCTTAGTATAATGTGTATTAGTAATATTTTATAAATTCAGCGTAGAAACTACAGAAATACATTGATCATTTTTAAGTAAATTTACGATCTTGCATTTTGGAAACCTACAGCAATGATATATATTTATCAGACCTAGTCAAGTCTGTAATAAAATCATTTCACGCACTGAGGAACCTTTTTCTAAGGGGCTTTAATTAGGCAAGCTTCGCTCGTTCTTCCCAAAGCAGATTTTCATTAGTAAATCGAGTTCAAAACGAAGGCAACGAAATTAATGTACAGACCATAGAAGAAATACTACAGGAAATTAAGAACTTGCGTTAAAAAATAACTCCATCAGTAAAATTATCAATTTAAGGTGTTTTACAAGAATTGAAATAAGACAAAAGACCAAGAAAATGCACACCATCATATTTCCATAAATTTTTATTAAAAAAATCATTATGAACCTAAGCTCGGTTAAGAATTCCTGTCTATACATTTATAGTATAGAACTCTTTCTTATTAAGTATTCAATTAAGAATACAAAAAATAATTAAATATCTACACATATATCTTTTTCCCCATTAACAAAGACTGTTTTTATCTCTGCATAAAAGAGATCTCTCATTTCACGATATCGAACGTGTTTAACCAAATTGCTATTTCATTAATTTCCCACTTCATACTCAAACTTCGATATTCAATTAACACTTTTCTCTATTCAACAAAAATTACCACATATACAAAACATGTAATTACTCTCCACCTTAATCACAAGCACGTATCTTCTTAAGACTTCGTACCTGTAACGTGCAATTAATTCCATCCTCTTCCATCATTTATCAAATATCTACTTTTATTGTACAACCAACACGATTAATCATTCGATCGCTATATATCAGTAACGTTGTTCGCGAAGGCAAAACGCTGACGTTCTACGTTTTTCATACGTTCGATCGTCATCGATGGAAGCGACGTGGCTATTAGAACGTCTTCGTCAGGCGTGCGGAAAGGACGTGAGCAGGATCAGAGACGGCGAGAGGATTTTCCGCGAGGCACCGTCAGGATCGTCTATATATTTTCGAGCAATTAGTGTCACGATCTTTTTCTAGCGCGCGCTTAACTTTGACACGCTCTGTCACTCCGAGCCCTGGTACCCTTCAATCCCAGTTGTCTGCTATTCGGATGCGAGTAATTACGCGTCACTCATGGCTCTTACGTTCGACGAGCGTGCCGGCGAAGTTTCCTCGCTTCGAACACCAGCCACGGCGAAACTTCTGTCGCGACGAGCGTGCACGGCTGTTCGCCTTCGTGTTTCCGCCCACTTTCCACCCCCTTTCCGCTATTTTCACCCGTGATCGCGTTCCCCCGCCACCTCCAAATGAAATATCGGAAAGATTCGTGCGCGATGAATTGTTTATGCGAAGTAGAGACTGCCAGATCCATTTGATTAATCCTTGAACGAAACATACTGCGAGTAGTGTAGAAATTGACCTGCTGCGTTTTTAGTTTTTAGACTTCATAGTCTATGGGCATAGTCTTTAGAAATCTTTTTATTCGTCTGAGTTTTTTCAGATATTAAGAATAAAGTGGTACAATTTGAGGTAGCGCTAGATTTTCAACTTTTTCCATCTTGTGACAAACGTAAATTAGTTACCAAAATCCTACGCCATAACCGAAAAATATATTTGCTTTGTTTTATTCGTAACTTTCGACCATCCGAAGAATTAATTTAACTAACGACTAACTTTGTTTGGTGCACACGATATTCACGTTCACGGCAACGGGTTGGCGTAGGTCGTAACCTTTCCGGTGTCGAGGTAAGCAGACCGTGTAGCAGACGGCTGCAGCTGCACATCGGCCGTCTCCAGTGGCCGGCGATTTCCGTTTTGTCAATTAATTCGCTGCGAAACAGGCTGCGCGCTTTTCTACCAGCCACCCCAGTGAAATTGCATGGTCGACGAATCATTTCACGGACGACTCGCGGAAGGGACAAATTTCGTTATTAACTCGACGGTCACTGCCTTCTCACTGGAATGTTGGATGAGTTTAATTCTTCGCTTGGGGGATAGAGCTCGGATATTGTTTTCTTTTTGGAAACTTCGGGGGTGGATATAGAGGGTAAGATGCAAGAAGGAATTATTGGATCGTCTGATGGAGTGGGTGTACTTGGTGAGTTTACCGAAGGGTAGTTTTAGCAAGTGTGTTTGTGTTTGTGCGTTGGGTTGGTTGGCTAAAGGAAATTGTCTTGATCCGAACGGAAGAAGTCCAGAATTTCATATAGATATGTTATTATGTATTTCATACAAATTTCGTTATTATATTTTTCTCAAATTAAAGATATTGGTATAAATTTCCAATATTTTATACGTACATTCCCGTTTGTAAGCAAAGGACACTTCTTAAATATAAATTCAAAATCGTATGCATTAGATAAAAACCTCGTAGATGTTTTTTTAGAACGTCAACTGAAATTTGGAATTAGGACACAATATTAAATTGCAATGAAACGGGGAGAAATTTAACATTATCATACAATCGAATGTAACATAGTATGTATTAGGTTGTCCGAAAAGTTTCTTTCGTTTTATAATGAAATAATAGACGTATAATGTTTTTTGCTTTATATTAGTTTATTGAATTATGCACGTACATAATAATAGAAATAGAACGAAATGGATCATACCTAATTCAATAAAATAATATAAAACAGAAATTGTTGTTCATCTATTATCACCCTATGAAAGGAAAGGAACTTTTCGGGCAACCTAATACTATAAAACCAGCAGTTCAATCAAATTTCTTGATATTAAATTTAGCTTGATATAAAATAGAAAAATATCTAAACCAAAGGAAATAGAAACAAAGAAACCATGAATCGCACCTATATAAACCGGAGGGACTCATATATTCCATTTGAAATTTACTCTCCGTGTCTCGTTCTTGCGCCCTTAACTTCACCCTCCGAAAAATTCATAGTTTGCCGGGCCAGCTGACGCGGATCTATAAACATCAGACACTCGGCATCTCTATCTCTGCCGTTTAATATATTGAAAAACTTTAATTGCCGACAGAATGCACTTGAACGAATGCACGGTTCCCAAACGAGTAGTTGTTTCTCCTTGCAGCACACGGATGAGTAAGCGGCTTTTCGCCGTGGCTCGCCTCCCCCCCGAAAACTTTGTTCTCGTTTACCTTTATGCAACCGCGAGCTCGGCAGTGATTTATTAACTTGTATAATCCTACAACTGCTGGTGCTTATTAGACTCTGGGACGCAGGCAGTGGTGTTTCGTAGACTGTGTCTGGCTACGCTTCGATCGAAAGCGTTTCCCTGGCCGCGTGTGTGCCGTTTATTTTCGTTTTAAACAGTCGATGCGGTTCGCTGGTCGATCGGGCTACGCTGAATTTTAACGTAGGGAAACTTGTATGCGCGGGTATTTTAGATTTTGCGAGACATTCTTTTAGTTTTGCTCCTGAATTTTGTTGCCTCTTCTTTATTGTTAAGTTTTTGTTGCTGTGCCTTTTTCTATGCGTTCATCAGTTAGAATTTTTTTAATTCAAGCGAAATTTACTTTGTTAATTTCTTAACGTCCAAGAAGGTTTTTATTCAATTGTAAAAAGTTAATAATTGAAAAAAAGAAGGTAAACTGAGTTTCTGTATATGACAGAAAATTTTTTGTTTTGATTCGATGCGAACAGGCAGTAAAGGGCAGTTAATAACAGAAACTTTCTTTCGTTTGTCGAATATTAGTTTATCCAAGTTTTTGAATGTAAATTGTAAACGACCTAAACAAACATTTCCACAAATGAAAATTGTTTAATAAATCATAAAACGTTCTAAAATAATACATATTAGTAATAAAAGTCAAGAAATTTAATAACATTTTCTCTGTCACGAGAAGCTTCATACGTGCAAGTGGAATACGTCCGTTATTGTTCAGACTGTATTCTCAGGCGATTTCGTAAGACCTGCTTGATTCGTTAATGAAACATAGAACACGAGTTATCTGCATTAAGTTTAAGCTCGTGTGGAAAATTAAAGGTCTTTAAGACAGTAGTTACTCTGTTGTTCGTAACTTATTTATCGAACGTTTGAGAAAAGAAAAGGAACTGTTATGAAATATCAATTATCTATTTTACGTTCTACGAAAAGTATATGTGCAAGAAAAAAACAAGAATAATACGCTTCCTCTGAACAGTTATAGACATTTCATCAATTGATCAAAGTACTTACATTAACAAAATTTCTAAAAAGTGCAGTCGATTAGTTTGACGTCTGAATGGCTGATACGTTAAAGACAGGAGTTAATAAACTAAATATTGGATATTATGGATCGTAATATTATGGATCGTTTATCAAAAATTCATTCAAACCTGTCGCAACCAACGAGCGAGTGATCACGCGCGCGCAATGTGATTGGAGCTCGCAGCTCGTTAGGCGGAAGCTGGGGCAAGCGTACCGCTTAACAGGGCAAAGCTTACGCTTCTCAAGACTCGCCAGAAAGCCACAGACCGACGCTTATTAAACCGCCCCTAATTATATTTCAATATACGCTCGCGAGCGCGGAATATCAAGAAAGGAGATTGGCCGAGTCGAGAAAGGATGGCGAAGGTAGCTCGAGAAGGGCTGCAAACGGTGGTATGGCAAGAAGCTTGGAGGGCGAAGGGTACTGGAAACTGCGAAGGGATGCTAGGAAGCTTGGCATCCATCGTGCAATCCCTCTCGACCGCGCTGGTTACCCTCGTTACCCTCGTCGATCCCTCAGTCTCATCACCTGCTCTGCTCTAATTAATAGCTTCGTCATAGATTACTGAGGGATATTAAAATAGCGTTCGATCTCCAGCGTTACAGGGACTATGCAGAGCCTTTTGAGTGTCAAACCCTTCCAATGCGCAGGAAATAAGGATTCGTGGAATTTGTTTTTATAGATTGAAGGATCTTCCTGTGTTAGTTTGCGTTCAAGTAATTAATTATATAAATTTCTGAATATCATATTCTATTTATTATAAAAGGAATTTCTCTATGATATTAAATGGCGAACAAATTGAAAATAAGGAAAAATTATTCAAATAATGCTGTGATATATCCATGTCTGATAAATGTGTGTTGCTTTCTGTTACAGGTGAGTTAACTTGAAAAACTGAAATAGCTATAACGATCACGAACTTGTAAGTACCTACATTTATGCGTACCATAAAATTCTTTTTTCGGATCTATCACGTGATAATTTTTGTAGCCAAAACACCAACTATTTTCGTCTTTTTACAACTTTCAGTAATCCGAATACCATAGAAATAATATTTATTCTAACAACTATATAACATTTTCATTCACCTTCATTAAAACACGTAATAATAATATTAATAGTATTACGAGTAATACCAATAGGAATTTAACACGCAAGATAAAATCTCAAAATATTGTTTGTTGAATATAAATATTATTAACGTTGAATTGCAATGGCATAATCAAAAAGTGGCGACTGCCGTTATGCTGCAACGTTTCAGATTTTTTGATCTATACTCATAACACCTAGGAACAAAGTCTACTCTCCCCCTATAATCCGTGGAAAACCTTCACTCTCTCGTCATCTGTTTCGCACCTACCCCTTTCACCTTTACTGGCCTCGAAATATCGATTGCCTTAGGCGCCGATTTCTCTCTCTCTCTCTCTCTCCCCCCCCCCCTCCCCCACTCTCTGTTTCTCTGTGCAATGCACTCTGACACAAGTTCACCGACAGTAATGGCTGTGATTACAGACGAATGATTCCATTAAGGGTTACGAGACTTACAAGCACAGTGTTTGACCTCCTAGTCGACGATTAAACGTGAAAATCCAACTCTTATCCGAATTCTTACCAATCCTTTTTTGTCGATAGATACAGTGCTAAAAAGATTTTTAATTGTAAAATGTTTAATAGTTTATTTTAAAAATTCGGAACTTTGTTAGGATTCTTTTTAAGAATTTAGGATTTATTTGGAATTTCATGTGAAATTCGTATAGTATAAATTTTTAAATTTGGGTTATAAATTATAACTGTTGTGATAGCTGATACTATTATCAATACATCTTTCTTATCTGTTATCTTTCAAAACAAAATTTATCATGACTTCGAGCTTAAGCGAATTTGGATATTTTGTATAATTTAAAAACACGCAAAGCATTTTTGCAGCGGATATTACGAGCGTTTGAAAATGGACTGTTCGGAACATGATTCTCGATCGCAAAAAGGGAATCTTCCAGCGACGCATAGCTTTGCGCGATAAACAACAGCGTCATGTTGCCGTTTTGAAAATCTGGTACAAGTGCGAGCAATCGTGCAAACCAGCAAAAGAGCGCCTCGTGAAGTGTGCAGCACGATCCATCACTCGTTAAACGCAGCTGCGCTCGCCGATTTCCATTGTCTGTGCACCTGCTGTTGCATGTTTGCCCGAATTCCCCGCCATCGTACGCTCTCGACCTTCCGAAAAACGCCGCATAACATTTCCTAATTCGTGGAATTGCCCGTTCGCATTTTCGTTTTCGAAAATTTAGATCGCTATAGTAAAATATTGAAAAATATATCTACATGCAAAATTATGGAAATTCCTATTGTTTATGTTACTATTTTGAAAGTAAAATTTTTTGCAAATGAAATACGACAAATAGATAAATTGCTTTGTTCAAGAAAGATATAGAAATAAAGATACGAGATACCTTAAAGTTTCAAAAAAGAGGAAGAAATGAGAAATTAAAAGAAAAATTGTAAGAAACAATTCTAAAAATGGTACGTATCATTTCTCTCAAGCGAATTATATGTTACTATAATTCCATTAACGAACGAACAATTGTTCTTTGCAAAATATGTAATTCTACTTTCAATATCTTCGATAGAGGGATAATAGTAATTCACGCGTCACGTGATGACGAGAATACACCGTTCCATTCCATTTTAACGCATCATTTCGCTATCTGTTTATCTGGCTATTTAGCCTGTCTCTCGTGAGTTCACCACAGCCGCTTGTATCGATTCGCATAGCCTCATCGAAACGTAATGACTGTAACGAACATTCCGTGTCAAGTGGCTCACCGGTTATCGCTGATAAGTAATCACACTTTACCGCACACCCTCCATCAGCGTGGAAATAAAATACAACAACGAACTGACAGGGCGGAGGAGCGTGGTGAACGATTACGCAATATCGTTTCATCTCGAATCGGCGATCGCGATCCACCGATATTATTTACGTAAACAGATCGTGTACATTGTGAATATACGCATGGATTTACGTAATGCTCCGATCTTAACCATTTACATAGACAAACTCATTTGCGTCTAAACCTAATTCTTTGTCGGTTTTAAAAAATTGGAAAAAATTCCAAGATGTAAGAAAATTTTTTTCTATTTTACTGGATAATTATTTAATAGATCTAATTTTTCAAACTTTTTTTTTAAGTAAATATAAAAATCCGAAAAAATTAAATTATAATTTGATTGTTTGACTTTGAAACATTCTGTATAAGTATTTAATACTAAACGATAAGATTACGAGTTAAATCCTAAAATGTAATTTAATTCTATAGAATTCCATAGGTCATATACGTTAATATTTTGACACGTTGTTAATTAGTACAGCATTAGTTATCGACCAGTCGATTCTTACAATCGAACTGTATTTCCTCCAGCAAGTAACTGTATACGTGAACATCGGAAATTGCTAAGTAGCGAGTGTTGGAACTCTCGGTAAATGCGAGCAAACTGTCGCGTTGCATTTGTACTATTCGCGATGATATCGAGTGAAACCGTTTTAACCGATTGATTCGGTCACTCCTGTCTTTGTGACCTCGGAATAATATAAGCATTGTCTTGCTTTCAATTCATATACCATCATCCAAGTTCCTACAGGATGACAGTTCCGCCAAGTTTGCGAAGAAAATAAAGCACGAATGTTAGCCTATTGTAATTAAGTTTCATTTAAAACTTTTTTTAATCTGAAATATCCACAATTTCATGACATTTTATGAATTTTAATTTTAAATAAAAAATGGCTGTTTTCGTTTATGTTTGAAAAATAGCTTAGACAATGCGTGGATTGTGCTGGGATACAAAAATAAAATGAAATCAATTTTTTAACTTCAATTCAGTAAATTTCAAGTTCCTTTAGAATTTACATATGTAGAGTTCGAACGAGGTTAACTTTCGACTTAATTATACTGAAAAGATTGTACGAACGTAAAACCAGAAAATTATATTATCATTTTTATAATTCTCTCTCATTTCTTTCCAATTTTCTTCCTATGTATTATGGTATTGAATTGCAGAATGACAATATCTGTTTAATAAAAATCCAATTCGCAGCAGGCGTCATTTACAGCAGTTACCCATTCATTCACAGAGATTTGTAGGACCATGACAGGTGCGAACATTCTTTCCTGAAAATATCTCTCTAGTGTTATAAGGTATTTAATGTTCCGTATAATTGATCGTTCTTTAAACGGAAAAATTTGGATGGAACTAAGGCCGGAACTGGGTCAAACTATTTAATCATGAGTCAAACAAGACTATAAATATATCAAATGCAAAAAGCAAATTCTTCGAAAATTGTTAAATTTAGTCACTTAACTCGGCGGAGCGTGGAAAACAGGCCACCCTTCGTTCAGTAATATTTCCTTAAACGAGTCTGCAATTAATTTTCGTGTCACCGCATATTTTATCGTTCGGTTTTTCATCGAACGTTGCTTTCATGGATCCTTGCGAACACAAGTATTTTCCCCCGCAGTGAAAAACGCCGGTGTATTAAACTCTTTGTTGTCTGAGCTACGATGACGTGGGAAAGCCCCAGGATGATTAATTATCTGCTTAATAAAAGAGTTTCAACGGAATATCTGAAATATATTAAACCATTAAACTTCGCAAATATTTCCCGTGGCTACCGTAGTCCCTCAAAAATTTCTGATCGTATCACTTCGTCGTATGGTAATGTTCTTTTACAAGCGAAATTTATGATTAATCTTACATTACATTAATATAAAAAAAAATGGGAAGCCATGTATTTTAAAAACTATAAGGTGTAAAGGATTCACAGATATATTCGAAACACGTACACCATCAACACCATCAGATTCGTAAGTAAATATTTATATTCTATAATCGTGTCATTTTGTCGTACGATGATGTTCTTCTAGAAGCGAAATTCGCCATCGATCGTCTTAGATACAGTGTTAAAAAATCTGTAATATTACGAAAGCTAAATGTTTCTATTCGTATGCATATCGTTACATAGCAATTCCAGCAATTCAAAGGCGCAGGTGGATAATTTATTTCGCAACGTTAATCGCGAAATCTTTTATCGACCAGCATTTTATTCTTCGCGAGCATCAACACTTTCGCCGTGAAAAACGTCCGTGTTGGCTGTACATTGAATTTTTTTCCGGTTCGATGCCGCGAAAAACTGGACCCGATGATTAATTATTCTTTTAATGAAAGAATTAGGCCGGTCGAAAAGAAAAACACGGCGGAGCAACACAACGTGGCATTGTCTCGCGCTCGTTTTCCACGACACGACGTCGAGGTATTTGCACCTTCGCTTCGGCATGAATGACGAGGGTGGCCCGAATGATTAATGAGCGAACCGAGTTTTGATTGTGGTGCCTCGGAGGGTGGCCCGTCATGCAATTAGAAGATGAATCATTTGTAGCTTGAAATCGCGGTAATCCAGCGGCGAGGACTTACGAGAGTGAAATCGAGATTGCGAAAGAGTTATGAATTATTATTAGACCAATTTCGACTGTGTTTAATGTCGATGCCTAACGATTCCAGGTTATAGTTTTTCACGCAGTATCGTGTAATTTATTTTCGTTCGTTTCGATTAAAGAATTGATGAGTTTTAAAACGATGACTTTATTTGTGTTCTGTATATGTATAATACTTATTAATCTTTGGTATGTTCGTTTCTAAGATTTTTCTTACAATCACCGTGAAGCAATTTATTATCCAATTTATCAATATATTTGTCGAAAGATTTTTCTTTTTGAAAAATATAAATACCGTGCTGCAGTTCCCATCGCGTGAAAGAAATCTTATTATTCTGTTACTTTCTCGTAATTCGCAAAAAGTACGAGCAATAATCGCGTTAAACCGTACAAATTCGAGCGACGTTTCTCACCGGGGCTTAAGCGCGATAATCACGCCACCGAAAAGCAATGAGGTCGCGAAAAGAGTAATTTCCACTGGAATTTTCAACCGTAACGTGATTAATATTTTTGGTCGTCTCAGTCTCTCGCGTCTAGCAAAATAATTTTCGGCCTTTATGATACCAACTCCCTACGTATAATAATCCTCGTCTGCTACGAAACTCGACGTTTGTTGTCAGTGATTTTATATATTTGAAAGGTTTCAGTTACAGAACATTCGCGAAATATCTGTTTGTGCATCGATCATTGCTAATTATCACACATAAGACGATTAAGAGAGTATTGCCGTTTGCTAATTAAGAGATGACTTTTGATTACTGCAGTTGCCTATATTACAGGATTAATTAAACTTTCGTGGCAGAATCAACATAAATAAATTTCAAATGTGAAATACTTCGATTTTTTAATTCTTTATATTTTAGAGAAATTACAAATTTAATGCGAGGTCATTGAATATAATTAATCTTAACCATTTCAGGATCAAATTTCGTCCTAGTTATGGACAAAATTTCTTTCCCATCAATTATATATTAATAACAGAAATTTCTGGAAACCTTGACTTACACCGCTATGGTTGTCAGTCCGTGTTTGATTTGTCTGGCAACTTTCCTTTTCTGCAGAGTTTCTCGACAGTTCTTTAAAAAACTGGAAAACGTTTGACGCGCTTTTGCGCGGAAATAAACTCTTATGCGATGAAATACCGTTATTTTGTTAATTCGCCGTAATTGCAAAATTTAAGTTGAATGCATACTGTGATGAGATTCGCGAATGTTTCAACAACGTCGCGCGTGATTTAATTAAACGCTTACGTTCCCCGCAATCACGGATGCAGGGAGTAAATTGAAATTTCCGTGGAATATTTTGAAAAATTTATTGTGCAATTAAAACGTGATACAGGTTTCTGTTTATTTTAATCTTACATCCCGCATCGAGGAATTTAAGTACTCGTGATGCGACTTTTCATTTTGTCGAAAAATTCGTAAATAGAACTGTAAAATGCACTTTACTAAAACTGCGATAAAAACAAAATATAATAGCTGTTTGTAAAACATTCAAAACTAGTAAAGCAGATTCGTGTAATTTTTGTTAAATTTCATGCGGAACTTTTTAAAGGTCCTTAATAAGTAGAATATTTAATTAAAATTATTTTTCGTTTCGTAAATATATTTTTACCTGAAATGCGTTACAGTTTCACGAATATTTTCATACTACGGAATAATAATATTAATTTAAAAGTAACTATATTTAGTATTATTTGTGTTCCAACGTTAATTTATCGATCAACTTTTTTAATATACAAACGTTTACAAAATATTTATCTACGATACTAATTATTTAATAGACATTTAATTCAAAAATCACTCCCACTATAAAAATCTCATTCAACCCCTATTGCTTGCAACATCATCGACCTCTCGTTACCCGGTGGCACGCGATCAACGAATTCAGGTTGACTTTGAAACGTTTGGGCAAGCGAGAGGCCATAAATTAACGGTGGCACAACGTGCAGCATCCGATTACACGGGGATCGATCTTCATCAGAACCCTTCAGCTTATCCCGAAACCAAAACAGCGCCTGCTTCATCAATTATGCTTCGACTCGATAAAAATATCTTGGGATTCAATGCTGTGTAAGAGTCAACCAATCTTCTGGAGTGGCGTTTTCTCTTTCTTCTTTTTTCTCTCTAACGTGAGTACAGTTGCTCGCGAAAGTATTTGAAGAATTATGATAACTTTTAACATGTATAATGTATATTATATAAAAGAGTTTGAAGCTCTTATTAATATTTCTATTGGTTATCTATTATTGATTTGTATTGGTAAAATTTGAGACAAGCCTAAAAATGTATGTAGAAATTACAAGGCGTTTATCGCAAACATCCATTAACAAAAGAAATTCAAAAATTTCTAAAAACGTAATTCAAGCGACGTTAACAAGGAAATCACCGTTTATTAGAAATTTGTGTCTCGACTAGTAAAGATCCAAAGAACAAGAAACTCCAATAAACATCTTTTTATTTCATTGTTCCATATTATGTATCAGATATCTTTACTCTCTCCATGCACTCGATCCAAACTTGCAATAACTGGGTATAACTTCTAAATAATCAACAAACTGCTCTGCAATTATAGAATCTTCTCTACAAAAGCATATTCCATCGTATTAAAAACAGTTTCAATAAACTTCTTCCTCGCACCATTGTCTCACACAGACCAGAAGTCACCCTAACTCTCACAGTCTATCAAACACTCGATCTAAACGCACTTCTTCGACAGACGGATCGGAATCGCGAATCGAGATCCCTAATCTGAAAAGAATCCCGCGGTGGAATAACGTAACGAGCGGAATGAATGGTTGGTAAGCCGTGGAGCAGACAACGGTCGATCTTCGAGCTCTTCTGCGAAGTGTCTTTCGAGACGAGCACGGGACCAGGATAGGCACGATGTCAAGACAATGATGCCGCTTGATCCAGGCTCCTCTCTAGGGACCAACGATGGCGTACTCTCGCGCATCCGAAAGACCTCGAGTGAGCTTTCATTGCCTGCTGTGATCTCGAGATAAACAATCGACGCCATTGTAAGGGCGGATCGTGGCTGCATAGAGCGCTGACACGCGTTCTCGCGTGTGTGCACTCGCGTCTTGGCTTTTTCCCTCCTTTCTGCTTCTCGATGTTCCTAACACGAACGAAAGAAAGCACACGCGATACGGAGAGCACAGTGCCAGGCTTGTCCAGGTCCAGCTGGTTTCGTGGAGCGATTCAACGCTCTGATGATCCTTGTACAGTGACTCACGAAAGTATTTCTACGTTTATTGTGAGGAAAGTTTGCTGAATGTACAGGGTGTTAAATAATTAAAATAAGGGCTGCATCTTTGGCTTTTTGTTAAAAGAAACTTTGAACTCGCTTTAATCACGTTGCAATGTCCGATAAAAGCACAGATTGATCGAATCGAAATATTCATGGATAGTAATGTAACGAAAAAATACTATGAATTGTTAGACAAAAAATATTGTATGATCAATGCCCATGTTAAATTTGAAACCAATTTGAAAACGGATATAGAAGTTACAAATCATTTACTGCAAACATACGAAAATCATATATATCTATATAAACAACATAAAAAACTGTATCGTTTTACAGTTATAAAGTATAGAATCGCGATTCACCATGGGATACCTAGTGCGCCCCTATCGACGACCCCAATTACTCCGTTGCTGGTTGTCGGGATAAAGGACCGAAAGCCAGAAGAAAAAGCAAACAAAGGAAAACATGGTTCTTTGAGCGAGTCGAAGTATTACCGATAAAACGCGGTGGGAACAAACGTAACACCGTGGAAATCTCCCTTTTGTTACGTGTTCACCCTGGCCTATCGCTGGATAAATATCGATTGGCAGCGTTACACACACGTCGCGTTTCTTGCTGTCGAGCCCGATTTCGCCGCGATCATGACGAGTGTGCTCATCGAGCTTGCCTTTTTTTCCCTCTCCTTTTTTACTCTCTGTATGCCACTTCTGTTCCGAGACTTTTTTATCGAAGAGAACCAGAGCTAGAATGAACGTCGCCGATAGCTTGGCTGTCGCGAATCTCCAACAAGAATCGAACCTGTCCCTGGGATAGAAAACGTTTCGAAGGAAGGATTTTAGAGAGGATGACGGGTAAACATGTAATCCGTCGTAATACTATGCTACAGTTGCCGCGTCTTATTTGCTTCGTGTAATCGCCACAGCGGGATTTACATCGAGATCGTATTACTTGTAGAGCAACAGAATACGTGGTGAGCAAGTGTACGGTTAATTTCGCTTACGGCTTATTATTTTGACACTGCTCAGGGCTTTTGCCTTTCTAAGTTAATTACTCGATGGAGTTTTGTAACCGTAGAAGGCAAAGCGAAAGGAAGCTTTGTGTCGAGACTCTGTGTTGGTACGTTTAATTAATATTGATTGCAAACGAAGAAATTATGGAAAAGGTTTTCGAATCCGCGGTTCTTTCAAATTTCATACACGTATTATCTCGATGAGAAAATCGGTCTAAAGAATAAGTCAATAATTATAAATATCCACAAGCGTACTCCAGAAGCTTTTAAATTCCCAAACAAATTTCCATCCACTCAAACTCTAGCCTAGTACTTATTCCTCAAAATGGTTTCAATAGATCATTTCGTTATCCTCTTCACTGGAATTCTTACCTAACCCTTGTCTCAAATTTCATAAAAACAGTCCGAAGTGTCATTAACCACCCACATTGTAGCCTTTTAAAACCGAGCCTAAATATCGAATGCTCTTTTCAAACAAAAATTCAGAACCGTAGCCAAGAGCTGCAAAGTAAACAGTAGCACAAGTATTCACAATCTCACCCCTTCATAACCAACACGAAACTCGACCATAATCTAATCTCTCACCACTCCATCATCTATTTTTGCCATCTACCTATCAAACCAACCAAACATTACTCCCCTCGCTCATTCCACGCTTTCCATGTCTCGCGGGAGCCTTTCAGAAGAGCCGATGTTTTTCTCGTTTAAAAAACAGGATTTCGCATTGAAAGCGCGCAAAGCGAGGATTGCGATCCTCGTCGCCATTTCAAGGGACGTAGGGGGATGAAAGGGTGGTTTAGATGGGTGGACAGACGACTGGGGGTAAAACGGACGGGGGTGCACAAGAACGAAAACATTGCACTCTCTCAGCCAACAAGCCGGGCTTCGTTGTAATTAGTTTCTGTAGAGCAAGAGTTCAGCTAGCTCAGCATAGAGAGGAAAACACAGAGGCTGCTGTCCGGCCGCGTATACGGCCAACATTCTGCCACGAGAACACGCGCCTCTATGCACATACATACATTGAAAAGCCACGTATAAACATAGACAAACTCGCATTGGGTAAAACAGATATATAAGCACACATTGGACAAAACACATACGAGTATACGGGTATACACCTACACTTCCAAGTTGCCAAGCTACGTACATTCCCGTTCATAAGTATCGAGACATTTTTTCGTTCCATATAAAATGCGATAACTCGTTCGGTTTATGAAGCAAATTAACCGATTATGATTTCGTATACGCGCAAGATAATCGCGCAAAAATTTCTAGAAACTATTTGCGAGAGCCGTAAAAAGGATGAATATGAATTACGTGTCGTACACGTTGATATTCTCATCTTACTGGAAAAGTTTTCTACGAATTAGACGCCAAACTCAGAGAATTGAAATTTGGAGACACAGTGGATAGAAACGGCCGGAGAATTTTAACGTCCTATTGCCTTCATTTATCTTTACAAATGTTTCGAGCTACATAGTACTCGTTAAAGGGTTTAGTAATTTTCCAACCGTTCTGGTGCCAGCCTCACATCCTCCAAGTATCCTGATACTTATGAACCTGAGTGTATAAACACACACACGCGCGCCGTTGCATAAAACACACACATATAGAAGGTAGAACACGAACAGAGCTACGTATACAAGCGTACATTGGATAAAACACACACGCACGGGCACATATATACCAACGTTAGCAGAGGTACGTGTCGTCTGGCTGGCGCTATTGCGGCCACGCTGATGGCGGAGGAGCAAATAGGACGCAATAAACATGGCACTACATCATCCGCGAGCAACCCTTTATCCGTGGAGGATCGGCCGCGGGGCCAGCATTCGAACTCCCTGCGGATAGTTGGTTACGTCGCACGGGAATTACCGTCAGGTATGTATTCTGTCTGCCTCTTGCGTTCCCGCCGCATGCCGGCGAGCACCAGCGGTGTAGGGAATAGGCAGCTTCATAAAAATGAGCGGGACAGAGAGCGGGGGATTGATTAGTTGCTCGGATGCTCGTTAGCACGGCAGAGAACGGAAGTTATGAGTTTTGCGACCGCTGGAAAAGCGTGTATTGGAATTTGAAGTGGCGGGGACGTGAGAGGTTGAGGTTGAAGAAATTGATGTATTACAGCGCAATGGACGAGGTTGTAAGAAGTTTGAAGATTCGAATTTTTCGCGTTAGCTTTTTGCGAATTTCAGTATGGTATTTAAGGACGAAAGATTTTATTTGCGCTGTGTAGAGTAACATATATATTGGAAATCTGAGTGAGATAACGATGTCGTAAAAGATTGAGTTTGAAGATGTGTTATGACGTGTTGAATGAGGCTGTAATAATTTTTGAATGCAATAAAATTGGAATTTTTCAAATTAGTTTCTCTTAGTAACATTTCGACCACGAGAAGGGAATATTTTATTTAAAAGAAGCGAAGTTTTTTTACCGTGTGAGGAAAATTGTATTTTATTAAATTATAAATGGTACATAAAATAAATAAGCATTATACAATATAAATGTTTTTATTACTAATCGTTCTCTTATCCACACTTGGAAACGCACATGAAAGATGTGCAATATTGATAAACGCGATTAGAATAAAACACGAGGTAGTGTAATCACCATTTAGCAATCTAACCACGTCAGATTGTGTAAAAAAGAAAAAAGAAACATGACCCTGTTATTTTATTTAGTTCAACTTTAATATTAACAAGGCCTTGTTCTTTAAATATACTTCTCCGATTTAATCTTTCTAAATATACTTCCACTAAATCGTGTTAAATGTAAATTTAAAAATTCTCTATATTAAAGCTTTACATTCACGAGTTATTACTATCTACACCTGCGCACAAAAAACTTATTATCTTCGATTTTTAATGAAACTTAGATATTTAATAGATTATGAATTCTATTAGGTATATTTAGACATTTAAATTCTAAAAAATTGACATTATACGTAATATCGATCGTAGTATCTCTAATATTGTTTTACAACATGTTTTCATTTATTTAATTCATTTATTTAGTTTGCGAATAACCTTGATTTTTCTATATGTTCTCTCAATATTCTGCAATAATTCGTGTCTCATTCCAACATACGTAAATTGTAAGCAACATTTCACGAAACGTCCAGTTAAATTCGTGTTATTGATAAAAATCGTAGAACGAAGGCAGTCGTTAGCTGCGTGTCTCTGTACTACAGGATACCATTTTCATCGTATCGGCGTGCAGTAAACGAGCAGTCGATTTCTCCTTTTGTTACACTTTCTCGGGCCATTGTGCCCTGACCGTGCAACAGAAATTCACCCACATCCCCGTTATTGGAAACGTAATTAGCGATTGTTTGGCCCCGTCAATAACGAATGATTTCGGAGCAAAGAAAGAATGATAAAATCATTAGCAGACTCGAATCGACGACGAATTATGTTTTATTTCGATATATGTTAACCGTAAATTGATCATGTTTCCATAATTACCATGTTTAATTTGAAGTTAATAGAGATACTGCTTATTAAAATCATTTAATTGATCGTTCAATTCCTGTTGAAATTGTATCAGTTCAAATTTCACAATATGTAGTAATACACTTTAAATTAAGATTTCATACTTATAAATTATTATTACGTAAGTACACGTTCGCTGAAATGTTTTAAGACAGCTATTACTAGATTACGAGTGTTTATACAAATTTATATTTGCACGAATTTAATCAAAGAAATTGAAATCTAAGAATAAATTTCTTCTACCCATTTTTGCATATTACAGATATTTTACGTGTTCTGGTAGTTTCAAATTTCTTTAAGCGTATAAACGTCCGTAGTCCATTAGAATATTTGCTTGGGAATTGAAAAACAAACTCTGACTAAATCAAGCCATAATGATTCAGTTGACTTGATAAGTGACTTGAGCATTAATACATTGATACTTTGATTCAAACTTGCATGTAATTTATCATACACATACTTCTGAAAAATTTTTTCCCCTCGCTTTTATCATTTTACATCCACAAATAGCTTACATCAGCCGCATCGTAATTTATAACACAATTTAACCTACACCTTGGCTGTCAGAGCTTAAACTTCTTCTAATGTCATCAATATTCCATCGATAGGATCTAATTGATAATTGTCAGCGGCACGTCGGGCGCAGACCGCGTCGCCTCGTTTGCATGATACATTTTCGCATAAAAATTAGAAGATAGAAAGCAGAGGAAGAGATGGTGAAAATCGCTGGAACTGTGGACGGGATAAATAAAGAAAAAACATGGAAAAGAAAAGAGAGGTGGATCGGAGTAGAGAAGACAGATAACGAAAAAAATGAGAGAATGGGTGGAGGGTTGAAAAACGAGGAGGTTCGATGATTGATGGATACTGGTCGATTGAAAACCGCGCCGGCTGTCTGCCCGCACGACTGAATTTCATGTTTAAATTCGCCTGCCGGAAAGTTTGCGTTTTAGGCTTCGTTTGGTGACATCGTTTTTCGTATTTTCCAACCCTGATTACACCTTGATAGGTCAACACGAAAAATGATACTTCGAATAGATCGTTTTTCTTAAAATGCACCCGTTCAAGAAACTTGATGAACTTAAAAAATTGCTTGCGAAAAATCGCTAAGCGATGGATTGATTTCTTTTATTCGTGGAATATTTTATTTGATAAAGAGAGGTCATGTTAGCGTTAAGTAGTCTTGTTCCTTTTTATTTGATTGTTGATAGTCGCATCAATCAATGTAATGACATATCAGTATTTTTAATATGATATTTATTTCTCTGTATTTTTTGCGATACATGTTATAAACGAACGGGTCATAAATATCCATTTTTTATTTCCTTTCGCTTTATGCGTACGCACCAAGAAACACAATCTCGAAACGAACAACGATAATAATAATTTTCGAGAAAACAGGACAAATTCTCCGCAGGCAAACAGAACGATAGATATCGATGTACATAATCCTTTCATTGCAGCTTAAATTTTAATTACCTATTTTCGATCCGTGTTGTATTTTCTGTTGTTACGTTTATTAATGTCGAAACAAACGGCCAATGAAAACGACGATTTTCGTGGGCGTTTTATTTTTGGCAGAAAATTCGGTGCATCGACGGTAACGAGTTGATTCGGTATGAGAAAACAAGGTATGATCTAACAAAGGGTTCTCGTTCATAGGTTCGTTTGCATATTATACCGGTGATAAATAATCCGGTCTCGCTCCACGTTGCGGCCATTCACGTTTATATTGAAACGAAACTTTTATATAGTTACGCCAGAGCTGCACAACTTCGTAACACGTTCCCTGGCAATGCTTCTATTGACAATTATTGACGTTACCATTTTCATATCGGCTGCATTATAAATTTCCGCCCCGTTGCTTATTATTTACCAACTAAGAATAAAAATTCTCTGTATTAACTTTCGTGATGCTTTTTGCGATTTTATTAATAATTCTCATCCTGTTTTATTTCCGTCTCACGCCTTGATGGACAATTATTAGACAGGAAGCATGTAAAATGTATTAATTATATTTTCTCCTTCTTTTTAACCGCTTTTTTTTAGATATTACATAATTATTTTCTTTTGTTATGGTACACAAATAAACTAATATCCAACAATTTTCATTCGAACAGTTGATATTCTGATTGGCACGTTAGATCAATACGTTGCGTATTTCACCAAAAACATCATTTTCAATAAGTTCGCAATTGCTTCACGAGATTTGCTTTTAATATATAACGTACAGAACGCGTCTAAATAATTTACTATAATAACTGTTCGTTTCTTTGAAAGACACGCACGATAATTAATTAATTTGGTCGCGCTGGTCTTAAATACAAAGCCATTTGGTGAGAAACTCAATCGAACATTTCGACCAACTATTCAACAGCTTTTTGTTTGAATATACATAATAATAAAGTAAATCATGTTGTGATATAAATACAGGCCACAGGTGATACACACAGGTCATATTTCTCGTCTTTTATAAAACAATTTTAATACAAAATATGATATAAGACAAAATATGATAAATTACAAAATATAATAAAAAACTCAGTATCTATCAATTTTACATCAAAGAGGTCTTATTATTTGGTTTTAACATTAAATATGTGTTTTCTTACCCTTTTGAACATTTAACAAATATTAATAACACTAATTGTGCAGACTAATATTAATCGAGTTTAATCGAATTTGTTAAATTAACGTGACGATTAAGCTAATATTATTCGTTTCTTTCGTACAAAACTATTCGATCTTCTCGTTTTTGATATTTTTCTTACCCTTGTGTTATCATATTAGACTTATGGTGTCTTATAATATACGATAAATCTCATTGTTCTATGCAAAGATTAAATTAAAGATGTTGAAACTTGGGTGACTCGAATAAATCTTATTATTTTATATTAAAATACTTCTTTTGAGCTATCGAATGATACAAATGTGAGAGAATCAACAAAAATAGACTTATCATGCCTTTGTCGCGTGATCTTTAATTAATATCGATTTTATCAAAGTTATTTCGACGAATTAAGCGTAGAAGAAAATTAAACGCGGGTTACATTCAGAATTTCATGCGTTGGAAAGTCAAAACACGCGATAGTCGTGGCAGAAAATTCTTCGAGTAGACCAACTTATCTTCGATTCGCTTGTTTCTTTTTCACTTTTCCGTCTCCCTCGACATCTGCGGGGATCGGATTATACCGGTGTGCTGATTGTTTTTCATTCCGTCTTTCCTGGACGAGAAAGAGAGAACGATCCAAGGAATAATATCGTCAGGAAACTCTAAGGGTGAATAATTCATAAAACGCCGGACCTGTCGACGTTATTTATTAAACGAACGACCCTGAAAAGAAGAAATGACGAGTATGAAACGTGAGACACACGTATGATTGTGTTCGTCGAATTATCTCTTTTCCCATTGAAATTTATAAGATGATCAATTTAGATTAAAGAAGAAAAATTCTATCATCGAATGAGTAGAAGATATTTATAGAAGACTTTAAGAAAATTATGTTAAATTTATAAATTGTGTTGCACAGGACAGAACAGTGTATTACGCTTTATTCAGAATCGTTTCTCGGAATAACTTGCGACGTCAGAAACACTTCTTTTATAATTAGAAGCGAATCTGACAACTTATCCATTTAAATCTCTATGTAAAAATTTATTTAAATTATTTACGACTAAAAAAGAATACGAGATCAAGAATTCTGCTGCTTTTTTCATTTTTGATTTCGCTATGAGTGTTTCAACAAAATAAACTTGACTTCATGCATACAGGTATAATACGACTATATGTATCTATCCATTCGTCGATATGGTTTACGAGAGGTCACGTTCACAGATATCATCCTGTCGTCAGTTTCAAAGGCTACACCGCTGTTGGAAATCAAAAATCACGATCGACGGCTATCGCTGCCAAATTATGGAAAGTATCGAACAATCGGTGAAAGCTTTCGTCAATCGGGCTAATAAACGATATTGTTTTTAGCGAGGGAAATCGCCTCTCGGATCATCGCATTATTTTTCCCTCAATATTTTTTTTTTCTTTTTAATACGCACATTTTCCTAATATTTTTTCAGCCATCCATTCGATCTTGTATTTTCAAATATGAAATAACATTTGTATTTGATTTATAAGGATCAAATGTCTGATCTCTTATCTTATTAAAAAATACATATTAGATATATCTTCTTAATATTATCGTAATGTATCTTAGCAATTAATAAACTGTGGATTTTTATACATTTTTAAAAAATTGTAGAAACGTACAGGACATCAAATTTCTATGTATGTACAGAGTCAAGTAAATTTTAGTTCAGGTTCCATTTCTTTAGTCGTATTCGTAAAAATACCATCCATAGGATTAAAAGTTCTACAATTCTCCAGCTCTGAAATTCTAAAATTCTAACTTTAGAATTATTTCGTTCTATTCATAAAAATCCCACAGTCTGGTAATTTGAAAAAAGGAAAACTGGCATCCATGATATTAATAATTAATACTTTTAATATTAAAAAACTACCAAAATTAAAACTAAAAGAACCATAATGTATTAAAAGTAAAATGACCTTCCTACGTATGAAAAAGCGGAACGATACAACTTGGATTTTTCGGTGCAGCGACGATCGTGCGTGCACCTGTTCCACTTTTTAATTAAACTGCACACTCGGCCCAATGAATTCGCTAATCACGTCATTGCCGATGACTGGCCGGCCAGGGCGAACGCGCGATTTGTTCTGTAAAATTTCAATAAAACGGCTTAATCGATTAATCTGCCAGTCGAAATATAGGGAGAATACCATGGGGAAGAATGAACGGATACACGTTTGTATTTGTACGCAAATTGGATAGACGTACCTGGTCTCAACGTAGTTTTCATCGATTTCCAAAAAACCAGATAATATATCACGATACCAAAAATATCAAACACATCTAAGCCCGATTTTTTCTATCAGGCTTTGTACTTTCAAAAAATCTAGGACTGTTGTACTTATCAATATCCTTGAAGCAATTTACGATCGTTTATCAAGTAAAATATTCGAAACTTTCAGCAATAAAAATAAAAATTCGAGACGAAATAACTCGAGGGTAAAATTTCATTTGAATCTTCAACGAAGAAATTTATCTATGAAGAGATAAAAATATATGACGGTAGGAAAGATAATAATACAATATATACATTACATAAAATAGTAAAATAGTATTTAATCTTATTATTAAAATAGTAAGATAACGTTTAGTAAGATTTATGTATTATTACATAAAGTAATGTACTAATCCGATGAGTAGAAATTTCAAGCTTTTATTTATTGTTTTATTTATTTCCTGCGTGAATAAATGAAACAGATAAGAAATAGTAACAAAGGAAAGATCCATGGTAGAATGTGGCTTGTTTTTAAACTATTTTCCCAGTTAATAACAGGAGGTTCTCTTGCTAACGATCCTATAAATGCGATGGAACGGCCGCAGGGCAGCTCGAGATTTCAGGACGCGGCGTATACAGTACGTACTACGAACATATTATGCACAAAACGCGAGCTACATTGAGACTTCTGTACGAGCACCGCGGGTATTGTTATCGCTACACCAGCTGCCAAGCCGCGGGTTTACCTTTCCTGCTAGCAGTCGTATATGCGACCCAGAAATACACCTATCCGCGCACTTGAAGCGAAATTCATGTGTACTAGCTGCTTCCTTAATACGCCCAGTATCGAGCTGGAATTTCTCACGAAATATTATTAGAATATCTATAAATCGTAGCCTGTGTAATGAAAATTTGTAAAATATTTTCTGTTTCATGGAAATTGGTGTATTCATTAAATCAGACACTGCACCCACCCGTTTTGACAATTATAACTCAGCCACGCGACATTAATCTTGATAAATAGCAATAAATGAATATAATATGTTGAATAATTTAGTAACGCAAGAAAATAAATAATTCTCTTACGTAAAATAATTATTACATTTACATTATTACATTACATTATTACATTTGCTTTAATACGTAAAAGCAAATCTTTCGAATCTTAATTTTCCGATACAAAAGTATCATATTTCCCGAAACAAGATTTCCATCAGATAACATAGCAAACCTCGAAACCATGCTAGTAAACCATCTTTAACCCGATACATTTATCCAACTCCTTTAAAAACACAAGCAGCTTTAACTAGGTCACAAGGAGTCCATAATTCAGAAACAATATGATACCCTAAACGGCTATTTGCAGGAGCATCCTGCGTTATTTCTGCAAGTTAAATCCGTCCGTACTACGTTCGCCGCAAGTTTGGAAACACCCTGTACAACAAAAGATATGTATATATACGAGTACGTACACGAAGGTCGAACGCAGAGTCTGGTCGAGCCATATTCGCATAACCCGCGGCCAAAACTCTTGCACAAACGACCGAGGTGGCCCAGTGCCACTAATTACGAACAGTGTGCCATGGACACATCCCTTCTCTCGCGAAAATACTACTTTTTCTCTTTGTATGCGTTGACGGCGCTCGTTTCGTCCTTTTTCTCGTCTCACACATCGTGTTTCACTCGTTTCAGTTTCTTATTCTTCTCCACGTAGTATCGTGCGGAAAATCATGTATGATCAATTGATCTCTTCTTACCATGTAACATTCCCAAGTTGGTAACAATTCATTCGTGAAAACGTTTTATAAAGCAACGATATTGGGATTATGTTTACTGAGGCGCTTTTGCTTGTTCGAGCAAATTTTTCTGGTTCAGGATTACACGAAGAAATTTCGCTTTTCTATCTGCGATATGTCATGTTCACTACGTACTGCGTCAGATAAATGGCAAATTGTCCTTGTCCAAATTGTTACTGGTATCGTTTATAAGTATCAGGACACTTCTGAACAAGAAAGTACAGATATTTTATAATTTTGCATATTTCCTATGAATTAATAGAAAAGTTTGATTATAAAACACAACTGTAATTTCGGTAGTATTACGAGGATAAAGTTTCTTCGTAACTTAGAGAATTGTCCTAGCTTTCGGTGTGTACATCAGATGAGCACCCTGGGGACCCTTTGGGGCTGTACCGCAGGGAACACGTGTGTCTCGAATCTTGAAGAGCCAATCAGCCTTAGAAAAGTTGCCACGCTGTCTATTCTTGTCTCTTAATTACGACTACCGGGGGTGAAAGTCTGAAGAAAGTTGGTACGATTGTTTCTTTCTCGCGAATACATGAAACTTTGTTTATCAGTTTTATCCTTTTGAAACATTATTTTATGTATGGAAGCTAAACTACGATTATTTGCTATAATGTTGGGTAATACAGGATACATTGTCACGTATTATAAGACAATGCAGTTAAATTATTTCTGATACGATACAATGTGATAAAGTTAGATTTAGGTCAAATTTTTGAGAATTCAGTTTTACTTTGTTTCGCGTTATTATGGATTTTTACATGTGTTATTATAATTGCAAATTGAATATTTTTTTTATTAATATCAGATAATTTTATCGTAATAAGTCTTTGGTGTATGGTTCTGTAAGAATTATTTAAAAGAAAATACATTCTCTTTATTCTAATTCTCCCAAACCAGCAAAAAGCGCTGGCCAAAAGCTTTAGGACGATTCTCTGCATGTGCGATCGAAACGTAAGGGGCAGAATGAGAAATGGCGGTTATAAGGGGGACAGTATCCCCTCGATGCAAGGAAACTCCCTAACAAAGCGTTCGAACAGATAATTCCCCGTCTGCTGCAACGTCATTAAGTTCTTCTTATTGCGCGAGTTACACCCTATACGCATTCGTCGTAACGTAACGGGGGTTGGTAACCCTCCTATGTTATTTGTAACTCATCGATCAACGATGGGAAAGAACAGGAAAAAAGAATGCTGGGTATCTACACCTCCGCGAACACGGATTTCCTTCGTAATCGAGTTTGTTCTCGATTATTGGCGGTCGCACCTACCGGAAATGTGGCGTTTCCGTTTCAACCCCTGTTTTCGAAACCATCGTTACGTTATATACTTATGGGAGTGGGTGAAACGAAAATACAGCGTTTGTTTGTCGACGGTGCGAGTCGCGTTGATAGGATTCTACGTTTCGAAGAAATAAAAGAATTTTTGTTACAGATATGAGGAAATATTCGCTGTTTCGTTCATTTGTATCTACAGTGACTAAACAAATTTGATACTATGAAACTGAAACACAGAATATGATAAAAAAATATGTGATTGGAAAAAAGGTGAATGTATCAGTCCTTTTTCTAACTACTGTATTTACAGTTGGTTACAAAAATCTAGACACATTAGAGTCGATTTCAAATATCACAAAGAAGATGAAAGTAAATTGCAGAAATCTTTTCACGTCAAATTTTATATTAATTGAATTTAATAGTATATGTATATACATATAATATGTAATATGCGTATACATAATATTTATATATATGTGTATATATATATACATCGATAAATATATATTTTTATATCTTATACGTCTTTCGAAATTAATACTTAGACATTAATTGCGGGAATTAATAAAATTGAGATAATTTTGTAATTTCCAATGTAAGAAAATTCGGTAAGTGCATACAGACTTTTTTGACTGAATGTTTCTCATTGAAGTCTGTAATAAGTTTGTCGCAAATTGTTTCGAGGTTATTTTTGCTCTTCCATCTTAGATTGTGTACACTTTTAGGATGATTTTAATAGGTAGATGGAGATTTAAGAGGGAATATAAAGATAGCTGTAATTCAGAAGTAGTATCTATATACGCGTTTATATAAACTCTCTTTATTGCTGGTACGTATTGAGGCTACCCCTGAAGCCTGTCCCAGCAATAAAAAACGCTATAATAAAACCTGCAATCTTTTATACGTGAGATCATGGATTGTAAATCTAAAGGTCCGACGAAACGGTTTGTTGCCTGAGTATTTGATCATAAGGATGCCTTAAATTGAAGTTATTACTATAACTATAGTAATACATATGTATACTATCAAACAGTAATTCTCAAAGAGAAGATTCGTCACTCGGAAAGATTCACGCTAACTTGCATTTTTCCCGCAGAAAGTGCAATTTCATCGCGATTCGAGCGTGTCCAATCCCCCACAATGTCCAAAAATTGCAAACATATGTGAGAAGAGGATAGAGATACACGCGACACGGTGTATCGTTCGTGTTAATGTCGTCACAGGGAAATTCGTCGAAACGCTTACGCCGTCGCGGTTGCCGATCGATTTGTCACGCTGTCAGACTGCAATCCCATAAAACATTCGATAATGATATTCATATGTCGCGCGGTGCGCCGATGAATACCAACACAGGAGGAGAAATCGTCGAATCGAGTCAGTGGTCCCGCGGGTGAAGTCAGCTAAACGTCCCTTCGTCCCTACAGGACGATCGTCACCAAGGGACATGGCACCCTCTCCTTCCTTTTGACCACGAGCTAATGAAATATCACGTATGCGAAATTGACAGCAACGAAATAGACTGACGATAATTCAACCCTCGCGCTAACGTTGCTTGTTCTTCCCTCGGGAAACCGCAAAAGATCAACTTGCCCTTCCGCTCTTTTTCCGGGTTTTTCCGCGACGATTTACAGGAGATATTGCCAGCTATGTAGAAATCGATAGGTTGCTTCGTGTTTCTTCAAGTGTACAGTATTGTGTAGGATTTTTGAACTATTTATCGTAGTAGAGTTCGTTTATTATTTCCATTTAGTGTTTTATGTAGAGGAACAAATTTTTGGGTATTTTATTTATTGTGCTATTGGATCACGGTTTTCGAAAGAATATATCAATAAGTAAAAACCTGAATTAATAATTACAAAATATGTATAGAGAACGTAAGTAAATTATTTGAAACGCCACAAATGAAGTGACGAAAGGAGTTTATTGGAAAATTATCTGACAAGATCGTCGAATGAACTTTTGCTGTTAAAAAACCAAAAAAAAGCTTACTAAGTACGTTAATTATTTCAAATTAATAAATGTTCATCGAGTAAGTTAAAAACACGTCTTAAAAAGTGAAGATTTGAATTTAAAGAACGACAGGTTTGAAATAAAAACAAGTGGCTTTATATTCATTTATAAAAACAAAACATTCTTTGTAAAATGGTTAAATCAGTAATGGTTCGCACTATTTAATATTGCTATACGTTTGTCTTTTTCGTGTTTTACCTTCCTTGTGCCCTGTTTCTCCTATTTGTCAGTATCTATGTGTGTTCCTCTCTGTTCGTGGTTCATGTCCAATCGGCAGTTTTAATTTCAACGAGCACTTCTGCATCGGTTTGTATTCTCGTTGAATTGGATAAAGTAATGCATCGCAATTTGAAAAGCGTATAAGCAGACAGAGTTAAATCGCCGGACGCATTGAATTTTTCGTTTAAATATCGGCATATTTTCGATCTTCGTCAAATATTTGAACTGGTAAAAATCTTTGCGTTGCATACGCCGTGCCGGAACTGATATACGGTACGTATAACGTGCGTATATTGAAACTATATCGCGAACCAACGCGATACAGGTTCGGGTTTAATAATTGAACGCGTAATTACAAAATTAAAATCTATTTGTAACGATGTTTTGTACGGTAACGACTGCCGGATATTAATTTAGCAATACGATGTAGCTGGACAGACTCGTTTACTTGTGTAAAAGTTCCGATATCTTCGTGAAATTTCATAAAAAGACGAGTATTCAATAGCAAAAGGAAGAAACAGAAATTGAAAGTTTAATTAATTTAATTTCTGTTATTCTTCTTTTCAACATTAATTCGGAAACTTCAGGAATTTGAAACACGAGTCACGACTTTTTCTAAATCACAACTTTCTTCATTTCTAACTACAGAAGCTGACACGTTACGTCCAAATAAAGAAACTTCACAATCCATAAGAAATCTACTCTTCGTTAAAAATCGTTTAACTTCAAACCCTTCAAAAAGTAGTCAGGAGATCGTAATGGCCGCAGAAATCGTCTCCGAGATCGTATAAACGTTGGGATAGTCCTGCAACCATTCTGGTGTACTACACCTTGATCAAACTATCCAACGTTCCGTTACCTTTTACGCTCGGTCAGCGTTCATAAAAATGAAAGTTGTTGCACATAACAATAATTTTCCGTACATCGGTTTTAAGAAGGTAGAAAAATCTTTAGACGCAACTTCGTAGCTCGATCAAGCGTACGAGAGGAACATTTCCGGCATGAAATGGCACTCGTAAAAATATAGCAAACTTCTCATAAAACATAATCGTCGATTAGCCTGGGGAGGCGAAACGATGACTCTCGACTGGTCCAGCTTGCTACCGTTTCATCCAAGCATCTCCTAAATAGGTGAAACCCGATAGAAACTTTCCTAGACTTAATAGAAAGATTCGACAAAGTTTGATGAAGATTTGATCGTAAAATAAATGACACAAGCTTTTAAGATAAAGAACGAATGATATGATGTATTTAAGGATTGATATAGACATTACATTTGAAGATCAGAGTAGATCTTTGCTATTTTTGTGGTATTTTATAATTAAGAAGGAATATTTTAATATATATAAAATAAATAAAAATGAAAAGAAGCTGTTAAGTTTAAAGATATAGTTGATGAAGTTTTGTGGAAACCAGAACTTTATATGCTAATAACTAAAAAAATGCAAACTTTGAGTTATGCCATTGTTGTGGAATATTCCACTTTATGGAATGAAATATTTTTATCATATATTTAATTTCTACTGTCTAGAGACAAATTTTCATTAGAATATGAGGACACGATTTGATTGAGACATCGTTTGATCCACATATGACAAATTAACTGTAAATGTTACATATGTACCATATGATCATCCTTGATTTAATCCTGTTCTGAATAGATAATAGGAGAACAAAACATAACCGTGCGTGATAATTAGCGAATTTCGGAGTACGCTGGTCGGATTGATTCCTCTGTTATTTTACTGGGAACAAAACGTAACTCATGATATAACAGGACGTCATTGTTCTTCATTGCAAATGAATCAAACAAAGAATGGAGTGGATAGGAATAATGGAATTTCTATAAGCGTTATTGTAAAACAATGGTCGCTAAAAATGAAAAATATCAAATATCTAATTGTCTTCACTGTTATTTATTTCACCAGATATCATTTCAAAAATTCCGAGCTACACTGGAAAATTAAAGAATCATATTTTTCAGAAAATTTCAGTGTGTGATTATTTTTTCAAATATTACTTTAAAAAATTAAACTTTTAAATATGCAAACTGTTCGGAATAATTCTTATTTCTAGGAAAATTAAAGAAAGAAAGGAATGGTGTAGCAAGAAACAGTATCTACATATCAAATATAACAATATACATATATATATATTTAATAACAATGAATTAGAGCAGCATAAACGTAACTGGAGATTATAACTTGGAAGGTCTATTTTCTCCGTACACAGAGCACTTCGTGGTTCAATTCTCAATTTCTCAGTTACATAATTCACGTTTTCTCTTAAAACTAACAGAAGCTAAAGGATAACTTGGTTGAAACTTTTCCCCTTAAACCTGTGTTTCGCTATGTGTGGATAGAAAACAAGATAAATTTTCTGCTACTATAGCGCGATGATATTTACAGAATGTACGAGTAGACGAGTTATAGTAGACTTTTTTGATATTCTGCATTTAGCTAAAACTTAGGAATAAAGTTATTATTTTATCAAGCCATATTGTTTTATAGATCAAATCAAACATTTATCGCTTCAACCTTTTTGCTTTTTAAATATTCCAAGTTTTAAATTTTCCTACTTCATCGATTCTTGTGGTGAAATGTAGGTCGTATTATTAAAAAGAAGTAGAATATTCTAAAAACGTTCAAGTAATCTTTTCTGCTTTATCTCCGAAGCATATAGGTACACCAGCGTGCAATAAATGTGAGAAAATTCGGTCTCTTGATAAATTTGTCGGCTTCTCGATCTCACTTATATTTAGAGAAGTATATTCACGTCACAGGTGAACTAGGTAGAGAGAGATCGGCAATACTGTTCGCTTTGTACGAAGTTAGCATAAGCAACCTACTTTTGTCGTTCGAAGATGCATTCGACCGACGAAAATCTCGTCTTGCACGCACTCTTCTTCGTCGAATAGTTGTTCGAGGGTCGATTGTTCCCAATTTCGTTTCGAGAGACATTTAATGCGCTTTGTCAACGCGATTTATCGATCGTTTCACGAAAAATCCTATTTCCATGGCTAACAAAAATCTGCTGTGTCGCGTTATTGAACCATTTTTCGACGTGAGCCGTTTTCGGCACAGGTCGATGAATCGCTGCGAGACCCAGACACACTTTCCATTGTCGTTAACGGCGTTATTAGGGAATTAGGAAGCAGACGACGACGGATTAAGCCACGTGACGGCGTACTGTTGCGTGTTTCAATGGCGAAACGGGAGGAGCCTCGATGTGAATGGACCTTTAGACCCTTAAGCTCGGTCTTCCGCCTTTCCTCGACCGCCTTCCGGTTTAGCGACCCCTCAGCTTTCTTTCTTTCAATTTTCACCCTCCTCTCTTTTTCTGTCAACGTCCTGCGTGACGCTACGTCGAATCTCTCTCGGAGAGATGTCGTAATTAGCCAACAAAAGTCGAGTATAGCAAGATATGTATTATAGCGCTATCGTAATTTTGTAATTATAGCAAAAGGGTAATTAACCTTACAGTCGAGTAGTGTCAAAAGATCGCGATCACATCAACGAAACGATATAATGACCAGATTCGGCTAAAAAAAAAAAGAAAACAAAACGATGTCCTAGTTGGAAATTCGGTGACTTTCATTTGGGGGGAACAAACGGGCTGGGGGTGTAAATCGAAAATGTTAAAATTGTCTGACGTAATTAACCGCAGCGAAACGAAGTTGGCCGTGCTCTCGGTATCGGCTCTGGAAAATACATTTGTCCGCCGGGGTAGAATTTGATGAGATTTTATATTGTCCCGCATTTTATCATCAGTTTCGCGCATTCGCGACGCATTAATTTCGTTAGCGTGCGTTAACATAAATACAAATGGAAAGTAGCATCGGAATTGGATCTGAGGACTGTATCCGGTGATTTTTCGGAGGTAGCTTGCCAGTTGATAAATTCGAGTACAAAAAATAGGAAGAAAGAAAAGAATATAATAAAGCTCTGTTAATATGAATGCCTGAAATAAAATTCTTCTGCATACTTTTATTATTCACAATCTTCCTTACTATTTCAAAATGTGTATTTCATGTCAAAGTTACCTAAATTTTGCGATATAAGTTATTCATCATTATGTCTTCCATAAAGCATTCCATTGGATCACGTTAATATATCGCGTCAATTGTCCGAGCTCATAGCATGATACTATAACTTCGTTACAAAATAAATAAACAATGAATTCGTTAAGCATTGCACGATTATTGTACTCGAAAATTAAATCGTAAATTTCTAAGGCTGAAACATTGTTAGGAATTTTTGAGCAGATATTTGAAAGGTAACAGAAAGAATGAAATGAACTCTGTGCTATTATATGAACCTGTTTGGTCCTCGACAGGCTAATATGAAGGAAATTCTACTATTACATAGAAGGAGGAGCAGCGATTATAACAGTGAGCAGACATAAAAAAAAAAGACAAAGACGTGAAGGAGTGGGCACAGTGTTGAAGTCGTTGAAATTTTCGTCAGTCTCGAAAATGAGCCGCGTTATTTAATTGCGGCCGTAATTATGGCACGCGTGCTTAACGATAGTAATAACAGGAAACATTTTTCACGATTAAAAGGAAACGTTTCGTGAGTACTCCATTACGCTCGTGCATATTTCAAATATGAAATTCAGTTGCACGCGTGGAAAATCGCATCACTTCTCCCCGCCTCGTTAACATTACTTGGCCAATGTTTATATTAAACGTGGCTGCTGCTGTTGAAGAACAGTTCGCAGATCGAACAAAAAACCTGGAAGACGAAAAACTTTCGAATCGCGCTCTTTTTCCATTAGCGAAACGAATTTTACAATATTAACGACTCTTGGCATATCGTAGGAAGCATAAAATTACTAGCTACTCTCCCGCAACTAGTAACTATGTATTGAAGAAGCTAAATGAAAAAAAATGTTGCATTCGCCCGGGATGCTACCAAAATGTTCCACAGTGGAACAAACTTTGCACTTTCGTTCGTGCAAAAACGAGAATGCATGACGGTCGTTGGAGCTCTTCATTTCGAGCATAAACAAAGAGTTTGGCTTCTATGCGCCGGATGTACGCTATGTTTTACAGACCAAGCATATGGCCCAATTGTCTGCTCGTTTTCATGCCGAGGATACCAAGAAACATCGCTTTCCAAGCAATATGTCGGAAACTATAGCGATCTAAAATAGAAATCCACGTTTCGAACAGTATACGCTATACATTGTGCGATTCCATATATATCATAATTTCGTATTTTCATTAACGTGAGAAACTAAAGGAACGGAACCTGCATAAAGATTTATTTCCCCCATTGAATATTATAACAGATATTTTCCTCGAATATTTTTTACACTTTTCCATATTATGCGTATTTCTTACATTTCTGCATCTTCAAATTCATAAAAATCCGTCTAATTATCGCGTTGTATATTATATCAGCAGGTATCCTAATACTCGCGAACAAGGCTATAAACACAACGAATACGACAACTCGAGTACGTTGTAACCTCTGAACGTATGTAGCTAGGCAGGCTATCGGCATTCTCCCGTCGACCCTTTCTACTCGTGTCCCGTCGAATATGACAGGAGTCGTGGTTCTCCCTTTGGAGACAGTGCACGCGTACGTGAATAGGTTTGGTGCAGCTCGCACACCCACGCAGCTTCGTACACGCAGCTGGGCTTGCTAATGACCAGACGCATCCAGGAATCAAATTCAGATGACGGGGGTACGCTCGTCTACGCGCAATTTCAATTGTAACATGTTCGAGGGCCGAGCGTTGCCTCGACCACACGAATACACGATACCGATGTTCGCGTAGCCTCGCCCATTCATGCTGCCAATTATTATCGAAAGAGCGACGTAACCGTGCGCTCCACGGGGAAATTGGCTTCCTTTATGCGTTGGCTCGCGAAAGTATTGTAGCACTTATAGAAACCTTTTACGTATAAATTCTATGTGTTATACGAAATATTTTGAAATTTTATTGACACTATAATGAAAAGTACACTGCGAATTTTTACGCATTTAGGAAAAATTCGAAGATACAAATTTTTACACATTTTTCTTGTAACATTAAATGTACCTATATGAATTCGTTATTCATTAGAATATTCTATTGTCTTTGCTTGTCTTTTTATAAATTTCAAACCAGATAATAATTGTCGAAGACTTTAATAAGTTCCTAACCATTTCTGAGGTTAACCTCATCTTCTGTAAGTGTTTTGTTACTTATGAAACGACCATGTATATAACTGCTGTACATTTCGCTACTTAGGGGTAGTTTTTATCGAACCGTTTCTGGTTCGCCACTTAATTCTTGCAAAGAAGAAACGATCAGTTACTTGTAGAATTCGATCTTCCTTTCACTCGCGCCCTTTTTTTTATCCTGTTTCGAGAGTTGAGCGTATATTGTTTCGCGGCGAATCGATTCGACGATGCTGAATAAAGCGAGACAAGTTTAACAGAGGTAATATTTGGTTCGATATCGGACTGTCAATGTATTCCACGATAATTTTCGAGTTGACGAGCCAGTAATGAGATACTTCTCTCGGTTACCTGTAATTGGAAGCGCAGTTAACGTTGAACGTTGGCGAGAACTTCTTGAGATGCTCTCGATCCTGGATTTTACCGAGTATTCGGACTTGGAGGGATATTTTATTCTTCGCCAATCTCGGGATCATCTTCCAGATATTCTGCTTTTTTAGGATACAAAGATTCAAAACTAGAGTTGTACGTCGTAAATTGTGTCATTTTGTTTCTGTATACACTTTGTTAGTGACCGTTTCTTTCTTTACATTTGTTTTGCAATCGATATAATCTCGTCTTTTAACAACTTTTGTCGATTTTAAATGATTTTTAATCGTTTTCGATTTATTATTAACGAAACAATTCCTTTTTATTTTATATCAATAAACTATTGTATTTCCGATAGTTGTAATTTAAATCATTTCGTAAATTAGAAATTTAATAGGCATTTAAATTTTCTATATTTTCTTATTAAATTTTCTTATTATTTTTATTATTAAATATTATCATTTTATCAACTAAAAAATACAGCACAATCAATAAGAATACAGAAATTGGTATAAAGAATATCAAAAGTGCAAGGATCGAAAATATTAAATACCTTATTTCCATTAACAAAACCGTTTTTCAATGTACGATACACGAAACTTGATTGTAAAACAATAGTGTTAACGAAACCACTTACGTTCGTTTAATACATCGACGTAATAAAGCGTTGTGTAACACGCGAGTTATTTGAACAAGGAAACGTAGGGAAAAGGGTAACTCCTATCAAGCAACGACAGTAAAGAGATCGTCGGGGTTGGTTTCGAATGTACCTCTGGAATTGCTTATCACGTACGATACGGAACGATAGTGTGTTAGCTTTATGATACGTTTCGTGACCACAGCATTACATAGCTGTACATATACCTCAATTTCCAAGCGGCACGAGAAGTCGGCGAGGGCTCACGAAAGAACTGGAAGGAAAGCTTATCCTTGGGTCATCGACTAGGTCACCCACTTGTGAGTAACTATCGTTGCCTACGAGCCACGATCAAATGGGAAAATGATGTTCCGTGAATAACAAACTTACCACTTTCGCGGTATCGAAATAATAAGGATTAAGATAACCACGAATTTATTTTGCATCGTTATCGCTCGATAATCCCGATATGGCAACGATCTTTTCTTCATCTACAATCGACGAAAAAAATTCATTCGTTTCACTTAATACTTCCTTTTCTCCTTTATTGATAAATCTTGCGATGAACAAGGATTTTCACTTCTTGTGCATTGTACATTGTGTGCATGTAGATTTTTTTAGCGTATTCATCGTAGGGGAGGGGAGCCTTATTTTGACATGTGCAAAATTTTGAAAAAAAGTTCCATCGCTGCAAAAAAAAAAAAAAAAATGATGCCAGGATGGACATTAAACGGGAATCAATTGAATTTCAATAAATCTCGAATCTACGAAATCTCGGATAGGATCGAAGAAGCTCGCGGATCTCTGGTGAATGGGAAATGGAAGTTACAGGATGTCTGGAAATGAACGATTTCGAAATCAATTTTCTCGATACAAGCGTGGTGACGGGCGGCCGCGTGCGAGGGATGAAACTGACACTTTCGTGTCGCGCGGAGGAGGGTCGGTTCCGACCCGTTCCCAGTCCCCGCCATGAATAATGGAGGATGTTTGTCAAAATTTCTGAAATATACAACGGCCGCTTATTGGTTACGTCACGGGGATATAATATTTATACACGTTGCTCGCGCAAACTTTTCACAATAGATAGGAATTACGAGCGTTCGTTCGTCTGACGAACTTTCTTCTGCAAACAGCTTTTTGTCTTCGCCGCGTTCCTGTCGATTTAGCTCAGAAAATTCGATTATTCGTTCGAGAATATCCGACAGTTTCGAATATTTTCCATACAAATACGTAAAGTATAACACTTGAGTAAGTGTAACACGTACATAAACGAAGACATGAAATTTAAATCGAGAACACAAGAATTAATCTTTGCTGATATAAATGAAGTAAATAAATTTAGCTTCAGCTTTAAAGCAAGATAAATGAAAATGAAGTCTATACTCTACATTATATCCACATTCTACATTAATTTCTATATTACATCCTTCCAATTCCCTCGTCCGACCAAGCGAAAACTCGATACATCAAAATAAACTGGTCGGAAGCGTCTCCGGTACCCCGTGGTTTCCGGTTGTTCACCCTCGTTCGAAAAGAAATTCTAAACAAGTAGCCGGATCGATAAAGTCCAGCTGCCAGACTATCCTGCCTTTGTGGACATTAATTCGGTTCATATCAAAGGACCCAGCTATGCGAAACCCTTTCTATTTTCCGCGAGTCGATAACTGCGGGTAAATGCGAATTCGAGCCAAGTGAGAATATAATATTTTCATACATGTTCGACCACCCTTATTATACGAATTTAATGCTTCAATGCGATGTCTTTAAAATCATAACGCTTTAAAATGTTACCTCATATTTCTCTTTTTCATATTTCTCTATTTTATTAATCATATTTATAAAAACACTTACTCCCTTTCATTTGCTACCATGTGTGTTCTGCGTCTCACTCTGTTCAAGATGTAGGATATAGCATTTGAGTTACAACAAAAATATATTATTATACGATTTCGCCAAAAAAAAAAAACAAATTGTACGTTAAAGATATTTATTTTGCCAGGATCAGAAATCGATATTACTCTCTCAACTCAATATATTATAATATAAGAGCTTCTCTAGCAAGAAAGGGTAGCAAGAGCAGGAAGCGATTTGAAACACTGGCAAGAATAATAAGATAGCCAAGGGTAATCGGTAAGATGCCGCGAATGGGGATGAAAGTGGCGGGAAGAAGGGTTTGCGAGGATGGTCCGTTTGAAAGGAATCGCGGGAAGTATTTCGTTCCTGCCGACAGCCAGGAATTTCGGGCTCTTTGTGATTGGCAATAGACCGAGGAAATTGGTTTGAAATTCGCGGGGCTATGGAATGTATTGGCAATCAGATTTTCCATCCTTCTCAGCCCCCTCTCCCTACACTCACACACACATACAGAAATCCTTTTCTTCCTTGTACGTGTTAAGGTCAGTCTTTCTTTATTTCTCTCTCTTTCTTCTTTGGTTTTTCTCGCAGTTATTCTCAGAATGCGGAGCGTAATCGAGACGGCGGCTATATTTTCTAGAATTTCTTTCCGCGGGAATTCCGCGAACCGAATCGAATACGCGGATCGAAAGGCGAACAGAAAACGACCCCCGTGGCTAACTGAGCGACTCCGCGTAACACGCCTGTACTGCCAGTAGCCCATTATCCCTGGCGAGTTTTATGGCCAGCTGTACGGAAAATACGCTCCCAGTCGCCGTAAAGAAAAGCAATATCGACCGATCTCCGATCCTAAGAAGAGGAAATCCAGCAAGGTGAGGGCGTTAGCGGCTATTGTTTCAGAATTGTTCTGGAATTTTAAAGAGTTGGATAGTAGAGTATGTGGTATAAAAGTGTTATAGAATTCATAATTCATGTCAGAACACTCGTTGTCTCGACGAGGAATTAATCGATCAGAATTTTATGTTCGTGTAAGATTACGAGAAAGAGATACATAGTATGAATTTGACTTTTTTGATATTCTGCATTTAGCTAAAACTTAAGAATAAAATTTAATAATACTTTTCCATACAGTTCTATCTGTTACATTAAATCAAACATTTTTATTATTTTATCAAGCCGTATTGTTTTATAGATCAAATCAAACATTGACCGCTTCAACCTTTTTGCTTTTTAAATATTCCAAATTTTAAATTTTCCTACTTTATCGATTCTTGTAGTGAAATGTAAATGGTATTATTAAAAAGAAGTAGAATATTCTAAAAACGTTCAAGCAATCTTTTCTGCTTTATCTTCGAAGCATATAGGTACGCCAGCGTGCAATAAGTGTGAGAAAATTCGATCTCTTGATAAATTTAATAAATTTAAATAGTTAAAACTATTTGTTAGAGTTGAGATGTAGAAATATATAATAATTACGTGTTGGCCTCGACAGTTGTCTTACCTAAATCTTAGAAAAAATGTCAGGCGAAGCTCCAAAAAGTCTGGTCAAAGTCTGTGTATTGTTAAATCGTTGAGAACGTGCATAGAATCAATTGAACAGAAATGCACAAATTTTGATGAGGATATATAAGTGATATGATAATATAATATATAATATAATGGACCTTCTTCTCTTCAAAATTTCCCATAAATGCATGAACATTTGCAGTCTGCTCGTAACATCATTTCGAGTCAACTCACAATAACCATGCGTGACCTAAAACTATCTATCGGTAAAACAGTTTCTCATAAAATTATGACTGTTCGAAGCATATTCACTTGACTATATTACAAGAGAAACAAGAAGATTATTTCTGGCCATCGATTTCACGAAAAGCACGCTGGGTAAAATCAGTTAGAAGGATTTACGATTGGCGAGGCGGTTTCGAACGTGTTGCACGGCGAAATATTGGCACTTCCACTCGTATGCTGATAAGAACTGCATCTCACGACCTTTCGTTGCGGTTGTATCGCACGATGCCCAGTTAAAGCAGCCCAGGAATAAAGATGAAACGAAGGATAGAGAAATTTATTGCCATGCTTGTGTTTCAGCGGAGAGGTATGATAGGTTCGTAAGTCTCGATGCTTGTAAACAGCTTCAGACGCAAGTATAAAGATGCTTTCGCAAGGCAACTTGATACTCGTTCAATAATTTCGATGCAAATCTATAATCCTATGGCCTACGCCGTTTATCCATGGCGAGGATGTTTTTCAGTAACGTTTAGTAATACTTTGTTAGAGCAACGTAGTTTCGATAAATTTTCGTACTTAGCTGAACGTGTTTGAGAAAATTACTTTTTCATTCATTTTCGCAAGCTTTAAGAAAATAGGGAATTATAATCTCATAACTAGAGGAACTTCGATAGTTATTTAATGAAACCGGAATTACTCGAACATGCTGTATGAAACCGAATTTATATGTTAAAATGATTTCACGATCGCATGATTTCAATGTTTCGTATATTTTAATTGCGACGAAATTATTTCACACGAAATATAAATTTGACAAAATGCCACATTGTTTAAGCGATGTGACGCTAGGGCGAGTCTGTTTTAATTGACGATCATGGCATATTGAAAAATACGGCATTTATTAGTTTATGGAGACCAATACACGTTTTCGCTGTAACAAATATAATCGTACATGGAAATGGAATTTTTACAGAATATTCCCGATTTTGCCAATAACAACGTCAATATCTGCTCGCGTATTACGTCAGAAAATTCTATACGCGAAATATAAATAAATCCGAAACGTAAATACGTGTCCTATGTTGCGCATAATGCGTTTAACATTCATCTCGAATCCATAATATTTCAATCATCGTGAAATTTCAAATAAACCATTGGAAAATTTGACTGACGGAATTAAGTTCCGTTTATACATCGAACGGAAGAACACGTTTACACTGCATCTTCTTGCACTTCCGAAAAATATTTCCAATAATTATAGGAATATTATATGTTCATGATAACGATCCGCCTAGTTTGTTAACTTTAGTCCCGTTCAAAAATTTGAATCGAACGAAAAATTCGGAGAATCTGGATAATAAAAAAAAGTATAGAAAGTGTTCAGATTGTGTACAGAAAAAAATTAAGATTGATGTAAAAGCAAGATCGATAAATTGAAGCTCAGGGGACAGCAAATGATCCTGCCTTACAATATGACAGAAGAAAAATTTCCCAAAATTTCCAGTGTTCTCTAAATCTCGACAGTCAGAGCTCTTCCACAGAATGTGTAATCCTTCATCTGGTTTTATGACTTCCGGCGTGGTTTTTTTCGCGCATCCCCGCTGATACGTTGACGTCCGGCGAAATTAAGAAGGTCGTTCGTCTTTCGTCCAGTCAGTAAAGAGGAGGCCAACTTGGTTCCCTGTGGTGTTTTTGTATCGTTTACGGAAATACGAAAACAAGCAGGCCCGAAAGAAAGAACCCGCGATCGCGATGACGACTATTTTTCACTGAATCAATGCCGATCCCGAAGAAGAGCACGAAGCTCGAAAAAAGAGAGCCGAGTGTCTCTTAAAATCCGTCGAATCCCAGGATGCAATGATTAATTCATTACTTTCAACTCGAAATAGGATGACAAACTGCGGGGATATGTCTCTCCGTTCTCCTTTTTGTTCTTACTCTTCTCTTACAGGGATTGCTTTCGATCTCTGAAAAGTTTATGATTTTTTTTATTAAAATAGCGAGTACAACTGTTCAAAGAGTACTGTTAGTAATGTAGTAAGTATAGAGATAAATTCGGTACTCTTTTTTGATAAATTTGTCACTCATTTATCTGATTTGTTTTTCAATCAATTCCAATTCGTTTACCTTTGATTGGAAAGCGAAAATAACGTCATTTTATTTATTAATGTTCCTCAAGGTTATCTTTATATTATATTTTAAAATTCCATAAGAAAATAGTTAATATATTTAATTAGTTCAGTGTACTGTAAAGGAACCAAATTATTTGCCTATTTCTTCGTTGTATACTTTTCTACACTTTTCACGAATAAAGTATTTCGAAATTTGAAAAGAAAATATCGAAAGAACAACGTGAAGAGCAAGTGGAAAGAACAGCAAAGTTAATATTATACTACTCATGAACGAAGATATCCATCAAATTATTTCAAGTAATATACGCGAAAGGTCTAGAAGAAAAGATGGTTAGAAATTAGGAAAAACGCGAAACGATCATTTTTCAAGGTTCGACATTGAATCATTAGAACGTCCGCAGGATTTTACGCGCTGCATTTATAAATGGCGGTGCAAGGATCATAGTCCGATCGAATATCCATTGGATTCATCGTCGAACCTCGATTACTGTAATTAATTCGCTGGCAGGTTATTCTTTGACGCTGCGTCATCGCGATCCAGCTTGTGATTAATTAAATTTAATTAAGCTCGCTCGATTTCTTGTAACTCGAGACCCGCGCGTACACCTTCTATCGTACATCATGCAATAATTAATGCGATCGGTTTAACTCTGACAACCCGTGATACAAAAGGAATAAAATTTTATATACGTCGCTTGCAATTTGAATGAACCGAAAGAAGAAAGAATCACTCTATTCTCAAAAGTCACTATTCAGGTGGATTAAATGTATAAATATTCCTGAAGATCATAGTTCTCAGAGTATTGAATTCAGTAGAGGCTCCTCATCCGAATAGCCTAAGCTTTATTATCCGAACATAATAGCTCCTAGTAACGGATGCTTTTGCTCGTTTCAAATATGTACATATTTTATTAGCATTTATATATTTGCAATGTATTCTTTCCTTTATTCGACCGAGTGAATTCTGATTATAGGAATTTAGTATGGCGTTAATAGCGTTCTAACTGTCGAAACAAAATACGGCATAATTAAAAAGAATTGAAAAGTAGTGTAATTGCAACAGAATTAGTAAAAATATATGACGTTGGAGAGGACACGATCGCACACATTAAAAAACAAAAACGTGATATTGAAAATAATTGGAAACAGGTAGATCCTTAGATGTTGGCAACGGTAAAAAAAATCTTGAATGTGCTGAAATAATGAAAGGGTTTCATTTCGTTCAAGACGATAATAAGGCGATTTTATAGAAATGCACGCAGCAAACGAGAGTGGTAATGGGGAAGTACCTTCTCGTGTCGAAGTATTCATGGTATTCGAAAATGAGTTGCGATGGTTCGAAGTACAAAAAGAATGTAACTGTATGCAATTACTTACGCTGAAAAAATTATGTGACTTGACAGCTGTCAATTAATTTTAATTCGTATTTGAATATTCAACAGTTTTGTTTCCCTATTAATTCGTATAAGGGAGATTCCAATATGTTCTTAAATTGTGTATAATACTTTTATAGATTTGCAGTCCGCCATATAAAAGTAAGATATTGCAAAAACTATATTTTAGTAATTTTTGAAGAAACTAGTTGCTAAGATCGTTAACGAAAATTAATTACACGTGAAAGTAGCTGGACATTATAACATTAATAAAGATAATTTAAAAAAGGAAGTAGCACTCTAAAAGCTTCTCGTGTTTTACAAATCGAATTGTTCTGTAAATTGTCTCGTTGAATCGAAATGTTCTGTGCCATCTCATATACAACGTTGCGGAATTCTTGTATGCACTTAATTTATTTTATGGAGGCTGATATTTAGTGTACCCAATAGATTGTCCAATTTCTCGAATCAATGTGCCTTGCGTAACGTTTAATTTTACTGGAAATTTTCCATGCGAATTAAGCGAAAGTAATAAATAAAATAATGTGATAATCTGTTGAAAGCCATGAACTGAACAAATAAATAAAAGCACTTAACAAATGAATAGATCTTGAAAGCAATTAACAAATTATATCGTAAAAAGAATAAAATGTGGGAAAATAATAAAAAAAAAAAACACGAAATAAAATATGGAGAAACTTTTAAATTCTTAATTTCTTCGATACGAAACATAAATAGAGGACGTCATGCGAAAATGTATCGAAAATATATTCAAAAAATATTTATATAAAATAAAACAGAGTATCGTTTTATAATATTTATACGAAGTGTATTTATTGTATATTTACTTGCTAAATATATACTCTAAAATATACGTAAATATTATAAAGCTATGTGTTCTCTGTAACGTAGAATTATTTTTATTTGTTAACGAAAGAGTTCAATCACGTAGAGTCTATCAATCAAAATCGATCTGGTTCACAAATCGGTGCACACAAAGAAAAAGATCGAAAAGAAGAAATCACGTTACGTGAGAAAAGAGGAAAAAACCAGCTGTCTCTATAATAGTCGTTCACGAAGCGCGCGTGACAAATCGAGGCGCGAAGAATCGCCGACTTCCGGCGCTGTTGACAACTAGTCAACGGTGTCTCTTGGCGCATGCGGGTAATTCCAAGTTTTCGTAACGATACGTACTAGCCGAATTAAGATTTATTAAGAAATTACACAGTAACCAAATGAAGAAAATTTATTGAAGTTTATTAAACGACAGTTGCATAGATCTTTTGATGTTACTTTAGTTTCCTTTTTTATATATTTATTGTTTTAAGAAACGATTTTAAGAAGAATCTAATAACGGATCAATGTTTGATAAGGAAATGGTCAAGTGATATTTTGTCCAATCAGAATAGTTGTTAAATTATTGTGCAAAAATTTGTTTACAAAAAATCGGTTCTCTTCGCAAGATCATCCACATTTTTCTTTTCCTTTTATATAAATACAAGTTCTGAAGCAGTATTGAACGATCAATGCTCGTTCTGCGTTTTTACGTTTTCGTTCAGTCGCGTGAATGTCTCGTGGGACTCGAGCTCTCCTCGTAACTCGGCGTTGGAATTTTGAGTTTCATGAACAGAGAACGAGAGAGAAGAGAAAGCGAGAAAGAGGAAGAGAAAGAGAGAGAGAGAGAGCGAAATAAAGCCCTTTAACTCATCACGAACTCGATTCCACAGAACGACAGACGGAACTTCGACTTGGAACGGATAATTGGACGAAATTGAACACCGTTTGACCGCTTTCTCCGGAATCAATCCGACAGACTGATGGACGTTCTTCGAGCGAGACCAGGCTTTTCGAAAAATATTGAAAAATCGACGCGTATTAAAGGACAAATGGAAATCGTTATTCTGACGATGTTGAGAGATTGAAACGGGATTGTTCTTGTTATCGATTGTTCTTTGTGGAAAGTTTTAGATTTCGTATGTTGGTAAATTGATGAGTGATTGCCTGTAGTGTCGTATATTGAAGTTACAGGATGAATCATTGCGAATAAAATAGCGAATGGTTCGAACGTTCTAATATAATAATTGGAATTCAAACGTATTTGCTAAATTTGTATTATTTAGAAGACAAAGATCGTCCTGTTTTCGTTATGAATTTTTCAATTTACAAATCTGTCCATTTCCCATCTCTCTTTTCTCAAATTACGTCAAAGTTCTTCGACGCGAAACGTCGCGTCAATTAGTCCATTTATTAAACAAGTAGCGCTAAATCTTGCCCTCCTTCAACGCGGAAAGAAAAATATCTGCGCTGGCGAAGAAGCTCGCCCTCGTCTCGTCCTTCTTCATTTGTAGCTTTTCACTGAACAAGGGGCCTTATAAATCTAATACTTCGTTCGGTGCGAGCCGGTGTTGCGATATTTTCCCCGTAACCAAACGTGCAGACGGGTGGCTAACACCATGCAACACAGGGGAAGGAGGCAAGCAGACTGCACGAAACAAGGAGAAAATCACGACGCGAAGAAGAGAATGGGGGGTGAAACCGGAGGAAGGCGGAGAAAGAGACGCGTCAAAAGAGAGACGCTTAATTTCCTGTCGCGCGCGCTTTATTTCATTAAAAAGTCGTCAATAATATTACGTTAATTACATGGCCGTGTATGCGTGTGTACAACAGCAGTTATACACGCTAGCTAGGAAACACGAAGCTAGAGGAAGCTTCGTTCGAACGTTCGTCACTGGTTTCTGGCTGATTCAATGCCATGTTGTTTCCTTGCTTCTTCCTGCCATCTTTAATTTCATTTCTTTCTTTTTATGATACAGAGTATTTCGATTGTATGTTTCCTTTAGTTTTTCGTTTGTAGCTTGATTGATTTAAGTACAAACTGTGGAGATTTTTAATATCTCAAAAGTATACATAGCAAATTCATTGTGAAATTTTACGACGATAAATAATATTAGATCTAAAATGATTCGAAGAAGCCAACAGAATTAATTTTTACTGTCTGAGTCTTTAACAGTTTTTTATTATGTCATTGCGGCTTAAAATCGAAAAATTCGATGGAATGATTTTTTTTATTTAATTTCATTGATTCGAAAACATTAGTGCAATTTCCGTTGATCGTTAAAATGAGAAAAACAAACTATTTTATCCCCTTACGACTTGTACTCTGACGTTAAACTCGCCATCAACGTTTCGGGAGATGATGGTGCACGCGACGCCGTTATCTCGTCGCTGTAATATCGCCGAAAGCGTCGCGTCTGCGATGCATTTTAAACGGTCGCAGCTTGAGGGCAAGGAGAACGCGTGAAACACGTGGAAGAACGTCGGAGGGCGAAAGTAAAAGCGACGTTCCGCGATGTAATCGGAGAAAATATAGCCGCTCCCGTGAATTACGCGCGGCGCCTCGCACTCTATAACAATTTAGACCGAATAACGGCGTTTTTATTAAAATACTCGACAACGCGACTACGCTACCGTTCAAAAGTATCCGGTCGCTTACCTATTTTTTTATAAGACGTTACTTTACCTTGCGGAAAGTTCACAGATTGTACAGAGAAACTGGGAAAAACTTTCGATTCGTGAATCATGTTTCATCATCGAAACGAATAATATTACTAAATAGACTGTGGATAAATATTTATGAAGATTAAAATTTTTGTCGTCACAACTAAAAGATTGGAATCTCAGCAGAGAGTTTTTTCACTTTCAAATATTTAAAAATTAAAGGGGGAAAGTAAAGAGGATTAAACAGATAAACGTGTACATTACTAATTAACAGTCATACGTATTAGCACCCTACAGCCATTCTTAACGACCATAATCAGTACAATTTTGTAACTGACAGTATAGGAAAAAAAGAGATGCCTGCAAGAATACTTAAGAATTCGATTTCAAGTTGCGAATCATCGCATTGTAATAAGTGACCCGTAACGATCATCCTTTCTTCATGATCGATCACGATCGTCGATGAATATCGCAGGATAGGATAATTAATATCAAAGTTATGAGTTTCGACATGCTCCTCGAGCGTTATCCTATAACATCCAAGATTGAAGATCGACTATCCTCGATACTCCGTGCACTTCACTCTTAACGCTCCAGTTAATTAATTCCGATTTAAAACATCGATTACAAGCAAAGTACTCGGTGTTTGTTCGATTCGAAACAATTCGCGTTAAATCGGAGAAAATTTTTTCCCTTGGAAAAGCTTATTAACCGTTACGTGTCACGAGAGCTGGTATAGTTTTTTGTTGCTTCAGCGAGATTTCGTGTTAAACACGCTCCTGCTTAATGCTCTAACTGTGTTATAAACAAGGAACGTTTCTACTAAAAGAGAAAATAATTTGTCATTCTGAAATAATTTCATTTGGACTGAAATATCGCCGCATGAAACATTCTGAGAGATTTTATGATACATTTTGATACATTTTTGATATATGACGACGTACCATGGAGTTTCTAGCAAGATCTTTTAATAAAATCGTTTATAGAAATTCTCTTTTCAAACAATTTCTCTGTTCCATTCTCGTATTACATTAAATTCCGAATTTTTAGATTTTAGGCGAAAGAAAAATATTGTAGGGATGTTGTACCAATAGGAAACATCTTTCTTCGGTGTTTCCTGTTTTTTTTGCGTACGAAAGAAGTCTCATTTCCACCTCTCAGGAGAGTTTCAGTAAACCCAGTTTTATATTGCAAATTTGAAATTTTAACCCAGCAGAGTTTGCAAATTTTTTCACAACTTTATGAATTTTTTAAACTTCCTGTAATCCTTTTGCAGATACACTTTTACATCTGTAAAAACCGATGTGAAAACAGAAGAAGAATATATTTCAGTTTTCTATCCCTCTAACTCGAAACTTCAAACTTTCAAGGAAGAAAATAGACAAAGTAAAAGAAACCTGGTATCATCGATATAGCGAATGAGATGAAATGAAAATATAAATGAAATTTTCTTAACGTCGTACCATCCATTGAGTCACCATTTTGTATGAAATTCGTTTCTGCTGTAAGGGCTTCGGGTAATCCGTAATAGGAGCATCCACCGTACGTTAATCTACTTTGGTTCAGCAGTAATCCTTCGAGACTTAATTGAAAAGCTCGATCAGAAAATTTGCTTTAATAATAGATTCTATTTTTCGTTTAGAAATATCCTATCCGTATTTAATCACGCTTGATCATGATTCATTCACCTAACTGTATAAAATCCAATTACTCTTTAAAAATGAATACCATAGTTCAAGCTAATTTTGCGAAATAAGCACGATTGTTCGCTTCGGTTCAGTTTTCATTCGCCTAATACTTTTAATTATTTCTCTCGAACTGTCAGGCACTGATCTAGAGACGATCGTGCCCTATAATGAAAACAGAAATGCGCGGCAACTGCAGATATATCTGCTCTCTAATTAAGGTTAATAATTATGTTCAGAGAAAGCCTGCCCCAGATCAGCTCCAGGGGGCTAAACCGTTCTCTCTCACTCTGGCTCGACCCAAAGCCTGATTGATGCAACTGTAATGGCCTGGCAATTATACAATGAATTACCAGTTCGTTGATAATATCTGTATTAAGCTCGAAAAAGACGGACGCTAGTGGAATATATAATAGCATTATTTAAATAAGGGACGATAGAACGATGAATAACTTGTATTGTAAAATTTAAACAACTTTTAAACAAGGAAAAATGTGAATAATGAAAGTAAAAGCATTGCTCCGTTGTTCACATCTTAAGCATTCGTGTAATTGGAGCTTATTAATGTTTGGATAATAGAAATTCAGTTGTAATCTCAACAATCAGCTACTGACGGCAAGTAAAATTTCATTCTTATAAATGAAATGCAGTTCAGATATTCTAAATAAAATCTCATCCGTACAAATGAATTTCAAATAAATAGAATCCTATCATACTCGTAGCGCATTTTCCAACACTTTGAACTTACGAAGTAAGTCAGGCAGATGTTCACCGAGAAGAAAGCGGATAAAACTGGGGGGCTACGTATAACCTGAACAGCAAGCAGCACGAACGTTAAAAAAAAGAGAAAGAAAAGAGAAGACGAGACAATGTACGAAATCTCGCAATAAGATGCAACCGGAGATAAGCTAGGACCCCCAAAGAGACTTCTCATGGAAGGTCGAGTTATTATTACGAATGACAGAGTTTCCGTGGTGCCAGGTGCCTCTGACAGATCAAAGAGATCAACCATCGTGATCTCCGAAAACGGGTACGTATTATTTTTCTACAGTGGAAAGGAGGAAAAGGAAAGACACCTTCTGTGATATTTCGCGTCTGTTCTCCCTCTTTATCTATATTTTGCTCGATGTCTGCTCGAGGTCGATCGAAGAACACGAAAAGCTGTTGGCTATGCTGTGCTCTGCCTGTCCACACGTGTATCCTCTCTTTTGTACCACGAAAATTGGGACATCGTGTTCTGGTCAGGCACGATGCAACCAATCGATAGCTAGCGACCTGTGTACATGGCCATTCTCACCTTTCTGCGGGCCGTTCTCCTTTTTTAACGAGCCAGAAGAACCACTTTGTCCTCGAGGATGTTCCAGTCAACGATCCAGCTCGGAGAATTTAAAGTGCTGCCTTCGTGAACGTGCTTTTCAGTCTCGGATTTATATGATTAGCATCGGTTTAGTTTTGAATGAAAATGTTTGAACCGTGCGAGAGTGTTTATTTAATTGCTATCTCTGCTTGTTTTGAGGTTCGTGTAACGTTTTACTAGTTACGATGTATCACGACGATAGAAACGTATTTTACTATTACCTGTCTGTGAAATGATACGACACGCACAACCAATCTTAACAAAATTGATCTTAGATCGAAGACTGGCAAATAAAAGCAATGATAGGTTAGATGAATTGAAATCGAAACTATCACCATCGAGCTGCAAACAAGGCGTCAATTTATGGTTCAACTCACAAAATTGACAAATTTGCTGTATCTCGTCCCATTGAAGTTCGTCCACAGAATTTTCTGACAGTTTTGATTGTTAAAAACGGGAAGTAGTACTTGAATTTTATGGCCAAGAATGTTATAGCTTTTTCTACTGTTTGAGCCTCCAGATAGCGTATTTTTACGATTCTAGATTTCGACGCGGCTTTGCTAGACTTTACGACTTTAAAACAAACAATCTACGATGTGTGCGCTATATTTCCCCCTCTCTTCCCCTGCTGACGCCTGAGAATTTTGGGATTTATGTCTCCTGTCAACGATAACGAAATCGTTCCAACCTATATGTATTATATACATCTTGAGCTCCGAAAATATTGCGTTTAGTTGACAAGAAGTTATTGATCATTAATAAATATTGCATAATGAGAATGCTTCGTGAAAACAACTTTAATAACTTCCGATAAGAAAATCTCCTCTAAGAAATACATCATATCGATAACTTAAATTTATCTTTCTGGTTTGAAGTTTAGAAGTCTTTAGATAGTCTGAAATAAACTCCAGAAAAACTATCCCAAGCACTCGTATCTTTTCTTTTTCTAACATTCAATATCTTTTTCCTCTCTTGTTTTCATCAACTACTTAACTCACATTTATATAAATTGTAATACACAAAGCTATCAACTATGCAATATATATATATAATTCCAAGCCCATGAACGGTTTAAAGAGGATACGAGTTGCAACCTCCAAAAATGAATTCGATCTATGCCAGAGTTTACAAACGATATTTAAGCTTCTTCGCCTTTCTTTTACAAAATGTCACGTTACAGTACACTAAGAGAACTATAAATTAATCAGTAACAGCACAAGCTCCCAATAATTCATTGCAACCCTCTCAAACCAGAACCTGAATCCTGATACATCGAAGGACCACCAAGGAACTTTGGACATGACGTAACAATTTAGACTGCCCCGAGTGTCGTGTTTCGAATAACAGTCACGTGTACAAAAGAATCGCATCGGAAACTCAAGAGCAAGAGGGGAAAGACAAATTATAGGAAAAGCACGTTCGCAAGGGCGAGAGAGAAGTTAGATCTGTTAGTTTAGGGCTTGGCTCGGAAGAAACACGACACCGAGCGTTCAACAACGTTCTCGAGCCATTAGCTATTTACGGAAACACCGCTGCAAATGGGGCGTTCGACAATTTTCGTTTTCGTCCCGTCGACGGAGAACTGGATGAAAGAACTATAGAGCTTTTTTTTCAGCTCTCCCGAACATCCGAAAGAGCAGAATATCAAACCATGGGTGAAAGGGTTGCGACGAAAGGTTGCTTCTTTTATTTCGGGACTCGCGTGGAAAATCGTACGTAACGATTGCCGTTGAGAACCAAGAGGATGGCCTCACCCTCTTTTTTCAACGTATCGACCTCCTTCCTTTCCTTTTCGCCTTCTTTTTCTTCTATTCTTCCACCGTTTTAACGCTCCATCGCATTGGAGTCGAGACAGTTGTACCGCGCGACGAAAAGAGCCGTGCAGCTTCCCGACTATTTTTCTTACGGCCATCGTCGCGGTAATTAGCACCGCGTACGCGTTTCTTCGAAGGGAATAAGCTTGACGAGAGTTGGAAGCGGGATAAAGCAATTAGTCGTGGTGTTTTGGAAAGAGCTCGGTGTAAATCTGTCCGATGTTTTACATTTGGTGTAGTTTCTACCTTTACAATTGGTAAGAAAACGTTGCTGAATAATAACATAATTTTTAATTCACGACATTGGTCAGAATTATATAGCAAAACTATATACATATACTATAGTTATCAACTTACGCTGTTGATCGAAAGTAGTATAATTTATACCGCAACTTACACTACTGAAATCACTTTCTCGATTGTTCAATAAACGACATCCCTATAGCGATGTATCGATCAGAAACCTGCGCAATGATATTTTCGCAAGTGATACAACGTAGTTACGTATTAGAAGGGACAGCGGTCGTTCGATCCTCTCTTTTTGTCGCCTGGGTTTGCTCATAAATTTTTCAGGAAGCAGAGTGGTCCGATCGCGTGCGCTAATCTCGCAAGCAGATGCCACGCGATGCTTCGCAAAACCGATTACGGAGACTCTGACAAGAGAGAGTGGATCGGTCGTGTGTCGCGCCGGTAAAGAGACCTATGGAGGATGAAAGTGGTACTTTTATATCCATCAAACTGCCTATAAACCTGGCTACGGATAAAGCGACGTCCTTTCTAACACGGCTGGCCGCTCTTTTTCATCGAAAAGGACACTCGGATACCGTGACTAAACGGATTCCTCTCTTTTTCCCGGAGATCGTCGGTTTCATTGTTGAAACGTATGCACGCAACGCGATTACCGACCATAACTGACGTGACCTAAATACGTGAAGATATTTTCGGGATCGTATATATAAGAGACATTCTTTGTTCTTCGCACGGTTGCATGGTATGTAACTATATCGGTGGTGCCTCGTTAGGTTAAAAAGGTGTACACTCTCGTTCAAAAACATTGCCTTTGGTTTTATACAGCTAAGATGCGATAAATCAAATTATCAAACAAACGATCTACCGATTACGATAAATGGAATTACGATAGAAAGTTAAATAACACGAGTACCAGAATCGGTTAAAGCAACGATCGTGAGACGTGGTGGATACGAATTGAGGAGGAGGAATTTTACTTTATTAGAGAAAAACGAAAGAATAATCACCGTTGAATCTCAACGAGACTACCAAAAATTTCGCCAAAGATTGATCATTTATGTCGTAACGTGTATTCATCTTGTTTTCTCCGTTCATACAATGAATATAGGAACAGGGCGAATGTAGTACATATGTTACAACTACACGTTACAAGCCGATACCTCAAAATTTCGATTTAAAATTGAAAGCATTTCATAAACGTTCTATAAACAATCGCCGTGAAGTAGCCAATCAACGAATAGTTAGAAAATCAATAAAAAAGCAGGATAGTTTGTCAATACGAGAAATCAAGGAACGTATTTAATCTTATTGTCAGTTAACAAACAGAAGGATTGTTCGCGTGCGTAAGTACGTAGCTTGTCAATAAGCCTCGTTTAAACGGTTACGTGCCTTCGTACGGCTTGTCGTCGAATTAACGTCGATTAGTACGTCCATTAGGCAGACGTTGAACCGTCGTCATCATCGGTCAGCCAGCGTCAATGCAATTGCGAGGTCAAGCTAGGATTTGTATCGAGAGCTTACCTATAATTTGCTTTCGTCACTATGCGGGGGGTCGTTTCCGATTCCGACCCCGACAGGAGATTTAAACACGAGCTACTCAAATATTGAACTGCGTCCTGTTTCTTATCGTTGGAGGGGGTTGTGTATACTTCATGCGCCCCCAGGAAGCGGCTCGATACTCGGGGTGGGGTAAGAAAGAAGGTAAATAGAACTGCGATACTTTCGCTAACCCGATGCTTCTTTTTGTGAAAGAAATTGCTACTTTGTTACTGTATTGTGCTATCGCAAACCTTTTACGATATTTTATTAGTAGTACTCCCGACGCTAATTTGTCGAAGAAATACAATAGTACCAAACTTGAGAGAAAAGATTCAATAATATTCTATTAAGTTGGTTATAAGATTATCTACATTTTATCGAACAAAAATGATGAAATCTATCCAATGAAGTTAAGTTATTTCGTTCCTCTATAAATTCTGCATAAAGTTCCTCTATCAATATCTTCTATCAAAAAGTTCAGGTATATTTCTTACATGTTCGAAATAATTTTTATATCGTCTTTTGTAATCCATAAGGTAGTGAAAGATGGACGAACTTATTACTTAGTCCAATATAATTTTAATTAAATATTCTATAGCATTCTATAATTTATGTTAAATATACCAATTCTAATCACTGACAAACATCATTCCAAACACATCAAACATCATTTCAACACACCTACCCTAACAACCTTGCCATCTAACTTCAAACCAAAGCACTCTCGCCCAATATCTCTTAACACGAGCATCGTTTCTTCACTGTCAAAATATCTGGCGAAGACAGTGATCCTCGTAGCTTTAAAACTCTGCTTATAGCATCGGGGAGGATTAATGGAAATGCACGTCCGACCGGAGGAGACGATAGACGTATGAGAAAGAGCCGGGGGCTCGGTTCAGGATTGATAAAGGCAGCTTTTAACCCTTAACTGGTATTCCGGCCTGGTAACGATGATATATGACGTGGCAGGATCACGCCTGACCTTGATAGCTGCCGGAACGAGGATAAACGGGACTATAGCTTTCGTTTCATCGGCATTCTCACGCGTTAAATATCGATCGTTTGATATATACGACGTCGCTTCGAACGCGCGTTCTTGTCCGCAACATCGTCCGATGGTTTGTCAGATCGCTATCACCACTGAAAGACAAGCCGGTCATTCTGTTCGACGCTCGATGCACACGATGCTCCACGCGACGATGAAGTAATTGTCGATCCTCCAGGAACAGGTAGATTATATACGCGTGCACGCGTATTCAACAGGTGTCGTGCTAAGAACCACCTCATTTCCTTTACTTTTAGTTTTCTCCTCCCTCTTTTTTGTTGTGCATAGTTGCATCAAACGCTTGCATGGGCTATTAGCGATGCAAAGAAATAAAATGTTGTGATTATACAGGGTGATTCTCCCGCTAGAGGCCTCACTGTACCTGAGCACACGCGAATATTGAAAATAATTCGAAGCTTCTAGAAAGAGAAGTTTCAGCCTGTATCGACCTTTCTATAAATACATAGTATCATAATCGAAGCTAAAAAATTTTAGTGACATGAAGAAGAAATGTCACTTATAGGAATTTAATTTTATCATATATCGTTATTTAGTTTTTAATAAAACAATTTGATGATTCAATATTGTGTATACGGCCACTCAGAGTAAATACTTTACGTAATTTGGCAGTTATAATATTACCTTTATTTAGTATTGTAGTATCGTGGACGAGGAACCTGGGGGGTATCGGATGAATTGTAAACAAGCGGTTGCGGAACATGTGCGTGGTGGAGCTAAAACAGAAGAGATGAGGCTAAGACAAAAGACAAGGGGTTGCTAAAGGACATAAACAAATTAACAACAGTGTTAGTCGAGAAGTCAGAGAGTGTAAGTCGGGAAGTTAGGGAGTGCGAATTGCGTTGTCGAGAGAGCGTTGGATCCATGGTAACGAGAATTGAAAATTAACTATCTAGTTGTCTTAATTATAATACGTTATTGCGATTAGTTCACGTTAAACAACTATCGTTTCCTGTTTAATCAACATTTGTTTAATCCATTTGTTGTAAATAAACTAATTGTAATATGAGATCCTACAGTATTATATTTAATCGTAAACTTAATATCTGCAATTACACGAAAAACGTAGTACGTCACCGAAAAGGCATGTGTTTTAAAAGAGAGTGGCAAAACTGATGCGAAACCCAAGGGCAATTTCTGTGGAATGGCAGTTCTTCTATCCTCGCAATTTCCCGTGAACTAACGATCCCTTTTCGGCCTGTAATTATCGGTCCGTGGCATGAGTCATTGCGGTTCGGATTAGACTGTTACGCGAATCGATTAGCGATCTCGAGGCGAGCCACGATCATGATAATTCGTCGAGGTACCCGTCATTCTACCTGCTAGTAATGACCTTCGCCGGAGGGTCGAGTCATTCGTGGGAGGGTCGATCCTTCTCTTGAAGACGTATCCGATCCACGACCATGAGAAAATAATACCGGCGAAACTTCTCTAAATACTTTTTAACGAACAATCGCAACCTTGTTCCTGAATAATGCGGCTCGTGATTCACTTAGAAAATACAAACCCCCCGGGTATATGATTCTCTGCATCACCTTTATTACTGTTATGGAAATGATTCTTTATCGAAATGTTTGAAATTTCATGGGAAAGAAATATCTTCGTTTCAAGAGGCATTTCAATTTTTATTTCAAAAGAGATTTGTCATTTTCATTTCTTTTTTTACACTTTTCGTTATGTGACTTGTTTACGGAATGTGAAAGAGATTGATAGAAAGATTTAAAGATAGGACGAGAATCGAGTCAAGACTAGGATGATAGGAAAGATTAGAATTTAGATTACAATTTCTTACATATTTCTATATTTCAAAAACAAGTGTTGTTTACTGGATATTTTGAATGGTAATGTAAATGGAATATTTCGCGTGTAAATTTGAATTTCATTTAAACAGCATAATTCAACCATTTTAAGCTTCCTGATAAATAAGCTAATATCCAAACCCGTAAAAATTAGAATAAAAATTACCAATTTCTCTCATCAACTTCTCAGCATCTTTCAACCGAAATCGAAGAGGAAGCAAATCGTTGAACGAGACGAAAACCGTGGACGTTCGCCGGAAAGCCAATTAACCGAGGAAGTAATTTTGATTTACGTTGTGCTGGCCCGGTAGAACCGCGGGCGGTATCCTTTATTCCCAGAGCTAACACTGCCACGGGAACCACTTTAAGGGGGATAAGTTATGTACGTGCTCGCGGTCACCTGCTACATCGGCCCTCGAGATGCTTTCGAAGCTCGTTGCGCGAGAGCAGGTGCATTGTGTGCGCTCGTCGTCGTTCGAACTTGAGGATCGCTTACGCCCGGCAACCCGCGTGCAACGAAATGTTCAAGCCGAGGCCGAAAACCGGCCGAAAGACAAAGGAGCCACGGGGGCTAGCGTAGTTGAAGCGTGCACGCTCTTCATTCCGCCTCTGACCTCGAGACTCCAGTTAACACAAGAGATGCCTCGGAATAATCGCACTCTGACTTTTTGCACGTCGAGTGTTTTCTCTTACACGTTAAGTGGAGGTTCAGGTGTGTTCAGGTGAAGTGATTTTGTTAGGGAAAAATCGAGATAGGGGTTGCTTGGTTTCTCGAGCTTTGACTGACAATGTTTATGTAATTTTATATTTCTATATAACTAAAGAAATTCATCTGGTGAAGATTTCAGAATATTAGGAATGTTGTGTTATAATTGGAATTTTTATGTAAATTCATACTGTTGTGATCGATGGAATCTCCCAGAAAGTCAGTTAAGAGATAGATACATATTTCAAAATGCAAATAAGAAACCAATTGAGGAACGAAACATTTCGACGACTAATACTATTCATCTACAAATTCGTTATACATAATACATATTATACACAATATACATGTTATTACAAGTATTATAATACTTTTAGAGACATTTAAATTCGCTTGAAAGATTCATTTTTCGATCCATATTTTCTTAAAGCGCCGCTAGTACCTTCCTCGAATATTTAACGCGCGGCTTGCACCGTTTTCATTCCGTCGCGGTAGAGAAGGAACCTCTTACCGCAAAATGAAAAAGCCACCCTCTTTTTCACGCGGCAAACCCGCGGGAGAACGCGCGTTCGTCTGAATTTTTTTGTCGCGCCATTGTGGTTATTCGCAAAGTGCAACACGGCAACACGCGCAAGAGGGTTCACATCCTGAATGTAGGATGGGGGAGAACCAGACACGAATTAACATCGCCAGGGGTTGCGTTTTAATCTGAGGTGTGTAGAATTCGCTCGCATGAGTGACAAACTCTTTCCACCGGACACCATACGGATTTAGATTGTCTTAGTACATATTATTACTATTATTATTACGATTGCTATCAAGGCACACAGTCATATTGTCATTTTGTAAATTAGTGCCTTTTCTTATTTATTTTTGTTACGACTCTCTTTAATTTGCAAGTTTTTTCTTTATGTGCACGTATTATGAGTCTCTCTCAGCAGCCAAACTGGTTAACTCCACCTTTACATGATACAATAGAATTTATAAATAAATGCAGGCAATTAGTAGATTATGGATTTTTATGCAAATTTAAAAATTCGTTTTACGTATTAAAAGTTATAATGCATAATGACTTTTTTATGTTTATGTATATTATATGCATTCTGTGCGTTTTTGCGTCTGTAAATTTTTCATAGATGCATAAAGATCCGTAGTCTAATAATTAATATCCATGTGAAAGAACAAAAAATTTGTTTATCACTAGGAGATACTATAAATAATCACAAGATTCAGCGTCATTGGGTTGAGAACGACTAGAACCTCTGTCACTCTACGTCATAGCATTCACCAACCCTAAAGATTGATGGTGACAGCGCAGGGGTAGGTCCAGTCATCGATTTGGGGGAGGAAAGTTTAAAGTTTCTCTGCCAAACACGTATTGCCTCTTAAATACACTTAAGCTTAACAGTCATTTTTTGCGTGGGTAGTGGAGATTTAACATTTTTACTGGATACACGTTGATGACGAAGAAAGTTGGTAAAGCTATATAGGTGGTCTCGAAGCTTTCAGTGATCTTAGTCTTGATCTAAAATACTTAGCCGAAGAAAGAGGTCTGAGATGACTGATTTAAGATGTAAAGAAAGCATTTCTAAATATTTTTCATTATTGACAAAGTCTATTCATGAATGAGGTTAAGAAAAATGGTAATAAAAATTGTATGTTCATTTGGAATCTTTACGAACCGATAAAATTTAGTTCTTTTTTTATTAGAATTAAATTTAACAAGATTCAACCATTAATTGCCAAGTTTGATCAAACTTTATTTATTGATAATTATCCACATTTCTGCGAATATTCGTCATGTTAAATCAAACAAAAGTTGTTCTAGGAAATTTCACAAAATGTAGCAACTGATATCGCAATTTTTCATTCGCACAAATAATTTTTTAGTTAACTAGAATTTCAATAATATTTTAATAATAATGGACACTAATGAATTCTAGCGAAAAGTAAGCAGTAGTTTCGAGGAACGTTTTGAAAATGTTTTATGACAAAGTTAGAGAGAAATTGAATGAGTTGGTAATTATATCATTCGTATTGTATTTTAATTTCTATGTTTCATCTTTAATTAACGAATGGTTTCTCTTTTGTTTCAGGTACGTACACACGATTTTAACATACGATGCACACTGATGCGCTCCACTAATACAGACACGGACGAGACGTCGTGTAAGTAAATTTGAAGGATTCTATACGTTCACAGGCCTCCTCTTTTTTCTTATTTTCTTTAAATCTTTTCCCTGATTCTGTACATTTTCCTTGTATTGATGTATTTTTTTTATTTGTTACTTGATAAAAATTTGGTATTGGGATTTAAAAAAGTATGGAAATATGAAAGTTATCGGTTGAAATATTAAAGAAATTTAGTATGAGCCATTAACGTTGAACGAAGAATATTATCAAAAGTTTTCTTCGCTTCATTTAGCATTTTACACTCGAATGGTGGGTAAATCTAGATCTTTACTTTCGTAATATATTATAGATCGGGCGTAAATATTGCGGATATTAGAGCGGAAATGATACATTTTTCAAATACTGCAGTTTCTCTAAAGACATCGAACGTCGAATTTAAAAATTTGTGAGATAATCTATACACCATATGTATTATGTCTTCAGCATTAAATCTTTAACTTTCAACAATCTGTATAGATACGACGATCGAAAAATTAATATTAGAAGCTTGTATAAATACTGTAACTTAATTAATTAGAAAGAGAATTTCTATTTTTTTACATTGCAACATTGAAAATCATACATTACCTATATTTAAAGCAGTCCAAAATTTGGACGTCAACAACTTAGTATTAGAATAATAATATCTAACTAATATACATATAATAAATAATAATATTTATAGAAATATATAAATACAATAAAACAATAAGAAGTAAAACGTGTACTAAAAAAACAAATGAATGACATAATGAAACGATTACACATTATTTCATCATTGACTACTCATAGAATAAATGAATACAAGAAGACAAAAGCACATACACTTTAAATCTAAAACTCTAATTTCAGCCCTTTGATATATGAAAAGCGACAAGAATAGAAATAACTTCGAAAATCACATAATCTCAAGCTATATTTTATATAACATCAGTACCAGATTTCTCTTTCTAAGAACCATCCTCATACGATCATCTGGTTACCTTGTTTATTTATGAGTCGTTGAAACATCAACCAATGATTTTCCAAGGTTCGCGCAAACGAGTTTCATCTCCCACGACATGTGGTTGAGCCGGTCGCTTTAATGTTGAAATGATTTTACGGTTTTAACTTAGCCCTTGCCGTATCCCTGCTTCGATTTCTTTTTAAGTTTCTCGGGAACGTCAGAATTCACGACCTAATGTCTTTTTAATTGACAAGAATGATTATTCGATGTACTATCCCGCTTGCAAGCTGATTTCCTTCTTCGAAACAATTTGTAATCGTTCGTGGGATTGTCAGTTTTTTGAAATTCAATAGAAATTCAATACCATTAAACCAAATATATTTGCTGTGTTTCCCACAAAACTACAAAACATTCTAAAAGGATCCGAAAATATCAATCAAGGTAAATTGCTTTTTGTTATTCCCCCTTTTTATATTTCTCTTTAAGAAAATCAAGAATATTCATTCAATAAAAATTATTCAATAAAAAAAAGAGGAGGACAATTTTATTAGCAATAATCTGACAAGCCAATTGTCATTCATTTTCTTGACATACACAAAAAAAAAAAAGAATAAAATAAATAACCTATAAATACTACAGGCTTCTTATCATAATAAAAGTATAAAAGAATATCTTTCAAGACTACAGATTTAACTTTTTCTTCTCGAAAAAAAGAACATATTGAATGAAGAAACGTAGTTAGATGCAAAGAATTCCGAGAGGTTACTAGATCCACGTGGCTAAGAAAGCAGGGCTTTTCTCGCAATATTATTCTACGTTATGTTTGAAAGGCGAATAAAGTCCACTTTCGAGGACATCGAGCAAGGAATACAATCGAGCTAGCACTTCCGCAACAAACCATTGTAGGCTAAAAGGGCGAGCCTCTTTAAATCTGGCCTGCTTTATAGAGAATTTTACCTGCTTTCAATCGACCATTTCACATGAACGTTTCGCTATGTTAAATCGAGTACTGAAGCTGTTTGTGCAGCCGTCCCACGTTTATCCGAACGAGAAATCACCTGGAGAGTCCAAAGACGTGTCCTTACTCAGTGTTTATCGAAGCAATTTTCTGCTAACTGAGCCAAAATAGCCCCATTACGAATGTCCAAACCACTTTTCTGGTATACTTAACCCTCACTTTGTTTATCTTTAACTCCTATAGTTATAATTATCCTGATTAAACTATATTAGTAGAAGTAGCTATTTGAATAATTTTGGGAAAATTGGAGATTTTTGTTCGATGAGCTTAAGTAGCCGTTGTTTGTATTGTTGTTTTTGAAGATTAATGGGGGGAAAGCTTATGGAAATGTATAATTTATTATTATTTAATGATTTATTCATTTAAAGTCGCGCTTAAATGCAGAATGTTTTATTTATATTTCCGGACAATATGAAAATAAGTTACTGAAATCGTGAAAAATTTCTGAAATAAAAATAATTTTTGTGTCAGCTCAACAAATTCAGATTTGCACAGCTTAAATGCGATCGTCGCGCGACAATGCAATTTTCCTTCGCTATTAGAAATCGTGAGTAGCGTAACAAAATTTTTCTCCTACATTTCGTTTCCATCCTATTCTACAAACTTAATTTATCGAACATTCTTATATCGTCTATCCAACACCACATCTTACAATCGAACGTAAATGTGGCTTTTAATATAATCGGGACATAGCAGCTATCGTTAATAGTGGAAAGTAAAAAGTAGAATAGTAAGAAATTCGTAAGTCGTCAATGAGCAATTGAGTAGAATAGTGACGTTGTATCGTATCGTGTTACAATGCGTTATGTTTTCACATCATCTTCATATTATTATTATTATTATTATTATTATTATTATTATTATTATTATTTATACGCAAATGTATACATATATCTGTCTAACACAGGCAAATATAGCGTCAATCGAGTTGCATAACTTAAAAAGCAGACAACAACTGCTGTGGAAATGCTCCGTTATTCGAAGATAAACGACACGCGATTCACTTTGACTAGTGTGTTCGCTTTACACGAGCGAATGAAGGCGATAATCAGATTTCTGTTGGCGTAATCGTTTCGCCCGGCGTCGAAGCTTTCCAGCGAACTATCGCGGCTCTCTTCGTTAAGGTGGAATGAAAGCTAACGCTATTTTCCAACAACTAACAGGGTGGTCTCGTCACAGACCAATCAACCGCTGCTCGCTTCCGAATAGCCCCTTGAGGTACCTAAAATTACGAGGTCCGAGACTGGGCTTGGCCTATCGGTCTCCTAACGACTCAATTTCCCATCCACTGTCTCCTATACACTCATCTACTAGTCGTCCTCATTCTTCGTTGTTTGTTTTTCCAATTTTCCGCAGAGCCGGTAAACAGATAGAAAAAGATAGATGGAAAGTGAAAAGAAGGAAGTCGTTGCTGACAAAGGTATTTCTTTTGGATTTGGGTTCCCAACTTGTACGTTGATTCTTAATATTGCAACTTTTATTTATAGTTTGGCTCATCGCTTTACAATCGACTTAAGATCATACAATGTTGATATGAATTGAGAATGATACGTTTAGAATAATTTTAATTTAAAATAATACGCACACGATCAGAATAATATTAATTTCGAATGACATACCAATTATAATAATGACAAACGAGATAACGTATATCTTGTGGATCGCGAGTGTGTTAATGATGTAACACTGATTTTGAATAAATGAAAGAGAAAAGATTTAATATACAGAGAAGTCACGTATTGTTTGATCTCAAAGTCTTGAAAAAAGATTGAGGAACACTGTCCAAAACCAACGGTGTGACACTCGGAGGCTAAAAGGGACTAATTGTGTCTACGGAGAAATTAGGATTGCCGCCGAGGCGTACTTCAAACATCCTTTCCGAAAAGGAAGAGTCCCTTTTTCAGCTCGGACGCTAAAAGATATCCCTTCCGATAGGTAGAAAAAAAATACTGACCCAGCAGGAGACACGACGCGGCGTCTGGCGTCCAGGAGGGCTAAACCTCTATTGTCCTGTATTCAGGCGCCCCGTCAGGACTGTTTAGGCTTTAAATGCAAATTCTGAACGAGGACAATACCTGCCACGATTGCCAGGAACCGTTCGCTTTGGGTGGCAAACGCAATGTGTACAACAGACACTAAGTATATACATAGGGAATGTTGCGAAATGAAATCTTAGGTAGTCTGGACCCGTAAAGAAGAAACGATGCCGATCTTTAGGTTAAAGAGACCGGCGTGTGCACCACGTGTCACTGGTCACCGATAAACAGCAAACACATCCAGCTCCATAGTAGAGAAAGCAATTGAACAAAAATACAAAAATTCTGCATTTGCATTAACACGTTGAAATACGATGACTTTTATTAACATTGAAACCACTATTATCGAATTGAATTAATTGTTCTTTGATATTGGATTGTTCGAAAAACTCGTAGCAAATTTAAGAACGATTGAAAGGTATTGTATTTTTCTAGAATATTAGAATTTTAATCAATGCATCACTTCTTTTATGATAACATCGTTATTTAATTTATAACATTTTACACTCAACAACATTTTATAACACTATTATAAACAAATATAAAGTGTCTAAAAATTAGTAAGAGTCACTATGTACACGATATATTGCGAAATGAAATCTTCTCTTGGAAGGAAATCTGTACTCGTCAGGAAGAAATGGTGGCAGTCTGTGTACCACGTGCAGTTCACCGGTGACCGGGAAAAAGAAGGCCGCTACGTGACGAAGAACAATCGTAGACAGATCCTGGAACAGATGGATCGACGATACCGCGACCTGAATCCGACCAGATGAAATCTGGTAACACTCGGCACGTTCTGGTGTAGAATAAGAGAAAACCTATGCAGTGTGCAGCTTTTTAAAGCTTGAACAGTTTCGTCACTTCTGCTAGATAACGAATTGTGCGGGCTAAGAAAGCTGCAGGACACGTACCGGAAAAATGTTCGGTTGGAAGGATTTATTATATTTCATTTTGTAATAGTGAAGATTTGTACAAAGCTTGATTTTCAAAGTCATGGGATCTTGGGTTTAATCAGACGAGGTTGTATAAATCGATTTCATTACGCGGTGATGAATTTTTAGAATCAGTGTCTGTGAATGATGATTCGTTAAATATTTCCCATGTTTGGTTGTATTTGAAGAAAATCGTATTTTCTAAATCTCAGTTACTTTTTAATCTTGAGATAAGGTTTTTAAACACGTTCTTTGTTTACGTAGGATAATCTATTCAGAAAGCTAGAAAGTACATTTGTTGTTATGGTCACTAGCCAGGAACCTGTCCTTTTAAATAACACTCGAACCACTAACGATAACATAGGATTCCTCGAAGTTAACCCTTTTAGAACACTAATTGCTTCTAATGCACGTTAACTTTGTGATTAGATAATATAGCAAGTCCCCAGAAAATTTTCAGATAGCTCTTTCCAAGTATCTATCCTAAAAATAATAAAGCTATACTATTTGAAGAAAATACACGTTTTGTCTTAAGAGCACAGAACATCATTTCTATTCTCGTATTTCGCGGCAAAGAATATTTTCTGAACTAGGCTGGACATCTTCACACTTTCCTCAGTCACAGCTGGAATTGTTTGCGTTAAGAAGTGTCGTGTTCCCTCGTGGTCCATCTGGATGTCGGGTCAGAGATCACGCTTCGGGTTCGCAGGATGTACAACTCGCACGTGACGTGATATTTTGTTTCCTTTAGATCTTCGCGTTTCTAATATACCGCTTTCTTATAGCCAGTTTAAAATAGAGCTGGACTACGCAATGCCGCTATCGGTACGATATTTGGATAATTCAACTAACTACTTACTTATATAGGGTGGTCCGTCATGTTTATCGAGTGTTAAAATTGTTTATCATATTTTTATCTCGTGATCTTCATATTTATCGATCAGTGGTATTGCAATAAACAAGTTAGTGATATTGTACAAAATATGCCATATGCGAAATTTTCCAAAATATCCTACGAAATTGTTTTGAAATAATTTGTGCTGTTCAATAATATAGAACGCATTATTCTGTCAACAGCGTTTTCGAAATAAAAGAAACAAAGAACGGAAATATAGGTATAAAATATATTGAAATAACAATCACGATTTGAATTAATTCACTCGTTTTATCGTAACGTTAAACAATAAACCACGTACCGGGATAATAAAACATAAGAAATTATGTATAAAAATATCATAAATGAATCATTTTCAATCATTGGGGAAAAATAGTCACGTTATACAAAATATACATACAATACATCTCTTCTTTTTATCATTCTTTTAATTCTATAATAGTTTCATGTTTTGTATTAAATGTATTATATTTTACTGAACGATAAATCATTAATAATCGTAGCGAAGCTTTATTCAAGAGTTAACAATCGGATTGTAGAAATCAAAGAGCCTTTTTGCAGAGTGGGAAATCCAAGGAAGGAGTTCTACTTTGAGTACGGGGTGCTAGTGATCGATGGCAGTATCGATTGGTATCAGGGGGCAATATCATACCCCAGGGATGTAATACAGCCGCACTTGGAGAAATTGCTAATCCCCCACGAACCCCGTTCCTTCGATACCCTATCATGGTATTGCGTTTGTTGTTCGCTATATTTTGCTACACGCTGGAAATTTTCTTTACCCTAAACGATCATTTTCCTATATTTCCATGGCACTACTCGTTTATGGACTCTGATAAGACTTACAGTATCGAATTAAATGAAAATTAAGTAGCGCTTTTACTCGTCAATTTTTATAAATTAAGAGACATCAGTTATTGATTTATTGTTATGTTGAAGCTATTATTTAAAAAATTGCGGTATTATTAACGCGTTAAACTAACTACGTTTACGTGGTAAATTTTTTACAGTCTTTAATATAAATACCACTCGGATTTCAAATAGATTAACAACTTTCTGAAAATTTACCGAATGTCTAGCTGGGCAAATTGAAGTACAAATTAAATAATAATAATAAAAAGGAACTTTCTGAATATTCCTTAAGTTTGGAACATATGGCTAGCGTTTAAGTCTTCAGAAGCCAGATATTTATCTCGATGAAATTGTTATATAATATAATAGGCACGTACCTGGTGAACTCAAGATGTTTATTAAAAGACTGCAAGTTCGTGCATATAATCCAAAGGATCTGTAACGATGCATTTCGCACTTATCAGTTGTAAACAGAGTTAATTTATAAAATTTGCTTGTGAAAATTCGTTTTATTATCGCGAAAGTTAATTTTATTATCAAACTTGTTAGTCGCTAAATGATCTATAAAAACTCACACGAAACTCATTAGTACCAAAAATGCCACACCTGTTCGAAACCATCTAAACTCTCTTGCCGAATGTTGTCTCCGTGGAGATCGGGGAATCTTTATCGGAATCCGCCCTATTCCCTTAGCACATTCGGATATCACTGTGGCTGACGTACGTGTGCGTTAATGCTCGGTGTTTTGCGTGGCTTGATAGGGGTGAGTGTCGGAAGAGGAGGGATTTAAGGACCCCTCTCTAGTATTCGCGCGCGTGCAATCGTCTGAGTATGCGTAGCACCGGTGAAATCTTCGTCACGCGTACGGCATAGCATAGGTGCGGGCCCCACGTCTCTGTTTTGGTCCGTGGAATCACGCAAACACCCACTGCGAATACCGAACGAATGCCTGGCATCGGCCGATGCGCTCCAGAAGGGTGGTAATCCGATCCGGTTTCCGGCAACTCGGGGCTTGCACCCCGTAAATTTCGTATTCCATCCGCCCGCGCTGTGTCTATCATTCGACTCCCTATTATCGCGTTTTTCACCCCTTTCTCTTTATCTTCTACTTCCTCCTTCCTATACCTCAAGCCTTTACAGCCACGAATTCAACCATCTTAGCTCTTTACAACCTAGATTTTGCTCATTTCTATCCTCAAATTTCAAAAATATGTGAAGAATATATATAGTATATTGTCAAGAAAGTTCAGTTTCGCAATAGGAAAAGTAATTGGAAAACGAAAGAAACTACACATCCTGCTAATACTATTATGAATTAACACGTTGAATTAAATATCGTATTATATAGTCACTAAAATGTGCTAAATGATCGATTTGTTTGTTACAAGTGTCACAGAAAATTAATGAGATGTACAGATGTCTGTAGAAACTAAAGAATCAGAACGAATGGAATATGATTTTTGTTATATTTTTAGAAAAAGTCGACGACTTTGAATACTTGGAAAGTACAAAAATAGAAGTAAAAAGTAATTAAAGAAACATATAAATAGATAGAAGACCGTGTACGTTGTGCAATAGTGATCGTCGTAATACCCGTATTAAGAAGACAGTCTAAATTTGAAACCGCGGATCTGCCGGACATTTGGCCGAAGGTGGACTTAGCCCCTTTATCGAGCGAGAACATACGAATCGAGGGTTGTTGTGTAAATGGAGCGAGGAAAAAAAGGGAAGGTAATGCGTGAGATGTAATGGGAGGAAAGGAAGAGGGATGAAAAGTGTTTGGAAGGAATGTGTACTTTCGGGTATTTGATTGAGATTTGTGATATTGGGGTCGTTGAATTAAAGATACAGCGAAGGAATTGAGGATATGAAATTATTTGTGGGATGTGGAAGGCATCTCTGGAAGTAAAACTAATGTTTATACATATAAATACACATATATTACAGCCTACAATTTGAAAAGAAAGGAAAAATGATGATACAAACACTTTTTCTTAAATCTACTTCAGAATTAACATCATTTATGTCATATTCTTGCAATAAACGAACTTATGGCGGCAAATCCTTTGTTTCTTAAGAATTAATAGTTATTTTTTATACGTTAATCGTGTATTTGTATAATGAAATTAGAAAAGGAAAAAGAAAAAAATAAAATTAATCAGTTTTATTCCTGAAAGGCTCATACGTAAATCATTGGTCATCGACACGTTTCTTACGAATTCCTGGAACTGAAGAAGCCGCCAAGTTCGTTACGTTCCACAACTTAAGAGCTTAAAAGATATTATTATCAAGGTATTCGTTCGATGATACCTTTTCGAGCCTATCAAGATTCGTCAAAACTAGTCGAAGAGCATTTTAAATGCAAAGAAGATGGGATGGATAGGATGACTGTCGAAGTAGGAATTTCGAAGTGTGTCTAATTGGTTGAAAACTTGTCACGCGGCATCGATCTCGATGCTCAGCTGGAGCTTGGTATGATTAATGGATCCAAAGGAAAAAAGAAGGAACATGCACCTCTAATGCGTTTCGCCGATGATCTAGCTTCACTCTATGACACGTAACTGCCCTTTCCAGATGAGAAAAAATTCAATATGCCCGAAACACACGCATCTATCGTTAAAGGGCCCTTTGTGTTGACAAAGCTTCTCTTTCAGCCTCGACATTAATTATAAATTACGACGTGTTTGGGGAAACATGAATTTTGAATACCAAATAAGGACTATAATTTACAAGTTAATACGGCTAATTATAACGACGACAGTAGAATAGATCGTTAGTAGCCGTATTTGTAGTTTAAACAGAATATCCTGGCACAAAAGTTCGGAAATTACGGTTGTCGTATCGAAGGAAGATTCTTTTGTAACTTCTCGTTTCATTTAACGTATATAGGTTTAACCTAACTATCTTCTCGAATTTGTAACTTTCTATTTCTTTGCTTCAGAATTCCTCGAAATTCGAAAATATCGAGAGAAACATCACGTCGAGCTGTAAAATTAATCGACACGTTATAACGATCCAAAAGAGTTAGTCATCGATTAAAGTTCAATACCGATCTATGTTAATAAATTATCAGCTATGAATGAATCATCGACACAGTCCAGAATTATTATAATTGCTCAATAATTTCAGGTAACCGCTCACCTAAGAAAAACACGAGAGAAAACAAAGATAAAAGGATTGTTTTAGAGTAACTAGAGTTACAGGAAAAAATTTGCACGACTTCCTCTTCCTATTCTTATTCCCAATAAACCATTTTTATTTAAATTTTCGGTTCAACATAAGGATTCCAAGTTCTCTTATTAAAACAACAAATTTCCATCTCTTGTAAATTTCAAATAACCATTTAATTCGCTTAAGAATTCTCCGTCTAAGAAAAACACGGAAGCGAAGAAAAATAAGAGTAAATTGCGAAGAAGGAAAAGAAGATAGCGTTTCGTTTACGCAAAGTCGGTCACCGGAAGCACTGTGTCGCGTTTCTCTCCTCTTGATGGCGAGAGGGACTACGAATTCAGCACGCATCGGTGCCTCGCAATGGACATCTCGTTCACGGAGCGGAGAAACGACACGACACGGTGTAACTCGTCACCGGTGGCATCGTACAAAGCTGACAGGGACGAAGAATGCCTAGAAGGGGAGAACACTTTTAACCGTGCGCGTTTGAATAAGTGTCCCCCTAATTCCTTGGAGCACCGCGACGACGCCCGAAAGTCAACGACATGACAAACACGTTTGCGTGATGCTTGCGTAGAAGTAGCATCCGGTCCGACCGTAACAGATGTCCTTACGAACCGAAAGTCCGATTAGTCCCGCTGAACACGCCGATTAACCGCGTAAGAACCATCGTTCCCGCTCGTTATGCAGGAGGTCTCGAAGATCTATTGCTCGAGAAAATTCCGGTGGCCACCCTCCATCGCTATGTCCATGAAAGATGTTGTTTAAACGTGGTGTGATTGCATATGACATTTTGGTATTAAATAAGATTGACTTATAGGAGATTACGCGTTAAAAAAAAAAGAGACAAGATGGTGGAAGATTTTCTTGTATACAAATGGTATAAAAACGGCCTATTTTTTAATTTCACTGAGTTAGAGGTGTACTCGTACGTCTTATAAATATAATTCCTTTTACACTTTCCTGATTCGAGTTATAGAAATATTTTTATAGAACTTCACTTTTTTCATAAATACATACAACGATATATCTATTTACAAAATGCAGATCAATTATTGTTCAGAATACTGAAAACATGGGATACTTGCTAATTCATATTTACTGTACATTATTATATATATTCGTCAGTAAATTAGCATATTTGAGACTGAAAACGTTTGTGAGATATCCATTTCGAACCACCTCTTAATCAAAATACTCGCAGATAATAATTTCATATCTCGTATAATAAAATATAACGCGAAACATCATTCCCACAAACACCACCAAAACCGTTACCTACGCTCTTGTAGAACGCGTTTGATGTCTCGAAGGGTCAAAATGAAATACACTCCACACGCGTAAAGACGAACGTCGTCGACCGTTTTCTCCGGTTATTGCCCATTCTCAACGATTGCACGTTACAGTACACGATCATTATTATTATCGGGGCAAACGATTCCCTTTTATTGGCACTTTAGAGGGCCGATACCATGGTCGTAGATCGAAAGAAAAACGCTTTTCATTTCGTCATCGCGAACTTCGTGAGGAAAAGTGCTTACTCTGGTATAGGTACCGGTTGAATAAGGCGTACAAGCGGTTTTTCTCATTTTGTCTGTCGAGAGAGAACGCGTCTCTCTTGGTGCCACTATCCTAAACGTATTACGATCGAAAAGTAGCCTTTTTCGTGGACAGGAAAGAAAGAGAAGAAAGAGGACGGGCTAGTCAATAAGAGACCATGCGTGCTGATACGAGCATATTTCGTCGTCGAGAGGGTAAAGTCTGTGGTGAAATAAGGATCCAATAACTGGCGAGTGGACGATGCCAACGTAGGTTGGTAACGCTGGTGTGCGTTCGGTTAACTATCTACGATGGAGAAAAAAGAAGCTGAATGGAACTGATCGGAATAACAGTGAAGGGATATTAATCCCTAAATGCATGATTTTTTCAGATATAATAAAATATTATTTCATAATTGAAGAGTTTAATTGATATTTAATTTTAATTACAATATTTAAATTGTATTCATTGGAAGAAAAAAGAAAAGATATAGGCTTCATATTTAAAAGTGTGAATATTTATTCACAGAATTTAATAAAGAAATCCAATAATAGAACGTTAATGTGCTTTCTTCATTGTTATTGATCTTCGATCTTAACAAACCAAATTATTAAAAATCTGTAATACACCAATATAGAAAATTTACGATATAATACAAAATTTCCGTAGCTATAAGAAAAACGTATGTAATTCAGAAAAGAAGATAATTTATGAATGTACATTTATATAATAGAAGACATATGATATAGATATATATGATAGTATTTCTAATCATTTCTACGCATGATAAATCTTTCAAATCGATTTTTTAAACTACCCAGTATGTACTTTTTATATCAGAGAGGGAATTTAAAGCGGTCCCAGGGAAATGCATCAGCGATTACAAAATAAATCCTGGAGAAGATCGGAACGGGCGGACATCGTAAACACAGTTCCACCGGAACGCTTCGCGAAAATGTTTAATCCAGCGGTGTCCTCAAAAGTTGGATAATTTGTTGGACGAAAGCTGGGGGTATATCTGTCTGGAAACGCTTTTACCGGGGACATGGTTTTCCACTAATAAAAAAGCCTTCTAATTATCGGCCAGCCTGTCCGCTTTAGTTATTTTAATCCATTTATACTGCAGAGAAGAGTTGAAAAGCGAGCGCGACAGAGAGAATCGGCTGGCTCGGCGAAAAATGAATAAAGAGAAGAAAGAGAAACGGCGGAGAAAATCAGAGGAAAGTCGTGACGTTTTGGCAAATTTCTATGTTTCTTAAACGTCGAATTTTAAGGAAAAATTAATTGTCTATAGTGTCGTTATCTTATATTTTCTTTCTTAAAATTAACAAAGAAATATTTAATAAATTATGAACATATGAAGATTGCAATTACTTGAAAAACAAAACAATTGAAAAATGTAATAATTAAAAAATGTAAATATGATACTTTAAACCTTCTTTTATCAGGGAGAAATAATGATTACATACAAGTGATGGTTTATTGAAAGTGGTGGGAAGTCGAGCGATTTCACGCAGCACTTTCTTCGACATTTTCTTGCTCCAGTGATTTCGACCTTTGGTCACATGCCTCTGGATAATCCGGCTAGACTATCGAGACCTCTTCGAAACTTGAGGAAGAACGATCGCAAGGACCTTCAACCTGATAAGACGGACCGTCCCGTTCTTTTGGTGTTCTCTCGAACGTGACATTTTCTTCGATTGTAAAAAGATGTTTCTTCGTCTCGTGTGTCCCTCTAACAAGCTCAGGTCTCGTCACGCAATCAGACGCCACTTTCGACAAACCTTTTTCTTCTCAGAATCGCTTCGATAATTCCACAATTTTGTAACATAGTGCCTTATAATTGATTTCTGCATCACGAATTGTTACAGATCTATTATTTTAATAATTGGCAATATATTTACAATACAATTTTCAATCACACTGAAATTCTACGACTTTTTCTAAATTTGCAAACTATTGTCTGTATAGATTAATTACTTTGTAACGATACTTTCGCGTTTTCCAGAGCATAAGAAATATTCTAACGATAAAAGACACGATCGAGTCGAAAATAATATAAGAAACATAGTAGAACTGATATAGTACACTGGGTTATTTAACAATTTTTTAAACGACATTTATCTAATTGAATATGCACTTTCTATATTCTGTTGGAACACGCCACTATATCCGAACAGATTCGATTCTTTCTTGTCGGTTATTGAATCTCCGAACGATTTCTATGGAAAATCGCGAGAGAGACAGAAAATACGAGATTAGATGAGCAAAAGTGGCGTTGAAGCGTTCTTAAAACGCTCGTTCAATCCGTAGTTGCCGTGCAAAATCGACCTTATTTATCGTCGATATCTTCGTGGATGTCTAAAAAGGTTTCACAGCTGACTACCCAAAGGAACAATGGTTAATAGTGTCTTCCGTAGTTGTCTCTGTTTAAGGCTATCGGCTCGTGCTGCAGGAAATTGTCTTTTGGTATTTCCTTCGCGGCACACTTTGACAGCAGTGATGGTAATACGAAAATTGATGAAGCTTAAAGGCCTTCTACGGACCGAACGGTTGCTCCAATATTCTGTGGGTAATTGTCTTTCAGGAATTTGTACGAGATCTGTCTTGCTATTCACAAATACGTTAATCAATAATTAAGATAGATATTACCTGCGAGTTGTAGAACTTCTTTGTTTTTGAACCTTTTTTTCCAATTATACCAATCATTAATGGATTAATATAGATAGTACAGATAACAGAATTATCTGTAACAATAATTTTTGGATAATAAAAATTAACAGCAGTTTCATTATTGATCTCAAATTTTTTGGCTAAAGTTATATAATCGCAATAAATAATCAAGAATATTTGTTAAGATGACACATTCGCTTCTCAAACAGCTATTACGAATACCCATTCTTCCTCTAATTTCATTACATCTTCCCCTCCTCATATCAACCCTACAACCGTTTCCTTTTCCTGTTCTAAAAGAGTTCGACAGGTGGTTCCTCGCGAGAACCATTCTAAATCAGCTACAATGTATCTAGCCCTTAAATTAAACGCGGAACAACCCCTAAACACGAGACCTCTTTCGCAGGAAGGGAAGGTGCCGCCTCCCTAGGATGTCCCTGCAGTGTTACCCTATACATACATACGTACATACACAGAAAAGAAGAAAAAAAGAAAAGAACAGAACAGTGCAGAAAGAGGTAACACGAAACCCGTAGAGTGCAAAGCACGGCCGCGGCGCTGACAAATGCCTGGTAATAAGCCCGATTGTTCAGCGCCGGGCCAATTTGAGTGGCAGCCTAGCAATTTCGAGCACGGGAAGCTCCCACCGGAAAAGGTGATCCCGTTCGGTCCTTTTCCCTTCAACAGAGCTAGCCGACAACGTGCAACGTCACAATGCAAGCGCAAACACGAGCCCCCTCCAAAAAGGGTTGCGTGCCCCGTTTTTTTCGACATTCGACTCGCTCCCCGTGCGCCGTATGTTACTTCGTGTATTTTAAGTTAGGTAACCGTTGTCCAGGTCAGGAAGCGAGACCAAAATGTAGTATTTTATAGACGAGTGTAATTGTATTTGGATTTATTAGCGTCTGAGCGTCGTTATCTTGGATTCTTTTGGTTGCTTTTGGATAATCAAATTTGTCGTTACAGTGGTTAGTTACGTAGGTTCATGCGAGTAGGAATATTGTTTATTTGCGGCAACATGAGTAAAAGAGTCACGATCTTAGAGAAAACGAGTTTCAACGATTAGAATGACAAATTGTTGTAAATGGATGTGGAACTTACACAAGTCGAATCTTAAAACTAGTGACCACGGATAAATCTATGGAATTTTGTTAACTATTCAGCACGTATCTGGATATTAAACTCATAAGCCGAGAGACACGTTCCACGTGTCCTCGGTCACAGAACTGTGCTCTTGCACGGAAGCACCAAAAAGAAAACGAAACAAGTTTCCATTGATTGTTCACCTCAAATGGCCCGTAAACTAGCCGATGGAACAATGCCAAACTATCCTGCTGCCGATCTCTCAGCGAAGTGCACAATTGTTCTTGCTACGATTTCCAAGAGCACGTTGGCCAGATATTCGCCAGGACGTCGATCGAGCGTTATTCGAAAGAGAAAGAGAGAGGGAGAGAGAGAGAGAGATGGAACGATGGCGACGAGTGTAGTATAACATTAATGTGCTCGTTGACATTGTGTTTCCCCTTACGTGTACACAAGGGTGGTGAAGAAGAGACGAAGAAAGAGAGTGATTTGGAAGAGAAGGTTGAATAAAGAGGAAATTTTCGAAAGGGAAGTTGCGTACAGGTCCAGCATCGACCAGCCGATTCAAGAGGGGAAAATCCCTTCTCTTCGCCCATGGATGATGAATGTCGGGTCCTTTCAAGTCCCTCTGACGGCTCTCCCTTCCTTCCTCCCCCGTTTGCGCCGCTGTTCTTTGCTGATTATCTAATACGACCCCAGCTAGAGCCGAGGGGATCACAATTTGACTGATCGTCGCCGATACAAAGATTCCGATTGGGGAGACTCGCATGGACAAACCAGAACAGTAACTTTCGTGTTCGACGCGTGTTCATCAAGTTTGACTTTTTCATGGGATAATGCAAACTCTTTATTAGCAGGTTGGCGTGTATTTATACGAAAAGAGGAGAAATTGCAATCTGTGAGAAAACAGTTTCTCAAAGAGATATTTTCTTTGACGTAATCGAACAGTATATGTAAACTTAACCCCGTTGCAACGTTTATCATAGCAGTTTAGCTATATGCAGATAAACATGTACAGTGGCTACAAAAAATGTTTGCGCAGATGTGTTTTAAAATTAATATTCAAGAAAAATATTGGTAGAATGACGATAGAGCGATCTATCGCGAATTATGTATTATTTGACTTATTACAGTACGCAATATCGATAATCGTTAGAAGCATCTCTATTTCAGAAGGGGAGACCGGCATCCGAGCGATCTATTTGAATAGGACACGGGTGAAATTGTAGGGGCCGATGGGTATACACAAATTGCAGACCATTAAGAGTAGTTGCCTGCCTATTTCCATAAAAAATGATCTTAAACATTGAAATTTCGAAATCGTTCCGATCAATCTCCTTTTTGTGTGAAGGGTTATGATTATCGATGAAATGATGAAGGTAGCCGCTACATTAGCATGCCCATAGTACTTTAGAACACTTCTTATACAAGTGGACACGATTTATGGTCGACCATCGATTGTTAAATTTCTACATGTCATTTGTAAATGCAAATAGGTAGATACATTAAAACGTACTTTGCTTCTAGTTAGAGAGATTAAAGTATAAATTAAATTATTTATCACTAAATTATTAAATTTATACGTATTATTTGTTAATAATCTATGAAAGTCAAAAGTCCATCTCGAAGATCAATACGTGTATTATATTTTCTATTCATAAAACATTTTAAAGGATAAAACTTAAAGATTTTGTAACTCAATTTAAACTTTATATTGCATTACCTACATCTCCCCACCTCTTCAATGTTTATGTTTCTTTATCTCTTGCAGGTACATCTGTTCACTTTTTCAAGGTTTATGTTTTATATTACGTTACATACAACTTAAAATTTACATACAAAACTTACTTTAAACACCATTAAAACCGCTCTTTACGCAAGCACAAACTAAATGAACAGGCTGTCTCATCTCTTAACGTCATTTGTAAGAAAGAAATACCTGAAAGTACCAAACTTAATTATATCTTACCTTTAAAACGTTTCTACGTTTCATAACACCGAATATTTCAATTTCGTTCCTCCTTAATTATTATTATGTACAGACATATACGCATATAGACATTAAGTCTTAATCGTTTGCACGAGAATATTGATTAATAAACTCGAGTAAATTTCGCGCTTATCAGTCAAGTTATTCCTAAGAGGTTAAGTTACTTAGAAAATTTGAACCTCGTAAGTCACTCTCAAAGTTTTGCTTGGGTGATATTTATGCGAGTACGTAAGATGTTCGATTAAAGTTGAGGAAGAGTTACATTTCCATTAAAATTGCCCCCGTGTACGCACGGTGAATGCGTTTCCAGCTGAATGGAGAGGCTTTCCATTACGAAAACTTCGTTTTCCCATCCCTAGCCGCTCTGTGTTTTCACGTAACCGCTAAATGACTTATTATTCAACGGCGCAATTAAATTATAAATTTCCATATCCATTACGTAGGGACTCGGTCGGATTATCCTAGTCACGCCCATACATAAATGCAAGCGTTTATGATAAATGATACGAAACGAGGGGCAGAGGTTCGTTTTCGAGACGTGACAGAGGCTACTTTGAATTTCGACCGTCTCAGGACTAAAACCAGGGGATGGAATCGAAATGATGATTTGCATACAAAGAATTCGTTTTCGCGCTACTGAAAAATGAGCCTTTCGCGGCATACGTATGGAATATCGCTGGAAGATTTTGTGTTTATTTCGGTTTAAACTGATTTTAAGTTAGCTGAAGAAATTATGTAATAACGTAGATTTAAAAAATCGTCGTAGTAACGACGGGATTACATATTTTGCTATAAACGGTAAAGTCTATTAATAAATATTGCATAGTTCTGAAGCATTGTAAGAGTAGGAAATATCAGAACTGTATGTAATTACGAAAATAACCGCAACATCAAATTTTATAACCCGAATATTTACATTGAATAACACGAGCTACTCAACAAAGTAATACAGTGCAGAAAATAACAAACAAGATATTGAATTTTTAAGGTAATACAATGAAGGTTCATTTCTTTGTTTGTGAGATATAAAACCAAGAAAGCTATTAATATAAATAGACGAGTAGGTTGGTAATATAATAATGTATATAAGTATAGACGACACGTATAATATTGACTGATTGGTATGTCAGCCACAAATTCGAAATTCTATAATTTGTATATTTAGCATGTGACGAATTTGTTTATCTGCACGTGTGTAAACGATATTTGCAATTTCAATCCGATACCCTACTGTTTATAGTGGTACTACCCTGGAATTCAAAAGTGAAATATCTGTGACACATATAATAAATTAATGCAAACAACCAACAATACAGGACAATTCTAAACTGAATCGTTAAACCTTGTATAGAAACATTAGTTACAATATTTAACATTGTTAAATATTCATTTATTTAGAATAATATGTTTTATATATTATTACAAAACATTTTTCTTTAATTTTTACCTCCAAGACGAGCCCAATTTCATTCTGTAACAAAAATTCCTACCATACGCTATCACCAATTTAAACGCACCAAAACCTTCCAATTTCCTGCCCCATTAAAATCCTCGAAGTATTCCATCATTTTTCACCTAACATTGATGAATACCTTACAAATGGCGGCAAAGAATTTCAGTGCCAAGTATGGTTTTTCTAAATTCGACGTCTGTTGACCAACCGTACGGTTCTTCCTTTTTTCTGTAAGCACGTGGTGAGCCAGTCATGATTTAGAAAAGCTTGTAGCACGATCGCAAACAGAGGTCCGGCCGTTTCTGGCCTATTTCATGCGCGAACACGCACAGAAATGTAAAACGTGCAGGAAACTCGAATAGGGAGGACCACAGCATATCATTCGTTTCCTTGGAAGTTCGCACGTGAGTCACGTGCCTTTTCTGGTATTATATCATGCGCCGGCAATGTCGACGAATACAGGCTTTTTCCCTGAGCGAAAAACGAGTGAAAAAAGAAAGGGAAGAACCTTGGTTCAACCGGACTCCTTTTTCACGACAGTAATCTTTGTAACTTCTCGCTAAACGACATTTATGCGCCGTTCGCGACGCCGCGTTCCTCCGCTTTTATAATGCACTGCACTCGCGAAAGCATTTCTGGCGGAAGAGCTACGCGAAACGGGACACGCGAGTTTTACGCGACACCCTTCTGAGCTATTGTTATGGCTATTAATGTAGAATTTCAAGAAAATTAAAAGTCTAAGGTGTTTAGGAAATGTGAGGTATATAGTGTTGGTGGTGGATTTTTGTTGCGTTGAATTTTAGAAAAATTTGTTACTTGTTACACGCGTTAATCTTAATCAATCTCAAATCCTCCAAAAATGCAGAAATATCGTTCAACGGTAATCTGTACACAAGACAGAGTGTTAAATTCTAGAAAAATTTGTCCAAAAACACCCACAAAAATATTAGAAGCTTTCCTTCAACTTCGTAATTTGCCCCACCAACTGTGATACGACTGTAATACAAACCATTGGATGCTCAACATTTTTCAACGAGTATTATACCCATCCTCAAATACGAAATAATACGATCGCCCATGAAACCCAGCAGACTCCAAAGGATACCATAACCTAAAAAAAAAGAAAAGGAAAGAAATAGGATCGAGCGATTCGAAGCGTATCGACGCCGATAGAAACGATGAGAGAAGAAAAGAAAAGCAGAAGATACAGAGATGTAAACGTGGGTGAGGGTATTAGCATAATTCAGGCGGAGCAGCGTTTGAGATTTCTTGGTCTCGTAAGCTGGACGTCAGATAGCCTATGAAGAAGCCGGCAACAGCAGAGGGATCTCCCGTCGAGGACGAGTTTCTCGCGCGGAGATTAGCATCGGCTAACGTAAACGCCAGAAAATAAGGCAAGACCCCTCCCGCGCATTGTCGGCCGCCGAAAATTTATTCCAATCCTTTGTTCTCGGACGCCCGTTAGTTATCATTAGTACGCGGCGCGCCCCAAGCACTTGTCAGCCTCGAGGAACGTACCTGAGGAGCGAGCAAGGCGGAACGAACCACCAGTCGTAAAGAAACGTACGATTTTCTGCCTGCAAGTATTTATTAGCGCGCCGCTGCTTCGCGTGAGTGCACGCGAAATTTTGCGTTTGATTGTTTGTCGGTTGGATAGTATTTAAGAATGTTTACGATGCACGTTTGATGAATTGAAAACGAAATTAGGATACTTTTTCTAACAGAGAGTTTGTAGTTTTAATTTATTCCAATAAGCCGTATTGATTATTAGATATCGATTTTCTGTCTCGAGGTAAATGTAAAACTATAAGTAGTGTAAATCGTGGAGGATTCTAAAATTATAACTTTAAACCCCATACCTGACCCAACGTGGGTGCATAATACATAAATTATAAAACTACGATGTACCTATAATATGTATATGCGATACGTTTCAAAAATTTTGGAGTTCGTTATAACTTCAAGTTCTGAGTATACATGTATAGCATGTCCTGTATTTAAATTATGGACTGGCAGGGTAATGCATTTTCAAGTTTCGGCTATATAAGAAGTTTACAAGTATGTATACGTTGCACTGAATATATGTATTATTAGGGTTGTAGGTCGTAGTTTTATTGAGGTTTTACGACTACGAGGTTAAATTTTTAAGAAAAGATAAAGTCGTTTCGAACAGCTTTGAAGTTTTAGCGCTTGCGGTGATTTTTGAAAAAGTGGCAAACTACCCTTAATACCCTGGGATTGTGTACACTCGCGGACCCTATAGTTTGAGAATAGTCCTGTTTAAACAGTTCAACCATCCAGTGATGACGTTCCCTTTATGAGATGACTGTGACGATTATCGACTATGTAAACAATAATAAATTAGATAAGACATGAAGTATATATAAAATATATTATGCTTTAAGCATCTTTTGTGACGTTTCTTAAAAAATGTCAAATCTGACAATCTACCCGTTTGTTATTAATGACAAAATATAACAAATGTTTCTTAAAGTATTGCATCAACAGCATTGTTAATCGTATTTTTCTTAAAGATACAGATAGAGGAAGTTAGCAGGTAAAACAATCCTGTAGAACGTATAGTTTTGACATTCCTGAAAAGATACTAAAATACGATAACTAGTTAATCAAAAATCTTGATATTTCAAAGCTGTTGATGATTGACAGTGTGTGTTGTAATAGCATATTGTTATATTCCTGGATATTAGTTTTCGAAAGAAAAAGAACAAGATCTGCAGAATTGGAACTGTCGACAGGTCGAAAGTACTAGTCTCGCCAGTTTTTAGTTACCAGTCATTTAATCTCTCGTACCTGGTGGTCCATGAAGAATTCCGTAGCTCGATTCGCTCCTTTGGTGGCCAGAGCGCATCCCTCTTTCGTTTGCTATCTTTTATTTAATCTAAGAAACTTGTAAATAGTAAGTTATTTTTACCTCCAGGTCAAGATTTTAATACAGGTACTTCTTATTTAGTCTACGTTGATATCATTATATCCTTTGTTTTACATTTCGTTTATATTTTAAACCATTTTAGGAATAGATTATCAAAAATATATTCCAGATATGATTACGCACAGTTCTCAATAGCATTGAAGCTATAAAATATAGAATTCGATTATTCATAAGTTTCTGCACACGTTTCGTCCCAATTTTCCCGTTTGTATCTACCAACGAAATACACATATAATACATACACAAACGTACACACGCAATCGCGACTAATTTACCGAAACGAAATTATCCCTACAAACAATAATGGAGCGTATTATTATTAAAAGCAACGAATGCACAGTTTTACTTAGTCAATATTAGCAGTATCGCATCGTTTAAAATGAATATCAACAGCGAGAACGGAATAATAACCTCGTATTAATAAAATGATCACAGAAATTGATCATTATTTATCCACCAAGTACTACCGTGCCTAATGCAAATAAAATAACACGTGGTATATGGTGTCGTCCATTTTCAAGCGTGCAGTTGACAGATCATACGGTAAACCTGATCCAAAATCATCAATGAATTCGAAGTAAATCAACAAATAAATCTTTCCAATAATTTGCATGAGTGTACTAAGTACTATAACGTATACTTTCTTCACTTTGAATATTATATATATCTTCATATTATATGCATTTTTCAAATTTTTCCAAGATTCCATAAATACATAAACTTCCACTGTCTATTAATTATGCACGATTGGTTTGATAGTAATACAATTTCAATTTTCGGACATTTTGGTTAAGATATCTTTTTAATAATCTATTAGGTGGTCCGGAAAGTTTCTTTCGTTTCATAAAGTGATAATAGATGAACAATTTCTGTTTTATATTATTTTATTGAATTAGGTGTGATCCATTTCGTTCTATTTCTATTATTATGTTCGTGCATAATTCAATAAACTAATATAAAACAAAAAACATTGTGCGTCTATTATTTCCATATAAAACGAAAGAAACATTTCGGACAACCTAATACTTCAATCTCATTGCATTTGAGTTATCTCTGTCGCAGGTGCGTCGGTAGTATTGTTCTATTTTAAATAGTTGCGCTGATGCATTGTATCAATGACACCAAATCTCTTAATAACCCTAACAGCACAAATGCAGTGGAACACGATTGTTCCAAAGGAATTCCAACTTTCCTGATACAGTTCCTCTTCTCGCGACACTGGAGATCTTATCTCAGCCCCGTATCTCACATTGTTTTCCCTGGAGTCGCAATGCTAGTCGCCCCTTATTTCAAGCTGTACGACTGGCCAGTTCCGGCCTATCATTTTGCTTGCACGAGCTTTATGGCCTCGCCACGGGAGCGGAGGCGCTTGTATCCCCAAGAGGTAGGAAATCACAGTAAGGTTTCTCTCAAGAACCTCTATCTTTTTCGGCAAATGCTAGAAGGGACAAGGAATTCACAGAAAGCACAAGACGGCCTCGATCGTTCGCGAATTCGCCTTGTTTCTATTCTCATTCGAGGAGTAAGTGTAAATTTATAATTGGGTGCCATCGACACATTAAAATAATCAAATAACTCGTAATTCGTAAAATTGCCTCGGAATTTTCGTTTACATTATTATCGATTGCTTGACGTTGCATAACAGAATTTATAACATTCAGTTGAACGTTACGTTTTATACTAATACAAAACACCACGTAACTAATAAAAATGAACACCTCCTAGGTACAATGATTTTACCTGGCCGTAATATAGATCACCGAAATGTTACACTATGCGACGATGCGAGAATTCTAGCGACACTTTTAGCGTACGCCACGATACGATGAACATCGATTCGCTGTAGCTATTACGAATTAATGTAACCGACCCATGCGAAAGGACTCACGAGTGATTTGCTGGTAGTTAGGTTTTAATGAGACACGTTACTATTTCGTGGATATTGGACCGGTGATTTCGCTAGATTATAAAATATCCACTTGGTTAAATTGCACTCTGTTGATCGTGGTTCTCGCGTTTACAGTCAATCACGAATGTCTGTATAAACCTTCGAAAGGTTAGACGTTTTAAATTTAAAACGCGTTACATTTACATCTACATGAAGTCACTTTAACTTTAGGTATTTTATAAATTGTTATTTGAAACGGAATAATTGTTATATACGATTAACTATTTATTTTATTGCCTTTCTTACATACTCTACGTATCTACTTTATTTCTGTTACTTTTATTCCTCAGACTCTCTCTTCCTCTTTCTATTAACTCGCCTTGTTTATTGTATCAAAGGGTTGTACCGTTGGATTAATAATTTAAATTGCGTTAAATCCACAAATTGAAAGTATAACTTTCCACGATTTTCTGCTAGATAAGGGAAAACAGAGAAACAGCGGAAAGGGATCGTGGGTCTTCCAAAAATAGCTTCTTCCTTAAAAAAGAAAGACGGTGTAAAAATCCGAGTACAAAAAGCAATTCCAGAAGAGGAAGAATTCTCACGTAGGATTACGCGAAAGAGTAGGGGTGAAAAAAGGATGCGAGCTAGGGAATTCCGAATTCGATTTTCGCGGCGATACAGCGGCTTGAATGAAGTCTGGTGGCCAGAGAGACGAGTGACGAGGAGGAACGGCTAGGCAAGAACGAGTTTCTCATCCCAGATTGGGAAACGGCTGGGATTACATAAAAAAAGGAGTAAGTCAGATTGCACATCGGCCAGATGGCAGGCGTTCACCCTCGTAAACCTAACCCCCTCTCTTTCACCGTAACACGTTCCATATGTGTTTGCCTCTACCTGGCGCGATGCATCTATTTCTTTGTACGCATCGTAACGAAACAGGATGGTAAGTAGTGTAGCATGGCGGTATTTTGAAACGATTCTTTGCTCCAAAATTCTTGTTTATCACAATATAGTGGTAAATTATTGAGGAAAGGAACGTAGTTAATATCAGGAAAATATCTTTTGTTTATATCTTTCAGGTATTTCTGATTTTATACATTGGATCCTAGATAATGTTTAATTGTTCTGTAATGGATATCAGAATTCACCTTTACTGCACATATTATAGTCACCAAATACCGAATTTGACGATAAGATCGGACTTGTACTCAGGTACACGTGCTGGCCCATCTAAAAGAATGAAAATCATGGTGGTTGAAGATATAGGATACGACAGAAGAAGGAACACGTTACCATGTACGGCTTAGGTTTCGAAAAGAGTGGATCCCACCCCTTTCATTCTACTCGGTCAATGTTGTCCTTCAAGAGAATTTTCCATCCTCGTTTCCCTTCCTCCGTTGGTTCTCTTCTTTCTCCTACGATGGTATAGAAGACGAAAGTTCCATTGAGCGAATCCGAGCAGCTCGAGCTTCTTCGCGTTTCACAACGTATTAAGGGTTCGACCGAGATTTTCGTGTATTATCGAACGAAACTATCGTTGCACGCTTTTCCATTCACAGCAAGAATGGGCTTAAACTGGAGATTCGATTGTTTCATTTTATTTCATATCGCTAGAGGAGAATCAAGAAAAATTTCTTTTTGGTGAACTTTATTTTCAGTGATTTTGATTTTTCTATTCGAGTGGATTAGTTTACTGGGGGACGATGCAAGCAGTCTAATTCTATATTTTAATATTCTATCAACAAAGATAATTGTTCGTGATAATTAACGATTAAAAAAGGGGGAAGAATACAAAGGATTAAAACGTTTTTTTCGTCAGTAAGAGGGGATTCAATCTGTGTTCGATTTGTAATTTTCTACTAGTCATCGCCATCCATCCTAGAGAAAAATAGTAGCACGGGTAATTCGGACAGGTTCACCGTGACTTTGCAAGTATCATCCCGGAGGCTGAAGGATCCAGCGGACAGAATAATCCTTTAAACGCATCTTCGGCAACCAGATGTTCGATCGAACGGCCACACTTCGCACAAACCAATAACATAATCGATTACCCGTATTGCTCTTGACAAAAGAAGCGGTTCCAGCTTCGCGGGCACGTGTTTCGTTACATCGCTGTAAAAGCTTCATGGTGCATTGAAATTCAAATCAAACGATGACAGAAACTATATTACGAATTTCAATACCGTTCCTACATAATTCCATTGTTATTTAATTGTGAAAATGAATAAACGCCAAATAAACGCTTCTTTCAGCTTAAAATTAAATCCAAAAGCAGCTGCCTCGGTAATCGACACAGCTTAACCATAATTTATTCCAAGAAACCTTCGCGTAAACCATCCAAACTTGCACGATTAATCTTCCGACTTGTCCCATAATTTGCACAGCTGTTTACTCACGGTGCAACTATGCGTAACATTTTTTCTCCTCTATATACAAGCTTCACTTAGGGTCGTAAGTTGTTCACACAAGACTAAGGAAACTCAACCTAGCTGGCCATCTTCTTACGCGGGCAACACCGCGTTTAACCAGACTAACAGTTATGAAGCATGACGAGGACGTGCCCCGGAAGTTTCCTCCCGAAGATTCTTGCCGCGTTCCAGTTGTGCGTCAGTGTACCACGCGACAAATGTATGAAGTTGGAACGGGGCAAAACCCTATGGAACGTTACACAGCCCCGATAGAAACTACATGTATATGTATATATATATATATACGTATATATACGTTTTCTTGAACTCGATAAAAGATTCGGCCATCGCGATTCCATTTATCTTTCCGGTAACTTCTTCTTCTTCTACTTCTGCTTCTTCTTCTTCTTCTTCTTCTTCTTCTTCTGCGAATAACGTGGCTAGAGCAATCTTAGTTTCCTTGTTCTGATTCGAAGCTTCTATCGGATGACTTTATTCCCTTGGTTGATAGAAATAGTGGAAGCAAAGGGAAAATTTTAGATTAATTTTAGATTAAGTTATTATAATTGTCATTTCCAATTTCATAAACATCGAATAAAGATAAATTTAAAGAAAACTTTATTTTAAGATAAATTTCATAGCGTTTTTGATAATCAATATATTTTAATAATCAATTTCTTGTTCTTCCTATCAAATTGTGAAAAAATTGGAAAGCTTTTCCGAAAGGAAATTATATTATTAATCAACAATTTTGATTTTCACGAAGTATGTTGAATCAAAGAGTTGTGGGCGAGATTTCATCCAAAGATAAACTAACATGCGCATCCACGATAAAATGCTCTTGTTATTAGTCAACAATTCCGACTTCCGTGAATTGTACTTCATCCACGACTAAATTATAGTATTTTGCGAGTAATACCAGTGACTATAATGAGTCATTAAAAATGGCACACACGAAGTTCGTCAGTAGTACAACCCAAACGTAAAGAAATCTTCAGAAAAACATAAATACGCGTCCTCTACGGACTGCAGCAGCCATCACCATTACACGCAACTAAAATCTCGAGAAACCTCGGCAATGGCCACGTGCATCAGCGTAAATCGACTTTTTATCGCGACCACGCCTCGAAGCCGGTATGCAAGCCACCAGCAGATCACTCGTTACAACGTGAAACATAAAAAAAACGAAGGAGAAAAACGTCCAGGGAAAATAGTAGTAATCCTCGGTATCTACGCGAGTTTATGTCTCTATAGGAAGCACGGACGACCCTCCAGCTAGGCGCTTAATCTCTTTAATCCACTATCGGCTGTAAAATAGTGAGTTAAGCCAATAAAACTGTGAAGCACGGTTGAACCGTGCGGGAGGTCCGGCTAAGTCGTGTGTGATGACGCTGAAGAGCAGGCTCGAACGTTGGAAAAAGGGTTGTTGGTTCGAACTCGTATAACCCTCGGGCCCGTACCATCTGCATACGAGAATGATTGGTTCGTAAATTACGCAGCTCTAGGCAACGACTCTTCCTCGTTGCCCGACACGATTCTCAATTGCGTTGTTTCGCCGGTCAAAGGGCCACAGAGGATTTCTTCCTTTTTTCCTTTCAAAGCCTTCGAAAATTTCCTCACACGTCGCGCCACGATGTAGCCGCCGGCTTGGATAAACACGCGTTCCGTGAGCGTAATGTGCGAGTCCGCGCGAGAAGAACGCGCGTAATAACGGACCCTTCTGAAACCTCTCTTAAAGCGCCGCTCCACCGGTCCCGCCGGAACCTGATGCATTAAGAAAGATCCCAACGATGGGCTGAATTCACGATGTTCACGAGGAAATCGAGGCTACATCGTGCGGTTTTTCATCCATGCCGCCATCCATAAGCTATTTTTTGCGTAAGATTTAAGATTAATAATTTAGGGGGTGCAATGTTATCCGAGATTCTGTGTCTATAACCTTCGGCGGTTTACAATCGCGATTATACTTGACGCATTACGTTTGGATGTATGAACACATTCGCTGTTATTCGCGCACATGGTGCGTCGACGCAATTTTATAAATACTTGACTAATTCTACCTATTCTATTCTATTCTATTCTATTCTATCCTATTTGACTATCGACAAATATATTGTTTAACTTGAAAAAATGCACGTGTTAGATAAATTGACAACAAGTAATCCAAATAAAATATGGTATTCGAAGAAAACAAAATTTCTTTACAGAAAATTTAACTCAGGCGGAAGAGATCTCGTCATCAAGATCAGTCCATAGAATTCTGTTTTGGAATCGCGTTTTATTTTTCCCGGACCGAGTTATCAATTTAACCTTCATTCAGGTCGATTCGTCTCTCGCTATGAAGCAAATGCACGAAAAAGAAGGAAGAATATCCAATTCTCGCGTGTTCTAATCGTAGAGAATGATCATCCTGTTCCATGAATATGACTCTCTTCTCGAAAAGGTCGGCCTTGTCACGATAGCAGAACCGTGACCGAGGAAAACAGCAGGAAAGGAGAATTGGGTCGTGCGAACGAAAATCGGCCAGCAGTACTGTTTCCCTGGAAAATTGAAAATTTTCCCGCAATCTCTCGCTGCGGTAGATACGAATTTATTCTGTCTCTACCTTTTTTTTTATTTTATCCCCGGTTTTTTTTGTTCGTTAAATATCGACAGCGAAAGATTTCACGAATTCGGTAAACAAGCGAAGTTGATTTGTTTTAATCCGCATCTCAAACATGTCCTTGTATATTCTGTATATTTCACTTGCGTCAGAACGACACTGGGAAAATAGCCAAAGATGGAAACTGGCAATTTCCGGACCTGGTTAAAGTAATTTAGGCTAATAATCGATTTTTAAGAAGACAACTATTTTAAAGAGATTTGTGAATAAAGAAATTGTAACAACCACATTGTAAAGATTTTTAGAATTCTGAAATTGATAATACTAATAAATCTAGCATAATGGAACAAAATAGTCGTTGAAAAACTACACGCAATTCGAATTAAAAATATACAGCAATCTAATAATTAATTAGTTCTCTAAGATTTTTGTCGATCGTTCTATTTGATATTACGATTCGTTCGAAGGAAATCATCTGAATGTAATAGCAGTTCATTCATGAATCATGATGATTGAATAAAAACGAAAGAAATTTCTGAATCAAGGAATGAAATACAGTTCCGCCCAAGACAATCAGCTTCTGTAGAGCCCCATCATTTCTGTCGAACCTCATAAATTATACGAGCAATTCGCCTTTTCTTACGACATCCGGTTTCTTATCGTTCTGACCCATTTACAAATATAATTACGCGAATCGACTTTATCTATTTATACGTTCCTATGTATATTAGTCTGTTCGCTGGCCGATCTTTAGAGACTATCGACCAAATCAACACGAATCAATTATAAATGCAAGGAAAGCATCGTTCGTAAACGGACAGGTGATCGAGAAACGAGAATATCCTCCTGTCAGGTGCTTTAAGAAACAAGCAGAGTAGTTTTAGAACACTTACCCGCTGCTACTTAAAATAACGACAATTATTCAGGTATTAAATCAATTCTACCTAGAATAAGTTAAGATGAAAACGGATATTCTATGTAAGATTTTCATTTGTTGTATATTTGAAAAATTTTATTCCACGTTAACGCAAATTTAGTACAATATTTGCACATTTTCATTTTTACACGTTAAAATTTGTATCATGTAAAGGCGCGAATTTAGTTTCAAAAATATTCGTGTTATAGAAATGAATTTTGAGCTTAATTAGAAGAAAGCTTCGTCAGACATCGCATAGGAATATTTTTTATGCAACTGTTGAATGAGCAACGTTTTAAAAAATATGTTATTATTATTAAATCTAGCATATCTTATTTATTTCCGTAATTATTAAGAACTAGAGTTTTGATAATAGTATTGTCCATTCCTGTTGAGAAAGACGCGTAATTAGACATTTATGTACCGTATTTATGTTCATCGCACGATTTTAATTCTATATAAAATATATACTCATAATATCCTTTCCTTGATAATCTGCGCAGATTTTACACTATTTGATATTTAATGCGTAAATTGATAGAGGAAGGAAGAGAAAAAGGGGGAACTATCGTTCCGCGTTGTCAATACTTGGTCCGTTTACGTACGAACATTCGCGTTGCCCAGAGGCCCATTCAAGTCTCGTTACGCTAACCATTCACTCGTTAACTCTCTCCCTCTCTCTCTCTCTCTCTCTTCCACTCGGCCATTAATTCGCGATACATTACGAGGGCATTAAGTCGAGTGTGAATTCCCTGAATGGTTGCTGTTGCCTCAAGTAACTATAATTCGTGATCTTTTTACTTTGAAATCAGCATGTCCAAAGACACATAAAAAGAAGAGAAACGCTATCGGAAAGACAAGTTACTCGATAAGAGAAGCTTGTCCCGGCAAATAAGAAGGGCACGGTGTCACGAGAATAGGCAAATGACTACGATAACTCTCGAAACGAGATTATCGTCGGTCCGTTTGTCGTGGATAACCTTATCCATGTGGTCATTCGTCGAAAACACTGTTTACGATTTTTCGTCCTCGCTGGTTCGAGGAAACGAATCTTTTCGACTGATTAGACGTTGAACTGTAATAGGGAGTCACTGGAATTGAATTTAAAAAAAAAAGGTACGCTTTTATCATGAAAACTTTTTGATTTATCGCAAGGTGGATTACACACTCTGCTTTTTTGTAAAGTAAATAATATTAGTTAAAATAGATGCGTGATTTATGTTGAAAAACAGAATTCTGGTTTGAATTCAGATTTAACATTCAATTTTCTTCCATAAACATACGACAGAATCTCTGACCTTTTGTGTTCCTATTTTGAAGGAACTTTAACGTAAAATTGGGAGTCATCAATATTAATTATATTGTTGTATTGCTGTAAATTATACGAATTATAAGCACATTATTATCTTAAATTGTTATTTTTTGTTTGACAAATGGAATAATGGATTTCGTAAACATAATAATATTTACTCGATGTTTGTGAAATCTACGTACAAAACATGATTTTGTGATATATTATTATTTATATATCTTATTATATACTATATGATGGAAATTTGTTATTTTCGATAACATTTAAAAGAGAAATCGGCGAAAATTTGTAAATTTTCAATTTTAATGACAATATATTTTCCCACCAAACGCGCAGGATTTTCATGCTTTGATTGTCGTATTGTTGAACACCGAAAAGAAAAATAACGCAACAAGAACAATATGGTAAATCGTGAAGCTTTATTTGTTTTTAAATTATAAACGATAAACAAACAAAAGCCATGTATTGTTAGGAGCAAGAGACAACACACAATAATATCATGGGAAGTGACGGTGATTGACATCGCTTGAGAGAATAGAAAAGTAAAGATAAAAGACCGTACAATATTTTTCTAATTGAAAAGGCTATAAAAAATTATACCTTTATTTTTAATTCTGTTCGCTTAAAAATTACTATATTTTTTCATGGCTGCCGCGGCGTTATAATCGCAGCTGTCGTTAAATCGATAATCTGTCGATAGAAAATGTACAAGTACTAACATTTCTCTGTCTGTTATTAAATTATTCTATTATTCTATTATTGAATCAATTCGATTTTATAATTCGAACACACAAATTGCAAATCTGATATAATTTTCTAGAACAAAGCGTCACGAGTTCCATAATTATCTCACCTATTCTTATCACTCCATACGAAACACAAAGCTTCACACGGTACTAAGCGAATTAAACACTCGCGACAAGTCAATTTATCGTAGCCGCTGCGGGGGCGTTCTTAAATCGACCAGACACGACCCATCTTCACTCTGACCGACAGAAATTTATTCTTATAAAAACAATCGTCTCGGTCCCTTCCGGATCCTTCTGCTTAAATCTTCCTCCAAAGTAGTTCACCGACTCTTTATTTTCAAAACTTTCAGATACTGTGAAACATCTCTTCTTTTGCAACAATCTTTACTTTTATCTTTACTTCATCCACGTTACGCTTTAATAACCGTATCCACTAGTATTATTATTTCGAATATATGTAGATATGCAAGATCAAATTTAACAATTTAAGTCTATCCACAGTGTAAACATTTGAACATGTTGACTGCAGATGACACGAAATTGTTTTCAAATGACGTCGGAAAGAGATTGACGAGTTATAAAAAAAAAAATTCACGATTGAAAACCACGCGACTTTGTGCCAGCAGTTAACAAGCATTAATTACATAGTGCCACGTTTATATAAGCGTATAACAACATCGAAACATAGAAAGGAAGAAACAGGAAAGGAATTCAAGGAAGAAAAATAAACGGGAATAAAAACAATAAAAAGGATGCGAAACGAGGTGAGATAAAGAAGCAAGAAAACGCACGGTGTCGTCGGAAGAAAGGGAAAGAGCGAAAGCGTCTTCCGATGGAATCCACTGCAGCATCAGTGAAGTAGTGGTTGCTGTGATCGTCGAGGACCGGCTGTTGTGCTTCCCCCTCCACCTTTCCCTACCCTTTACTGTACACCGTACAGTCTACACGAACCACCCCCCACCCCGCAAGATCTCCCTGCCGCTCGTTTACTCCTCCCCACTCCTTTCCTCGGCTCCATCCGCCACAGTGTCGGGAGTCATCGGCTGGCCCTGTCTCCTCAGTCTGTCAGTGACCGCGCAAGCGTGCGCATCGTCTTCTATTTAAGCGTCGTGTGCAAACCTTGCGGAGGGAATCTTCATCCCTTACGCTCGAAAGATTGATATACTCAAAGCAACAACATGCGACTAACCGTAATATATCTCATTGTAAATACTTACAAAATAGTTAAATTGATCCTTTAGTAGAGATAAATACCGTTCAACGTTGCTGGTCAATGTTAGGAATTTAGTGAATTTTGAAAATTTAACAGACGGTGATATAGATTTGTGATAGGAGAAAGATATTTCTGTCATAATATAAAGTGAAGTTTGCAAGGTTTTTGAAGTGAAGAAAAGGAAAATAGAAATTTGGGTGCCGGAGGACGTGTCAGGGTTATCGATCAGTTAAAGTTTCGGCACTGCGAACTTTCAACCCTTATTGGAAACGTGAAAGGTACAACGATTGGTCATCGAATCGCTGAATCAAAGAGATTCGCTGATACGTTGCCAATGAAAGAAGAAACGTGATTAAGAGTGTTATCTTGTTGTTGGTGTCTTGGAGTAGTGTTGTATGGTGAAACATTCGGTTGGAAGAAAAAGAAGTTCCTTAAAACAGTGGCTGTGACAATTTACGTGAAAGTTCGAAAGATTCGCGCAAGTTCTCGAAATATTCGTTCTGACGAAAAGAAACTTAGAGAAATATTCGAAGAATTTTGAGAGCATTCGAAGCACGTGTGGCGATCCATTTGACTTTTGAAAAATTAAGAGAGAGAAGAAAGATCCGAATAAAAAAAAGAAAAGCAACAAGAGACGAGAAAGGTGGAATTTTTTGAGCCCATGCTGGAAGCAAGGTATAACAGGTGCACGAGGGCAATTCCGCTTGCAACTTTCCACGAGCTCGTCGTATTTCACGTGAACACGCGACGACCAAGTTTAATTTAGGATTCGTGGCAGAGTTTCGTGTGTACTTACTTTGTCGTACGTCGACGTTATCCATCGACGTCTCACCAATGCGATCCCTTTGAAGTCCATACCGGAAGGATCATTTGTGCGAAGGTCATCGAACCTCAAAATTCTCTCCTTTGCTTTTCAAACCTCCTACGCGTTCTCTCTCTCTATATATATCCTGTGTTTTTAATGCAAAAATTGATCGCTGGATACAACTGACAACGCTAAAAAAAATTGAAACATTCTTCTGTATTGAAAATCAGGAAGGAACAGAAGATCAAGTTCGACGTGTTGAAAAGTGCAGTTTTTTTTTCTTAATGAAGAAAAAGGATCGTGTTCCAAGGAAATTCATCTGTATTAAAAATTAAGCGACACAGTGAATGATGGTATTGTGTTACAAGCAGAGTATGTTCTATTGTCGATGATGAAAAGAAACTGCGATAGCGTAGCAGCCATCGACTACCGACGGCGCTCAAAATATTTATCTACGTTGAAAATTCGCGAGGGAAAAATTCTATATTAAAAATTTGTAAGTGAAAAATTTGTCTACGTTAGAAATTGCATACTAAAAATTCACGGATAAGAAAAATTCGACTATGCTAAAAATTCGCGAGTAAAAATTTTCTGCTCAGGAATCATATATATATATATATGTATGTATATATATAGTAAAAATTTGTGGCCTAATATTTCGTCTACGTTAAAAATTCGCCACGGACACATTCCTCTACCTAAAAGTCTGTATAGGGGAAGTTAAAAAGAAAAAAAGAAAACTCATTAAGTGTATGCAGCGGATAATGTTCACTCGTCGATGACGGAGAAATTTGAAAGTTCATCTCAATGTGCGATCCCACGGCGTTGTTGGACCTAGTGCCCAGCGAGGGATTACTCAAGCGGCCGTCCATGGACTATAACGAGTACACGTATTGCTACGGTGGTGGTCGAGGTGGGTGGTATTCTTCCCTTGGCTTCTTCTTGTCGGGTCTTGCGTAGTTTTTCTTCAGTCAGAAACCAGTCCGTGCGGTCGAACGAACGTGCAGGATTTTCCCTCGATCTCTTCTCGCCGATTTCTTCAGAACGTTCCAAAGGTTAACGCAGCTTTCGAGCTTCCTTTTAGCCGTGTTCGATCTCTCATGGTACAAGGGAACGATTTTTATGGTGAACGCGTACCACGAAGCTGCGGTAAAAATTGAACGTGACACGATGCGCGTCATTTCGATCGAAAGCCCCTAGGCATTGTCCAAGAATCGTTGTCGTCGCGAATCTTGTTTTTCTGCCCACTAACACGATGTTCTTTCTTCGTGGTTTATTGTTCGAACGAGCGATATTTAATGGAATTCTCGTAAAGGAAGGCAAAGGAAAGAGAGAAGTATGCAATCTGATAGTTTCTGAGAATACGTTTTGTAAGAAACGAATATTAGTTTCGCTTAATTAATGTTGTTTAGTGCTAAAGTCAAACGGAAAGACGATTTTTATATGGAATTCCTGGGTAACATATCGAATATGTTTGCTTCTGCCTTGTAAAAAGTAGAAAAACCACGTGTATATAAAAGAAAATAGTAAAGAGAGTTTCGTTTGAAGAAATGATATCTTGAAATCCATGATTGAAGGATGATAGCGAAAGATTCTAAAACGTTCATTTCCACAATAGACGCGATACGTGGGCTAGCCAATTTCGAAATCTCGCGAAATTCCCGGGGTGCGGCATTTCCCACTTGGGCGCATGAAAAATTTCCACGCGTCACGATTTGGAAACGTCAACGTGACAAATACGTTCGGCGTGATAATGCAGTTGCGTGACACCGCCTTGCCACTCTCTAGCTGGAGGGATGTTTTCTTCATCCTGTTCCTTTTTCCGAGCGCGCGCCACCGCGGCACAATCAATTTCAGTCAAAAATGCCCGCTTTATTCTCACGTAGGCGCGGCATATTTTCTCATGCACGCGCAAAACATCACAATAGAACAGCAAAAAAAGAAGGAAAAAGAACTCGTATCATACACACGCGATATGAACAAAAGGAAAGGCGAAAGATATCTCATGGATCGGTGAAATGGTAAAAAATACTCAATGGCAGGGAATTAATCGAATAATTGACTGATGGAAGAAAAAGACTGATAGAATCAAGTTCAATATGGTTATTTGGATATCATAGTGATGTATAAATCAAGACTTTTAGAGAGAGAGAGAGAGAGAATATCATTTTTAAAATAAGAAGCATTTTAAAAGTTGTAATAATTTATCGATATTTATAAAGGATTATCTGATTCAATACAATTTAAATAATTAAGAAATCTAATTTGTAATATTGGACACACACACATACATTTACACATGTGTATTCTTTTTAATATAAAATAATTCTTAAAGGTTTTAATAATTTGCTAATAATAATTCATGTATTAAGTTTTCATCAAATTAATTATTAACCAAATAGGAACTTACTAAACGCATCATTAGCCATTAATGTGTTAATAAAATTTCTCCCACATATCTAAGGACAACACTCGCAGAATTCGCCCTATTTCCAACTCAAATAAAGCGAAAAGTGTGGACGGCGCTTCTTTAATGGCGGGAACGTTTAATTCCTCCGCGTGAATATGAAAATTCCTGGACCGCAGAATCGCCAACTGGTTCGAGCGTATATTCGCTTGATAAATCATGGAGCCGTCAACTGTCGCGGCGCGAAAATCGCGTAAAATATTCAATGTGGCCGGAATTATGGCCATGGAAACGGGAAACTTTTAAAGAACGCGTCGTCGCAATTAAGAAAAGAGGAAAACCGCGGAAACTCAGGTGCGAGCGAAAAGGAGAGGCTTCATTGCATTTTCCTTGGGGCAGCTCAGGGCACTTATCACCGCGGCTCATGCAAATCGCTATACGCTAAATTTATCCCCGTGTAAATTCATGCGCCGAGGCTCTAGACCGCGTGTATCGATTACCACCACGAAATCTCGGCTTATCCAGCGATCCGCCTGCTGTTCGCGTGATAAAAGCCTCCTCACCCTCCACGTTTCCCTCTCTTTCTTTCTTTCATCCTCTATTTCGAGCGCCGATCGATTTCCCCGAAGCAACACTTTCACCGGTTTAAAAACAAGAAAGAGGACTTCCGTTTAATCGTCCTGGCAGAAAAAGTATACCTAACACCGTGTTTCGGATAATCGAGAATAAATTGAAGGGATTGAGGTCTTACATGGAAATTTCTGCAAAGAAATAAGCGTTTTGATATCAAGTCCATTCTCAAATGTGCGTTTACCCAAGTTTAGATTTTTATGTATATCATTGAGGAAATAGAATATGAATAGAAATTTATTTTACCCTTTAAATATTACAAACTTTAAATATTTCATATACATATCTTTACCAATTAAACGAAATCTATATATATATTTCTGAGCTTATTTTTTATTATATTTCTGATCTCTATAATAAAGTATAATTGCCGTCATGCTGTTGCCAACCCCTTCAGATAGCAAATAGTGATAGCTTACGTGATTTCATGGATAAGTCAAGTTTAGCCAGGCTACGAGTGCGCTTTTATTTGAATTAATTTATCGCAGCGCTCTATATTTTCAACGTTAAATGCAATAATGACTGTCTCTGGCGTCTTTTGTACAGTTTGATTAATCACTTCTTGTTTCCTGCCTGAAATTATGTGACTATGCATTTTGTGCCTGCGAAACTATAAAATACCCTCGCTGAACTTTCTCATTTCACCTGACGTACAAAACTATTACGTACAGTCTGTGTTGTACACTCCTAGCAATAAGTCACCAGATACTTGCCATACATTTCTAAACAGGGTGTTTATTAAGACAGAGAAACCTTAAAGAAATAGTGTTATTTATATTTTTTCTTAGCACTCTCCTTCCTTTGTAACTAGATGTATTTTGCAATGAAAATGAACTTTTATAGCAACTCGGTTAATCGGTACTTTGCGTGCAAAAATCCATTTAATCTTTTCTATAGACTATTACGAACAACGAATTTCTCTATTTCTATTCTCTTTCGCTCTAAAATATTTAACTGTTCCTTCGTTTTATTCCTCTCTGTATTATACACGTCCAAAGTCCATTAACATATTGCATTATACTCTCTACAGTTCATCTGAACAAACAGAAAGGTAAGAAAACGAGTTTCCGCGACGGTGTTCGTGTCTCCGTGAGAAGAACATCGTGGCAGAGATCGTCGTCGTGTTTATCAGGTTGACATTTCGAAATGTCGCGCGGTTTATCAGGTGTTCCCCGGTGGAAGCTTAAGGTTGAGTCGCACGCACGCGTGATCGCCACCATGGGAACGGTCGCGCGCGTGCATCGAATCAACGACGTCATTTTTACATAATAAGGCATCGCGTGGTCGAGTTCGGGGCTGTAATCATCGTTGCTGCTACTGCTGCTGCTGCTGCTGCTCTGTCTATTGACACTTTGACGTGGATATTTCAAGTGCAGCTGCAACGATCGCTGCCAATTGAGAACGAATCAACGTTTCGTTAGGGTGCATCGAATTCGAGCTGGGGTTCCAATGAGTTTTTAAAGGCATATTAATATATTATTTGAAAAATCAATTTTACATGAAAGTAGATCACGAACAGATTCATTTATAAAATATACGCAATAACGAACGTTGTTTGATCATTTGTATGAGTTTCGTTTGTAAGGGAATTTAGTAGACGAATTAGGTCTTGATTTTTGTTCTATTTCATAGGAAATAGATTCGAGTTTGAAGAAGTTTGTTTGAGGAGGTTGTTACCGATGGAATCTTTTAATTATGCTTATCGCCGTATCGGTAGACTTTCATGCAAACGAAATATTAAAAGGCAGAACTTAAACAGGCTGCGTGGTTACCTCGCATCGTAATTATTTCAATTATGTGTAATCAAAAGTATATCAATTTTAGAGGTTCAGTTATTTATTTGCACAAAATTACTCGTCAGGTTAAACGCGTAGTTACAATGCTGGTACCTGTATTTAGGTATACGAATATCCATTTAAAATTGATTAACGCTTAATTGATTTTCAACTTGTGCAGAATTTCAATATTTTGCTCAAAATTCATCAGAAGTAACATCACCAACAATTTTTGTGCCATTTATGTTCATCGAATAGATTTACTTCCCAAGATTCCAATTATTTTCGTAATTCCTGGGGCCAGTCTCTATTTGTCTGAGGACACCTCGTATATTCGGTTCATTGGCGCGCGAATTAAGAGGGAAGCGGAGATTAATAATTTTCGTTGGGGCAAATCTCTGTTACGCAAGATGAAAAATCTGCCGTATAACTTTCGATTGTACCAAAATACAGTAATTCGAACTCGAAATTAATTCCAATCCATTACTTGTATATTTACATATACAGTAACCTTTAATAATTCTCGATATCAGATAAAAATAAGAAACATAAAAAAAATAATAATAAAACAAGACCAAAAACTACCATTTCTCGTCAATCACAAATAATCATCAAGTATTATATATTCTTTATAAATCTGAGACCTTTCTCCAAATCTGACATTATAAATTTTACAGGATTTTCAGATTTTTTAGCAAAATTAAACAGCGTAGAAACGACATGACGTTACTCGGGCCAGGTTTAAACATCTCTCACACTCTCCTCTGATTTCCAACCACGTAACACGTCGCGATCAACTTATTCACTGAAACTATTTCAAGTTTCGAAGCGATCAGGCAAAACCCAGTGCACCAGCCGCTACTACGCTCCTGAATGCACCGTAACGATCCCACATAGAAACGACAGGGCGACCAGTTTGTACTCCTTCCGCTTTTCTGTCGGATTTCGCCGTCGACGAATTGATTCGGGAACTTTCGTCGGAAATGAGCTCTCGTAAAAACAAACTATGTGTATCGTGGACACGCTCCTCGTATGTCTGCTTCGTTCTACAGATTCCTGGTAATTTTTGTTCGATTTCCTGCGATACGGAGATTGCTGGAGAATATCCAGAACCTCGTTGAAAAGCATAGTTTATAGGAATAACTCGTGAGACTATTCTGAGATCGTAAAAAGAAGAGTAGCGAGTTGAAGGTACAGAAATTTGTAAATCGATGAAGTGCTCCTGAAGCAGTCTGACAAGTGTAGGTCTGGCCTTCTTCTTGTTTCTTTTTTCTCAGGTTTCTCAGTTTAGTTCTTGGAAAAATATGTGGCTCGGTAAATAAGTTTCTGGAAGATGGATAACTCGAACAGTGTTTTTGAGGATAGTGGAAGTTTTGGAAAACTTTCTTTGGATTGCAGATATATTTTTCTAATAAGACATACAACGAAAATGTGGGAAAAAGTGTTTACAAATAAAGAGCACGAAAATTACAATGTTTATGTAATGTACACCTGACATCAGGAATCTTAAGATAATTGTATCTAACATTCATAATCTAAGAGTAATATTTTATTGAATAATGGGAAATTTTGAGTTATGTCACTGTTGCACTGGACGAGGTAAAATACGAGGTAATTGCCTCGTGGAACTTTCATCGTAATCCTCGACAGCGTGGCGCTTCAAGAAGCTGCTTCAGCCCAGGATAGCAATTAAATTCCAAGTCTAGAGACTCGATAGACGCTGAGCAACCGATAACCACGCGCGTGCCTCTAATGAGGAATCTTTGGTCCGTGTTGCATCTACCAGCCGCAGCATCGTTTATCGTTTCTTATATATGTACGTTCTTCAAGTCCATGTACACTCTCGGCCATAATTTTAAGATATTTTTTGGTTTCATATAAGACGTGGTAATTCGTTTAAATTCATCAGGCAAGTGATTAACAGTTCATAATTTTGCATACGTTGAAGGTAAGCACGCAATCTGTAAAAACTATTTATAACATTGTCAAGAAGAAAGGTGACGAATATGAATTAAAAATTGTATGTGTCACGAATGTTGTGTTATGAATTAGATGCAAAACTCAGAAAATTATAATTTGGAATTACGATAAAATATTCAATAGCACAAGTGTCGAGATTTGTTAGAACAACGACCGAGAGACGTTACACGCAAGGATGTGATTTTTTTTATCAATTTTAAGATTTTATATCTAATTTTGATCTGTTCCTGCACAAGTTTCGAATCAGATAATAGTTGTAATAGGTTTTAATAGGTTACCAATCATTTTTAAAGTTAACATCGCTTTCTGCTAGTATCCTAATACTTATGAACAAGAGTGTATCTCACTTCGCCTATCTTTCTCCCTTTGTCTGACTTTCGTTCGCTTGTTATTACTAGACGTTAATCTCGCCGGCACGGCATGCCGCGTAATTCAAGAAGCTTGCCCTCGTTACAGTAGCATTTTAGCCTCCCTGCTCGATAATAGAAACGTTCGCCGAGGGTTGTTAGCTACGTGACGCCATGTCAATTCTGGAACTGATGTCTTACACGCGGAGGGATGAGTCGGCACGTGTAACCTCTCAGATTCGTGTCGCTGGGTCGCCTGATTTGGGAATTGTGAACGAATTTGGAAATCTAATTATGATGTAATATTGTTACACATTCAAGAGAGGAATCTAATTGCGATAAAGTATTTTCATACATTTATTCGTATCTTATCGTGTTTGAGATTACTTAATATATAGAATATAGGAATAGTATGTAGAAATTACAAGATATTTATTGTAAACGTATATGATCGCACTGAATATCAACGTCTATAAATTAATGGATAATCGACTGTTTAAATACCTTTGCGATCTGTGCGTAATATACTTTTGTGCTTGCAATTTCTATGCATACACATATTTTCAAATCTGTTTCAAACACGATAGTATTAATGAAATTTCAAAATGTGGAAGTGTAACAAACATGCATAATGTCACGGAATATACTAATTCATAAAAGATTCGAATACTTCCATGAAACTGTGTATAATGTAGAACACCGTTTATACGAACTCCACATATCTCAACGAAATTTTAGTTAATGCCCGATTAACTGAACTTTTGTTGGTTGAATTCATTTATCTGAACCTGAGCTTCTATTATACGAACGAAAAATACCAGGTAGTGGGGATAATTAGTGAGTTGCTATTCTACGAACTCCAATTATATAAACTGTTTGTCTCCCGATAAGTTCGGATAAATAGAGGTTCTGCTATACCCAAAAATTATTATTTCAAATAAATTTCACCCGGGTCTGTGCCAGAGTTAGCAAAATGTGATTGCTCGAGCAAAAGTCGTCGAGAAGAAGGAATCTCGGAGTAGCATAAGGACGAATTCAAAGCTCTCAACCCTAAGATCGTCTTCTATGACCTCGTCGGGCCTCCTTCCAATATCCACGATCTGCCAAACGCAGAATCTCTCTCTCCTGCGCTTTTTCCACCCTCAACCCCTCGACGACCCCGCTTCTGCTTCATGTCCCTCCTTTATTTCCCTCCTTTCGTTTCCCTTTTCCTTATTTTACCAGCGTCTACCGAGGCAGCTCCGGCTAAACGACTACTGCATCGATTTTAACCTTGGCTTTGCGGATATATTTTGGCCCCGTTCTTTTGTGTCGGGGCAAGAATGCCAGGCCACCGTGTCTTCATGAAGAAATAGCTTCTCTTTTGCCGCCAGTCTAGACAATGGACCGACAGAGCGACACGGAACAGGAAGTTAGCCAGACTTTACCAACTAACCCCCTGTAATAGTCTCTGAGCGGATGGAAAATGGATATGAAGTGGGCGATTATTATTTGGGTGTTTCGTTTCACAGAGTTTGGCAAAGTGTTTGTTTGTTCACTCATATTTAGGCGTTTTACATTTCAAGGCCACTTTGGTGTTCTTTTTATAAATCTTTCAGTAATTCATTAACTTTTCCTTCTTGTGTGATTATTGTTAGACTGCGGTTTTTTATGTAAATTTATATTTTCATGGATACAGTTGAAAGAGTAGGAGTTAAGCAAAACTTCGGATATTTTATTGTATAACGTTAACGATGGAAAATTTCATTTTACACATATCAGAAGAATTAATTTTTTAATCTAAAATACTCTTTTATTATTTTTACCGAATACCATCTCCAACATCTCGATATTTCTCTAACCATTCACATTACGAATTCCTGTGAAATAATAGCTTTTATTCACATTAAGAGGGATTATTACGCCTATATAGATACTGATAATTTGGAAAGTTGAGAGAGAGAAAGAGAAAGAGAGAAGTCCCTAAATCATGGCTTTCTTCACGTACGTGAACTAACGAGGCGATCTCCACGAATCGGAAATGCTTTAATTAATAGTTGGTCCGCGCTTTCAGATTCTATATCACCGGATTACGAACCAAGGTGGGTCGATCACGGTACCTAGATATTATAAGACGATAACATACGAGGCGAAAGCAACCTCGGACCAACGAGAGATCGAGCCTATCGACGATCTCTATCGACTCTTAATGGTACCGATTAACGAGTGCCGATGTCAAAAGCACACTCACCTCGTTAACGCCCACGCATTTCCGTTAATTAATTCCGCACAGATCGTGTATCCTCGTAAATACACCCAGAGCCCAGTGTCGTTTCACGTTCAGATGGTGAATTTATGAATGCGGAAAATGGGAATCGTTGGTCTACTTCCAACCAGATGAAACGGTGAATGAGTTTTCGAACCAGGATATACAGAGTAGACTACAGCGAAATACAGGAGCAAAATTCTGTTGCGATATTCATGACTTGTAATGGTGAGGGAAAGTTGCCTGTTATAGTAGTAATTTAAGCTGTTAAAATCTGAATTCGATCAATAAATTTGCTGAGGTGCGACAAACTAAAGAATTATTTTTATCGCTTTTAGCAGTTTCTCATGATTTCTGTAATTCACGTTTTATTTTCCTGTTTTATATTTTTCTTACTATATAACAATATTTGTCACAGACTCGTAACACGGATTTATAAGGATCGAAAGTAATGTCAATAACGATCATTATGTCACTAGAATTATTATTCGCACGATATGATTGCTAACATAATTTCATACATCCGAATTAAAAACATCAGCAAACAAATCAAAAAGGATTATCTAAATTCATTTGAATTGCTGAATATTTCACATGCATTTCGGAACGATTAGCTGTGTTTTATGATACAGTCGATCAAGCAGGGACACCATTTCTGAGATTGGACAAGTCGATCGCGCCTATACGATCTGTACTCTGCGATTAATTTTCGCACTAAGGTTATCCAATCACAGGTTACCACCGCACGGTCAAATAAATCAACGGTATCGATCGTCATTGACACCGTTGCGGAATCGAACGCGTTATGTATATCTGTGTCGAAATCAAGGAACGCTTGACTTCGCTTTTCGTCGAGTGGAACGTGATTAGCTAGATCGAAGATGAATGCCTTGGTATTAGTACACGTGGCAGGTGTATCCGATTATAATGCTCTATGTATAGGATCGGACGAATGCTCGACGAATTGCCATATCACACTGATTCTATACATATAGCGAATGAGTGTAGCGATTCGAACGTCGATTAAATACTATCGTATCGGAGCAGCTGAAGAATATGGAAGGTATACAATAGATTGTTGGCTGTTGTTGACACAAACAGGAGAAAATTGAGTCGGTGAGGTTCAAGTGCAGAGACAAATTTCCAAACACCTTTTTAGAAGTATTTGAAGCGTCAAGATTTATCGTATCTTGAGATTAATCACACTTTCTGTAGATGTCCTAATACTTATGAATGGGAACGTATGGCATTGTACGAAAAGTAATCGAATGGTCGCAGCGTCAACAATTTGAACCGTGACGTAGTGCGTCGTTAGTGTCCCGAGTATTGTTGTGGGCTCAGGATGTTCACGTTACGAGGGCGGGGAACAGATAAATTGCTCGTTGAAACAAAACGATCTTGTCGACTCTGTCAGGGTTGCTGCGTGGGTGGGAGGCTGGAATCATGGATTGGCGCTTTTCAGCGCGTCAGATCGCTCCTCAAAAGGACACGAATACCACTGTAACCATTTCGTTCGAACATCCGCGAATCGTGTTCCTATTTTTTACGATCACTTGCGATTCACTACGAAACTACTCGTTCGCAATTCCGAGATTCTTTAACCTGTTTTTCAATGGGTACAATAATCCACGCTCCGATGGATTTTTATATTTTCGTTGAAGAGAATACAACATTTTTATAGAACGTTTAAGCAGCAATCTAATTATACTTTTTATAATTGATCAGTATCTCGATAAAATACATGGTTCTTCAAATGCAAAGTATTTTACTTCGCAACGAGCAGAAATACTTAGAAAAATACTAATTATGAAAAGTTATTCAAATATTGTTATATATATAATTCTATGGATTTTATTAAGTTTTCAGTTTATCCAATCAAGATGTATTTTTAAAGCATCAAATATACACATCTTTCGATTTAAAAGAAGAGTCTTCTAAGTCTTCCTCATAAAATCACATACATCCACAAATTTCTTAAATTCAGAATATATAAATTTCTTTTTACGGCCTTTAAATGGAAACCACGACGTTCAATGATCCAATATCCTCGAAAAAGCGTATAACATAATTCCACGAGAAATAGAAACTAAATATTTCTAATTCGCCCAACCATAAGTGTCATCCTTTCAAGGTCGCGAAAGCAAACCACTCGTTGTCCCATAATCTTTAAAAATCTTTGAATTATTTCTAGATTTAAGCATTAGATTCAGCTAGAATCAAGCATACGATAATCACTCATTATTTACATTATAGTACTACGCCAGAATAATTTACTTATAATTCTCAATGAGAATTGATTGTAAAATTCTTACAAATAAAAAAAAACCTTTGGATTATGATAATTTGCTGTAAATCGGTCAGCACGATCGACTCTCAGCTGTCGTGAATACGATCTGTTCAGCGATAATGATCGATCGCGTGGGTGACGGAACGAGTCTGCCTGGTTTTCGGTTAGAAAATGCAAAAAGTCAACCGTTGACTGAATTTTACACGGGAAGAAGATGCGTGTTAACGTTTCTCGCACACGAACGACCGTCGAACCGCACGACTCTCTTGAAATGGTGATGTTTCAGTTTCTCACGTCATTGTAACATCGCAGGTCGTGAAAAAAGAGTACACACGTGCATTAATTATTCCGACGCTCGTTTGTGACGTAGGGAATTATGTTCTGGGAGTTGCGAGTATTCTCCTGGATCCTGTCGATGCTTTTTGCTCTGTGATTTTAGACGTGGAACAGCCTTTTTTTATTTACGGTTAGAAGGAAGCTTTTGTCATATCTGGGAGATAATAAAGATAATGGATCCGTAATAAGCCTAATTTTGAAAATAATTTGCTGTAGGTATAGTAATTTCCTGGTATTTTTATCCATAAAAGATTTTGGTATCTCTATGTTCAAATATAGTAGATAATTTATTAAGAAACCTAGTTTTTTAAATAATTCAGTGCAAGTATAATAATAATATTCTTGTGTTTCTTGCATAGAAAATTATATTCGTTTCCATGGGAGGAATTTCTCTTGGATGAGATTTTAACGAATTAAGATTTAAGATTAGAATTTTCGATTAAACTCTTTAATTATTAAATTAATTTAAATTAAAGATTAAGATTTTCGAGACAATTATTTGTTAGAATTATATAGTGTAACCATTAATAAATCTTTCGAAATGGAGACTTTATACTTGTGTAAAATGATACAATACTTTTTATAGTATAATATAATATAATATCGTAGAACGTGAAAATCCTGTTGTAGAAAAAAACTAAAAATATTGGATCGATGTGCAACTAATTTTCGTATATTTCGTTTTTCTCTTTTTTTTAAAATCCTTTCGCTACGAAGGACGCGCATTCACGTCACGATAAAACAGACGCTTGTTTATGAAGGGCGCGCATATGCTGTACACTCTAAACAGCAAGTAAACACGCGCTGTTACACGCCGGAAAGTCAGCGGAAAAACGCGGAACCAAGCTGGCTTCTCGTGTAAATCGCAAAATATAAATGCAGTTGTAAAACGTACAAATTTTACCTCACCGGAACAATGGAATTATCATACTTCCATGAGCAAAACGCGAACAAGCAAATTGAAGAAGAAAAAAATTAAGAATTATTTCCCATTTGATATTATTTATTTAATCTTTTTATATTTCTTCTTGTTGATTCACTGTTTAAATAGTTCATTGTTAATAGTTGAATATTTCTGTGATTTCCAATTTTCATATATTCGAATTTATTTCAAACTTTATCAATATGATCATGCTAATCGAGTCTCATAACGGGGATAAAAAAATTTAAAAATATTTGTATAATACTCGTAATATGCGAGTGTTCGAATACTTTTAATAAGCTTGTGTATGTATGATATAGTTGTATTAGCGTACAAAACTTTAACCGGCGCAGTTTAAAGAAATCGTAAGTTGACTGAAAAAGAATTCGAAATGAAATGTTGCGTTAACGCAACGTTATCTCCTAATATCTTAAGCACATTTCCACGCATAAAACAGCCATAAACGGAGAATTCTTTGGTGAAAATCATCTCGACTCGAGATTCTGGGAACGCGGTGCTCGCAAACGAATCGTCTGCGGTTCACAATGCCTTGAAAGAGAGTTGGAGAGGAGCCGATAAACGATTGGCCGCTCGTAATAACTCCTTTAACGAGCCGATAATGCCTCAAGATGAAAAAAATGAATGTTCGTTTGCCGTGCTGGAATATAAGCAACGAACGAGAAGGAAAAGGAAAGCGGGTGCAAAACGAGTAGCACGTTTCTGCAGTCTGGTAATCGAATGATATATCCTACCATTCATGCTAGGAAAGCGTTCGTAGAGAACAGAAGCGCAAGAGTCCACGGGGAAATGGGCCAGAGCTTAATTCCTTTCCCATTGGAATTTATGTGCTGCGCGGAAACAACGCGTTCGAGACAGACGAAAGGTGTAGTAGAGCGTGTTTCAAAAAGTTGTGTCTTTCTCATCAACTAATTGACTTTATTTAATTCTATGATTATAACCCAGACAACATTTTTGTCCATAGACTTCTTTCATTATCTCCATCTTTAGTATCATATTTTACTTATAATCATATTTATGATCCACTAAGAAAAAGCAGTTTTCACGATTATTTATAACTTGAAAAATATGCATTTCTCTCGTCTGTTCCGATTACTAAACTTAAATTTGGCTCACTGTTATCTAACACCTTATGAAAAGACACGAAAAGGCGGTGGTCGTTGAAGATCAGATGCGTTGAAGCACGCGCGTTCGAGTGGACGTTCAGTGGAGCAGCTTGATACGACATCGAGCCTGTTCTTTCTCTTTTTCCACCATCTTTTTTCCTCTACAAGCAAGATCTAAGCCATGGACCGTGGAAAAGTGATGGTTTGCTGGTGTTCCCGCGAGGAATTTTTCTTTGGAAAATGGAAAGGGATCGAAATCAAAGGAGCGCCGGTCCGTGTGAATTCAAGTGCGCGTCTTGGGGGATCTTGAAGGTCTGTGTACGCGTCCGCTCGGTTTCAACGCGGTGAAAGAAAGAAAGCGTGGAGGAAAAAACGTGCCCTGCAGCACGCTCGACTTCCGCTCATCGCCGATTAACGATCCTCGATTAGAATTTACTGACTCGTGAAATGGAACGTTATTACTTTTATACCTCCTTCTTCTCGCACGTTTTGCGCTATCTACGCGCTGTCTTTGTCTTCTGGCCGTTGTTTGATATAAGTAGCGATAAAGTTGAAATAACTGTGTGAATTATTCAATCTTTGTTGAACTTATGAATATGACTCTGTCTTGAAGCAATTATCAAGAGAAAGTATGTTCTTAAAATTCAAAAATACAATATTAAAGTCAAACTATACTAGAGACTTCTTAAAGTTCTAACATGTAACAATCCTAATCAAAATATAAATAACATTCTTTTCCGAAAAAGCAAGAACACTGTAACATTTCTGGCTATCGATCTCTCGTGACTATCGGGAAGCGAATCGCATAAAATAGATAATTCAACATCGATTTCCCTCGATTTTTCGCATGAAACAGTGATTCGAACCTTCGTTTCTTCTTCTTTTATCTTACACTCGTGTGCGCCGCATCGATAAAGCTAATTTTATTTTCCGCGGTGTTTCCTCGCCGCAAAATTCGATGGTTGTTACGCGAAGAAAGAAAAGTAGAAAGATTCGAACTCCCTTTTTTTTTCCCTCTATCCGTTCCTTCCACCCTCCAGACTTTCTTTTCCCCGGCAGTTTCGCAGCCTCTCTTCATTCCCGTGGCGCGTAAATTCTAATGGGAAACGAATTAAGCCCTTTTTCCTCCCCTAACCAGGGAACGAGTCACTCTCGAGATCCGTCTCTCGAACCCGTCGAGTTTCCATTTTGTTCGCTGAAAAAACGACCGCCCTTGCCGCCATTCTACACAGTTTAAGGAACGAGAAAGACGAGAATGGAAGAATTGGCGATGAAGAGAGAGAATGAGACGACGCAATCATGTTCACGTGTGCACCCGTTGATGTATACATAAAACGTATGCGGAAACCACACATAAACCACTTATCAATACGTCAATCATAAACAGCGCATTGAAGTTATACATACTGTTGCTTTTACACAAGTTTTCAAACGGACAACTAAAATTTATTATTTGTTATTAATTTCTCACTAATTTGTACATTTCGCTAATGTTCATATACCGTTGCTAAAAACCAGTTAGTGTTCCAATTCTTACAAGCAAAATTCTTTTTCGCAAAATACACTTTGTATCTTCTATGAAGATATCTTTTCCCTTGCCTTCGGAGATAAAAAAATCGAATCAAGTTTTTGTGTTTTTCAAAAACCTTTGCCTGATTTATTCATTTTTCCAATGTGGAGTGTCTCATAAATTGTTTTATAGACCATTGCAATAATGATATTTCAATTACCTTTCGAAATTTCCAATTCTGTGGGAATTAATCTCAAACAACGCACAACCGAAAGACATCCTCTGGATCGAGCCAAGAACTGAAAAATCCAACGTGTTTTCCATAGAAACGCGCGTAAACTCCGAGTGACCGAGGCGCAAAGTCCTCTCGACTTCTTTTTCCGATTCGACTTGCCGGCGTTAGAGGAGAAAAATCTTTAAAAATGAAAGGGCGTACTGCCGTCCGTTGCATGGCCATAGAGAAAGAGGGGCAGAAGTGTCGAAAGAGAGAGAGAGAGAGAGAATGCAGGGCTGTGATGGACGAAAGGATTTTAATTGGAAGCCAGAGGAGGGCAACGATGGTGGTAGCGTTGCCTGGCCAAAGCTCGAGATAGGGTGAGGTGAATCGTGAGGGGAGGGTGCTGGAGGAAGGTTAGAGAGATGGAAGGGATAGTAGAGGCCGCTATGGTGGTTCTTTACCCTCGTTCTTCGCTCCCTTTATCCTCGACTACGTACATTTTCGCGCGCGCGTTCACCGCCTTGAACACGCTGTAATATACGTGTCTCTGTCTCTATATATATTCGTGTTCATGAGTATTGGGACACTTAGGAAGAGTTAAGTAGGCTTCAAATGTTATTAGGAAATTATTGTAACCTTTAAGAATTATTATCTCATTTGAAACTTGAATAATATTAGGATCTTATTAAAGACTTTAAGAATGATTATCTTATACGAAATCTTAATATGAAGAATCCACGTATTCAATATTGTAATAATAATTATACTAGTAAAATATATAGTATAAAATAATGAGAAATAATACTTATCATTTTCTTGTGGAATCAAGAGTTAGAGTAAATCGGTCAAAGAAGATGGTATTAGACAGCTTAAATAAACGATTGTGATTGAAATATACGAGGATTATGTGAGAATACACGGGTGGCCGATAATTTATGGGCCGGCTGACACCACGACATTTAGTTGTATAATAATATCGCGAACACGGTTGATCGGTTAGTATTCCAAAGTTCTCGTGAAAATTTGCCGGCAGCGCAACGCGCGCTGGCTACTATATCAATTTGCCGTAATTGAATTGCGTTTCGATGAAATATACCAGAGCCGACTAAAGTGGCGCTATCGAGAGCCGCTCGTTCGATTGAAACGGTCACAAAAGGAGAATCATTTTTTACCATCGAAATCGGCCCAACCTACTATGGCCACCAAAACCGAGCTTTGTCGTGCTGAATTATCTAAACATCGAATACCATATGAATCATGATCTAAAGGATTTTTTTGCGCCGAATGGGATGTAAATTTTTACTATAAAATACATAAATTAAATTCCTTAAAAGACAACAGACAATGCACAGAAATATATAGCATATTGTTTTGTAAAATATATAGACGTTTCAATGTATGTATAAAGTATTGTAGCTCTTGCATCCATAAATTAAATCTTGTTATAATAAAAAAACAGCTTACAATGCAGACAGGTACACAATATATTTTCCATAAGATATATATTGTAGTATATGTATAAAATGTCGTAGTTCTCAAGATCATAAATTAAATTTTTCATATTAAAAACCAGCAGACGATGCAAATAGGTCTACAATGTATATCTATATCTTTTAATAAAATATATGGGTATTCTGCTATATAAAATCTTGAATGAGCAAAGATCTATGGCTAAATTAAAAACAATTTTTATATGTTACGGGTACGTACGTTAAGTGGTTAAATAAATTATCGTCTCATCGCTTTGAACACCGTATCGAACCACCATGACTAACAACTATAAATAGGACTTTGTAATTTCTATTATCTTCCATAACTATCTACGACTATTTTATTCTTCTAGTAAAAAGAGAATATATTATTTTAAATTATGTATTATATGTTAAAGCTATTTTTTTCATATTTCGAGTCACGTCGAAGGAAGGGTATATATTTGAAAATGAACCTTCGAATAACGTGAATAACCTGGCCTGTAAATTTTCGAAGCAACCGATCAAAGTCGATCAAAGTTTCCAACTTCGACACCGAAACTTTCCAGAAAGAGAGAAGGGAAGGTGGTGGTGTCTGTAAAAAGACAAGATCGACGTGTCCCGACTGAAAACGTACATCCGGAAGGGCTTCTGACGCAGGATGTGAATTATATCCTGCCTCGTGCCGAGATAATTATATTCTGGTGGATCCAGACAGGCATGAACGCAGACCCTCTATGAAAATATTATCGAAAGAATATTTCTGGTCCTTTTATCAGCCAATACGACGCATGTCAGGCCACTTTTAAAGTGTGTTCGATTTCTAGTATCTAGGATCTGTTTCATTTATCACGAGATTATCTTAATTAACAAATACACATCCACTCTTTTATCTTTCATTATCCACAAAAAAAGAGACAAAGAGCTAAAAAGCCACGGAAAATGCTCTCAATTACATATCATATCACAATTTATAATTGTCACCTTTCATTTTTTGAATAACCTTGCTCTAAAAAAAAAAAAAAAATAAGGACAAAAAACAAATCGTAGTATATAATACGCAATTGCGAGTTGCATTCGGTATGCTGTTGGTCCATGATCTCGATCCTATTACACGAATTCGTTTCGGGATCGCGATTCCCATGGTACACGGGAACCCAGACTTACGCGTACACACATTTTTTCCCCCATGGCGTACTCGTTTTAGTATTAATTCGTTCCGGTTCGAAAGCTAATCCAGACACGAGGCTAACCCTTGTCCATTTTCCTCCGTTCCACTCCCCAAAATACATCGATTTCGGTCTGGTGATACGTGACCAGGGATCCCAATCGTTTGCTCACTTCTCCCCATCGTACCAACGGTAAACGTTACGCTACCATCTTCCTCCATGTCGCGTTTTACTTCTGAACGATTTAACACTGGCCACGATTTCCTACAAAAATTAATTCCACGCTCTGTAGAGTTTATTCGGAAATTTTATCACGAACGCCCACTCTCGTGATTTTTTTTTTAACCAATAGGGTATACATCGACGAAGGTTTACAATTCCTCTCCCTCTGTTGTACTTTTCGATTTTTGTCGAAGGGTAAATTGGAGCGAAACGTCCACGATTACAGGCAATTTCTCGGTCGATGTTGGTAAAGCAGTACGTGTTTCGGGAAAGATTAATTCGATCCTGTAAGCGAGCATATTTTTCAGAGTTTGTCCAGATTAAGATTCGAGCAAATCCTGACATTCTTTTGCAGTTGGAGAATTTATGATAACGAGCATTAAGAATTAACGAGCGAAGTCAACCAGCAAGTCGATCAAGCTCATTAATAACGAAACATAAAACAAAAGCCAGAGACATTTGTTATTTGGTCAGACAAATTCGAACATTTAGAAAGCCATAGGAACATCTCCACTTTCCCAAGCCGCAATTACCATAAATCAAACCAGCAATCCCAAGCGTCTCGCCTAACTTACAACACGCATAAACCTATTTCTACACGCGACAGCTAATCGTAAGTGCTAACAAGAAAGCAACAGAGAAATCACGACGCTCTTTTTTTCGTTTGCTCTTGATTCCGATCGAAGACGCATGCCACGCGGAACGAACGTAAGCGAAAAAGGAAGAAAAGATTCTTCAGGTATATCTTTGGCGGAGGCTCCCTTCTCTAATAAATTCCATTAGACATGGGCTCTTGCTCGCCCCATATTATGTTACGCGTTTCGACGTGCATTTTCAATGGGCGCACATCCATTACGCGGCCCGGTGCGACAACAACCGTCCTTGCCCCGCTCATTCAACAAAATCCTTTTTTCTCGGGACCACTGGGTCCTCTTTTCCTTTCTAACGTTTTCATCGTCGCGTTTACGGGACCCATGGCGCTGAATCTTTGAAGAAAGAGGACCTAGTAGGTTCAAGCAACCGAGTACAATTCGATTCACCAATAGGACTCAGCTTCTCCCGCAACATGTTTGTCCTGTATTTGTAGTAGCGATGAACTCAAGTAGGTTCAACGATGGATCAACTACGCTCCAAGCTTCTATGTAGTAATTCACAGAAACATTCGGACGTTTACAATAGAAACTTTGTACGAATTATTACGCGTATTATACGAAACTTTCCCAAGTTTCACTAGCGTTGTAATGGTACGCGACTGCCGTGATTATATCGAGAAAATTTAAAATTCATTTAAAAATGTATATAAATACAAGATACTTGTTTCAAACACACATTTAGCAAAAAATTAGTACAAGTATAGTCTGGAAACAAATTGCCTATGTCGCACCATGACCTATAAATTATGGAAATTAAGAAGTTAAGAAATAAAGAAGAAATATATACACTTCTACATTCTTCAAAGTAAACTCTTGAAACTTTTGAGACTTACTTGCTGAGTCTTTGTAAGGCTGAGCCCATGGCACTGAATCTGGGAAAAGAGAGGACTTGGTAGGTTCAAGTAACCGAGCATAATTCGATTCACCAATAGGACCCAGATTCTTCGGCAACGTGCTCGATCTGTATAGCACGAGACTCATCCTGGATTACGGGATAGTGAGGTAGCCTTGGTCGACCTGGCGCTGATTCTTTATGTAGTTGCTGTCCTCGTCGTTGCTCTTTTCGTCCTTTTGACGCGACCCGATCGGCAGAGAAGAAAGGATCGACCGTGTAACGACCGACACAATGACTACTCCCGCCGATCTATTAGGAAGAATAACGACGTGCTGCGAAGAGTCTTCTGCTTCGATGGCTTCTTGCTATTCTTCTTTGCCTCCTGATGCCTGGACGCAAAGTTACTTATGCTGTTATGTCAATGGTGGCTTGTAGATTTTGGAAGTGGATCGAGAGGTATTGTGATGATTCTGTTGAGTTGACGAATACGGTGTGATTAATGCTACTGGTGTTCCCTTTGTTGTGGGATAGGTTGAAGCTGTTCGAATCTTTCCTAATGATATTAAAAATAATAGTTACCTGCGTCTTTTAAGAATTTTCAGAAGCCCGGAAATTGTCAAATTTCTTCTATTTCTATTATTCTTTGATAAAACTTCAATACTGTTCGGATTAGAAAATTAACTCGTAGTACATGACATTATATGTGAGAAAAGATTGTCATTACTAACATTTATATTATACGGAAATTTCTCACGACGATATATATATATATATATATATATATATATATTTCAAGTGCATTTTACACTTGGAACTTTCATAGGAAATAGATCATTTATTATTAGAAATTATTAATAAAATAGTATTTGAAACTATAAAAATATACTACATATAAATACTATATAACTACGTAAATATACTACAGAAGCACAAGAAAACTACACGGAAGATATTTAACAGTTCCGATTTTGACGATTCTATTTCAATTTCTTGATTTATATCGTACGCATTAAGGACGAAATACCGAGTACGAAGGTTGAAACTGTTTTAATTCCATCTTTATACATTTTATCGGAATATTAATACACCAACGATACTATTAAAGTTTACTGGGTTAAGATATACAACAATTAATATGACACTAAACGTTACTAATATGACAGTAATTGACACAAAATGATACTTGACAGATCTTAAAATTTACTCGTGCATACTGTATTTGTATCTAAATATATTTTGTACAAAATATAATATTCGCCATTCGGAAGAAAAAGAAAGAAATTGTTGGCCATTGTACCGTAACAAATAAACATATAGAGAATATAATTAAACAATTCTATGTAAGTTCATAAAATTCATTCGTAAACGCGGCAGATAATTCGAGACGAAGCAAGTTTATTTATCGACGCAAAGAGGTTTCCGCAGTGAAACGGAAGAGAACGAAAAAAATTGTAGTTGTATAGAGGTTTTCGAGTTATTCAAGCTTCTATTGTACGTGATATTAGATTACTTGTGGAAGAGACCATTGGTTCTCATTCTTTCATTTTCCTCGACGTTAGCTTGATGTCATTGCAATTTACATGTCCGAGGCTTCTTTGGTGAACCGATGCATGCTGCTGGTAACACAAAATGGCGGGTCGCCCCTCGGGGGAAAATGTCGAAACTGAGAAAGTTCGCTCGTAAAAGGGTCGAGTGCTCTTAGTTGAAGGCGATGGGGCGAAGGGGTGAGGTAGTGCAAACAGAGCACGAATCGAAATTCCCTCACAAATCGTTGGGGATAAAGAAAAAGTGAGAGACGAGCGATTAGTTGCAGATTGGGAAAGTCTTTGTCATTTTACAGAGTGAAGGTCTTTTTCCACTCCATTTTTAGCATAAGATAAGGTAACTACGATTCGACGAACTAGCACTTATTGCTGTCAATATTCTGCAGTTAATTGTACGATAGACTTAAATCATTTCAACATTCATTCTCCTTATTCGCCGGTTTCGATGGTGTCTTCAATAGAAACTGTTTCAACCTGAAGAAGCGAACCTTGTTTGCCAAATGTCGGAACATGGTGTAAACTAGGTACAACGTATTAAAAGCATGATCGAAACTCGAAGAAGCACGCGTGTCACCTAATCATCGCAAAAGTTTAAAATCCGACATTCTCTCGTCTTTTTCATATCTTTTTTCTTGTGCTTCTTCTTTGGTACCTTCTTGCTCATACCCTTCGAGAAGAGCACCCAGTTCTTTATTCGTTCAGGTTTCTCTCTGCTTCCTGTTGCGTACCAGTCGATCAAATGTCAGAAGGACGTTCTTTACAGGCGTAAAAAAGGGCTCGAAAGGATCCAGTTCATTGGCTAATAGAGAACGTAAAAAGAACGCAGCTCGAGTTTCTTCGACGGTCACCCTATCCGGGGAGCTCTGGTCTGTTAGGCGTTTTAGATTGTGCTCGATACAATGAAAGAGAAAGAGAGAGGGAGGAAGGGTGAGAGAGAGAGAGAGGGGGAGAGAAGGGGGTGCTTCGAATCTGACCGGGCTTATAATCGACTTAAAGAACCCAGAGACTGCTCCACTTTCCGAGTATCGACTTCGAGGAAATCTAAAAATGAGTTGCGACCCTCTCTATTCGGCTTGCTCGAGAAACTAAATTTATGGAACCGTTGCTCTCGGTACGGGATAACATTCTACATAATGGAATTTCGATTCTTTTTTCCCGAAACTCTTTGAGATGAATGTAGATTTAACGTAGCCTTGCATTCGAAACGCGTCTTTCCAGTCATTTCTGACGCAATTGTGTGAATAAGTTAATATAATAATATGATATTATAACAAGCTGAACTGCGGATCTTTGTAGAAATTCATGTTTTCATGAAACGATTAAGGTAATTTGTTTTCTTTTTAAGTATTATAAGCACTTTCTTTCGGATACTTTATACATTTTTATACGAATCTTTAAATCTCTAGACGATTACTGATTTCATATTGAGCTACTTTTTTGTAGTTTCATCAAATTCAAAACTTCCTGTGCTCCTTCACCTATGTAAAATCAGACTTACCAATAATTTTCAAAGCCTGTAGCAGGATCGATTTTACACCAAACATTTCGTTCGAACAAGCCACGAATCTGGTATATTGCTTCCTGAAGACCATCGATTGACGCGCGAAAAACGGATTGTTATAGAAATTCTAACAAAGACTTCCGATACATCGGCGACAAAAAAGAAAGGAACGACAACACATCTTCCGTTATTGGTGTGTGCTTTTTGGAAAAGTGAAGAGGAAAAGAGAAAAAAGAGAGAGAGAAGGGGTGACATTGTTATACCTGGCACAGAGCACTATGACAAAGCTGTGAAACTGCCTTCGAAAAATTTTCATTTCGCATCGTTGCGCAGAGGAGAGAGAGTTTTGCAATTCTGGGTCACTCCCCCTAGTCGTTGTAATCCCTGTAGCGGCGGCGAAAGCCTGGCTGTGTGAAACGTGCCTAATCGCGAGATCGGCTCAACCCTTTCGCCTCGATGAAAACCGCCTGGCCACCTGCCCAGGATTACGCTTAGACATTGTTCGAGTACCTGGAAGAAGACCCGGCCCAGTAATCTAAACCACAACGTTATTTTTAAGCGGAATCGAATTGTCCTTTGAACGTGTTTTAATAGCAGTTGTAATAGCGGTTGCGTGGTATATATTGTTTGGAAAATTCAACAAAAAATTTTTGATATACGGTATAGATACTATTATTTAATAAAACGCTAATTTTATTGGAATACAAAAGAGATTTAGGCATGCGGTAAAATTATTTAAAACCAAAATAAGAAAGAATCCGAAGGTTAGGCAATAAAACACAAAGCTAACATAAAAACAAATCTAAAGCTTCAAAGATAAAAAAGATCTTCTAAAATTTCTGAAATATTTCAGTTATCGAGATATTCACGGGCATAATTAACAAGTATCCCTTCTCGTTTGTTATAGGGTGTTTGTTGGACAATTCGGCGCCGCGGGGCCCGCCCGATGTGCCACCCCGTAACCCTACAATGAGCCGCGTCAACGGAAGATTGCCAGGAAGTCACGCAGCCAGCGATCACGAGCGTGATCCCGACCTTCAGCCGTCCTGCCTCGTACGCACCTCATCAGGCGGCTTCTACAGTATACCAAGTGAGTATTAAGGGTTGCTCAAGGCATTGATTTACGTTCTCAAAGCGAAAAAGAGGCCACGACAAAGACGTGGCAAAGGGGTTTCACTTCCTCGAAACACAAAGTTGTTTACGTATCTCCGCTTGATCAGCTCGATAACTGTTTGAGCTTGTTAAGAAACTGCTGGATGAAATAAGTCAGGGCCGTTCTTTCGATGGCGACACGAAAATTATAGTAGATCTGTTGCTAATGTTTCGTACTTGACAAGTTTTGATACACTAAATATTCTATCAGAATTCTTTGTGTCTTTGGTAAATATAAACTATGATTTAAATCGACATTGAATATCGTTTGGGTAAAATTTTATGTATAAAACGTTTTATAAATATTACTCGAATATATGCTTTTGTTTAAACTATTTGATCGAGAGTTTCGAAGATTTCCTAAAAATGTTCAAACGTCTTTTTGTGGATTCGAAGTGGTGGATTCTTGGTAATGTTTGCATCGGATCTCTAAATAATCGATCTGTAGATAAACAGAGGCGAACTTTACACCGATCGACATTTTTCCAGGATCTCGAGAGTTTCCCCAGGATGATATCGGTTAAAAGTGTTTGAGAAACAAATATCTAGAGAGTAAGATTGACTGCCTAAGAGACAGTAGATAAGGATTCTGTTTGAGATACGTAGCTTTCGACTTTGCGCCAAGTAAACTCTTATAGCTTTTGCGTTTTTCTGTTTAAACATAGATAGATTCTAACACTGCATCATACATAGCCATAAAGGTATACCTTCTTCAAACGTTATAAAGTTACTTAAGGATTTTTCAATCTTCTCTATTTAACGAGAATTTCATTTTCTATTTAACAAAAGGACGAAACTTCCGAGGACGATTTCCGAGGATACAAAAACTAGCCCTAAACTGACACGAAGACTGACCCCAAATTCATATTTTCGTCTAATTCGCGTATATAGAAATCCAACGATCAAAAATTTATTTTTTATCAGATTTTTGATCGTTGGATTTTTATAGACGACACACCATATGTTATCAACAGCAGTAAATGCGTTTGAAATTGAGAACTGGTTCAAACTTTGAGATGATCTTAGAAGAGTAGCGGTGATTCGAAAGATTCTTTAAAAGTTTAAGAAAACATCGGTGATTTAAAATTGATTATATAGACTTCAGTCGGTTATCACAGTGACTTGTGAAGTTTACTGAACGAAAGTAAAAGGGAAAAGATTCTTGGAAGAAAAGTGTTTGGAGGAGGTGTGTCCACCGATAACACGGACAATGTTTCATCGAGGGCCGTAATAAGAAGGCTTAGCCAAGGAGAGGGGGAAGTGACTGACGTTTCTGACGAGGGTAGTACACGCTGTAATCAGTGGTAACCAATGATGGGCGGGGGTGCGATAATTTTCAAGACGAAGTTTCCTTCTAGCCGCTATCTTATCGGCCAACCAGGACCCCGAGTAGTGTCTTAAAAATTTATCGCTTTTGTTAAAAATTTATTTTCGTTATTTGTCGAAATATCCAAATGAAAGGCTCTTCGTTTATTTTGGAAGAACAAATAGGACTTGTTCCCTAGAAACTTTAAAACAAGTCGTTCTACCTATATAGAATACTTCGAAAAAATTTTAAGAAGTTGATCTGTATAGAATATTCTGAAAAGATGCTGCGAAAAGTGTTGAAAGCTGTAGGAAATCGCTACTCAAATATCTGTCACGTTAATTTTGAATATACTTAACAGAATTAGTAACAGATTCGATATAACCACTGGAAAATGATTCCGAATTTTTAGTTCACAATATGTACATATAATCAGTCATAAAATCTTCAAAGCTACTAAATCCTTTTCTCTAAAAAAAGAAGAGATCCTTCCTCAGTTCTTGGCTTCAATCAGTAGCCCCAAAATTTTCCACATTTTCGCAATAATTTTCCATCTGTGTCGGAGCTGATGACCGAAAAACTACCCTAAGAGGCGCTTAAAACGATTTTCTCTCAGAACCAGCAGCTAGGTAATCGAAATTTACCAGAGACGCACAGCCATGAAATGACGTGCCTCAATGTCCCAACAGTTGAGTGCATTCGACAGAGGAAAAGCATACCGTGAACAGGCTTTTCGAGACGCTTTAACAGCAATCTACACCAACTACAGGGAAAACATAAACGAAAACCGAGCTTTATGATGTTTTGAACAACACAATAAGACGCGTTCCTTCTTTGTTTGGTTACTAACTAAGGACTCTAAATTTTCTACGGTTCAGACGACCCAGGCGCCAAAAATGATTCTCCAGCGAACCTCGGAACACTTGAAAGCTTTACGGCGTTTCAAAAACGTGCGATGCGGCTCGAACGGTGATTTATGATCTCTCGACTTATTGACCCTCGGTTATGACACTGGCTGACGCTTATGACCTTCCACAGAATACTTTAGGCTCCACCTAAGGTCGATCCTTGGTCTTTCACTTTTTTCCTCTCTGGTCTGGTCATCGACACAGCCACCAATCTTTTCTAGGCTTTTGTCCCTTTCGCCGCTGTCGATAATGCACTTCTCGGCTTCGTCGAATCCGTCATCCGAGTGTTTGCGAAATTCTATGGTCATTCATCTTTCCTAACGGTTAGGCGAATCATGGTTGTGGACATTGAGATTGTATCGCTGTTGGAAGAAATACGTGTATTTTCATGTTACTTGCTATTTTTATACCACAGATACAATTTTTTGTAGGTACTTTATTCTTTAATGCTTTAACCAATACGACTTCTTCCTTTATTTTTACAACTCTATTTACATGATATTGTAATGAAAAAAAGTCTCTCTTACATCTCCTATAAATAACATAATCTCATAAAATTATCTTGAAAAGTAATCAAACAACAAAATCCTTGCCTCACGAATGCTTTTTTATAGAAACGTGTAAAAGTACCGCATTGAAGTACTCTTGGAAACCCTTCGTTTTATTCTTACGTTAGAATTCGTTGCTCCACCCTTCACTCGTTACATATACCTGGTGAGCAGGAAATCGAAGCGTGGGAAGACGAAGGTCCGCAAAAGTAGACCCCAAGCCGCTAATTGCAGGTGTTGCCGGTCGTTCGGCCCCAAAATTCGATGATTATGGCATTTAGGCAGATATCCGTGATTATGGGGATTCTGGACTGCCTCTTTGCCCATTCGTTTTGCTTCTTTATACGTAATTATCCGCCGCACGAGACGACGCCTAATGCCAGGAACCGTAGAAAAAGGGATATGTCTACGATTAGCGTGTCAGAATTGCCTTAATCACTCACCAGACCAACGTGATTTACTTTCACGCATTGGAAATACCTGTCAATGTATAACATGGTGACTATGTTTTATTGACTAAGGTTTTTATTGGTTATTGAGGTTACATCTAGAAAATATCTCTATGTAGATTCTTTTAAGGATAAAATTTTAATTTATATGTGATTTTAATCTGATGGATTATTTAACAAAGTTGTATTTTAATTATAATTATACAATTTATATTATGAGGAACTAAGGCAAAGGGTTTTAAAAAACTGTAGTGCTCTTGCAAAGTTTTCGAATATTGGTTAATTAATTTTTCTCAAGTTCCAGTAAATTTTTTAGTAACGTTAAGTAAGCAAGTGCATTAGCATATATTGACAAAGTAATGCTTGTAGCTACAGAATTTACTTAATTTCAGTAACATCAAGCTAGTAAGAGTTAAAAGAAAAGGATAACAAATTTAAACACGAGTGCGTTCACTCGCCAAGTAACATTACAGAATGTTAAATTTATTCAAAAGTGGCTTATGGGGAGTATTTTTATTTCATAACAATAACCAAAAATATCCAATAATACATGACAGTCTAAATAGAAATATTTCATCCAATTAAATGCAAATTCTATAATTAAAAAAAGATAACCCATAGGTAACATAAATCGAATATTTATTTTTTATTCATCACAGTTAAATGGACACTCGGAATAACCAAAACCTCTATTCTTTCAAACCATTAAATCAAGTTGGGTAAAGCTTTATTTTACTAGTACATTTACAATATTAATTGGTCATTTATGTTCTACAAAAATTAAACAAGCAGTTTACTAATATCAGAAATTCTACAATAAATAAATAAACAAACCATCGTGTATTTAAAGATTTTATTAAAGATTAATAAATCGTTTATTAAAGATTAATTGGTGGAAATTTGGAAGAAACCTAATCCAAAGTTAATATGTACCAATATTTACTAATCATTCACCTAAATAGAGCTTCAAATCCTAAATCCTCTCATAATAGGTCACAACCTCACAGGTAGACCATTTCAACATGAAATCAAAGCCTTTGCAATGGTACTTGATGAATGGCCACCACTGACAGGTTAATTGTAGCCTTTTTACCTGTTCGACATATTTATTATACACATTTCTAATTACTCGAGGTACACTTAATTAGAGTGGACACCGCGTATGGGCGGAGCTGACGGAAAAAATGAATTAAACAAACCTTCGCGTCTTCTTTCTTTCTTTTTTACTCGTTATACGACCAGGTAAAGCAGGATTATTCATTATTATTTAAATATCAATCTGCATTAAAGACTAATGGTGCCCCATGATGTACTACAAGTTTGATTATCCGGTGCAAAGTTCAAGATTAAATTTTAAGATATTTTGAAGCTTAGGTGACTCGAATAACCCTATCCTGAAATATGGCGGATAGAGGTTCGCGCATTTTGCGATGCCAGACGCGGCGACCTTTTCTTTACACCGTGTTCCACCGATACAACCCGAAGACGAAGGAAAAAGAGGAAGAAGTGAGACGGTGAACGAGGCCCCGTGTTGAATCGATAAGTACATGATTCATCGTGGTTTCGGTTTGAATTTCAAGCGGCCAGACCACAAGGTGCATAAGGAAAACTGAACACCTTGGAAACACCACAAGATCGTCCCCGTGTAAACGATGGTGGTTTTTCTAGCAGGCCACTCATCGATCCCTCGGACTTTCCTTCGAACCGGATAATTGAAAACGGCGTTGTATAATGAATACTGATATAGACGGAATCATTGTCCTTAAGTATTTTCATTTTCTTCTCACGTTTCATCGTATGCATCGGGTGAATGCGATTGTTTAAAGTGGAGTTGGACGATCATAATTTATACGTTGGTGAAACAAAGTTGTGTACTCATATGTTGCATACTTACATACTCAGTTGTTCACTTAATAATATTGAGCCATCAACGTATTAATGTGAACGATAAATAATAACTATTTAACTAAACTGGTTAATTAGTATAATACGCTATTATTATTCCTTTTTAGTAGATTATTCTTCTATATTGAACTCACTTAGCGAAAGCATCTTACTGAAAATGTGCAAATTAGAAAAATTAAGTCTGTTATATCTCTCTTTACATTTCTTTTATACAAATATGAAACAAATTATAAATTACTTTCAAAATAAAAATAAATAATATAAGAAGAACTATATAATAAAACATTTACATTAAAAAAATTATTTATATAATGGAATACGCTTTCCTTTTTTATATAAAAACTTCGAAATAAGTAATTACTATTTATAGTAATATCGCTTCCAACTTTCTAACTAAACTCGATCTACGTCTGTCAACTACGATATCTTCGAACAAAGCGTTAAACAATTGATAGAACACGATGCAGTGCACATTGTCGGAATTTAATGGAATTAGATCGGTGACTTTTGGATTGCTGCCTCGATTGCCCGACATGTACACCAATGAATTATTTCGTACAGAAAGTACAACAGAGGACAACAGCATGATACTGTATAGAAAGAATCGCGAAGATATTACACGAACGAAGAAAAACTGAGAGAGAGTAGAAGAGAGAGAGAGAGTAGAAGAGAGAGAGAGAGTAGAAGAGAGAGAGAGAAAGAGAGTAGGAGAGAGACTGAATAAAAGTTGGGTTAGGTAAAAACTAGGGCAACATTTCCCACGAGAAATTTCGTCGATCTGCAACGTAACAAATTGTCTCTATCGTTCTGTTCTCTCTTTTCACAGAGATACCGAAGAATGAGTACAACAACAAGAATCAGTCCACGGGGAATAGTCCAATAAAAGTCGAGCTACAGAACAACATGGACAGGTAAGCCTATCTCATTCTCTACCATACGATTCTATTCTATATAAATAGGCTTCTGTATTTTTCGTTTTTGCTCCTGTAGAAAGATGTGATGCCTGAACAGCAGACAGCCCAATTTTTAAATTTTGCTCGCCCCCTAATAATTAAATGTCTGAATTTATTGGAAACTTCTGTATCAGATCCTATCATACTAATTTCATTTGGATCTACAATTACATTAAAATATCACGATTTATTAAATAACAAGTGTATATTTAGAATCAAATATATCATGACAATCGATGTTCCGACGAAATAATTTGCTTGAAATAGACAATTTATTATTCGAAAATTTACAAGCTTTTTTTAAGTCTTGCACGACTTTCGAACCTTCATTGTTCGAAAGTTAAAAGGAAGAAGAATAAAAAACGAAAAAGGGAGGCAATAGGTCGTGGAAATTTCGAAAAACGAACGGTGCTAGATCGGAACGAATGAACCGTGGCGAACAATCGCTTCTTCGTGTTCTCTTCTTGAACAACGGAGAACGTACTCAAGGGAGATCTCGTGAATCATCTATTCAGATGGTGTCGTACAATGAGTCAATGTTTGAAGCTGAAGTGTCATCCCATCGGAGAATGGTTTTTGTGCACGTGACACCATGTTACCGTGAAAAATCGTGCGCTTTGGGACCACGAAGCTTTATAGATCCTCGAGTTTTACTAAAACATACTTGAAATTTACTAAACCGTCGTAAACTAGACGTTATAGGGATTCTGGTTTCGTGGAAATGTTCTTATTGTATTACATTGTGCAATTGTTGTGATAATATATTGGAAGAGGACAAATATTCGTCGAATTTTTATTTATTGGCAAAGCTTAATCTTACGATACGAACATAATACGATATTTTTTCTTTAGGAAATATTTTAATTTATCCTGGAAGACGATAATAAATTTTTTAAGATAGTTTATGGCTTTGGTAGAGGTACAAAATGTGATACGTGCAATTATCAGTAAAGTCATGAATGAATATCCATCGATCGTATTAATGAAACATCACCTTGTATAAAAAAAGGTATCAAGTCACGAAGTAAGCTCTTCATAGAAATTCAGTAGAAAGGAAACAACGTTTTTTAAATTTCTTTGCTTTTCAAATGTTAAAGCATGAACAACCTCAAACGAAAATACACGAAAAAGAAAGAAACATATATACTTCGCACAAAGGATTTCTGAACTCCAGATTTAAAACAGAAAAAATCCAAACTTCCGTTCAAAGTTTCTAAATTTTTCTCGACTCATGCAACCCAGACTTAATTCGTACTCTAAATATTTAGACGCAAGAATCAACTTGATCGGTCATTTAAAAAGAAAAAGAGGAGAAGAGAAGAAAAAATATAAAGAAAGAGAGAATTCGCGCGATTTTCGATTGCACACAGGGTTGTAAAGTGAAAGAAGGGGAAAGATCTGCGCGAATAAGACGACGAGGACGATGCGTCTGGCTTTCGTTTTCCATTATCGCGTGATGCAACGAAAGCAAACAGGCAGCCTCTCGCTGCTCGGAAACCCGGCCCGTCCCGTTTAAATATTTTTGTTAGACGTTTCTGAGTTACTTGGAAACGCGCGCTTCCACGTTCAGCATAAACATACTCCAGGAGCCCTGGGTTGATGCTTTTGCGCGAGAGCACGTGACGAGTACAAATATATTTGCCGCGTATCAAACGACGTGAACCGGCGTTCCGCTTCCTTTGAAATCAACGTTCGGAGACAGCGTCGAATCATACGGGCCGTGCTACCACTTTACGACTCCGCTCCGGATATACGTATCTTACATCTTCTTTTAATCATTAAAACTCAAGACAAATTCTGCAATTTTGTAGGAGAGTCGGTATCGTGACTTTTTTTTTCATTAAAACAAGAAGAAATTCTTTAATTTTGGAAGAAAGTTAGCAATATGATGGTGTAACTTAAATGAATTATGTAATTTTTAAATTGACTAAAGTTTGGTAACTTGACTAAGGAGAGACACGAAGATCCGATAAAGAATATGAAAAGAGCTCAAAGCTGTTTCAAGAATATAACGAGTCTATTCTTGATGAATTGATTTCTCAAGTTTGATGTCACTAAATTTAAAAATCTCCTAAATACATATCGAAGAATTGGATCGAAAATGACTCGATGAATACGTATATTATTTAAATAAATCGTCGCTTTTTGTCTCTTCAAATGAAAGACAGTTCCATGACCTATTGTTTTCCTGCTATTACAATATTCGAAATCTGTCTAACATAGTAAAATTTCCTGATGAGAGTAAATAATCTTTGATGTATAAAGCGGAAGTAAAATGAGATCAATTTGTTGATTTCAGGGTACCTTTACCGTATGGCCACGCGCCCTCAATGATCCCAATGAGGAGACAAAGCATTCGCTGCCATTTTGTCAAAGGGGTCGACTGGTGCAGCTGGAAATTAATTGCAATGATACTGCTTATGGTCTCGCTGTGTATAACGGCGGCACTATGCTACGTAATAGGTAAGTCGTCGTCTAATTTATATTTAATCTTTGTACATCTAGATTAAATAAATAAATGTTTATACCATCGTTCAATGAAATAATAATTCGTTAATAAGTAATAATTAATTGATTTTACTTGTTAGTTTTCATTGTTAAATACACGGTAATTTCATAAATAAATAAATCTTCTGAATCATTAACGATTTAATTTACTATCAAATTTGTTTTTACATGAATCGAAGATTAGTGGAAATATTTATAGCGACTAAATATCAGAAAACCAAATAAATATAGAATAATTTCATAAATAAATAAATTAATTAATCTTCTAAATCACCGATGATTTGAATCGATATCAACTTAGCTTTTAGATTCTTAGATCTTTTGTGCTAAAGGTTGAACGAACTAGATAGAAATATTTATAGCGAATAAATTTTTAAGAAATTAAATGAAGTACCTCTATATTCTGTAATATTTAAGTGAAATAGTATTGGTTTACGAGTCACCAAATATTATGGGCAATATCGGATTGTTCTACATATTCGCTGTGTTTTATCAGTGAGATTCATAACATGAATCCTGCTTTAAATAAATGATGACGAAGTCTACATAAGATCACCGAAATTATCTATATTATTGTTCTATAAATACATTTACATTAAAACTAAAGCTTTACTCATTTACATCACGATACAAATACAATTACAAATTTGCATCACGATATACCTATGTCGATAGTTACGAGTACCTCGTACGATCTATTTTCTGACTGCAAAAAGAAGTATTTTAAGACTTTATTCAAAATTTCTATTCTCTTCATCTCGTCACATTGAAAAATATCAAAGATCTTAACAAAACCACCGTTAAAATTTCAGTTTCCAGCATAGTGAACCGGTCGTACCAAAGCACGAAAGCCTGCGCAGTTCTGGTTGGCGAGAACTCGGATACAAAACCCCTGTCCTCGGACGGGAACAAGACCTCTTCTTCAGCAACCGCATCCTCGTCGCAGTCGAGCGGACGAACACGGCAACAAGCATCCTCAGGAGGTAGTATTAACCCATCGGCTAGCATGTTAGAGCACGCGTACACCCGTAAACGTAGGGACACGTTTAACCAGCATGCGTTGCACCAAACTGTCGCATCCCGCGAACGTGAACAGCTCTCGTCGACCGTGACAAACGAACCAACGTCACAGTTCAACGAGGATCGTCCTGGTATGGTTAATGTGCATGAAACGGAGCATGCGGACGATCAAAAATCTTCTTCGTCGTTGCCTTTGTCATCAACGAGTCCATTGGGATCGTTGCTTCGTGCGAATGTCTCTGACTCTTCGATTATTACTAATAATTACACCACTGCCGCTACATCCTCCTCTGTTCACCCTGCTGCTAGTGACTCTTTCGTTTCACTTAACGACCAACCTCCAGAGAGTCAAATCAACAACGATTTCACGCAGTCTGAGTCGGATAATTTAGATTCGATTGTTGTCACTACAGAATCGATCATTGAGAATCGGGCTACAACAGATTCGATCACCGAATTTAGCGAGTTTGGTGAGTCGAGTGGAGACAATGGTAACGCTCAGACTAGTGAAACTTTCGTCCCTAGGGCGTCCAGTTTTGGAACGTTCTCGGTAGACATAGAATCGAACGAGTTTAACGTCGAATCGATCACCGTGAAACATTCGTTCAACGAGGGTAGTACTGGTAGTAGTGTTGTAGAAGTTGCACAGAAAGATTTAGGATTAAATGTAGAGAATAGTAGACAGTTACTAGAAAACGATAGAGAACGTAATAAAGAACCGTTTGAAAAGAATAAACACACAAATAATACGTCTTTGTCCGCGGATTTCAAATATGACGAATCCAGTGTGAATCTTACTAAAGTAGAATTACACAAAAATGGTACAGAAGGCGATAGAAAATTATTAGAAAATAATAAATACATAAATGACACTACTTCGCCCACGCATGTCAAAACTGACGAGATTATCGCGAATCTCACTGACATGAAATCGATAGAGAACGATAGAAAGTTACTAGAAAACCATATATCTACAAATAACACGACTTTCTTTGCGGATGTCACTGAGTATGATATGAATGTCACCGATTCGTTAACCGTAAGTACAACAAGTTCAACAAAGAATGATTTCGAAGCAAATATTGTGCCAGCGCTGGTAGTAGAGCACGTAGATGTCGTTAGTTCGTTAAGCACCCCGAAGGACGAGAAAGACGGTAAGAATCTGGAAACTGAAAGTACTGCTCGGAACGGACCACAGGATCGCAGGAACGCGAGTTCTTCCGATGATTTTTCGGATGTTGTGAAGGAAACACGAGAACTCTCCCGAGAAGATTCTTCGTCCGAGTCTGAAACTTTGCCCAGTCATGTGAACAGTCCTGAGAAATCCGAAGAATTCCAGAGAGACTATCCTGTTTATAATTACGGGCAAGACGAGGTGGAAATTGTCAAATTAAATCATGAAATAGCTGAAGATCATACCGCAACGAAGGACAAGAAGCTGGACCGTTTTTTGGAGAATGAACTGAAGACCAACAATGTTCCTCAGAAATCAAATTTGGTGCACCAAACTGGTGATCTGAGGGTTATCACTAGAGAAGAGAGTAACGAGGAGTTCTTGAGAGAGTTTGAGAAAATGTTTCACGAAAAATCTGCAGAGGTTGACGCTATAAACGAAGATTCATATAAAAAAGTGCACGGTAATTTTAATAACATGCAATCTACAACTAAATCTAAGTCCGATTCACTACCACCGCGGAGAATGTATCACGAAAAATCTTCAGAAACCGGTTCTATACACGACGATTCGCTGAAAAAGACACACGATGCTTCTAACAATATTCAAGCTCCGATCAAACCTAACTCTGAATCGTCACTACCATTGACACAGCAAGTGAAAATCATCGAAGTACCAGTCGATGGTCTTCATCGATCTTCATCAGGTTCACCAAGTTCATCGAGCTCTTCATCCTCATCCTCATCATCGCATCGGGTGCTTGTGAACATCACTATAGCTTCTGGAGACTCGGCTTCCTCGAAACCGCTTTACGTGCTGTCTGTCTCTGTCCCAACCAATGGTGACGATGTCAATGACAAACAAGCCACTAAAGTAAACGTGGACGAGGTTAAAGTTCACGAGACACCTGTGGAAAGTGCTTCGAGCATGGCAAAGAACTCTGTCGCGAATTCTGAAGACAATCGATTGCCTCCGCCGCCTCAGCCACCATCTTCTCCACCGCCACCAATTTGGGCTGGTGGCGAGTGCGAGTGCTCATGTCCATGTATGGGCTCATCCTCTGACGAGTGGGATCCATTTTCAGCCATAGATGATACCCTGAACTTCGAGGATCAACCACATAATTTGAATCTTTCGATGGATGAAATAGATGAGCGTCAAGAGTCTGCAGTGTTTGATGGGGTCACACTGAAACAGATGGACTCTAAGGACGGAAAGGAAACTTCTGTAAGTTTGGAGAAGGAGCCTGTAAAAGAAGGAACGAGTACGAGCTATGAGAATGATTATGAATCGACGACTGAGGAGAGTACTGGGACTGTTGACTGGACTACTACTCCGAGTTATGAGGATGAGTCGAGCAGTGTAGGCTTATCGTGTTCTGGGACAACTCCATTACCCCCAGAACCCACTATACTGATCCTGGAAGGTGAGGCCCCGTTTATGGTTGTTTTCAAACGTTTGCCTCTTAATTCTTATCTTTTTATTATATCTTTGTTTAGTAGTTTGATTTATGAATTTTGCTGTAATATATTATGCTTATTTTATTCTTTTTAATTAGGCTCTTTCTAAGCTGCCTTTATCCTGCCGATGCAAGCTTTTCTTTGAGGTTTGGATAGTGTGATATACACGTAGATTCTTGATGTAGTCGTTTCTATTAGATCGTGGATGTTTATCTATATAGATTTGTGTTTTGGGGAATAAAATTAAAGAAATGGAACTGAAGGAGAAATTTGTACTTGGGATATTTCATATGAAGATCTCATGGCAGAAAAACAAGTCATATCTCTTGTTTTTTTTATAGGAAATATGGCTCATATTACATCATATACCGTATCACATATAGTTCCATGTTACTATTCCTTCTTTTGATTCCGGAATTAAGAATTATGTATTTTTGTATATTATGTAAATTTTTATATTGTGAACTTTTGTAGCTTGAAATTTCCCATAAATGGATAAATATCCATGGTCTACTTATCACGCTCGAAGTTCGTTTGCCTGTAGAACGTTCGGTGTGTTTAGATGTTCACTAGTGGTTAGAGAAGTTTGTGTAATATTGTAATATGGTGTTGGTACATCACGGCGTTTACGCAGCTATGTAACCGAGCTATTTTCTAATCAGCTCTTGCACGAGATTCTTGAAATAAGGAGAAAGAAAAACGATGTTGATAATAGTGTTACGCCAGAAGAACGTGATGAGAATTCGTTCAAGGAACCTAAGAACCAATTTTATTTTTAGTATCTTTTTCTTTTCTATCTGTCTTTCTTCCTTTTTGTTTAAATATTGAAACGGAAGTTGAGTGGTTCTTCCGAAGATCGAAGACAATCGAACGAAAAAGATTAAAATTTATGAATTGCAAATTAACATTTAATCCTTAGATCATTTAAGAATCAATTTTGCTTTTAGAATCTTCTTGCTGTTTCTTTATTGTATAATAATATTGAAATCCAGGTTAATTGGTTCTTATAAAGATGATTAAAAGAATGACAGCGGTGAGAATTTGTGAATCGTAAATAGAAGTTTTATAGTTAGAAGTTAGTCGAAGCGAAATGAAATCACGAAATTCGCTGATGCGCAAGCCTAGCTAAGTATAAAGCCACGCAATTTTTATAAACCTTTTATGCTTTATAATTAAACAACGACAATCTGTTTTCTTACGGAGAATATCTTTCTTTTCTACATTAGAAAGAATAATTCACCTAGTAACCAATCTTCGTTGCTTAGCGATTGATATTTTCTTTGCCTTTATTTTTAAAAGCTCTGAAAAGGAATAAATACTTCACTTATCAATGCTCCAGTTTCTAAAATTGTCATAGTCAATATACTCCTAAAGAGACGATTTATTCGATCAAAATATCAAAAAATAGTAAAAAACGAGTCATCCGAAAGAAAACTGATTTCATACAAAAGCGAAAGGATGGTAGTGACGTTTCATCTCGCGTTCTCCAGGTGCAAGAACTTTCCCCGCCAGGTCCTTTCCACCTGACGGAACGACTTTCGCCCAAGTGGGTCTCGGACAGAAGCTCAGCAAAGAGATTCCACCATACAGCTACTGGAACATGCAATTCTACCAGTCGGAAGCCGCGTACGTGCGATTCGACTATAATATTCCTCGTGGAGCCAGTATCGGCGTCTACGCAAGAAGAAACGCTCTTCCTACGCACACGCAGTACGATCTTCTGGAAGTACTGAGTGGTTTCAAGGCCAGAACCACACGGGCGTCCCATGTTAGTGTTATTGTATGTGCCACTGCCCCATTTTTCTTTTTTTTTTTCTAGAATAGAATCATAGAAAGGGTCATTGACACGTTACGTGCCGTGAATTTTAAGTTCGGACGATTCGTATTGAGTGAGATGTGGTAGTTTTGTGGTTTGAAATACTTGAAAAAGTAGTGATTTATTTTTTATATTCTTGAAGAATGTTCGGTGATATAAAAATGAAGCAAATTTTAGTTTCTTCATTTCAAATTTATAATAGAATGCTTGTATTTAGTCGGTGCATTTGAAGACAACTACCGCACTTAACGTGTTGAATTTAATAAGATCAAATTATCGCTTCATTCTAACGAAATCTTTAAAAACAGTTAATTTCTATTATTTTTTTTTCTCTTAATTATAACAGGAGAGAAGATCAAATATTCTGGGTTCTCAGAGATTTTTTTTTTATTTTTTTCCCTCGGAAGCACTTCTTGGGAAGTGTTTCATCTGTAGTAAAAGAATAGCTAGAAAAATCGATAAGAAATTACTAAAGTTTCCTGGTTTCTCGTCTAGCCATCGATCAAGAAGGAAGTGACGCACTATATGGAGCCTGGTCATTGGTTCCTTTCATTGTACAACGACGATGGTGATCCTCAGGAAGTGTCGTTTATAGCTATGATCGCGGAGGACATGACGCACAATTGTCCGAATGGCTGTAGTGGAAAGGGTGAATGTCTGCTGGGTCACTGCCAATGTAATCCTGGTTTCGGTGGCGAAGATTGCAGCGAGAGCGTTTGTCCTGTTCTCTGTAGTCAACGTGGTAAGTGAACATTTATTTAATATTAGTTTCAAAAAGCAAAATAAATAATATCAAGGAGAAACATTTTAGAAAGATCTATAACTTGAGAATATTCCGAATTTAAACCTTGAAATCAGAGTTCCTACTTATTAGGTTGTCCGGAAAGTATCTTTCTTTTACGTCTTTTACAACGATGCATCTTTATAAAAACATGAAACTTAATCTGTCAAACATTGTGATCTTTATCTTGATAGAACAAAATGGATCATACGTAATTCGATAAAATAATATAAAACAGAAAACGTTGTGCGTCTATTATTTCCTCATAAAACGAAAGAAACTTTTCGGACGACCTAATGCTTATGAACGTACTTACATCTAACTATCGTATATCTAACATTCTCTATTCAAAATTTCTAGCGAAACATGTGTCAATCGTTGCAATGTCTCATGGTTATGATACAATTCTATCTAACCAGAACCTCGAGGTTCAATAAATTCCTGGCTTCGCCTTCGATTAAGCTTCACCGTACAATCTAACATTGCAAGAAAACAATTTCTTATGTTTCCGTTTTAACATCGTTTTATTCCTCTGGGCTACAGGCGAGTACATAAACGGAGAGTGCCAATGCAACCCTGGCTGGAAGGGCAAGGAATGTTCCCTGCGACACGACGAATGCGAAGTGCCTGATTGTAACGGACACGGCCATTGCACCAATGGAAAGTGCAATTGCGTACGTGGCTACAAAGGAAAGTATTGCGAGGAAGTGGACTGCCCTCATCCGACTTGCTCTGGCCATGGTTTCTGCGCGGAGGGCACCTGCATCTGTAAGAAGGGGTGGAAAGGAGCAGATTGTAGCCAGATGGACAAAGAAGCGTTACAGTGTTTGCCCGATTGCAGCGGACATGGAAATTTCGATCTTGAGACGCAGACTTGTCTATGTGAGCCTATGTGGTCTGGAGACGACTGCTCGAAAGGTAAGAGATATTATATTAACAGTAATCATGTATTGTATATATTAGATTGCAGTAGTATCTTCTTTACATAGACAAGTTAATGGTCAGATTTATATATACGAATACATAGCTGAGCTATATATTCTGTCAAAATGTCCTGTTAATTCATAATATAGATTATAAATAAATATTCCTCTATTGAAATATTCGAAGTTCTCCGTGTTCTTATATAGGATTCGATATTAAGATCGTACATGAATAATGCTGAAACTTGAATAATATCACTGGTGATCGTGTTTAAATTAGTAATATGCATTTCAAATTCATTGGTCTTATCGGGAAATGAATTTCTAATTTGATCTAAATGACGATCGATAAACAGCAATGGTAGTGGTTGGTATGTAATCTGATGTAGATTATATTAATGTAGATTGTCTTAATGACGTTTTAAATTATTAATTCTAGCTCTTCAAAAGAATGTCTTTCTAAATTGTGTCGTAACTTGAAATGTTCTTCATATAATATGTATGAAAGTTCGCTTCAATTAATCGATTCTTATGATTCCAGGTGTGACATCGATGAAATTCTCTATTTTATATCCATTTCGTTCGTTCTTCCGGTTTTTTTACTCCTTTGCTAATTGTGATCATTGATCCAATTGCCCATTAGTGTTAACTAATTCCACCTTTTACAAAATCATAAAAGGTTTTCTCCCAGCTTCTGTGTTGCTTAGTGCCTACGCTAACTAGTGTTTCTCAAAGATATTCGCAAAATTTTGAAAAATTATATTAACTGTGGTTTCTGTTACTCGAACTAATGATTCGTAATTGTTACAAAAATAGATGTAGTGACAACCAGACTGCGGACTTTTATGCACTTATGCGAAATTTAAAGATGCAAAAATATATAAAATATTCAAAATAGAGTAACAAATTTTTGATAAATAACAAATAGGAAATTTCGAAGAGCTAGAGAGTCCAAAGTAGAGAATTTTCAACAGTTAAAACAGATCTCTGTTTAAGTTCCATCTCTTCGCTCTGCAAAAATACAAATCTGCATACAATCCGCAGTTATCTAAGGACAACTCCTACAAATCCCTCTATTTATATAATAACAATATATTCCATAATTTTCAGAATTATGCGATTTGGATTGCGGTCCCCACGGGCATTGCGTTGACAATGCTTGCGACTGTTTGCCTGGATGGTCCGGCGAATTGTGCAATCTAAAGCAATGCGATCCTCGATGCAACGAACATGGCCAATGTAAAAACGGGACCTGTTTGTGCGTGACTGGTTGGAATGGAAAACACTGCACCATGGAAGGTTGCCCGAATTCCTGCTCTGGACACGGACAGTGTAGAGTCGGCAACGATGGTCAATGGGAATGCAGGTGTTACGATGGCTGGGATGGCAAGGACTGCAACGTGCTTCTTGAACAGAACTGCAATGACGGAAGAGACAATGACAAAGGTACAAAACGAGGAGTAAATTATTATTTATAATTCGACAAATTAGATTATAAATGTTGTTATTTAGATCATTAGATATATATGTGAAGAAAATTAAATTGAAATTCTAGTTCAACACTACAATAATTAAACACTATCGCATATTTAAAAATATATAATATATTAAATATATATAAAAAATTATTATTGGAATGATATGATAAAAATGCAGTGGATGTGATCCTCTAATTACTTTAAGTAGGGTGCTTTATTTTATCCATAAATGGTTCTAGAGATAGAAATATGTTTGAGTATGTTTGAAAGTATTCTATTGACACACCAAATCAAGAAACGTGTAATTGTTTCTTAGGAACTTGTTACTGTATTTTGAACAGTAAATAGTAAAGTTAGTATTAGAACAGTGAAATTAACGAAGTTGTAAGATCTATGGACAAGGTTCTACCTTCGTGTTTTCGCGTTTCATTTTCATATTACTTCGAGCTCTAAATCATGGGTGTGGCTTATGCCAGCCATTTAGAGCCATTAGTCTCCGATATAAAGAACCCATCACTATGCTCTATAACAAAAGAACGAACACAAGACGTTATACAAACGCATCTAATTTAACAAATGCGATGTGATATGTAGACTGTCGATTTATATGCGTTTCTAGGAAATTCTAAAGTGATAATATGCAGAAAATGTGGATAATATGCAAAAATATGAAAAAGTACTTGTTACAATTTTAATGAATGAAACAAATGTTTATGCACATAGGTATATTTCCTTAGGTGTCGTAGATTATATCTTAATAGAAACATGAAATTGCATCAAAATTTGCTGTCTAGTGACACGACTATACGTCGAATGCGCCTAGCACCGATCATCTTTTCTAATTGCACGATAACGTACATACTTTCCAGACGGTCTCATCGATTGCGCGGATCCGGAATGTTGCTCGAATCATATATGTCGTAGCAGCCAACTTTGCGTGTCAGCACCGAAGCCGATCGATATACTTCTGCGAAAGCAGCCGCCGGCCATCACCGCTTCCTTCTTCGAGAGGATGAAATTTTTAATCGACGAAGGCAGTCTTCAAAATTACGCGCGTCAAGAAACCTTCAACGAGAGGTGAGTTTGTTCAGCACGATCACGTATTACGATTCTCCTTCGTCCAACGCGTCTCGTTACTTTAGAGAATCATTCTAACTGCAATAATAGGAATAATAACAGAATTATTATATAATAACACACACGCGTTATATTATTATTGTATATACTCGTGAGAAACGAATATATTCGTCGTACATTATAATACTTGAACGTGTCCGTCCCGTTGGTCCGTCCCAACTTTGATGTTACGTGCAATTCCTTTCTTTTTTTCTTACGTGTGTTCGATTAGACACTTGGAACAAATACAGTGAAACTCGGTAGCCACGACATATTATATATATATGATACGTAATGTCTTTTACTAATGACGTATACGTCTGAGAAGAACGCGCGTGTCTTGCGAGACGGCTAGAGTTTATCGAGGATTTAAGGAGATTCAGATGACTGACTACTGCTACTGACGCACATGCTGTGTCGTTTCGATTATCTGACAATAATACGAAGACTACAGGGAAAGAATGTAACAAGTCACATTTCCTACTTTTTACACAGAAACTTTACGATTCAGCGCATTGTGAATAAATCCTATTACCAAAATTGTCTATATATTTGGTTGTGAAGTTAAACAAGAGTTTTCTCATCCTCTTACAGATTTTCAAAATAATGCTCGTTATTGTATTACAATGTTGAAGAGATTAAAATATTGCTTGTCCGTTACCTTCTTCAAGCCATTAGTTATTTCTAAAAGACTTGCATCTCTGGATCTGACAGGTTGTTTTCATTTTCAATTACGTCATATAAAAATTCTTCCGTTTGATCATAAAGCGAAGTTAAAAGCAGGAAATCAATAAAAATATACTTATCATATTTTTCCCCTGTGACCTTCGTATCATTCTTCGTGTTTTATATGTTTATTCTGTATGTTTTAATAAAATATTCAGAAAACAAATGTGTTAAAAAGATATTAATTATTATTTAAAAGAAAAATATTTCTAACAAGAGAAGTATCTAACGTTCAATGTAAGGCAATGAATGTGTTAATTATAAAAAGTAACCTTTAGCTGTCTCGATCTATGACAAGACACATGCATCCTCTTCTACCTATCTTTATCTATCTATATATATATTTTTTCGTTATACAAAAACACGAAGACGTATACATAGATATGATATATTCTCTGCGTTGTTGTGACCCGTGTGAAATCACATCCCAAAAGTTTTATACATATGTTTGTACGTACGTGTGCGCGAGCGTGTGCCCTGCACTGAACCCCCAGTTCTCTTCACTCTACACTCTCATTCTATACTTTCTTCTTCGACTATATTCGCTACTCTCTTAATCATTCAATATGAAATCGATCGATGATACAACGAACGATCGACGGTCTTCTCCATATACACTGTTCTTTCTTTCTTTCTTTCTATTTCTATTTCACGTGTCCGTCCGAGTGGAGCTTGCGTGAATGTGTGACACCATCTACGAGCCTCGAGCTTTATGCCTATGATCATTTATTAAAAGAGTAATTAAAAATCTATAGTAGTTCATGAAAGTATTTCAATATTTACCATGGAAATCTTTTTATGTGTGTATTGTGTGTGTTATGTAAAACATTTTGATAGTTTAACACAGACAGAATTGACGGACATTTATTATATAGTGTTTATATAGCATATATAGTAAAATTATAATTGTTACCTAATGCCTAAAAATATTACATAAAATTAAGACAAAGAAATTAGTGAATGTTCTTTATGTTTCGGATAACACACATAACGTATTCATAAAAGGTATCTACAAGTGTTCGAATACTTTTGTGAATCATTATATTTAGAACCGTGTTTTCCCAACCGCATTTCTGGAACTGATTCCTAAAGACTTCTGCCTAACTTTCTTTCGAAGATATTTTGAAACATTTCGAGACATTTGGAAAACTCTTCTCACGTGGTCTCTCTATATACAAGATCTCTATTTCATCCCCTATTACCCTAACTTACCCTTACTAAGATCCTCGAATTTTTATTTTATTGAACAAAAAACTTTCAATGTTTGAAGATATTTGACATAAAATTGAAACGCAAAGCCACCTTCTTTCTATCCTGGATTAACCCCGCTGCGTTCCTCTTATTCCTATACTACTATCCTTTTAATTCTTATATTTTAATTTTTATTTTCATCTCAAGAAACGAAATTGCTTTAATAAAAGAAATTTATCGAATAATAAAATTTATTTTTTTGGTGTATACTTAAACTTTAGAAACATAGATTTGGGTTAAAAATAATCTAAAAAAACTCAGTAGGATTAATCAAATTATTTCTCTACTCATATATTTCCTTCCTTCTCTCTATTTTCTATTCTCTTCTCCATCTTCTATTTCTTCTTCTTCTCTATCTCTCCGTCTAGTTTCGCCTTTAATCACATCATTTTAACTCGGCTCTGTTTTATCCGTGCTGCCCGGTCAGTATGTTCTGGAATCACTTCAACACAAGGTAAGAAAGCTACTATGACCAAGGAACAAAAAAGATACAAAAGAAAAGAAAGTAAATCAAAAGAAAAATGATATGAAAGTACCGGTTGCGAGTTCGTTTTGTAGAGTATAAGCGGTTGAATAGCTGCTGATGCTGTTTGACGACGTTTTGCATTATTATCATGTGTAACACATAATATAACAATTCCTGCATCCGAAAAACGAGGTTGATACGCGCGCGTTCAATTCAGTTTCGAGGACGAGTCTATTCACGACTTGTCGACATTTGCAAAGGTCATGAAAATTGTCGACAAAACTGAAAAAGAATCTTCCTCGAACATTGTGACGCTGCGTACGACTGAATTAAAAAAAAAAATAAAGAGATATATGAAAGCTCACAACCACCAAACCCCATTCGTCTCCTTCTCATCAATGTTCGAATCTCTTTCTCGTTGCATGGTTTGGTTACCTTATTATTCCTACGTTGTCTTTCGTGCCTTTTAAGTTGAGCTTCTGACTTTGTGTTATTCGTGTATATGTGTATGTATATATATGTATTCATAGCATTTCGACCGATGCTTCTTCAGTGCCAACGAGGCATCCATAAGGAGTGATATGTCTCATATCAATGGTTTGCTCAGGTTTGACGCGAAAGAATGAAAGTTTTATCTGGGAGTTTTATCTTGAGATCTTTCGTGAGAATTTTTAACGTACGAGAGGAAAAAGAGCAGCACTGATCACTCGATAAAAAGTTTGTAAATTCTCAAGCACAGGTTAAATCCAAATGATGAATATTCACAAGAAATTAATTAATACTCTTCGACCAAATAAATTATTCACCTCTTTAGCACTGAAAAGCAGCGTTGACGAGACTGAGGTCGCGTTGACTGAATTTTCGACTTTATATTTCTAAGACATGTACAATGTACACGCACGAAGTACCAATATATTTAAACGAAGAAGTACTGCCACCTAAAACAACTAAGAACTTCGATCTTTGTAGATTTCATGAATTCTTGATTAGTACTAATAATTTTTTCCTTCATAAATATTAACTTATGAACATTTTGCAAATGACAGTACATTTTCGTTAGAAAAGTTCTAAATTAATAAACACTGCAAGACAAAGTACGAACTTCCAAAAGTAATACTGTGGTAGATTGAAATTAGATTAGAGATAACAGTTGCTTTGTTGTTAGCGTGCCACGGAGCACAGTGGAAAAAAGTAATCACCTTAGTTTGACACGATCGAGCAGAGACAGCTATTGGATCGTTAACATTGTTGTTTCCTGACAGTCGATCGGCTGTTGTCCGTGGCCGCGTTGTCACGCATCTTGGCACCGGTCTGATGGGAGTGCGAGTCAGTACCAGCACACCCCTGGAAGGCTTCACCTTGACGAGAGACGACGGCTGGTTCGATCTCCTGGTGAACGGCGGTGGCGCGGTCACTTTACAATTTGGAAGATCGCCATTCAAACCGCAGAGCCACATTGTTTTTGTACCATGGAACGAGGTAATGCTACATTAAATATGTGATTGATAATTGCAAATTGTCACTGTATAAGTCGAATAAAGATTATCGAGAAGAATATGATAAGCAGGTAGATTGCGGATTTTTAAGCATTTGTGGGAAATTCAAAATCAGAAAATATGAAAGTTTTTATTTTTGATGTAATTTAAATGTTCAAATATTAATATAGAACGTATAAATATTAACAAAAGAATATTTATAGTAAATAGTATAAAGTACAACATATGAAATGTAGTGTCATGTTTAAACTAACTTGAGCACAAAATGTCCTATGTTTACACAATAATCGATAAACAAACACATTTTTAATACATGAAATCTTATCTGTTCTAAAGGTGGTAATAATCGATAAGATAGTCATGAGCACCGCAGAAGAAAAGCAAACAAGCCACATTCCATACGCTTGTGCAGCGCACGATTACGACCTGATGAAACCGGTGGTCCTGGCAACGTGGAAGCACGGTTTCCAGGGAGCGTGCCCTGACAAAAGTGCTATTCTGGCCGAGTCCCAAGTTATACAAGAAAGCCTGCAAATACCTGGCACGGGTCTCAATCTCGTTTACCATAGCTCCAGAGCAGCCGGCTATCTCTCCACCATACAGCTGCAGTTGACCCCAGAAGTCATACCTCCAACCCTTAATCTAATTCATCTGAGAATCACAATCGAAGGAATTCTGTTCGAGAAAACCTTCGAAGCAGATCCAGTGATAAAATTCACTTATGCTTGGAATCGACTGAACGTGTATAGACAACGCGTTTATGGTGTCACCACTGCTATGGTGAAAGTTGGATACGAGTATAATGATTGCAAAGATATTATTTGGGATGTTCAAACGACGAAACTGAGTGGCCATGACATGTCTATTTCTGAAGTTGGAGGCTGGAATTTGGATATCCATCATAGATACAATTTCCACGAGGGGATTCTTCAGAAAGGAGATGGCTCGAATATTTATTTGAAACAAAAGCCTAGAGTGATTTTGACCACTATGGGCGATGGACATCAAAGGTCTCTGGATTGCTATGACTGCGATAGACAAGCAGAAGCTTCTAACCAGAGGCTTCTTGCACCCGTTGCTCTTGCAACTGCTTCTGATGGATCTATCTTTGTTGGGGACTTCAATCTTGTCAGAAAGATTCTTGTCGATGGCACTGTTAGAACTGTTGTTCGGCTCAAGTAAGTTTTCTACTGAATTTTGATGTATCTTTTCGTGAAATTTCAAGTTACGACGTGTGCCCTCACTCATGAATCTTGCCTTGAAATTGGAAAGAACTAGATAATTGTCAAGAAATACGAAGAGATATCGTTTAATTTCGCATTATTCTATTCGCATCTTATCACTCTTATTAATTGAAATACAAGTAAACTACTTTTGATAAAACAAAATATGTCTTAAAATAGTTTTATAATCGAATTGAAAACAGTGTACAACAATATCTATAAGATTAAAATAATCAGAACTTTTTACGCAATCTCATCGCTTTTGTGTTCTTTTTTACAGTGCAACAAGGGTATCCTACCGTTATCACATAGCCCTCAGCCCTCTAGACGGCTCCCTCTACATTTCTGACCCAGAATCACACCAAATCATTCGTGTGCGCGACACCAACGATTACTCTGAGCCCGATCACAACTGGGAAACAGTCGTCGGCTCTGGAGAACGTTGTCTTCCTGGCGACGAAGCTCATTGTGGCGACGGTGCTCTAGCCAGAGACGCTAAACTTGCCTATCCCAAAGGAGTAGCAGTCTCTGCAGACAACGTGCTCTATTTCGCCGATGGAACTAACATCAGAATGGTCGACAGAGACGGTATAATCACCACAGTAATTGGAAATCACATGCACAAGTCACACTGGAAGCCAATTCCTTGTGAGGGTACTTTAAACGTGGAAGAAGTTCATCTTCGTTGGCCTACAGAATTAGCAATCAATCCTCTGGACAACTCGTTACACATGATAGATGATCATATGGTGCTTCAATTGGCTCCTGATGGTCGTGTCAAGGTCGTTGCTGGACGTCCTCTTCACTGTGCTTCTCCATCTTCATCGTTTGACACTGAACTAGCTACACATGCTACCTTGGTGATGCCTCAGAGCATTGCATTTGGCCCTTCAGGAAATCTATATATAGCAGAAAGTGATTCTCAAAGGATTAATCGTGTGAGAGTGATTGGTACAGATGGTAAAATTTCACCATATGCTGGAGCGGAGTCCAAGTGTAATTGTTTGGAACGTGGTTGTGATTGTTTCGACGCTGACCATTATCTTGCTTCCACTTCGAAGTTTAATACGATATCTGCAGTTGCCGTTTCTCCTGATGGAGTGGTTCATATTGGTGATCAAGCGAATTACAGAATTCGATCCGTGATGGCCAGCATTCCTGATGCTAGTGGCGCTAGAGAGTATGAGATTTATTCTCCAGACACTCAAGAAATCTATGTATTCAATAGATTTGGTCAACATGTTGCTACCAAGAACATTCTCACTGGAGAGATTGTTTATCAGTTTACTTACAATGTAAATACTAGCAATGGAAAGCTGAGCACTGTCACAGATGCAGCTGGGAATAAAGTATTCTTGTTAAGAGACTACAGTAGCCAGGTGAACTCCATTGAGAACACTAAGGGACAGAAGTGCAGGCTGAGGATGTCTAGAATGAAGATGTTGCACGAATTGAGCACTCCAGACAATTATAATGTAACCTTCGATTACCATGGACCCACTGGTTTATTGAAAACCAAATTAGACAGCACAGGAAGGAGTTATGTGTACAATTATGATGAATTTGGCAGGCTCACCTCTGCAGTCACTCCAACAGGCAAAGTGATCAGTCTGACTTTTGATCTAAGTTTGAAAGGAGCAGTTGTGAAGGTTGGACAGAATAATAGAAAACCAATCTCAATGCTCATCAAAGGATCGTCTGTGGTTACGAAGGTTGGAGAGGCTGAGCAGAGAACAACAGTTCTTTCTGATGGTTCAGTGGGTCAGGTCACACCATGGGCTCATACTGTCAGTACAGATACCTTACCATACTCAGTATTGGCGGAAATAGAACCATTGTTAGGTGAAAGCTATCCAGTTCCTGCTAAGCAGAGAACAGAGATCGCTGGGGATTTAGCAAACAGATTCGAATGGCGATACTTTCTCAGAAAGTTTCAAGGGAATAAATATAGAAGCGAATCGAAGACTGTGGCACAAGTTGGTAGAAAGCTTCGCATCAACGGGGACATTTTATTGTCTCTTGAATATGATAGAGAAACTAACAGCGTGGCAGTGTTCATGGATGATGATGCGGAGCTTTTAAATGTCACCTATGACAGAACAGCAAGACCAGTTAAATGGGGACCCAGAAATGGAATCTTCTCCGGTGTAGAGCTTGAATATGATCGTTTTAGTAGATTGACAAGCTGGACCTGGGGAGATATCAGTGAAACCTATGGCTTTGATAGAGCTGGAAGATTGTACGAAATTAAATATAGTGATGGAACATCCATGGTGTATGCATTTAAGGACATGTTCAGTAGTCTTCCACTGAAAGTAACTACACCAAGAGGAAGTGATTATTTGTTGCAATATGATGAAGCTGGAGCACTGCAGTCGTTAACCACTCCTAGAGGACATATTCATGCGTTCTCACTACAGACTTCTCTTGGGTTCTATAAATATCAGTACTACTCGCCGATGAACAGACATCCGTACGAGATTTTGTATAATGACGATGGACAGATCTTGGCGAAAGTGTACCCGCATCAGAGTGGCAAGGTTGCTTACGTTTATGATCATACTGGGAAGCTGGAAACTACTCTTGCTGGTAAGTGATACCCATTATGATCATAATTACTTATAGTCTTAAATACCAATACACAAAAAAATAACGATTATAAATATTGTTTATTGCAATTCATCGATGTTAGTTAACTATTCAGTGTAAAAGAAGAAAATTTCTTTCAATGATTTTTTTTCAACAACACGTACTTTTAATAGATTTAATGTTTAGTGGAATCATATATACTATATCACTAATACTTTTAATCTGTAAGAACGTACTACACTATATGCACCCACAAAACTCATCATCTATCTTCGTTAATGTTCCCTAAATTTATTAAATCTCAAATATCCCCATACAGGACTGTCTTCGATCCACTACACGTATCAAGAAACCACGAGCCTCGTCCATAGCATCGACATTAACGAACCCAATTTCGAGATGCGTATAGAGTACAAATATCACGCAGGAATCGTTAAAGATGAAAAGATCAAATTCGGTAGCAAAAGTGGCTTGGACAACGCACGCTATCGTTACCAATACGATGGCAATGCCAGGATATCCGGTATCGAAGTTGACATCAACGGCAAACAACTTCCACAATTACGTCTGAAATACAACCAAAACCTGGGAATATTGGAAGGCGTAGGAGATCTCAGAATATATAGAAATCTCTTTAACAGATCTGTAATGCAAGATAGTAGCAAACAATTCTTCACCGTCACTGATTATGATGAGCATGGTCGAGTTAAAACAGTTTTGATGAACATTAGATCATTGGATGTATTTAGAATGGAACTCGAATATGATAACCGAAATCGTATAAAGATGAGAAAATTGTCTATTGGAAAAGATGCCATGGAGAAGAAAGAATGGACAAAGATGGAGAAGATAACTTATAATGCTGACGGACATGTTTTAGAAGTTGCTGATACTGAGAATAATTGGCAATATGCTTATGATGAAAATGGTAATGTGATTGGAGTTACAGAACATAATGAGAAGATCGCATTAGGTTATGATAGTGGAGATCGGGTTGTTCAATACGGTGACGTCGAGTTTAACTCTTACGATGGACGAGGATTTGTTGTTATTCGAGGAGAGCACAAGTACAGGTTCGTATAAAATTATATTATATATCATTTTTTAACATGTTCTATATTCAAGAAGAAATTTAAGATAAAGCTGGGTTGAAACATTTCATTACTTAAAAACATTTTTGTGCAGGTTATTAACCATTGTTATTTTTAAAAGTGATGACTTCCATGTTATAGACAAATATTTGAATAATAATTTTTTTCTGCCATTTATTTTATGTCGAGATAAAAAATTTGCTTTAGTAGCAAAAATATGGCACACAAGGATCACTATTATGGAAATTTGAATGTCTATTTATTTAGAACTAAATTATTCTTGACCTTTAATGATTATAAAATAATCTGCTGAAATTATAAAGCTAGAAAATTCTATATTTACGCGAATCATTCGTGTACAATTAATCGTTTGTAGTGTACTTTAGCGGAAAGCTAGTTTTTTTATATCAAGACAAATTCAACCATGTGCAATAAAGGCTTCCAAAGTCAAAAAGAATGGGGTCAACGAAAATAGCTCTCTTTTATAACGTAATTCCTATTATATTTAGAGTCAATATTTTTATTTTTTTTAATTAAAACCACAACTACTCCTATACTTGACTATTATATATAGAATTGACTATATAAGCGAAGTATACATTTTATCATACTGACGTGACCAGTGTTATTACTATTTTTTAAATAATTTAACTAATTCTTACCTGACTTCAACTTTGTTTTACACAGATACAATTCACGCGGTCAACTGATCCACGCTTCCGAGCACAAGAAGTTCCAGATCTGGTACTTCTACGACGACCGTGGCCGACTGGTCGCCTGGAACGACGACCGCGAGAACATCACGCAGTTCTTCTATGCGAATCCAAAGACGCCGGATTTGATCACGCACATCCATTTCCCGAAGTCCTCGAAAACCTTCCGATTCCTCTACGACTCCCGCAATTTCCTCATGACAGTGGAGACATCAGAGCAAAGATTCTACGTTGCAACAGATCAAAATGGCTCTCCTCTAGCTCTCTTTGATACCAATGGAAATCTGATAAAGGAGATGAGACGTACACCATTTGGAAAAATCATCAAGGACACCAATCCAGACTTTTACTTGCCCATAGACTTCCACGGTGGTCTCCTGGATCCAAACACTAAATTAGTTTACCTAAACAAGCGCTTGTACGATCCGACTGTTGGCCAGTGGATGACACCAGCGTGGGAGCAAATGGCCAACGAACTCACCACTCCAACCGACATTTTCATCTATCGTTTCCGCAATAATGATCCAATTAATTTCAAACAGAATGTGGAATACATGACTGATCTGGCTAGTTGGCTGAAACTATATGGCTACGATATTTCTGCAATGCTTGGTTCCGAATACATGAAACAAATGGTGTACCAACCTAGCGCAACCATCACATCACCTCAATTGACCCCAGACTTTGGTGTCATGTCTGGTTTACAGTGCATTGTGAATCGCGTACACGAAAAGTTCTCAGATCTAGGTTTCGTCCCTAAACCATTACTCAAGCTGGAACCGAAGACGAGGAATCTTCTTCCCAGAGTGGCTCATCGTCGCGCCGTCTTTGGAGAAGGTATCCTAGTTTCCCGTGTCGGTGGAAGATCACTTGTCAGTGTAGTAGACGGTGTGAACAGCGTAGTCCAGGACGTAGTGACATCCGTGTTCAACAACTCATATTTCTTACCTCTACACTTCAGTGTCCACGATCAAGACGTGTTCTATTTTGTGAAAGACAATGCACTGAAAATTCGTGATGACATGGAGGAACTTCGTCGTCTAGGTGGCATGTTCAACGTCTCAACCCATGAAACTACCGAACACGGTGCAGGTACCTGGAAAGAACTAAGATTACACAATCCAGACGCTGCTGTGGTGATCAAGTATGGAGCTGATCCTGAACAAGAGAGGCACAGAATATTAAAACACGCTCATAAACGAGCAGTGGAAAGAGCTTGGGAGATAGAGAAGCAATTGGTTATGGCTGGTTTCCAAGGAAGAGGCGACTGGTCTAAAGAAGAGAAAGATGAACTAATTAGCCGAGGCACGGTTAGTGGCTACGAAGGTGTGGACATTCATAGTGTGCATAGATATCCACAATTAGCTGACGATCCTGGTAATGTAGCGTTCACGAGAGATACCAAAAGGAAACGAAGAAAGAGTGGAAACAGGCGTAACAGAATCCACAGGCATGACTCGTGATTCGAGGATGTGACGCGGGATCGTAACGCTATTTGGGACTTGATTCACGCGCCCACGTGAATCGCGCCGCCGGACAAAAAACGAAAGAATACTGAAGAGAGACAAGACTAACGTTCGTTCCATCGAGCCGATTATTATAAGGCTCGTCGTATACGTGCCGTCTATCCTCTAATCCTCCCCGATCGTTCTCTCTGTTCTCTTCTCACCGCACTCGTGGATCAAAATAGCGGACAAGGAAGCGAAGAAACGCGTCCTCTCGATCAGTGGCGCTGCTGTCTTTATTTCGTGTGTAGCAAACCCCGCTCGGTGTGCCATAATAGCGTCGCTTGTGATTCAATCGTGTTCGTAATCGTTTCTTTTGTCGACAGCGCGATCGAAGATGTCCGTTCGAGTAAGTTTATTAACATACGTACACGCCAGAGGTGGAAATATCGTAATGTGGTGTTAAGATTCAGCTAGTCACTGAAAGAAAAGGAAAGAAGGGAAGCTTGTTACGTGGTGATTAGTTTGTAATCAAACGGGATGATACTTACTCTCGCGAGTATAAGTATAATTACGTGTTATAAGACTTTGAAGTTATGTGCATGAACTTAAGGTGCCGTCCGTGAAACGAAATTCAAGAAAAGACGAAGCCGAAGAAAATAGAGGACGAGTGCGTGAAAGAGATAGGAGAGAAGTACTTTCATGCTCGTTCAGAGTGATCGATCGATCTGGAGCTTGGTGTATCGATGCAACAGGGTCTAATGAGACGTGCACGTCGGGGGCGTTTTCGTTCTCGTAGAAGGAATTATATTTATGCAAGACGACGATACTTTTTTCGCGACCTATAGATCAACATGCGAAGGAACGAAAGGGAAATGCAAAAGAAAAAATGAAAAAAAAGGAAAGAAAATAGATACGTCGACACAATAAATATACAGCAGATATTTTTAACATGACGCAAATGATGTGCTAGTGCGAGGCGTGCGATTGTACATATAGCTACTCGATTAATCGTAATGTGTAGATAATATATATATAATATATATATATATACATAAAGAAACCGGTAAACTTAAGTGGAAACTGTCGATAATGCTTTTATATATGTATACATGTACACACACGTACACGTGTAATAAGCGTTCGTGTGTGTACCAAACACGCGACACACATACGAAATATATACATACAATATATACGAACAACACGCGAGACACCTACACCCATTATATGTAGGAGATGATACGTGAATTGATCGAGAAATGCGTTTTTCGAGAAGAGAAAAAGGAAAATGAATCGAGATTGGATTAACATAGACTCAGGTCTACGCGTATGTACTCTCGTTTGCCTGTTGAGAAAGAATATCCACCTGGAAAAATCGAAAGAGAAAAAGAGATAAAAGATGCTGCGTTTAATCTGTTCGAAAATTGAAACGGCCGATTACATTATATGTATGTGGAAAACGAGAGTGGAAAAATAACGAAAAAACGTGTAAATAGATATGATAGGTATAAAGAAAAGTTTGCGTGTCGTACTAAAAGCTATACTAATCCGGCGTGGAATTCGTTACGTTGTATTTTATGCCTCGTGTCAGTACTTCGCGTGACGTGATGTAACGGGACGAGCAATAGACGAGCAAAGATGACGTGACGAGATACGTCAAGGTAATAATGTCCAGGTGGAATAATAATAATAGTAATAAAATAATAATATAATAACGATAATAATATAACGATAACGGTATAATAATAATAACGTAATAATGATAGTAATAACGGTATGATAATACTAATACTAATAATAGTAATAACTAATAAAGAAGGAAATAATATTAATACGATATAATATACTATTGTACGGAAATACCCCGCCTATCTTTCTACTAAAAATGAAAAATTATTTTTTGAATTGTGTCGTCAAAGATGTCCTATGTAACCGTGTGTCTGTGGGATCGTCCCGTGGAAATCAACCCTTGCGCCCCATCGAGATATATCGAAGAATCTCTTTGAAAAAAAAAATGCAACACCTCCTCTCTATTTAATAAGGGTATAAACTGAATTCATCGGTGTTTATCGGTATTGGGTAAATTAAAGAAAAGAAAAAAAGTAAAAAAAGAAAACGAGTAGTAGAAGTCAAGTTCTGTGGTTTCTGAAACGAGGTGAAATCTAAAAGGGGGGAGAGCAAGAGAGAGATGGTGAAGAAAGGAAGAAACTGACATAGAAAGTAAAGAACGTCAAAGGAACGAGAGAAATAAAACGATAACGCGATATAATACGTACATGTAAAAGTAAACGTAAAAAATAGAGGAATAGCGAGCCAACGTGCGAGCCACGTCGCTCAACCACGTTGTGTTCCAGGTAGTTGTACCGTGGACTTAAAGCAAAATAAAAAAAACATACATAATCATAATTAACAAAGTAAACGTACACTAGACGAGTTAAACGAGGGATTTTAGTAAACGGTGTTAAGACTTGTGTGCTAGTGAACCTTTAAACAATAAATGAAAAAAAAATTGATAAAAAGCCGCTGTACATATCCGTTGTGTATAGCCAGTGTGTCGCAAAACCCACGCAAGTATAGTAGATTCGCGTCCACGTTGTAAGAACGGTGCATTTTTCTACGAAGTAACGGAAAGTGATGGTCAAACGACGCGCGTGTCCTTATTTTTTCTTTTTTTTTAAACTCTTTTTATTCTTTCTTTTTTTCTGAGTTAACGATCAATCGTCACGTTCAAAATTCGAACGACTCCAATGATGGCTCACTTTCGTCCGTTTCGTTTCGTTTCTCGACAGTTCCATTTCCGATTCGTTCATCGAATTGCCTCCATTTTAGCGCAACTGGATGGATCGTTATCGCGACTTTTCTTTTTATAGCAGATGAGACGAGGCCCGGGGTGACACGAGGCATATCAGTCTGTGATCCACCATTTTTCGATATTCCCCCATACACGAACTTTATATCGTAACTTAATACGGATTTTACATTCGTTCCTACCTTTCGAAGTTTTTTAGCGTTGGGCCATAATCAGCCTCGGGCTCGACTCTTGCCACATATTTATAATTAGGTTGGTGCATATGAAATATTGTTCTGAAGTTTGAATTTACCGCTGCAATATCATCCATTCAATTATGTCCTATCGTTAATTGTCAACCACGTTAATACGTCGAGTACTGATGACCACATGTTGGCGTTACGGCGAGGTTGCTTTCGAAGACACGTGACGCCACGTTAACGTCGCGTGAAAATATTTTTCGGTTCAATTACAATGGGAAGCCATGCATCTTCGACCCAGCACTCGTCGACTGTTAAAAAAGAAGAAATTTATTATAAATCACGTGCGTTCGATATTAAGAAATTTTAGAATAAAAACACGAAACTTAAACAAATTTAGAGAAAGTGTCAGATTTCTGGGAATTTTGCATTTGGATAATGTCGAAGACATTTCTTCTCCCACCTAAGCAATCTTTTAATGCGTAAATTATTTTACTCCGTTCCGTTATGACTGTTCGAATTCTAAAACTGATAATTCTTACGAATTTAGAATGATCAGACAATATAAACATTGAAAAAATATATTGAATGATATAGAAATTATTTTGATGAAATGCGCGATTAAAGTTTTCGATGTGCACCTACCTAATAAATCGGTTCCATTTTAGTAAAATTTCTACCTGATTTTTTATTTCTTTGCCATTTTCGACTCTCTCGAGAATATTATAGAACATTTAAAAGGGCGATGCTTGTCTGATTTGTCCGTTAACTCGCCGTTACCTGCCATCCGCAATGTAATAGTGTTCTAGATACTCAGCATGTAAGACACATGTGGTATGTGTGAGCTCTAAGATGACAAAGGAGCCGATAGATACCACGCCAGGGAAAAAAGAAACACTTTTCTATGTGTACTCGTCTATACGCGAAACGATACTTAGGGAGAAAAGATGAAGAAAAAAACAACGGGAATATGAAGGTCCTGTGTACTCGAGTTAACTTTACGCTTAGCGCATGGTCACCTTCGAGCGATACAGCACCGTGAGAATTCTGCTTTTGAAATGCAAATACATAGCATGACATAAAAAGATACCGATATCAACAACTGTATAGGTTGTCCACTAATATATGTGAAATATTTTAGGAATTAATTCAATATCTAAAAGCAGAGGTACCTTACCATTTGAGATATAATTACTTTTGCAATATTTTCTGATATTTCCCAAATTTGTTGAAACTCAATTTCACATTGGAATATCTCGATATTTCCAATAGGTGTTCCATACGAAATGGATTAACATACGTACGAAATTCGCTATATATTATAAACAAAAATTTATATGAACTTTTCTCGCTACTTTTAGATACTGAATCAACTCTACAAATATTGAACACCTTTTATTAAACACGTCTAAAATGAAAGATACTCGAAGTTTAAAATCAGCTTTCCGATTTAATTAAATCAATCACATTTATTATTCGTAATCTATACATGTGTATGGAACAATAGAGCTCGCAGGATTCTTGCGGAGGCTCGATCCCGTGGTAAGTTGCGGAATTAATTATTGTTATGCTCGACACGAATCTTCGCCGTCGACGGGAGACCGTCCGCTGTGTTTGGAGGGCGAACCGCGATCGGCACGCGACTAAAAGAAAGCAATACTTCGTAACTATCGTGTATATCTTTAAAAGAAGAAAAAAGGATATCTAATGCGTCTGACGAAAGAAAGAGAGAGAGAGAGAGAGAGAGAGAGAGGGAGAGAAAGAGAGAGAGAGGGAGAGAGGGAGAGTAAAAGAGCGTGCAAGAATGTGTGTCAGGTAAAAAAATGAGGAAAACGTTCACATGAACAAAGAATGAATGAGCAAAGAGTGAGCCAGAGCTATTATAGTAAATTAATATATAACATATGAGTTGTGTTAAACTATAGCCGAAGAAGAAAATCGCGCGCGTTTTTTACTTTTCTTTCTTTACGTTCGAAGACGAACGAATTCTCGAAGAACCTCGCTGTGTAAGAGGAAAAACATTTGTTCGTGATCGGTGTCTCGTTGTGTTTTTCCTGTTTTTCCAAGCGACACGTAAGAAACACGATCGATTTTTACGTGTCGCTGTGTCTTTTTGTACATATGCACATACTGAACTGCACGTCGTCGTCGATCGAAACTGCTCGATAACATATTTCTATTTTCATCTTTATTTTTGTTAATCTTCGTTTTGATTTCGTTGACATTGTCGATTACTGTGTGTGTGTTCCGTACGTACGACATATGTAGTATATGGTAATCGAAGTGGCGACGCTTTTTTCTATTGCTCATGAAAACAGAAGGATCGAGCGAATCGGACATACGCGACATCGATGTCGACGATTTATTTTATTTAGGGTATCCGCAAAGTATCGATATAACGATAGTTTCATACAGAATGAGCCACGCCATCATCCACGCGACAAAAGAAACAAAAAGACAAAAAAAGAAAACCAGTCACCTCGATAATTGCGCCCTTTATACTTTCGTATAGAGTACGGTTGATCTAAAAGCGATGTGAGAACAAAAAAGAGAAAAAGAAAAATTCGAACAATGATTCCTTCCTCATGATTCGTAATCGGCGAGCGCGGAACATGGATTGAGAAATAATTAGGAGGAAGGTTCCATGGGACGCTATTTTGCAGTTCGTCCGTTTTTCTCTCTGTAACTTTTTCGTTTTGTCCTTTCGTCTACGATTGTACATATATTAATTATTGCGATCATTATGTAAATATTCTTCGACAACACAAATGAAGAAGATGAATGAAAGAAAGAAAAAAAAAGAAAACACACACAACACACGCGCAGTCTGTCCGCGCGAGGTTTATTTTAAAGACTACATCATTATATAATGATTACCATGTAATGATATTTAATTGATAAGGTAACATATATTCTATACTCTTACACGCTAAGTACTCAATAAATATATCTATAAAATTTCCCCGTGTTTGTGATTGTCTGCCCTTTAACCCATCCCGAAGGTTCCCATCGTATTCGTGGCGTCTGAATCCAATCAAAAAATTCTTTCTCACACCTCTGTCGTCCATTTTGTTTTCTAGAAAAATTCGGCTCTGTTTTTATACGTACATACATATGTAAATGTTCTCTTCGCACCTCTTGTCTCTCACCTATCGTACAATTTCTTCCCCATGACAATAGCGAGAGGTTTTTAGATTTAAGTGTATAAATAAATATTTCTATATACATCATACATTATAAATGAAGAGTACAGAGGAAGGACATGATAAGTTACATTTTCCATTTTTCATAGGAAAGCAGTTTTTAACTTTCATATATACGTTGTCAATCAATCCAATGTTACCAAAATTATCTTTCTATTTCATTTTTATATCCTCTACGTAATTTTCAATATATCCTCTGTTATAATGTTAAAACATCGAGGATATTAAAATATTCCTTGGTAATAATTTTTTAGTAAACTTTGACAAAATATTAGCTGCATTTTAAAAACCATCATCTTTGATCCAAAAATGTAATATGAAAATATTACCTTTTAGTCATAAAACGACATCAAAATAAGAAAGTCAACAAAAATGTATTTTATCAGGTTTTTCTCCTGTGATCTTCAAATGTATCATCCGGTGCTCTCGCTACAAGTCCGAAAATAGTACCTACGAATGCGTGATGTGATAAAAAGTTGTTTTTTGCTAAACGAGTAATGATGAGAGATTGATTAAAGACTTTTAGTAACATCATTGACAGAGTTCTCATTATTTATTTCTCTCTCTTTCGTACAAGCCCGTAAATTCGATTCTAAATGCGTATCCAACGAAATTCTTATCCTCCACTTTTACATCTCGTGTAACCTTTGCAACAATGAAGCCAAATTATAATAATACATAAGAAAAATACAGAAATTTTTTTCATTTACTCGATTTCTTGTGAGAAAATTAGAATACGTACGATGCATCCCGATGAGGAATTACAGTATTTTAACGTATATCGATCCCTAGTTTCGTCGTATTCACATTTCCGTCGTCTGTATCTCCCGGCAGTCTGGAAAAATTCGAAAACAAAAACAGGAGAAGAATTAAGAAAACCTTTTTAGCCAGATAACTGTTCTGTTCGATTAATCGCATGAAAGTAATTATAAATCGAGGAGAAATTGCAGATGGAATGGTAAAAGATCTAACGCTTTAATGGTTGAAAAAGTAAATTCTAATTGTTAACAGTTCCTACCGAGATCGACTGTTTTATAATCTTTATTGATGAGAAATAAATTTTACATGAATTTCGTATGCTTTTTGTACATCATTTATTACGGAACAACGTTTCTTTATGTTTCGAATCTTACAATTTGTATAATTTTCTCCAAAATATTTACAATAATCGCGCAATTATCTTATTTGTTTTATAAAAAGAAATCACGAAAAAAAGAAATGTGTACTTTTTAGACGGTGTGAAAATCGGATCGCCATCGAATCGAATCGTTAAGTTTCATTTTTTACAATATACGTATAATGTGTACAGTTTTTACTTTACAATGATACAATATTTTGTACAGTTTATATAAAATTTTGTATCATTCTGTGATGATGATACGCACCAACTTCTCGTAAAATTAAAATTTCTGTTGTAGTTGAGCAACCTGATTTATCATGGTAACAAGTTTGACAACCATAAAAAATTTTTGTTCCAAAGATTTATAAAAATTTCTATTTATAAGTATATAGTATGCACAAGTCGTAGTTATGAATCTATTAAAATTAAAAAATGATTTATTCCATTTACTCTATTTCACTACCTTTTCTTTTCTTTTATGCATGAAACAACCGACAACCAAATCACTTTATCAGTGGAAATAATAATTTAAAGGATAAAAAATGCACATATGTGAAATAATACTTATAGAAATATCATAAATAATTTAATTCTATTGCTAGCCACGATTTTCTTTTTGCTTTAAAAAATATTACATTGGATATTTTCTAATAACCTACTTCTCTGAATCCAGAATATATTAAGTAAAATTTCCTCTCTTTGGCATAACAAAGTTTATTTGAATATAATTACCAAAGCAATTTTCTTATGAAATATCTTAATATTTTCTAGTATACGAAACAACTTTATAAGCTTAAAATTTACAAAATAATGTTGTTACTGTTAAAAGATTTCATTAATATGCAGAATATAATTAGTGTATATCTTTAGAAAGGATTATTTGAATTAGGTGTATGTACCGCATGAAACATAATTTGATTATGTAAAATGATAACTTAGATTGACTACCTTGAATGAGGAAGTGGAATGATAAATGAAATTATAAGGTAAATTCCTATCATTCTCACATCAATTCAGAATATTTCTACACGTATTATACAATCAAATATTTCAAGATTATCCGAATTGAACTTCTTCCAAGGTAAAGGATCCGCACGCCATATCCAATTTTTCATACTGTATATTTCAATTCTAAAGTACAAAATGAGAGTAGGATTTTCTCTATTGTCAACATCTCTTTCTTATTATAGAAAATATTAGATTATTTGTTACGTTTCCGCTATATTAAAGTTAATTCGGATAACCATGGTTCATATGCATTTCACACTGCATAATTAAATTAAGATACATTATTTAGTAATTACCACACATTTGTTAAATGAGAATTTGAAAATGTTCATATACATTGCAAAAAAAGGATGTTCTATGGAAGAACTATTATTTAGTGCTACATAAATGGTGTGTAAATTTGTCAGTATAGAAGAGATAGCATTTTATAATGTTATATCATCTACAGTGGCAAACATCCTAACCATATAATATAAGTTATTTATAACGCTGCAACCTCAATGCAATATTGGTATCGAAATTGGATTAAAATTTTAATCTCAAGTTGGACTGGATTTATATCTTTCTAATAGAATTCGTTGTTACAAATAGCAAATATAATAGCAACTATTTGTAGAAAAATACAAACAGATACTTGTTTACAAGAATAAATCATTAGTTTTACAGAAACTTAATGGTTTTCAAAGTGCAATTTAATTATCCTATTACAATACTACTTACTCGAGGCCTAGGCCCCAATTGATACCTTGAGCGAGAAACAAAATTAATGGTTGCCACGCAACTAACCACCTGACCCAGTCTAGTAGTTGACCATACAAAACATGAGGTCGTTCCCATCTTTGCATATTATTAAGGCACATACATATATATGTATATATATGTATTCACGAAAATAAATTATAAAATATTAATTACATCAAAAGGATACGGATTGTAAAACATTTTCTTGAGATCAACTTTTTCTTTACAATATGGACATGTTTGTTTTTTTCCTACAATGCACCATCCTCTGATACAAAATTCGTGAAACACGTGTTCACAACTAAGTTTATATGTGTTTTCAATAACACCAGGTTCATTTTCTGACACTAAAAGTCTATTTCCACATACTGCACACACACCAGGTTCTAAAGTTCTTGTTGGCATATGGCCTGGTACATAATACTGCAAATTATTTAATATATTCCACCTTTTTATTTGACACATAGTCCACATCTGTATCCGATTACTGTGTACGTACCCCGATATGTGAAGCCATTTTATCTGCACATATTTCTGCAACATCTCTTCCTAATACTCCAAAATAAAGACCATAAAATAACAAAAGTAAACCACAATCTAGCCATATTTGTGGCTTAACCTCAAATACAAGATGTAAACCAAAAAATGTGGCTAACATTAAAACATAACTTATTATGCCCAATGTATAACTTAATTTATAAATAAAAAGAAACCATTTATACACCAATCTATAAAAAAAAGTTGAATGAATTACTAAGTTCACAGTAATACATAAATTATAATTAAAAAAACATACATACCTTGGTGTTGTACCTGCTATAGGTTTTTGAACAGCCTTCCTTACTATTAATCCTGTTATACAAGATGTTACTAACCAGATAAATATAAATCTCCACCAATGACTTTTTAAACTTAATCCAAATGGAATTATCCACATAGCAATTAAAGTAACAAACTGAAAAAATATATAAATGTATCAAACTAAAACTTATGTGATTTTAGGACATACAAACTTTCATTTACCTGATATGACTTATAGTGTAGTTTCCTCCATTCAACTAATATAATCTGTGCTACTAACAAAGTTAAAAATAAAATAAGCACCATTTCTAAATGCATTTCATCATGCCCTTTATGTTGTTCGTGCATTTTTACATGTTGCACCCTGAAACGTCAAGTTAAATTTATACATTCATAATATAGTTCCTTGAATATACAATATCAGTTAGATTATATAATAATGAGTATTGATATTTACATCCATTTCTCTTCTACTGTCATCTCATCTTCACTCTGTAAAATATACATATATTTAATTAGAAAATAGTATACATATAAAAAGCAAATGAAATACAATTCATTGTTTCTCAATAAAAATTATAAAAATCGAATAATAATGAAACTGAATATACAAATAATTGCAAAGACAGCATGATGTTCATTGATGCATAATAATTTATACCTTTTTTAACATAAATATTGTCCTTGGAGGTTATATTTGCGTAAGCATGACTTACGTGTTCATTCTTATTTTACATAATATCAATATACTTGTATTTAGGATGATACTGTACCTTATTTGGGATTACGTGTGAATGCATAGTTAAGGTTATATTATGCTATCACTTATAAAATAGATTTTAATTAACTGAAATAATACAGCAATAGCAAAGACTCTTTGGAGACATTGTAAAGTACTGTTCACAATGATGTAATTCTGACATGTTGATAAGCAGTAATGACGAACTTCATTTGATTTATATACATAAATAAAAATAGGTAAGAAAACAATAATTTGTTTCTTATAATATATTATCACTATATTGTCGAATGAAATATCTAAAATGTAAATAATTTATTTGGACAATTAATCATATTAAATATTATTTCAGGCATATTTTCGATTTTTCGCGCTGAAATCCTTTCTCCAACCATATTGATGACGATACAATTATTGAACCTGCTATTGGAAACATATTATTCAAGTTGTGAAAAACATAATTCATAAATGCGGTAAGATAGCAAAGACAAAGATTATAAAAATATCAATTTAAGAAGAGTAAATAATCTCCAGCAATTACTTTGTTAAAATTTCTGCAAAAGAGTAGTAAATATCAGTAATATCTATGTTACTCTAAATATATTCTTAATTATATGTGATGATTAGCTTTCTTTGTAAAATTTTAAGTAAATTTAAAAAAGAATATGATTTTGTATTTAATTCTTTTGCAGAATATATTTTTAAAGAATAGAAACTGTTGTAACGTTGATTTCAGTTTTCAAAACGCTTATGTAGCACTTTTATTTTGAGTAGTTGCTATATATACATTACTATTCCTATTCTAAATTATGTTTTTTTGTTTTATATCCGCTCTACAATTTTATAATAACTGAAATCTTATGTATTTTTATTATTCATCTCTTATGGTACAGCTGCTTGTTGATAACGAATTACAATATGCTTACATTTTCAATTAGAAAGAAATCCTATCTTTTACAGATTCACATAGTATTTTATAGGGAACGCAAATTTATATTAACATACTTTCTATTATTGTATATTTTTCCACAAACTAAAATTCGCTTATAACATACAATAATATCGGCAATTATAATATGCTTATACTTCAAACTTCGAAATTATATTTTACAAAGAATTATATGTTTTACACAGTATTAAATAGGACAATCAGATTTGTGTCAATACTTTTGCTCATCATTGTATACTCCTGTGTAAAATACAAATTCACATAAAATTTGCTTACAATATACAATAATATCAACAATCAATATATTTTACCATTTTACATAAATTTATTACGTGTCATAAGAAATATTAAGTTTAAACTGCACGCGCAATTCTCATTCGTCATACACTTTTGTCCAAATGTGAATCGGTTCAGAGGCTCACCAATTAGCGACGTTCGTGTGAGTTCGTAAGTATTCGAGTGATCACGGATTTAAACCACGCCCATCGCTGCTGGCCAGAGAGGGAAGCTGGTAATTCACTCTGCGAAGGAGCAATATGAGCGTTTGTTTCTTGAGAATACGCGCGACGTGACGAAATTCCACAGTCGTAAAATCGCGTGTCGGAAGTGTCATCGGATCGCGCGTCGTTCGCGGATTCAGTGAGTGATACAGTGTCGTGATTGGTTTCGTTCCGTCCACGGGTATACGGTTTTTGGTTAGTTTTCCAAGGCCCGAAAGGATATCGCCGCTCGTCGGTTCATTTGCCTCGAGGAATTGCCTTCGGTGAGTGAGAACACGGCACGTATTTAGAATGTGCGCGTGTTTCGTTAAGGTTTTTTCTGTCTGTCAAATTGTCGCACATATTGCCGACAGATTGTGCGTGCATTGTCGTCAATGAACTCACATGTCGCTTCTTATACATGATTAAGGTTACGTATATGTGTGTATGTGTCCATGCAATTCTGTATAATTTGATCAAAAATTTGCAAAATAAGCTACCAAATTGCCCATCCCTTCCTGAACAATCCTCTTCCGGGATAAAACATCAAACGCTGAAATAAAATGCATTCTTTTTTCTATGTAATTTTATATGTATATACATACCATGCGGTTTATCTATGTGTGGTAGAATTTTTGTAGTTCACTTGCTTTAACAGGTAGTTTCTTCTATGTACGTTGGAGAAGTGTTGTCAGTACGTAATACTTTGGTAAACAAGCGGAGATGAATTAGGTCGATAATTTTACCTTCGGTTTCCACCTGAGTGCTAGATCAAATATCGAATCATAAATCTCATTTATCTATTGCTACGTATTTAGAATTTTTCACTAGCAAATGTATACAGTATACAACCTATACGCCTTATCATTCGTCATTCTAATGTTCAATATTGACTTCAATCGGTCTCCTAACCTGACACGTAGTGATTTAATCAACGTTAGGTTAGGTTATAAATATAATTCTAGAACAATAACTATTTGAAAAAAATATTTAGTAATAATTCTGAAAATTTCTGGAAATTTATGTTTCTGGAAATCTTCGTGACACTTTTGTCAAATTTAAATTCACATAAGAAAGTCACATGAATATTTTGATTATGTTGCGTTAATCAAGTTTCGCATTTTTATTACAAATTTTTTCAACGTTCAGTACACATGTTTTTGTTATAAATCTTTTCTTCCTTAATGTGGTTTATAATTAACGACAAGACAAAATTGAATGGGTGGTATTGGCGCGCTAAATTCGAACTTCAAAGAAACGACATTTCATACGCACAAACCTAACACAATACATAATTCTTACCCTGTTACATAAAAATATTCAATAATTCTGATAATTGGCAAATAGAAGAAATCTATTTGAACGTTGTGTGAATTGTTGAATTCACGTTGCGTGAAATTTAATATAGTTCGTTTCGAAGAAATAGTATTGAATGTAAGTTACGTAGTGTCTATTTTACGCTGAATCAGTCAAAGAACTCGAAAGGAGCAAAATCCTCGTAGCTGCGCTGTTTGAATGTTGTATAAATTGGCGGCTATCCAAGTTTCCGTACTCTCACCACGTTCTCGGTCTCGGGGTCCACGCTATCACATTCCTTGCTAGTATATGTACGTGCTGTCTTTCCGCATGATTTTGTGCAAACTACTTTTATCGACTGATACATAATGTAATCATACTGCAGTGTTATTTGTAAATACATACGAATGGCCTTAGGTTAGGTTAAGCATTGAGCAGCTTTTCTGAAACGATTTATATTTAAGAATGGAATTACAAATTTTACTTAATTATGATAATAATATAGACGGATATAGAATGTGAATCAAGTAAATAACATTTGCCTCAGTTTTAAAATACAATCGTTGATGTGATCGCAATGTTACATCATTTCTTCAATGATCGCATTAGTCGGCCTAACAGAGACCGTTTTTCATAATAGCATGATACCTTACAAGACGCATTCATTTTTAAAGTTCAACGCGTTATCTTTACAGTTGAGTATACATGATTACTTCGCACGTAATATACAAATAAATTCAATAGTCATGAATAAATTTTGAATTCTGTCTTAATACGATTTAAAATCAGCAATAATAAATAGATCATAAAATCTCTAAATGGATGACAATTTTTATTTTAAATATAAAATTATTTACTCTTCTTGAATGAAAATACATTTAATATTGCAAGGTTAGAGTATCTAGAGATTAGAAATTTGAAAGCAATGTTTATCGCGAACATGAAAGTGAATATCACGTGAGAGAAGCAGTCACTGTGGTTTATTCGCGATAGTAATAGTAATCCTGGAAATAAGTCAGAGACGCGTAGATGTATCGTTGTAAATCACGGCACTACTTACTATCAAAAGATAGGACGCATTAATTATTCACGGAACTACGTTCGATACTATGTTAAATAACTACGTATTTTAAAAATATTGAAGTCGTAGAAATGTGATTTTATCTAAATTATAATTATTTTTCAACTAATTTTGTTAATTTCATATATGCAATTCTTATTTAAAAAAAATAGTACTGTTTTTCAAGATATACGTATTATTCAAAATTATTAAGAATTTAGAATAACAAATAAATGTTTGGAAATGTTTGGAGTCGATGTATGTGTCCCGAACTTTTTCCATCTCATTTACCTGTTCCTCGCGTAACTTAGAAAGCCCACCTGTTGAAATCGACCTTCTCTCCGTAGCTAACTATAAAACCCATAAAAAGTGAAAATCTAACGTGTAGAGCTTATTGGATTCTTGCATGCTTCTTTAAACAGAAATCAAACAATATCAAAAACGTGCAACGTGAAAGTCTCATACGAACTTCTAAAGTATTTCACGCGCTTCATAAGCTTTCTTTTACTTTCTTTACATATTTAGAATTCTCTCTCATCATATACGAAATTATACTTGCAAAAACTTACAATTCTGAATATAAAATTTAATAAAAAGAACTGCAGATAACGAGATCTAACGATTTAATGAGAAGTTACAAGAAAAGTAAAATAATTTTGAATGTAGAAGCTCATAAAAAAATTTAGATAAAATATTCAAGGAAAAATTACAAGCTGAAAATCTTTAAACGATGACTCAGACAGAAAGTTATTTACAAGATAACAATTTTATCAGTTTGCGTCGCATGAAAGCGAAAAAAATACTTCAACTACTAAAACGATTAAACTCACGTACATATAAATTCATGATTTCTCTGATCTTATCATATTTGTGCATATATGTATATACATATACATATATATATATAGATTATTATAAAACATTTCTATATACAAAATATTATTCATATGACGATTTCAATAAAATTTATCAATAATATTTCAATAATATTCATTGCTACTGGCGCACATATTGCTTCGACTCTAATAATTTTAACTTCATATTTGATAAAAATCAATATTAAGTAGAAACAGAAACTTCTGAACGAAAGTGTAACAATTCCGTTTTTCATTAATAAATTTTCCATTAATTGATATTTCCATAATCCATTGTTTCTTTATTCAGTAGACTGATAATTGTGATTTTACTGTACTCCGAAATCTAAAAAAAGACAAAGGAACAATGAGAACAGCTTTAAACCGAATTTGATTCTTCGTTCGCGTAACACAAATTTCGGAACACCTTGTACACGATCGGATCACGTAATTCGCATTAACCGTACGAAAGGACGTTACGTGAGTAATGTTGAGCACGACCGCGAATAGAACGTCCGATGGCATGCGAAGTCTTTAATGTTAGCGTCACCCCTAATTCCACTAGAATTCCATCTTTTACCATCGATCGCGCCGCCATCATTTGCCCAAGGGAAAAGTTACAAACAGCACAGCAATTACGCACTATATAACAAAATCTTTTCTTTTCTTCTTCTTTTTCTCATAGAGTGCACAGTTCTCTTTCGTAAGCGGGGAAAGATCGTTGTCGATGTTGGAAAGTGAAAAGCGGACCCACTGTTACGATCAAATTTTAACTCGCCAGGGACTCGATCGCACGCTGTCCCGCATACAATCATGTGGGACATGTGATCATCTCGTGATGAGATTATTAAGCGCTGCTATTGAGGAAATTGTTGTAGAGAAAGATAAATAAATAAATGCGGAAGATAGTTCTTACTAATAGAGAATTTCTAAGAAACTTAATATTTACGATTACAGCAATCTTTAAAGATTTAGTAGTTTAGGAAAGGAATATTGAATAGAATTTAAAGCTGTGACAAATGTATTCGTGGCACTAGTATATTGCACAAACTCGTACAATGAAGTAATAATTCGAAGAATGCGGAACATTTATGCGATTAGCACCTATGAAGTCATTAAATGCCAACCACCGGTCGCTATTATTATTGGCTACTTTCTATTCAAAACTCCACGTTATTCGAATCATTCAGCTTCCAGAGTTCTCTGTTCATCGAGAGAAACGAAATTACTCTCGTTCTCGATCGACCGCCAGTTATTTATTTTTATCTGTGACCATATGAAAAGTGTTTGTCACTGTGCAATAAAACGGCGCAGATTTATTGCACACAGTATTTCCTTCCCCATATATGGCGCATTCATGTGTGTGTCCTACGACGAAGAAAACAGGATTTTTCCTTTTTTGTTTCCACAAGAAAGATTTTTGCGGTGTACTAATTTCAAGAGAAGAAATGAAGATTTCTTTTTATTGTTGATTTATGATACTAATTTAACTCGAAATTAAAACTCTTTGTTTCTTTTTGATACATTAAATTTGATACATTCGCGACAAAATACGCAAATTAATTAACAAGCAGTAAATTTGAAATTGCTAATATCACATTGACTTCAGATGGAGTGAAATGAAACGAAAATTCTTTCTTTTCAATCAAATGTATGGAACACACATGCACTATTTGAATTCTACTGATAAAACTTAGAATTTACTGGACCATTTGCTAGCTAGAGCCTAAACTTCAGTTTCTATAGTCCGTGCAGTTACTTAGCTTGCAATACTCGCTGGCCTGCAGTTACAGTTTTCATCAATGCAAAAGTTTTCCACTGCTTTCAGTCGCAACTGCTTTTCCTAGTTTCTCATTTTAAGGGTCACTGATTCCTTCAATGTCCAAATATATACGTGCACATGTGTTTGCACATGTTTGTCGAACATTACATGTGCATTCAAAATTGTGGCTTTTCATATGTACATAAATTTCGGTAGGACTTTAAACATTCTATCAGAATACGTAAGAAAGAATCCATAATAAGAATTCATGTGGAATTCATTTTCATAAGCAAATTTGACACTTCGATTGGAACGTCTGTTAAAATCGATCGAGTGTGATTAATGGCATTGGATATAGGAAATACAATGTTCACGGAGAGAAAAGTCAAGAACTAGGTCCGTCTTTCTAAACCTGTAATTTTCATTACTAATTTATCAAATAAATTATTCAAGATCACTTATTTTTCATTGATTTTCACAGTTATACTTTCTATATAACATCCGATTTATTTAAAACGGATCGATTTCCTTCGAAAATTATTACTTCAATTTTTCAAATTTATAAGATTGTTTTTCCCGTTTATTGTACTTTTGTTATAAAATATTATGTCTCTCTCTTTCATTCTGAATTCTTTTCATATAGCTTTCGTTTTGATTTCTTTCATTTAAATTTTATACTTGATGCTTCAGTAATTGCAGTGTTAAACATTTCCTAACAAACAATATTGATTTAATTGTATAAATATTACCTGTCATATGCATCGAATCTATTTATCCGTATTATTGATGGTCATTATTATTACCACAAATAACATACCAGTACAGTAAATCATGAATTGCGTGATGATTAAGTCACGAAGGACGAAAGTAGTCGAATGATGTTTTACCTGCATAACATAACATGGTAGGAATACAAGAAACAGAAGTGATCTTGGACTTTCGTGCGACACCGTAAAGTGGTTCCAGTCAGATCGATGCAACGAAACCATAAATCTGTGGAAACGATGACACGTCTTTCTAAAGACGGTACGTGCATACCGAGGAACGAAAGTAGGTTATCCGAATGAAAACGGTGTATAGCCGTGGCTGTTCGATTTTCTCTTGCAGTTCTTCCTGTGCTAATCCATTGCACTCTCTCGAAAACGAGCGGCGTATCGAAACCGCCATCGATGTGTAAAATTGTAGCTCTTCCGTATGAGCTCCTAGTTATTCGAACCAGTAATTGGAGGATCATTTTCATAGGTTCTGAGAAAGCGTGATATCCTCTTGCTTATTTATTGTCTTAATAAAGGCTTGACTTTTTTCGCGTGACTCCTCTTTTACGTACTATGTCACGAATGATCGATGTTGAAGTATCTGTTACACGTGGCTGAATTATCAAATAATTTACATAAAAGACACCAACCTCTGCTGCAAAAACTAACCGTTTCAATGTATAAAAGGAAGTCATAGAATCTTGACGATTTCATTATTGACGATCTAGTAAAAAAATGCGTAATAATTAAGAGAGAAATTTTTTAAAAGTTTCATTTTAACATATTAATAACATATTAATAATTTAATAATTTAAAAAGATGTAATTTAACAAAATTGTAATTGTTGATAATGTATCGATAATATAATAATTACTTTACAAATAATACAAAATATTTTTTAATAATCTACCTGCGAATATTAGAGATACGAAATGTACTAAATGAAAAATTCATCACAGCTCATCCGTGATGCACACATGGTATAGAATGTGTTAATAACATATCGCAAGAATAAGAGCATCGTAAAATTGTGCCAAGAGAATCGATCGAAACGCAACCGTTTATTTACGGGCTTGCTTTCTGCATAGAAATTGTGATGCACGAAACAAGCCTCGAGTAGAAAGGCAAACGAACGCCAGCCTATATTAGAAGTCACGCGTGAACACCCGTCAATCAAATGCAGTATTAATCTTTTTGCTTAGTAATTAATTATTTTCACGTTGATACGTGAATGAAATTAACGGATCATTTATAAGAATTATCTCGATCTGAGAATTTTGCAAAATATTGAAAACTTTATAACACGGTAATTTAGACTGAATTCATTTTATTATAATTTTAGAATTGTTTCTTTCTGCTTTTACCATTTGGAGCTGCTGATTGGAGCTTCATTGACAATTTCCCTTAAAATTGGACAATGAGTCCAGAAATACGATAAACTCTTCCATCTTCCTTTCTATATAATTTCTACAATCTCATTTATAGTTAATCACTTCATCGCTTCAACATTTCATTCACTTGTCCTCTAGTATCTAATTAATCTTCTAGTATCGATCTAGTATCGAATTAATTGGTCTACTCCGTATATATCACGAGCGAAATGTCAATTTAGTAGTTACATCGATATGTAACACACTAATTACACAGATATATAATTACGTTGCACTCTAGATCAAGATATATTTTATGTATTCGTTTGTGGTTAATTAAACGAATGATTTAATTGATACAAGAGCAGGGACCTTAATAGGATTTAAGCAGTCGAAAATCGTCGATGTCGTAATAGCCACTTCTCGAAGATACTTAGCCAGAGTTCGCCAGAAAATGTTCTGCCTCATCAGCGATATCGCGTGCATGATTTAATATTGATGAGGAAGTGGATGCTGTACCTTCGTATTTCGCTTCCACATTTTCATTTTCATTCGCCATTGTTTCCTCCAATTCGATTCTTCTGATCTTTGTTGTTCGTATCGTATTTATATTACGACTAATTTTACCTATACGAATTGCACAGTTGCATATTGCAATAAAACATAAAAATATACGAAATGTTTTATTTAACTTAGATTCGTTAATATCGTACGAAGATATTGTTTCTGCTTCTCTTCTTACGTTGTATAGGATAATTTTTACTTTAATTTTAGTTTCTTTTTCGTTGCTCTAGTGTCAATGTCGATACAAAATGAAGATATACGAATAATTTAACATTTAGTTTCAATGTTTAATTCAAGAAACAAATAATGTTTTCACTCAAATATCACTTATATCAATTTTCTCGTTTTTCTTGTTCATCGCTATTAATTGCTGTAATAGTAATAATATCCCGTATTATGATATCCCGTATACAAATGATGATAGCGAATAATCGATGCCACGATTATTTTGAAGAAACTTTCAAACTTGATATTTCAAACTTTCTCAGTTGTCGAATTCAAAGGCCAACGTATCATACGTAATTTGACAGACAAGGAATTATTTATTCACCTTTGCCTATTCATCGTAGATAATGAGAATTCTGTCACTTATCCTTGAATCAAATACTCGTTAATGTATTTTAGGTCTAATTAAAGACAAAACCTTGGATTGCATAGATAAAACTTTAAGGTAATATTACGCACAGAAATGGGAAAGAAACAAAAAATTAAGTAACACGTTATGGAAACATGAATATTTATTTGTTACTTTTATGAAATTCTTCATCTTTGAATTCCACTCACGAACTTAATGAAATTTTATGCGACTTTTGAGGACAAGCGTAAACAGTAAAACATGAAATCCAAGGAAAGGAAGAAACTACTTAGAAGATACACGCATCAGTGATTTCCTTCTGGGAATCACATTTGTTAATGTATCATAAATATCTCGATTATTTCCATTATACCATACCTAGATGATAAAGGAGAAATTAGTGGAATTTAATAAAGTTATATATATCGATAATTGCGCTCGAAGCTTTAAGTTTCCTCAGCAAAATGTAGCAAATTAATAGAACATTGTAGAAACCAGTGGCTGGAAACAGAATTCCATATAAAATTCTACTTATTAAGTGGCGAGCATGTTTCTTGAGAAAATATGTTAGGGAGAAAAATTTCTTGAAAAATAATATTAATATAATTTAGTGCATAATATATTATATTAACGTTAATACATATGCTCTTGAATACATGTATTATAGAATTAGAATAAGACGAGAATTGACTACAATATTTCAATAAAATATATTACACCTGACACGATATAGCGTCACGCGATTGTATATACATCAGCTGATTTAAGATCGTCGAGTCATAAATATTTCATGTGCTAATTTCTTAAACATGATCTTCCAGAGAAAAGGTCAGAGTATAACAAATTTAACACGAGTACCATTTTTCTTTAATTCAATATTCTCACGTAATTTTCTACCAAAATACTTACTTATTACACGAAATATGTTAACAGTCCATTTTAAATGTATTATTCCTCCGAGTGTTAAGTTCTTCTGAATCTTGAATGAAAGTAGATCATTAAACGATGAATGTATAACTCGTAATTTATCAACTCACTCATATTGTTAGTTACTATTTATTAATAGAATAGATCGTTGAACAAAAGACTTTGATTTTATGTCTGACAAAATATTACTTATTCTACTTATTCGTTCGTTCTTTATTTCTGGGCGCACTTGCACTATAATTTACTAACTAATAATATTAGCGATTAACGAAGTGATAACAAATTTGTAGCTGTACATATTTATCCCAAAATCTTTCATTCATATCCTGCTATCCAACTTGCACAAAAAATCACATCAATCTTGTTACATATACATAATTATCAAATAATAAGCTGCAATTAAATTACTGCAATTACTGCAAAGTAAAACGGTAAAAAGAGAATCATACACTTACCATCAGTATTATACATTCAATTTCTCTTTCCATATTAATTAATCGGCACATTTTTAACAATCAGGCAATCCTGTTTCTGAGGATTAACGAGGATAATAATTAATACACAGGTTGAAAATCACGCGTCTCTTTTGTTTTTAGCGTCTTTGCCCATTCCATCCTATGAGATATGCTCTCATTTATTCCAGTGTTTCGTGCTTCGTTGCACTCGATGGATTATTATGCAGCCACTTTTACGATCCGTACAAATTCCATTACGTTCGCTACCGATGTCCATAAATTCATTGTTATTACGGGTCGAGGGTTCAAAAACAATTCAACATTCATGTAAGAACAATGCATAAATATATACAGCGACGAATAAAAATATTTTGATCATAGAAAACCAGCTTTCTTTTTCTAAAATTTTCTATAAGTGTATAAAAAAATGTACAATTGTTAATTGCTTTACTTAATTCTTTCAAATTATTTTTACGTATATTTCTTATTTAAAATTGATATTTAATCTTTTATGACAAGTCGTGGTTATAGCGTGGATTTTATTGTGTAAAATAGTTATGCAAAACATTTATTCGGAATGACATTTACGAAAAACTAAAATTTCCAATACTTTTTGTTTCTTTCATAATTAGTATATCGGTTCTGGGATCATTATTTTTTGGTGCTACATTAGTTCCGAATTTGTGTTTATATTTCTATTCATCGCTGTACTAAATACAAATATACTTCTAAAAAAATGTACTCGTGATTAAATAACAAACAATACAAAAAATTCGTACGCGTAAGTCTATCAAAAGAAGTCGAAATGGTATAAAGACTAGCCATGCTAACGTAAAAGTTAACGACGCGTATATCCGCGAAAATCGAATATGGAAGACGATACAGCCGCGGTATTAAGCGTTAAATATAATTAATATCTTCTGTCTGATGAACGTTCAAAACCGCTAAAGAAGAAACGCTGATCCATTGCCAAGATTATGCAATTTATTCCGACTGTAACTCTATCGATCGAGGTATCAATAACCATGCTTCAGCCCAGTGGCTGCAAATGTTTATCGTAAGACAGAACAGTGTGAACGAATTTTCCATCACGTTCAATACGGTATCACTTATTAACAATAAGGAAATGAATATAAACGAACTCGCGTTCATAAGTATTAGAAAATGTTTTGAGTTCATATAAAATGCGATAATTCGTTTAAATCATCAAGCAAACTATAGTAAAAACTATCTGTGAGAATTGAAGAAGAACACGATGAATATAAATTAAGAATTATACATATTGCATACACGATCCTCTAATCTCGTTTGAAAAGTTTTGTACGAATTAGATGCAAAACTCAGAAATGTTTTCCAACTTTACTTAAGATCTCAAGTGAAATTTAGAATGACATTGAGAATCACATGTATCATAGAAAATTGAATAACAGCAGTGTCAAAATTGGTTAAAACGACGATCGTGACACATAGTGGAAATAGGAGTTTAACGTTACTGTACATAAAGATGAGATTTTTATTGTCACGTTGAATACACGAATTCTTTATCTTCTTTCATTTATCTTTGCGTAAATTTCAAATCTAATAATAATTGTTAAAGATTTTGATAAACTTCTAACCATTTCTGACATTAACCCCATCCTGTGTAAGTATCCTAATGCTTAGGAACGATAGCGTACGTACAATTTACCATTGGCGGCAGTGGCCGGAAGAACCACTATGAAAACATCATAAGAAACTCAAGAAACAGCAGATGAGGCGAGAGATCTAACAGCGATCATGCAGTATGCACGTTGTGGAAACATTTCGCCACGGAGGAACTTTTCTGACTTAACGGGTTCTCTCTTTTCACCTTCGACCTTACGAACGCCTTCGGCAGCTTCTATCTTTCTAGTCTTGTAGTCTTGTGCTGGCTGCCGGTGAACTTGTCCCAAATTCCGTTGAGTACGCCAGCCACGATCCTTGATCTTTTGTGAGCCGTAATTAACTCTCTGTCGATCCATTTCCGCGCACGATCTTCCGTAGAAAAGATCTATCACAGTGCTCAGAAGTGAGTCGTTACACGGTTCGACAAACTTGAGACTCGTAACGGAAGAGGAAAATTGCTTCAAGTTGGATTTAGATGAGTATTTAACGTTTTGTTTGATGTGGTTGGTAATCGATGGAAAAAGATTTTAACGAGTTTATGTAAGCGTTTAGGAGGGATTTATCAAGCTTTAGATTTCAATTTCTTGAAAGTTGCGTTGTCAAAGAATGATAAGAATTCTTCTATGTATATCTCCTAAAATTGTTTAATTCTTGTTGATGGCAGGATACTTTCCAAGGTAATTTTTAGAAAGACTGGTAGCTTATTATAGTTTCTCCGAGATTATGTGAATTCGCTATAAATGAAACTACATATCCTATTTTTTAAATTATGGTTAATCTACGTTTCCTTTTAATTTTTATAGAAAGAGAGAAATTCTGTTTGTATTGTTAATAAATTGTAAAATAAACCAGCCTTTAACGTAGAAAATCATATTTCATTGTTAATAACGCAAACTCATTCAGTTTGTTGAGAACGACACATCTTCCTCACAATGAGACAAGTTTTCGTATGTAGGAAGATGAATTCGAGTCATTATACATACATATATATATACATAGAACCGCCCGAGTACCGTTTCCACAGTATTGTAAATTGTAAATGAGTCTCGCGACTTGCTTCGCGTTAATGCCGAAGCTCGAACGCGATTCAAGGCTAAGTTACTTAAAGTTTTAAAAATATTTTCAATGATAAGGCTACTTATACTTATTACAGACATGAACTAATCATACTCAAATAGATTATTATCCGCTAACTTCGTTATCTGTTTTACGAAACGAACGTTGTTTTACAAAGTTCTGAAGAAACATTCATTTGAAGAAATAAAATATTTGCGGAAAGTATAAGTATATACATGGTGTAAAGTATTCGTAAAACTGTTAGCCTCGGACTTTCCTCCAACGTGCGATGTTTTTCGATTAGATTCCATCGTCTCGAGCCCATCCGGCCAAGGAAATCACTTTTCTTAGCTTTAAAAGAAAATACAGAATGATTGCTTCATCTTGGATTCGTTAATATCTTTTTTTAGCTTAAAAGAAGAAATGTTCTTGCAGAGAATTATGCACTTACATATATGGCTTCGCAAAAATTTTATCATAAAATTTTTACGTTATCAATTTATTGGAAATTTGTTCGAAAAAAGAGTATATTTGGATAAATGTAAGAAATGCTTTCTTGTGGATATTTTTTATTTGTCGTGGATGTTGTATTATTTACCTTATTAATGAAACTGTAAATATAGTATAAAGTAGATAATGAAATAATGGAATAAAATGCTACATTAAAAGTACTTTAATGAAGAATGTAGATTTATGTAAGCAATGTTATAACGAAATTCCACGGTAGCTATGAAAAGTCTTTAAACGAGAAGAAACGATAACTTTTTTCGCTTGGAACTGGCGCCGTTCTAACAATTTGTGCGACCTACATTGCAACTGTTACGTAAGGGTATAGGTATGTATTATTATCAGTTCACGCAAAGAATGGTTCCTCATAGAGTACGCGCTATAATACCCTTATCAATCGATACAGTGGCTTAAAAGTATTCACTACTGAAACCTCTAATTTGATAAATGGGACCTTATAATTTGATAAATGGGATTCCGCGGTGTAGTTGGATGTACAAAGAATTGAATTAGCTAAACAGCTATTGAAGTTTAATTTCTTGTTTCTATTATTACTCTGTCAATAATAATGTAATTATAATAATTAAACATTTTTCATAATTTAAAACTCTTCATAGAAATTAAAAATTCTTCAATTTAAACGAAAAAAAACGTTATCATTTAGATATTACTATCTGTATTAAAAATCTTATAGATAAAGAAATCTAAGATTTTTAACACACAAGTTATATAACTAGTTCATACAGCTAAATTTGTATTATTCATCCCATTTACAAAATTATAAAATTATTAGATTTATTAATAAATAATAATAAAACTCCATATAGCACTTTTCGTATAGGTATTGTTGGTCTTTTGTAAAAGGTTGAATGTAGAAGGTAAAATTTTTCCGCGACACGGAAACGGATCGATCGACGGGGGGAGAACGAGCGTCAAAGCCAAAGGAACAATGTAGGAATGCGATCAAATGCGCACCCTTATCAAGAGGTTCTCCTCATTTCGCGACGTCGTATTTCGAAAGGTGACCTTAGGGAAAAATCGATGCCAACCACCGTATCTACACTTTTGTAGGACACGAAGCTACCGACCGATTCGATTCTCTATGAAGAACGATTCTCTTTCCATTATTGTACTCTCTATTCTTACTTATGCATTTGTTGCGAAGAAAGAATGGTATCTTTAGGTTTTGAGACGTACACAGATTCGCGAAAGCATTCAAACATTCGTAGACATATTTTTAGGAATATGTTACCTCTATTATTCAATAGATATCTAATAAAAGTGTTTTGAAACAACAGTATTTTTATATAGAGTTAAAATATTCAGATATTTATATATAAAAAGGAAATTTAGTTATTGATGTAGAAAATTTATTTAGAGTTGCTTAATTACTAAGTATCGAGCTAAAAATGTAATTAATGTGTAAATTATTTTATCATTTATTTGAAACGCATAATGCGGAAATAGCGTTTTATTATATTATATATGACATAAATTTTACATAGAAGAATTCTATTTTTCGCTTGCAAAGAGGTGAATACCTTTGAAAATGTCTATCTTGTCATTAGATCTCCGTAAGAATTTTTATAAAATTTAGAAGAGAATTCATCGATAATCATTGATAATACTTCAGATATTTGCTATGTTAATCTTCTAAACTTGTTGTATACTCTGTGATTTGAAATCCTATGTGGCAAAGTATTATAACTTCCCTAAAATTGCAAAAGTATAACTTTATACATTACGTCATTATTGATTTTGAAGAATTTTTGTTTGATTTCATTACTAAAAAAAGATATATCTTTCGTGAGATATAGATAAACAATAATAGATTATTTCTTTATCTAAAATTCTTTTTCAAATATGGAACTCATGATTTCCTATCAGTTTGGGTAATAAAAATTACAATGACTGAAAGTGGAATACTGAAACCTGTCGATCATCGAAAACATGAATTATATAAAAAATGTCCATCAAATTTAAGTTATTTACACATGTATATATGACAACTTTGCTAAAAGAAATTATAGAACACTATATAGAGAAATTAAGAAGAAATTATTCATAAAGTTGTTTAAGTCAGTAGAATAATTTATCAAATAACTTCAAATAACTGCAACGAATTACATAGAACGAACGATAATGAATAAGAATGCAATAATCGCATCGATCAAATTAATTCGTCGTTATCAAAACCTATTCGACTATCAAAAGTAAACAAACTGATTGGATTCGATCTATTCTTACTGAAATTAAAGTTCTCACCGTGATACAAAGACCTGAGTCATTGGATGACTCTACCAACGTGGAGAGAAGATATTGACGTACGAGGCGTGCATAATAATGAGCAATCAAAAGATAGTAGAGGCTGTCAGATAGATAGATTCACATGTATAGTGCATAGTTGGCTCTCTCGAAAGTGAACTCGTCACGGCGACCTCCTTTAAATCGTAGACAGAACTTTCGTCCGAATAATTTCTCCGCGTATACACTGAAAACTTTTCACGTGTTATTCTCACTCGCGTTCACTCTCACGATTGACGCGTTGAATCGATGATGACGATGGTGGCTTGTGCTTTTTCGATTTTATATTCACACTTAACATTCGCACTTACATTGCTGTTCATAAATATTAGAACACCTTTTCCTTTCGTATAAGATAATTCGTTTACAGCCTGAACTATCAAGCAGAAGGTTAACTGATCAAAACTATTTGATTGATCAAAACTATTTGTAGAAGTAATTCCATGATTTTCAAAATTCGATATAGACATTCAATATAGATTATAGCAGATAATATAAATTATTTGTGTATATGTATAAGTAAGAAATATGTTATAAATCTTAAACTTTAATTTATCATATTATATTAGTATAAATCATTTTCATGGACATTTTGGTGTTCTTTCATTTGTTCGATTTAAAATACTAAGTAAAAGTTTACAGAAATCTCTGTTTTCAACCAAATACAAGGTACGTTCTTTTTTAACAGATGAAATTAATTATCTCGAAAGTGAATTTAAAGCAAAGGTTGCATACCTACTCTACGAATGACCATGACTTTCGACCTGAAAATCAGCAGGAGTGCGTTCACCCTGATTCGATTCATTGACGCCTTTCTAAGCGGTCTGACATTCCAGCCGCGTACAACTCGATTCGCTCGAATCTAGATTGCGTTTCCATCGTGTTGTGCGTATCTCTCTCTGCTTTCATCTGAAAAATTTGCGCTACATTAGTGTGAGAATGTCACGTCGATCTACTATTAAACAGATTATTACTAAAAAGGTAATTTAGTAATTGACTTCCAGTAATCCGGTAACTTCTTAAGCTATTTTAAAGTAAACATTTTTTATTATTTGCTTCTTATTTTTAATTACAGTTATATACATGTTATCGTAGTATAGTCTAACGTTTCAAATGGAATAATAATTCTTAAAGGTTTGAATTTTTTAGTGATTTATTCGAGTTTTCGTAAATGTTTCGAATGTTTCTTTTTTATTTATTTATTATTATCCATACCTCTTTCGACTTTGGATGATTTCCGATTATCCGTTGCATTAAACTTGAGTTAGGTCGTAAGTGTTTTGATACTTATGAATAGGATTGCATGTTAGTTGAAGACGCGTAGTTAAAGCGCATTAAAGCCTTTCATGGCTCCTGTTGGGATGTTGATATATCGGAGGGGATAGATAGATTCCTTGATAATTCTATGACGACATGGAATAGAGACAGCCTTAGAGATACAACTATGTTATCTCGGCTGAATTATTACGCATTAAAGGAACGCGATATGACCAGATAATGTATAGATCGATTAAAGTTCTTCAATATCGAGTACACGAGGTTCTCCAATCCATAAGATTCTTAATTAACCAAGAAGTACTCCAACAACTGATTTATTGGAAACTGGACATGATGTCAAAATAGATTATGGGACGATTTAATTGTTCATTGGTTAGATACTAGTTAATTACGATGATTTTGAATATCATCGAGTTTAATTGAAACATAAATAAGTAGCTCGAGATTCTTATATCGAATATGTATTTTAAGTGAAAAAAATTGATAAAAGAAATATATTTTGTTAATGTATTTTAGGATTGGTAGGAAGAGCTGAAAGAATTTTATATGTTAATTACAAATCGGAAGAAATTTGCTAATTAGGCAGACTCACGAATAGCGAACGAAAATCAATAACACGCGATATCACATGCACAGTTGCATTGACAGTGCCTTCTAAGTACAATGTGTCCTCGATACGTTTCTATTATCCACAAGGTCTCGTGTTCCCAATTAGACTTGAATAAAGAACAGCGTAAAAACGCACGACTGACAAGGCAATTGACAAATCAGGATACACTTTGACATTACATATTAAAATAGAAATTACTTGCGTGTTCCTGTCATAAATTTAAAATCTTCTTTAAAATTTTTTTTAACCAAAAAGAATTCTAATACTTACGAACGAGAATGTATATGACTTATTCTGGCTAGAAATGTGAAATTTCTGCTGGTGGTTCTGATCCGATGGCCAGCGACTGTTTTAAGTATTTTATTAAATAATAACACAATGCATCGAACAAAATTACAGTACTTTATAAAGGAACAATTGCAGGAGAAAGATTTCGTAATCCTTCCCTCTAGAATTTGAAATTCAAGTCTCTTTGATCATCAATCATTATACTAAATCATAGTGGTTCGTTGCTCAAAAGGCTTGTATCATTTTCAGTGAATGTGAAATGCTGTTTGCTAAGATTATCGTTAGGATACTGTGGTAATCCAGATGTAAATTTTGTAAGCACGAAGGCGAAATCGATTATGTAACATGTACAGTATGGGGAATTATGGTGTGTATATCAGCTGATGGTCGACCCAAATTTTCGAATTCCAATCTCGGTATTCCGAACGGATGATTTGGTTCTGCTGCTCTGAATATTCCCTGGAATACTTGAGATGTACTGTAAACAATTTTTCGCTCGAATAAACTCCATGAAATGAGTAGTTTATCGTCCAGTAAAACGATGCTCTTGTCGAGTTATTTATAAAAATTATTTATAAAAATATGTTTATTATTATTAATATATAAATATAGAACTTTTAATATATATATGCAGTTTCTTTTATGAGTAAATTTACAACAAGTTCTATGTACCGTTTTCATCAATGAGAATGTTATAATAATTTTTATAATTAACTCTTTTAAGGCTCAAATCTTATTGAGCTGTAGAGAAGGTTTTATTAATTACAATAGAAATACATGATGTTTTTATAAAGAAGACGATACATTAAAATTAGCTCTACTTTCAATTAAAAAAAATATACTTGTCATGTAATTAGATAATAACTTGTTATAATGCAATGAGTGAGAGGATTGAATCTTTTCCGACTATAATTGTATTAAGAAAGGTATATTTTAATATTGACGAATGAACTTTTTAACAATAGAACGGTGATTAAATACATTTCGCATTATAAGCTAAATATATTAAATAATATAATTCTCGCTTTATTTCTTATGAGGAAAATGTAGAACTAACAGTGGAAAAGGTAGAAAATAAACGTGTTTTATACATAATTCACAGGATGATACGAAAGACTATTTCATCGCAATGACGTCAAAAGTTATTCCGGGATAAGCGTAAAAGAATATTTCAAGTAACCAGACGAACTGACAATAGTACCTTCTGTAAAAGGTCTAGGAGACCCGTAAGGGCTATAAAATCACCCAACTAACTGTGAGTTACCATCAACGACCCGTCTAAAACGTTTATGAACGTAATTAAGACGCCAGACGATGCTCGCGTCACGCCCGGCAATTTAATCTAGTTATTTTTATCTTTCTCTTCTTTAATCACCTTTCTTTCGTTCTGTTAAATATGTCTCTGGAAAATAACCAACTGTTCCACCGTATCTTACGTGATCGAACATATTTCCAACTCGCAACAAACAATTTTAATTATTCCGATTACTTTTGTGCACTGTGTAGTTATAATTCTAAAATTCCATAACAAAGTTCGAAGACTTTGAAATTCTAAGATCCTAAAATTTCAAAGCTGAAAATTTATACAATTCTAAGATTTCAAGATTTAAAATTCCCGAATCCCAAAATTGTAAAATTCTAACAATTTTCAAATATATTTGGTATGTGTATGATTTTTTAAATAACACGCGAGGAATATGAGATAAAAGATCGAAAGATAGAATTTAGTCATGTAGGGTATTTTAATAAAAACAAGAAATTGAACTTTTCACTTTAGAAATATAGAAATTTACAGCAGGAGTATAAAATATAGAAAAGAAGATACGCAGAATATTTTCAGTAAAAATAGAAATAGGGAAAGGTCAAACGATCTTTGCAAATGGCACAGTACCACGCAAACGTCGATAAAATCTCAATCCTGCACCGCGTATGATGGATGATAGATAGAAACAAGACCAGTCGTGTATTGAAACAAAAGATCAATTTCCCTTTTCATGGAATTTTGATCCAATCAGGTACATGTAGACTTCATGTACTGTACAATATACTGTATTTCATATAGCGTATACATCAAATATTTAACATTATCAAATATTAACATATTTCCATATTACAATTAAATTACAATATTCAGTAGTTTGATATCTTCGTACATACGTTACAACATTCTCTAAATACATCTTTAAAAAAGTAAGAATTACCAAACGATCGATTATACGAAACAGAGTATGTATTACGTGTTGGTCAGGGTCGGTCTGACGATCCAGATGTCTCGAGGTTCCGATGCACTTATTCAGGTCTCTAAACTCTTCCCAACGAGCTGGGAAGACCCCCCGGTCTCTAGAACCGGTCCCGAGTCGTCCTACCTGTACCGATTTACCGATATCAACCTGTGCGTAAATACATAATGTATCGTATGGGCATGTGGCCGAACTCGACCTGTCTCTAACCTCTTCGGCACGCTTTGGGAACTCTCGTGGGAATGAACTAACTGACCGACTGAATCCAGTCATTCGAGTATGGACTTTCTTGGAATGTATGACGAGATTCCTTTGTTCAAACCCCTCTTTTTTCCTTTTCTTCGTTTCTACCTTGTACTATTCCTTTTTTCTTTTTTTGTTTCTTTTCCTTTTCTTGTTCGGCCTTGTAGTAGACATCGCAGATGTTTACTGCATGAGTGTTGATTAATTTCTGAAACGTCGTTACGTAGAGGACACACGTGTTCTCTTTTTGTAAATAATTTTCTTTGATACCTTGGAATACTAGATTCAAATGCTTTACCAAAATCTTAAGACACTTTTAATTGAAGCTTTATTTAATAACGTAGATTGTCTAACAAAAATCTAACGAACCTTAAATCATTTGGTATTTTACTATATAAGGATGTACGATGCGAATGAATCGACAGATTTTTCAATAAAACAATTAGAAACTAAAAGCAGTGAAAATTATTGAATTTGATAGAAATTGTGTTTCGTGTATAGATTTCATAAACATAAATTCGGTTGAAGAAAACTAGAGCGAAAAATTAAACTTTCTGGAATTTTTAAGCGTCCATACAATACCTTAGGTTGTTGTAAATTATTTCTTTTTGGAAATTGTGTCTGAAATCTTGCCAACATTGTAGTTGGCTTGGTGGACAATTTAAGGACGCGATGGTGAGACGTGCTTTCTATTTACCCTTTATTCAAACGTGTGCTCTCATTCTGACGCTACACGTATAATACTCGCTGGCAAAACTTCAAAAGTATCTTCCAAAACGATACGCCTTGCATCCGGAAGCCTAAAACGGCATTAACTGCGGACGTTATCTCTTCTCGAAGAACAACAAGAGAATTAATATGTGATGAAAATTTATGACTCTGTCGATAAATCATAAAATCAGCAAGCAACAATCCTTAAGCAAATTAAATCAGATCATGCAGCAATTGATTGAAACAGTTAACCCACTTGCTGCTATTGACGCACACGATGGGTATTATTAATTGAATTGAACATCTTTTTCAGACTGTTTGACCTTTGCCTATTTCCATCTTTACTGAAAATTAAAATTAAACATTTTTAATTTAGAAATTCCAATATTTCACGTGTTCTTTTTAATTCTTGAAATGTTTGTATTTGTTTTAATTGTATATATTTTTTATTTTGATAGAAACAAATCTATATTATCCTTAAATCGTTATCTTTCGACTACGTAGTAAAAGGAATAATAACAACAATCGTACCTTTATAAAACTTAGAAAATAATGTGCTTTTACTTCAGAAAAGTATCGTTAAGTATAGTCAAGTATATGGTATCGAACGCGTAACTGTATTTAATCAAATATATTATTCAAAGTATGATCTTATCGACGGATATAATATTCTTCAGAAACATTATTATGCAAACACATAGGCCAACCATAGTGATTCATATATTTTATCGCGTGCGACGTATAACACGTAATTTCCATTGACAGTGCTCGTTAATTTTTCCAAGAGAATCTTTTCAATAGAATAATCCATTCATTCGATTCCGTTCACGAATCAATTTTTGTGTTTTACGAATGCTTTGTCTCTTATTCAATCTTTTTATCAGACGTAACCTTTTATTCGGTTATTTTTTTAAATAAATTTATCCTACCTAATCCAGTCCTATCAACATTGCAAGAGAATATTTAAATTAAAATTCAACTGGCTCTGCTTCCTATCTGATCTCCCATTTTCTCTTTATTAACTAAGTATGTATATGACATCTTTTCTTATTAATTAGGAAAATTTTTATCTAAATATGTTTATCAAATACTTTCGCCTTATGTGAGAATCTTTTCTAATGTAAGAATTGTGACTTGAAGACATATGTACGCATTCATAGGGAGAAGTTTTTATTTCGCCGCATTCATTTTCTAGATAGATACGAATGTTAGATTCGTTGTACGTTTCCCATGAAACGACTTGGAGCAACTTCCTGTTGAAAAGAGAGAAGCAGATGTGGCCTTCATAAAGCCCTTTTATTGTGTTCCTCAATCCTATTTAACATAAGAATCGCCTCGAATACTCTATAATGAATACTCTGTGATGGATTTGCTCAATCTGAAAATTATTATACGTTTTATTACAACATATGTTTTGTCGCCAGAAAGATAGAAATAGGAAAATTCTGATACTCCATTTATTTAAAAAAAAAGGTAGAATTATTGCTGAATTTTTTTGAATTTTTCCTGAATATCTACAGATTTTCATTTAATGTTATACAACTGATTACTATAAAATATTATAGAACTATAAAAAATCTTATAAAAATTCATTCATTGCTAATTTTATGGATTATAGTAATTACTAGATAGTAATTTTGTTATTAGAGTATCTTAACGACGAAAGAATGCAATCTCTACGAGAGGTATCGCTTTCACCTGCACGTATAATCTCTGTCACTTCCGGAATTGTGTGCATTCTTGTCGTAAGTGGTGCGTTTACGTGCAGAATTAAATTTCAGTTATCATTCTTAGCTTCAAGAACGATGCTATCTAACGTTATTAAACTAGATCATGAATAACGGTGCGAACACGTTGCAATAAGGTGATCGTGTCCCTACAACGTTGCATCTTATGCAACTCGTTTGGATTTCAAAATACTCTTCCTAACGGTTTCATAGCGATTGTCCTTAATATTATATATCGTGTCGCATTAAACATATACTTTAATTTTTAAAGAATTATACTTTAATTGTTTTCTTGTAATACTAAAAATTAGACTTATCATTAAGTGATAAATATTTTGATATTATATTTTTCTTTTTTTACGAATTAATTAAATTTAGAGAAATGTGATCGTCATAAACTGTAAATGTAACGAATGCATGAAAAGGGAGAATAGATTTATTTTGTTTATAAAGTAAAGATAGAATTGCTTTTTAGCTTGTACGTTGCCAAGTATTTCCTCGTGTCACGAACGTAGCTAAACTACTGTTTTATTGAATCGTCAACGCCTACTTGCTTAAAGCTGTCGATATTGCGTACGTCAGAAGTCGTGTTAATAAAGGACTTTTATTTTAAGAGAACACGAAATAACTAATGGAAATTATTGAGCGAACAACTCCTTATTCCCTTCATTTTACAAATGTTACACTATCAATATTGCCAATACTGTCGTTCATTTACTTTCGCTACGTTGTTTTCAAATATTCCTTTATTCACCGATCAATGTATATTTTGAGAATTATTGAATATATAGTTATATTTAAATCTTCTTTGTTTGAATTTCTATGTTTTTACTTCTATTTTAACAAACAAAAGGACTTTAAGAAAATGTGTTAAGAATGAAAAGTCACATGATTGGATTTAAAATCGTCCAAAGAACACAGTAAGGTTAAAAAATCTCTTATTCTCTCGTGTAAAAGCGTATCCCTTAAAAACTAAACTTACACTTCCATACACGCAAAATCTATTTTAATTTCAGAGTTCTAAACCCACAGTAACGTGAGTTTATGCACTGGGCGAGATGTAATATTCATCTAAAAACGTTTCCCTCGGCACTCGCGCGGCCCTTCCACAGTCAGAAAAATCATCTTCTTTTTTCTCGTCACCCCATCATTAAATCCAGCGTTTTCGTGTCACTGTAAGGGAAAAAAGAAAAAGCCCTCGACTGACTATCTTTGAACATCTCTATGTATAATACGCGACAAAACCGACGCTACGCGACGCGATAGTATTTATAGAGATTGGAACAATGTACGTCCACGTTATTAATAGCATCGAGTTTCTTCCTTTATCCTGTTAATTGTTCGCAAAGAAAAAAAAAATAATTTAAGGTTATTTTGCGTCGTTTTCAATGCATGTAATTGCGAATCATCCCGTTCAAGTACTTTTGACGGGAAATATAGGATACAAAATTAATCAGAACTAAAATTACATATATTTTGATCGTCAAAAGAGGAGAATATTTTATGGGAGACTAATGGAGTGTAATTTTAAAATAAAATTCTGAATTAAAATGAATCGACAATCTTAAGACCAATCGATTGGATCAGGATTCCCTAAACTTTTATGACACGAAACCCCCTTTTGAGAACGATAAAGTTTAACGATTCACTCGAATATTGCACGAAATGTAGGTAATTGTGAAGATTTGATTGATCAGCAATTTAAAATTGATTTGATATTACGAGCGGAGAAGCACTAGACAGAGATAGTAATTCGTCTTTGAATTGTTTATCCGACGATTCTCTATGAGTAAAACTCTTCTAATGAACATGTAAACTACCTTCACATTTTAATATTTAACGCAACCCATCAAAAATCATCTTCGCCAGTAGCTCACGAATCTATTGGTTAGATCAACTGGTATGTTCGTTTAATTCTTTAATCTACAAGCTCGCTGTATTCAACTCAGCAAAGAATACTCGAGGAAGAAAAGAAAGAATAAGAGAAAACTAGGAATGGACGTAACGCCGCGTGCAATATTAACATCGACGTTTATACAGCGCACTGAGACGATGAGCGCGCGAGCGCGTAATTTACACTCGTCATTCAGACGGAGTACATCCTCATTAAACCGATCAGACTGAGTTTGCATGCATTACCTATATGAAGATCGCGGGACGGTTCAGAAGGAGACCGCGCTCGAAACTGGCGAGTGCTCAATCAGGAAGCCACATGGTCAACTTCCGCGAAACACCGAACGCCGAAAAATAAATTATACATACGATGGAATTACCCGTCGTATTTGGAGCGGGAAACATCCCGTTGCCCCGTTCTTTTTCTGCAGCTTTGCTGCGGAACAGTTAGATCATAGTTTCTGTTCCATTTGGCGGAACCGAAGTATCATTGTTCAGGATATGCCATTGTAATAGTAGAAACATATACAGATTTATGAAAATATTCGAACACTTCTACCTAGATACCACTAGTGACTGTATATTTTGTGTCTTATATGAAATAACTTGGAATTTCATAATATAGCACTATAACGACGTCTATCATGATTGTATTGGTCAAGTTTAAAACGAATCCAAAAATATATATAGGAATCACAAGATATATAGTATAGGTGTATATATATATATGCATTTTTAGATTGGTTTCATGTTAAAATGGTTCCTTCTAAAAACACATTATATTTGTATTTATCTTTAGAATTTTCTTAATCTTAATAGTAATTTTACACGGATGTATATTATTGTATCTTGTATCTAGAGCTGTTGCACAAACGATTGTCACACTCGTACCTTCACCCTGTGAACGTGTAGTAAAGCTACAAAGTGTCTCATAACAACCGTTTCTTTTATGAGATTTACTTAGAGTCGGGGAGGAGTTGTTCTTGTCGTAGAGAAAACGAAGCCTGGTGTGTAGTTCCGTGGTTCGGTTTTTCTTTTTAGAGAGTATTTCAGAATTACAGGCTTCTCTACTTGTGTCGGGGATGTATTTGACATCCAACTACATACCTCTTAGAATGCTGAAATTTGTAAGTTTCATTTTGATATTTATAGTAAGAATGAGGAATTACTAGGTTATTACATAAAACTTTATACAAACACTTCGACTATTATCCACTATTACGATACGACATAATACATGTTATGTACTCTCAGGCACAAACGAGTTAATAAATCAGTGCAACATATAATTTAAATAAATTAATTCTTATGTCTTTTCAAAGATGAAGCGCATACAATCTTGCAAGTTGATCAAATTTTATAGCGCGTAAACGTGTCTTCGTGCAATAAAAATCTACGAACCCAAGTTCCTTTCGCGAATGATGATCATTACTGAAGCTTCACACGATGTCGTAAAATGTCCAACACACAGAGTTCGGGCTCTTCTTCTTCTTCTTCGTCTGTGAGAGTTCGTTAACCGTGGACATAGTACGAATCCGTGTATGTAAAGTGCAGAGGTACATAAGCGGTTCTCCTACCATGTGCAATATAATCATCGTCAGATTTATAACAGGATTGAACACAAATAGGGCCTCTCGAACCATCAAGCTACGACAGTCGAGGAAGCCAACCCCCTTTGTACGCTCTATTGGTAACTTAATCAATAAAGACAAGAAACGTAGTACGCTTTTTCCTTATACGACGACCCCACTTACAAATTAAAAAGGTGTCAATTGCTAGATTACTAAATGACAAAAATAAAAAGCGACGGAATAACAAATTCTCTTCTTCCTTTTTGAGGGGAATTTTCCTATTAGATTTACCGAATTTTCGATACTGCTATACGTTATAATTAAAAAAGAAAAAATGGTTTGTTATAGATACTTATAAAGTTACTCGTAAATTAACTAAGTGCCAATTACTGGAGGCAAAAATTATATATCAATAGATCCTTAAATTTGTGTATCGGATTTACTAAAATTATTGATCTAATTATAATTATAATTTATTATAATTATATTAATATATATTATAATAGAAATATTATAAGAAAAGTGTACTATTACTAACATTTCAAAACATTTGCACTAATCTTACATTAGAAAACAAGAAAAGTTTCTATACAAACGTATATAATACAAATGTACAAATCAGTACGTGTATAAAATACGAAAATTTCATAATAATATTAGGTGAAGTAAAAAGTTCTGAGCGCTTTTTCGCTTTATTTCGACGATGAAATTAACATAGTCAAGATTATTCGATTTAGATTAAATATGCGCCGTTTTGTTCGATTACTTTTGTCCATTTTGAAGGCAATTTCATAATTCCGCGGTTGAAGAAGTCCTCGTCCCTATTGGTAAAAAACTTGACCAGCTCATTTTCACAAGCCTCTCTTGAGGCCAGTTTTGTACCATCAAGAAAATTTTGCAAAAACTTAAAAAGGTGATAATCGCTTGGTGCCAGGTCTGGACTGTACGGCGGATGCGATAGAACCTCCCAGCCAAGCTCTCGGAGCTTCTGACGCGTCGTTAAAGATGTGTGCGGCCTGGCGTTGTCTTGATGGAACACAACACCTTTCCTATTGGCCAATTCTGGCCGCTTCTGGTCGATCGCCTGCTTCAGTCTGGTCAGTTGTTGACAATAGAGGTCCGAATTAAGTGTTTGCCCCGATGGGAGCAGCTCATAATGGATGATTCCCTTCCAATCCCACCAAACACACAATAAAACCTTCTTGGCCGTTAATCCACGCTTGGCGATCGTTTGGGCCGGCCCACCGCGATTGGACCACGATCTTTTTCGGCTGTTGTTCTCGTATGTGACCCATTTTTCATCGCCAGTCACCATCCGCTTCAAAAATGGGTCGATTTCGTTACGTCTCAACAAAGAATCGCAGGCATCAATTCGGTCCAAAAGGTTCTTTTGCGTCAATTCATGTGGCACCCATACGTCGAGCTTCTTCTTGAGACCAGCCTTATGCAAATGGTTCCAAACGGTTTTCTGGCTAATCTTCAGTTCCTGGGCAATGGAATAAGTGCTCACATGCCGGTCCGACTCGACGATTTCCATGATTTTATCCACATTTTCGACGATTGGCCTACCAGAGCGTGCCTCATCTTCGACGTCCATATTACCAGAACGGAATCGTTGGAACCACCGCTTTGCTGTTGCATTCGATACTGTACTGGGTCCATAAACAGCACAAATTTTTTTGGCCGCCTGCTCCGCCTTTTCACCTTGGTCGTAGTGGTACTGAAGAATGTATCGAATTTTCTCTTTTTTTATCTCCATTTTCGAACGCTGTAACACACAACTGGCTTCACCGAACACAAAACTGACAAAGAACCTTTTTGATGCGTAATATCACCTTGAAATCGGTGTATACTATGACTCGATGCGATGTGCACATCGTGAGATATGGCTCACTAAAGACATCTAGCGAAAAACGCTCAGAACTTTTTACTTAACCTAATATTTTCCTCCAAAATAGAGAAAACCTCTATCAACATCATGCTACGGAATAGGAAAGAGTGTATTATTTCTACTGAACAAAACCGGGGAAACCATTTATCTCAATTTCAACAACACGAGCTATTTCGCTGACGAAGATAATTCCCGAATTCGAAGAAAGCGTGCGCCTTTAGCTTACATAACAGTTAGCGAAATGCAACCGAAGCTTAATCAAACTGGACTAACACGCACGTGCTATGGATGCTATAATGCCGGCAATGTTGGTCAGGTTATCCGAAGCCAACTAAATTCGTTACCATAAGCAGTTAGAAAGCTTGTTTCACTCAAAGGTTATTTTCCGTTTTTTTTTAATTCACTTTTACATTCAAATTTACTCCGTCTTTTCTATCGTAATAAATCGCTGTGCTGATAATAATTTAAGCATCATAATATGATCACACGTGTTGTTCTACGACTCATTATTTTTCTGCCATTTGCAAACATGTAACAAAAAATGTTTTAAGCCGTCGAGGTGTCGAGTGTGCTACAAATGACGACAAAAAATGTCCGAAAACACTTTGTTTTCATAGCGAAATCAGGCTCACCTTAGGCAACATAAATAGGACCATACGTTGTATTTTTTCGTGAAATTGGATCTTGCGACAAATTCCAAAAGCATATTACACGATATTTTTACCAACTCGATATTACGTTTAATACTAGGTAGGTAATGGAAATAATATTTCATTCGTTGATACATTTTAGAATATTACATACGTGTCAGAAAGAGAGAATTACTGGCAGCGTGTAGTGTTATACGCCCAGACACTCTAATAACAGCAAGTCATTCAAACCTCTGCAAAAGAGCAAAATGTTGTATTATGGAAGGCGATATGCAATTTGAACAATTTGCAAGTGTACTGACATTATAAACCTGGTATCGAGTTTATATCATAAAATAAAATATCATGTAGTATGCTTTTTAATTTGCCATTAAGTTTCCTACACTTTCATAAAGAAAAACAACATATGGTCCTATTTATGTTACCCAAGCTGACCTTGGTTTCGTTCTGAAAACAAAGTATTTTCGGGATTCTTTTTATCGTCATTTGCAGTACACTCGACGCTATTAAAGTACTGTTCAAAACACTTTTTATTACATGGCGGCAAATGACAGAAAAATAGTGAATCGCGTTATAGTGAACACTTGTGTATGTACATAGATTATTACAAAAAGTTATTCGTTTCGTAATAATGATATCAACCGTGAAACATCTATAAATATATAAGTTTAAGAAAATTATATTTCCTCAGTATATGTTTAATGAATCTATCAGATAAATTTTCAAGAATATTTTACTGTTTCATATTTCCCATTAATAATCGATGATAGTAGTTGATTTGTGTGACTAGATGGTATTAGGTGGAAAGGAGGAAATAAAACTTTTATTAATATAATACAAATTTTAAACAGTCGAAGTACAAAAATTTATTACATAATTCAATTATTTCCTATATACATATTTTTCATATAAACTATTCTTATAATAAAGATTTATATTTTCCAATGATTTTTGACTACATGGCTGTTAAAGTTTGTTTTTATGCCTTACAACATAAAGCTTCGTGATCAAACGATAGCCAGTATGAATAACAAATATCAGGTCTACATGATTCAACAAAAGTTACGTTTATTTAAACAGTTAATTCAGCTTGCTTTACGTCATATTGTAAAGTACGATATATACTGCTATTAACAGTAATCATGGATCGAAGTTCACTATTCTCTTTTAATTATCTCCTTATGCAAATATGGTAATGTTCTTTTTAATTTGATAGCCTGTATGTTCACTGATCCGTAAAATTAATTGTCAAATTAAGGCATTAAAACACTGTTATTAGTTATTCTAAATATGATACGTATCTATCTTTATCATTTTCAAAAGATCATAAATTCAATTTATATCATTCATAATTGCTTGGAAAAAATTAACCATCCTTGACCGATTTGCGATATAGAGGACGCATATAACGCCGTGGGGCTAATTAGCGGTGTAAGCAAATAAATTTTTACGATGAAGGAGTGGTAGTTACGCAGGCTCTCTTCTGTTCTTAATCGATTAGCGGTTAAAGCGTGCGCCAGACCTTCGGCCATAGCAATGTTGGTTTCGCGTATAACACTGGGGACTCATCGATTCGTCATTTTATTGCTTTGGATCAATTGCGCAGATTGAAGAATCGTGTGTCATTTGAAATTCAACATTCGATTTAATTCAATGAGTTTTACGTTGTTAATTTTTATAGGAAATTGTTTTCTTCCAACTTAATCTTGTTGCAACATTTGGATTCCGTTTTTTACCTCATCATAATTCTTTTTGGTTAAGAAATTTTGCAACTATTTGTAGAAGAACGTACTTTATCCTTTTACTAAAAATATTTGCTTCTCCTAAAATTAAAGATTTTGTTTCCTTTTTTTTTTGTATATATATTTGGAACTTAATTTCTTGAAAGCAATTGTCAATAAAAATTGGAATGTATTACATTGAATAGATGAATCTTGATGTAGTGATTATATTTTAGAAGTCTGAAAAATCTTAACTTCAATAAGAATTGTTGATAAAGATATTTGAATAAAAGACAGTAAATATTGCAGCATGTAAAAAAGAGTTACTCAACCGCATTAACACTTCCATTAGCATCGTAATTATCACTCGTAGTGATAAATAGGTCGAACAGTAGTTTTCAAGTTTCAAACACGTATGATTAACGACATATTTTCAACTTTACTTTTATTGTGAATAACATACAGTATATGAACATAAATCCACCATTATCGGAAACATGTTTTGATATAAAAAGTTAAAAAATGGAGAAATAGGAAGTATCTTGAAATCTTCCGAATGTCATCGCCTAAAAAAAGAATTTCTTTCGATCTACCTTATCTTCCCCGGAAAAAAGCACAAAACTTTTATCTCTCCCCGTTTTTTCTCCGCAAGTACGAATATCAATCTACGACAGCCTGATAAGGCCACTCACTTTGCTCCATAAATTTTTAAACACCTCGCGTGTGACTCAGTAAGTCCACAATCATTCTTCCGCAAACGCACAGACTTATACAGGTATTCAACTTTTAACGCTTCTTATATGTTTAAGATTCATGCTGTATACTAATTTTTTACTAGCTATACATTTGTAGACTATCTTTTGTCATTTTCATAATTTGCATATACATGTCCAAATTTGTTTCAATCTAGCTGACATTCAGATGTTTTCAAAATGTTACAAACTTGTATCTTCCGTATAACCCGCTCTCGAGACATATGAACTTACAAATTGAAGCGAGCAATACAAGGAATTAGCTGAATTGACTGCTCGGAACTGACCGAGTGTTTTAGAAACGTTGGAAAACTGCGTATTAAGATTATGATTATGAGAAATTTTCCTTTTGTGTCTCTGCGGTGTACACCGTGCGACGTTAATGCTGGCGACATGTCGAATTTCAACGTTCATATCTCGATAACAGATGGTGCGAAAGACACGAATTGGAAACGTGTTTTGGAAACGTCTCAATGTCAGCTAGCAAGAGCACGTAATAAAAAGACAGTTTCCCGTTAAAAAATTGTAATATGCTTCACTGTACATTTCAAAGTTTGACATGGGTACAGTATATGTCCCCGTTGATTTCATGCAACCTTTGTCTGAAACATTTTTTCGTATCATTCGTATTTTTCCATGTGTTTGAGCGTTCACGGTTAAACATGGCTGTATATATATATTTATACTGTATACCTATTTATCTATCTATATATATACATACGATATATAATTGTATATTAAATGCACGCAAGATATAATGTTATAATTCTGTGTTATACATACAACGTTAAATCTATGGTAAATGTCCAAATATTAGGTTGTCCGAAAAGTTTCTTTCGTTTTATAAGAAAATAATAGATGCACAACATTTTTTGTTTTATATTATTTTATAGAATTATGTGTAATCCATTTTGTTCTATTGAAACAAATGTAACAGGAATATAAAACAAAAAATGTTACGCATCCATTATTTTCTTATAAAACGAAAAAAAAAACTTTTCCTACTTACCTAATATTTACCAGTATATGTGATTATCTGCAACCTAATATTTTTAGTAAGTCGCTATATATATTTCACGAAACTAATCTCAAAGTCATTAACGTAAAATCTTTTAAAAACATATGAATTTGCTGGTAGCTAGATGTGATTAAATCATAGAATACAGTATGAGGTGTTAGCTATTATTATCGTTTCGACTAATTGCATGTCCTTTCTGGCGAACATATAACACAACATCGCATCGTGTGCGTATTGCTTTTTCCACTCTCGTTGAGCCTCGGAGGTAGTCGAGTTCTGGAGAGAGGAACGTCGTCAGTTCAGTCAGTCGAGTCAGTTTACTTTGAACCGTCGCGTCGTACAGTGTGGATTTCCTTCGCGTTCTCTCAGTCGACGCGTTATTTATAAACTTCGCCGTCGATTCATCAGGCTTTCTCAAACCGACCGAAAGTATGCGGTGATTTCAGTGGCGCATTTCAGTGGCGCGTTTCAATGATATCGAACCGGTGCCGTAATTCCGTTCTGTTGGTATAAATTAAGAAAATTGTTCCGTTTCACGAGGATCGTTGCTCAACCATGCCATCCAGGCAAGGTAAAAATCCTCTCTGTTGTATACTTACTGCCGTCTTCTTGCGTATGAATGTATGTACATACTTTGCTGCGCGTGCGACGGACTATCGTGACGAATGGAAACGTGCAAGATTTAATTAGCGTGTCGTTTATGGGCATATAGGGTGTTTAGCATAGAATTAATTATTTTAACAGTGTTTTTATACTTGATAAAGTGAATATTTGAAAGTTGTATACTTACTATCGTCTTCTTGATGAATGGAAACGTACAAGATTTAATTGAAAAATTCTTTGCGGGTATAAACATATATAGGGTGATCTAAAAATCAGTCCTCCTGATTTTTCAGATAGTTCTGATCTACGGACAAATGAATGTTTTGAACAAAATTTAATCAACTTTCAGTATACTTACAGTATAAAGAACTCTTTAATATTGCAACTTTATAGTTGATTGAAAGTTGATTAACTTTTGTTCCAAACATTCTTTTGTCTATCGATTGGAAGTATTTAAAAAATCGGGGGGGGGGGGGAGGACTAATTTTTAGACCATCCTGTGTATATAGGGGAGTCCAAATATAGAATTAGTTAGTTTGAGGATGTATTTATACTTGATGAATTGAGTGTTTAAAAGTCGTATATTTACTATCATTTTTTTATACACTGTTGCACATGCGACTTTTGATTTGTGGATCTACAAGACACAGCCGAATAACACGAGAAAGCCGACACGACGTGATTTGTTATGGAAAAATAAGAAAATAACAAAGAATAAAAATTTCTCATTTTTGGTTTAGTTTTCGAGAAAATCGAGTTTGAAAACTTGAACATACTTGAACATAGCTAATTACTATGATATGGATACGAGTAAACAATCAATAGGATGTTATTGTAGAAGCGAAAGTAAGTAAAACATATGAAATGCACTTTTTCGTTTGACGCTTTATTTTCAAGAAAATAGAGCCCGAACATGTTTATATTCGACTTATTTTCACACGTAGAATGACCTCCTGTCGATTATTTAATCCTCTGTAATCCGGAATTAGCCATGTTCATGTATACTTCATAAATTTTCAAAATCGATTTTCTCATAAACTAACCCGAGAATGAAAAAAGTTTTATTCTATATTTTTTTTTTTTATTTTCCTACAAGGAATCATGTTCTGCACGCTTTTACATGTTATTCGGCCACATCCTCTATAAGGTGTCCCCACATAGAATTAACTACAGCGATGTACATTTTATATTATGATAAATTTATCGAACGATTCACACGACAGAACAAACACGAACGTAGAAATGCGGAGCATGGCTGTAAAGTGTGCGCACACGGAATGTTCCAAGTATTTACGTATAGGGGAGTGAATCAAGGATACGCTTCGATAACTGGATGCATTGTTATGTGCGCAACATCCTCGCTTATATAGGGTGTTCCAGTAATCCCAGTATAATAGGTAAGGGGATGATACTTAGTTAAGAAAAAATATGTCAAAAATATAGAATAAAATTTGTTCATAAGACGCTTCATTTTCGAGAAAATGGAATTTGAAAATTAATGAAGTACGTGCTTCAGCCCTAGCGATATTTCTTTACATTTGTATTCGTTTGTAAGTGAATTAATATGGAATACGCATACCATGCGTTGCTGAAGGATAATGACGCGTATCAATTCTTCGAAAGCTTGATTCTAAATTCCGGTATAGTGTGCGGATTACGTTCACGCGAGCGAAAATAAAATAGAAAAAGGGGAAATTACACTGTAAGGATGAGGTAGACGCGTCCAGAGACTGCATTTCCTTTGCGAAGGATACAGTTAATTTCGAATGTAGCCTAGTAGAGGAGCATGGCTAGCGGTTTACCATAATTCAACGAGAAAGAAAAACACAGACTCGGATATGCTCCCGGCTTATTTAAAATGCTACCTCCGTTATGGTTGTCGGTCGGTTAGCTTCGTTTTAGAAAGATATTAATTATAGTGCTAATTATTGTAACCGCGTGCAATGCTTATTCGTTATTGTATTTAATCGTGGAAATACGATATTCCATTGGATAATGAAAAAATTGCGAGTCCTCTGTGTTTAAGAAAGCACAAAATAAAATTCAAATGTTTATCATTTACAATAAAATCATATATCATACTATTATCTGTACTAATTATAATAGATCACACTAATTATTAAATTAATTATCATGGAATATTTCTAATATGTACTAGCTTATGTGAAATAATTATAAAAAGAAGTTATCGTCAATCAATCATAAAACAAATATTCCATTGTATCATCATGCATCATACACATTAAAAGGTACTGTAAAAGTAGTGCAAAAAACACAAGACAGCTTAGTATTCATAGATTTTAACAATTCTTTACAAATTAATATCTTAAGAACAAAATTAATCTAAAACTAAAGCGAAAAAGTTAAAGATGTAATTCAAGAATAAAAGTCATTAGATTTCATAAATTCTATAATTAAGTTTAACTCAAAATCGTCCTTATTTGAATAATTCCCATTAATGAAAAGAGAAACGTAGTGTGTAGAAGGTGAAGAGTGGTAAACAGCCAATTATCCAAGTTTTTGAAATACCTCAAAGTTGCTCGAGTGACAAACACACTGCGTATAAGTTGGTAATTTGAGGAAGTTGTAAAGGGACGAGAAGCTTGGCACGATGAATGCTGCAACACGTTAACCTCCCTGTTTCGTTATTTTCGTATGTTATTACGTGTGCAGACGCGTATTACGGATGCGCTTCGTTACACAGTCGCGCACGCTTGCTCTTCGAATATTCTCCCTTATGCATCTCTTCTTCCTTCCCTTCTCGTCTTTCTTTTTTTCTTTTTCCTTTTTATTGCGAACGCAAGCATCCTTTTCGCTTTATATTAAAGACGGTTTTGATTTAATCAAGATTTGAAGAGTATGAGAGATCGTTAGTTCAAGTAGTACCGAATAATTGTCTAATCAATGGTGCATGAAATTCATTTGATTAAATTTTCTATAATTTAGCAGTAGAACTATCAAAGCGATCGGAGTGAGCAATTTGTAATTTTTCATAGGTATTTTATAGATTTAGAACATCAGTGTTTAATTTCCTCTAGAGACGTTAGAGATATAGATTATCAGTTTCTAGCATTTCATAGAGATTTTATAGGTTATCAATCTCTATTTTTCCATAGAAACGAGATCGAATGTTTCTTTCTGAAACTGTTTGTGAATGATATCGTCCAAGTTCGATTCAGGTCGACATCAGCGTTAATCAAGCTCTCACGATGCCCTAATACTGATTATTAACCTTGGCTTTTCTCGACTACGAGCTAATTCGATCATCGCTCATGGAATAATCGCTCCCCCTGTACTAGGGATCTGACCCTGTGTATAGGCAGGGTGATGTTAATTACCAATATCTACAGTGACTTTAACAAGCAAAACATAAAAACATAGCCTCCAAACGATTCGACAAATGAATAGAACAGTACCCGTGGTTTCAAAAGAATTTTCAAATTTTTCTGCATTATCGCAATTTCGGTTGCAAGCGAAGTTGTAAACGTTTCGTGGCTGACTGATTCACGTAAATTTCGTCGGAGCACCGGTTAAAATGAGATCTCAGCGACGAGGCAACTTGACTGCCTAGAGATGAAACATGGCACTGAAATTTGTCGGAATCTTTACGCCCCGAATATTTCAAGTCTTTTCCTGTGTCACTCCACTCGCTATTCTCATCCATTTTCCAAGCTTTTGTTGGAATTTCAGTTACCCGAAATTTACTTACTACTCGCGATGAAAAGAATTCGGAAAACAAGAAGTGGCTTGACAGAAAATTGGTATAATAAGACATCGAGCTTTATGAAAAATACTATAATATTCTCATTTAACTCGATAAATTCATAGTTACTACTGCGATTATGGGTTATGATACTCTTCATACAAAATTCACTCATTTTGTTGTCAAACAAATTTCAACAAGAGCCATGCACGTTATTTTATCGATAAAGTCATAAGTTTGAAATAATACATTATTAATGATAAAGGAAAAGGAAGAAGCAATAATCATCTTTACAACAATATTCTTTTTAAAACTTCAATGAACTTTAGACTTCAATTGTAGTGATGCAATTGAGATACGTCACTTCTGATGTAAACCAACGAGAGCAAACATAACGTTGCTACAACGGTACAAGTGTCTTCGTGTTAGAATTTTAATTAGCCGGAAACTTATTTAATACTTACGATGAAAGGAATTTGGAAAACAGGAAATGGCTTGGAAGTAGAAGGAGAAAAAGAGAGAGGGATAATTGTAATAATCATGGCTTCTCTATTCAACCTCCTGGCCAGCAACTCGTGATTTGTCATACTACGGTGCTTCTAGTAATTAAAGGATCGACTAATTAGATGATCTTATCCTTAGTAGTACTGTATCTTGTTCAAGCTTTTGAGGTCTTTCCAAAGATTACTCGAAAGTAATTCTACGATTGTTTTAGTTGTGTTCAGTTGAACTTCTATAATATGGTTTGCATCAGATAAAGAATTAAATAAAATTTGCTGTAATTACTCTCATTGCAAGTTGCATGAATAAAGCTGAAAAGAATAGACAACGATTGTAAACGAAGACAGAAATTGGCATAGCTACACAAAGTTGCATACATCCTTCAATTCAAGAGGCTGTGTTCCCGAACAAAAGAGCTTTTTGTCAAGACTTGTTTTACCATCGATCCGGACTCAAATCCTTTCTTTTCGTTCAGAACCCTCGTTCGCGATCTATACACATAAACCCTGCCCTGTACTATTTTTATTCGACGATTTCTCTCTCACATCTTTTTACAGTGCATTACTTCCTGTTCCTCTCTTCTTGTTCATAGAACGATAAATCAATGAAAAGAAATTTCGCAAGTCATTTAATCATAGATAGTAAATGGTAATAAATATGGAAAACACGAATTGCGTTGGTTTCATGTGAATTTTTTATTCACGCTACGCGGAACACTGATGAATTGTGATTACAATCTTATATTTCTAATGCATATTTTATAATATTTGCGATGTAATGAATATAATTATTTTTTCGAAAGGAACGATAACGATATAATGTATAAAATGTGTTACACGATAAGACGACTACCTTTTTTATTTATTCCCTTACATCCGATTGATCGAAGAAATTTACACCTATAAGTCTTTTGTATCTTATACGCATTTGCATATTTTAGACTTACACAGCGTGTAATTGTAAGTATCAAATTCCATTGAATATGAAATAAAATCTAATTATGTATCAGTTAATGAAATCATGATTACTGTATCTCTATGGGTTAATATTAGGAAATTCAGTTATTTCTAATGTAATTAAAAAATTATTTGCTTAAAAAATGACGACATGTCCCATATGAAAATTTGCTAATCTCCAAGATAATACTATGTATTTACATTCTCTTAATTACGATAGCTAATACAAAGCTAGCACCTATATCTATGATACAAATTTATTGATTTATCGCTCCATAGGCAAATTCAGTAAATTTTATATTATACCGTAAGATTATTAAACATTCGATATCTTTATAGGTATATAAAGTTTTAGTGTATTAAGTATAGGATTCTGCGGTCACGACAGAGCAAAGAGTCAATTTGATCAAGATTCCTTGTTTACTTTTTTCTTCTATATAATTCTGTTGCTCGACAAATATTTGTACGATTTTGAAACGTAGTGACGTAACCTACCACAACACAACTCTGAACAATGTATGACGTCATGACCTAAAGGGTTTCTTGTCCAAGGCCAATGGGAGAAGCTTGGCCTAATTGCAACGTTGTATCTTAAATTCTGAAAAGAATACTTCTAACAAAGATTCTGACTTTCGTCCTTGCAATTCTAGGTAGACTCAAGAGAAAAAAAATCATTTTTATATATATCAGGTTGCCCGAAAGTTTCTTTCGTTTTATTAGGAAATAATAGTATAATAATTTAATGATCTAATTTATAAACGAAAAATGTAGAATTAATCTTTCTTAGAATTTTTCTGGTATTAGTTTTTTTTTTTGATATTAAAATTAATTTGTTTGTGATTATTAATCTTCGAGGAGAGAAAATTATAATGGCTGAAAATCTGGGATATACATTCTTCTTCGGACGTTTAAAAATCTGGCAATTTATCTAAAAGCTTTCGCATTCAGCCTCTAAAGTAACTCAAAAATGTAAACAAAACTGGAAAATAGCGGAGCATTATATCGCAACGTTTCCTACACACATATAATTGAAAAACGAGATATTCAAAATTAAGTTTTGCTGTGAATATAATTGGAAAAATATCTTTTTAAATTAAATTTCAATTATGAATTTATAACTTGTCTAAAATTATCGAACGATAATTTCTGCGTTATGCAACGTCTAATACGATAAATTGACGTTAATTTGCTGATTTATCGAAATTCAATATTGGTCTTAACCTACATCTATATTTAGGGAATTACTCTGTGCTCTAGAGTATAAGATAAAATATTAGCTAAATTATTAAATCACTAAGTTACTAAATTATTAAATTTCGGATTAATGGTACAAAATTTTTTCACTCAGAATAATTTATTAAAGATTATTGTAATATACATAAGTACATTGTAATATATAAATATATAATTACTAATTATTAAATTACTAAGTTAGTAAATCGTTAAATGTTAGCTCAATGTCGACGATGAATTATAATAATCTTCTCCATTCCAAAGAGTTTCCTCGATCACAATTAAATTCTTTATAAAACTTTCGATGTACAATAGACACTTTCAATCTCTTTACTTTCAATTTCTTTATCAAAGCAAGGAACAAAACGCATTAGCCCATTTATTTCGATCGTGCCGTAAAATTGAGTGTATTATACGGATACCGCACATAAATTCAAGGACGTAATGAAAACCGTAACCAGGTCGATCTCCAGTAACCTCGTGTCGACGACAAATTACTATTCGCAATCTTTCATTGCCAAACGCTGCGATTTCAATAATTAGCAAATTGAAACTTATTAAGCCTCTATCATAGTTATCAATCTTCGTTTATTATCATTCATTCCATTTAATAATTCATTATTTATATAGCGCCAGAAATACGTAGGTAAGCGTTGATTAAAATAAGGATAGCTGATACTGAAAGCAAATACGTACCATAAAATCTACAAATTTTATTTTCTATTTACTTTATGTTTCTTATAATATCCACATCTTTCAAAAATCAAAAAAATATTCCTCCAGTTTTATTTCATTCTTTTTCCTTTAAAAAGTAAATATTTCTTCCATTAGAAATTGTTGTTTATTTACCGAAATGTTTCTTTCTTTCGATATAAATTGTCTCATTTCCCTGATACGACTAAAAACTAGGCGATCGATAAGATGATGAACCGAAGGGAAAAATTTTTCGGTGTCTGCCGAGTATGTTGACCCGCGCTGGTTCGTTGAAAGCCATCAGACTACCCAGAAGATGATTCCATGAATGACACACTCACACGTTCACACCGTTTGCGAATCTATTTCACTTGGTAAGGGTATTGAAAACATGAATTGCTCGACGTGTTGCTACAGAAAGAAGCTCATTTTCCTACACAATCATGTTGCCAGGCCTCTTTGAGACGCTCCAGAGAACTACTTCGAGGAACCAGTTAAGAAGTTCCAGGCGAGAGGTCAACTCGCACCCTATTTCCTCTAAAGTACACTATCGTTCATAAGTATTACATCAGGACATCTGTTGGTTTCATAATATACACGTGGTAACTGAAAAAATCAATCGGCCAGAATTTTTTACTTTTGAACAATTGGCGAAAATTTGTGTTTAGGTCTTAGACTAAGTTTAGAACGTTTACATTCATTAAAATGTGCTTATACACGTAGACACAAGTGTTTATTGATTTTGTTATTGGATTAAAATGAAACATGTTCCTGCATAGTAAGTTGGGAAAATTGATCGTAACATAGTATCGTGTGGTTACGTAACACAAGTGTTTCGTAAACTATCGACAACCTGTCGATAGCTGTCAGTCACGTAGAAGTGAGCATCATTTTGTAATAGAAAATATTATCTTACTTGCTGAAGCTTTCCACATAAATTGGACATTTCAATAAGAACGAACTATATGTATATGTGAAACGAAATCAAAACATTTCTTTTGATTATAAATTAAGCCTTTGCATCAAATCAATATTAATAAATGATAAATAACTGTGATATTTTACGCGTTTACTCGAAATTTAAAGATACAGAGGCACAAAAAAGAGAATGTATGTACTACACGAAAATATATAAAATATATAAAACGAATCTTTCTACTTAAATTGTATTTCTATAGTTATGTCCATAAAAATATAAATTTCCATAAAAATCCGCAGTCTGATAATAAAAATCTTTATTGTTGACGAATCAATCACCTATTGTCGAATCAACTACAAAACACCCATGGCTTTTCTTTAGCACGTTGGCATCACGTACAAAAATTGACAAGTTTCAAGAAACAAAATTTCAGTCCTAACGAAGAACCACACCTCTGTTCAGCAGACAGCATGTTAACAAACTGCTACGTATTCTTCCATCAGAATATTTCTAGAATCATGAAACAGTTCATATTTTTATACAATGTCATCGTTCTTGCTCCTATAAATGAAGATATAATTACAATTGGAGAATTGGGTCAGAAAGATATTTCTTCTCGGGCCGAAAAGATGAGGACGAAGCGCATAGTTGGTTCCAAAAGGAATTCGATACACGTAAAGTTCTTACTTCTTCCTCGGCAATTCGTGTACGAGGTTGCTTTTAAGGCCATCCATTTCCTCGGTTGTTGTATTCCCAGCATTGTTCTTGCTGCATCGCGACACAAATTCCCGCCAAACAGATTTCTGATCTCTTGCGAGCTATTGCTCGTGCCTTAATGAACAATCTGTTTAAAAGTAGTTTGCCTCTGTCCTTTCTCTTGACAACAGTTTCAAGCTGTTAAGGACCAAGCAACAGTTCATCATAATGTTACGCGTACTTCAATTTCTTTAAATTTCATAAAATTGTAGAATTTCGATGGAAGAAACGGTGATGACAAAAGTATTAAGCAAATCTTTCGAATTCTCCTTCAAAGCTACAACGTTAAAGCGCGGAATTCGATAATGTAAAATGATTGAAAAAGATTTGCAAGCGAAATGTTGTGTAAACAGCGTTGGCTTATAATGGATTAAGATGAAATGTAATGTTTTAAATGATAATATAAAAAGCATGATTATCTGCTTAGATAGAGAAAGAAATCTCGTGCATTCCGATTGATTGCACTTACCTTAATCGAAAAATCATGATAAGAAAAATTAGGTAATGTGCCTCTTTTGTTGCTTTTACGGAAATGTACCCTAATGTACTGTACATGACTTGTTTAAGAAAAACACTTGAATAATGTATATTGAAAAATGTTCTACGATGTGTATATAATCCGAAGGTTGCCTTATCGTTAACCGACGTTTATCTGCAGGTTTTAAATGGATTTTCCTTGGAAATTTATTTCGTATGTGTAGATATCGACACAAAATAAAGACTTTACTTGTTAATTTATAAATATATGTTACCCTGAATAATAATAGATAGTAGATTCATGAATGTGGATAATAGGGATTATTTAAAGAACTATCCGTTTTTAAATCAGTCTTTAAATATCTTAAAGAATTATCTTATATTTTTGCTTAACGTTTCACACCACAGTTTTCTACAGGTTACGGAAAGTAAATATTCCTTCCTATAGTGTAATTATGTACTTTACAAAGAGAAAGGTGAATACACGTAAAACTCCTTTTATCATACTCGTGCCATAGACACTACATAAAAATAACATTCTTGTGTAACCACATCAACATTGACTACGTTATTTTTATATGAAACTATGAACTTTGTTTGTCTCGTTGCTATCGAGACCGATTATCACAATCGAGGTTGTCGACGCTACTCTCTATATGTTTCATTTGTTAAATAAACTATTTAGTTAAACAACTAATGATACTGCGTGTACATATTGATTTTGATATTGAGAATTTTATTCTCGGTTATTTTGTTTTATTATGTCAGATTAAAATAAGAATTATCAATTTCGGAATTTCGAAAGTTTTAGAATAAAACTGTTACAATTTTATTTCATCGTTTATAAATCGCCTTAAAATAATTCACGTTAGTCACATTTATTCGTACCTTTCAATGTTATCGACATTCTTTATCGTGATCGTAACACACAAAACACAGACATTCCAACACGTTTCTGTCGAGTATGATGTCACTAATATGGAAGATGATCGAAAAAAAAAATAGCCCGATCAAAGATGAACTTTTCTCCGCTTTTTACCAATCAACGATGAATCATGTATATTTTAAATAGCAATAAAGGAGATCGTAGTTACTTATCCTTCCATCTCGGTAAAATATCGTAGCTTTTTATATTGAGATGTCGGGTTAAAAATTTAAAAAATTCGGAGACAAATGATGTACCAGTGAGAGAAGATCAAGCAAATGCAATCATGTTTTTACTCTTGGGCGCAAGCTGATAATCGTGACATAATGAAACAAAACGAACGTGATGATTCATCTGGAATTGTTTTTCATCGACTGTTTTTTTTCCTTCTTTTCTTTCTTCATAGTCGATTATGTAAAGACGATGATTAATCGTTGACGTCCCAGCGTCACGAGACATCGATCTATCAACGAATTGCATTTCGTGTATTTTTAGTCTTTCCAGTTAAGTTTACAAGCGGAGTTTACTTTCTCTACTTTTACATTTATTTTCCTTATTAACGTTTAATTGGTCTTACGCAATGGAAATTAATGCAGTTGGGGCTTATTCAACTACTTTATTTAGTTATATTGGGAACAAAGTAATTAAAGATCGGAATTTTCCAGACAAGTAGACTTTAAGAGGAAATGACAAAAGTCGGAATATTTTGTCTTCATGGTTCATGTGAAATGTACATATATTATTTATTTCTAAATTAATATCATTAATATTGTATAAGTGTAAAAAATTAACAGCTTGAAATCGCTAAGAAATGCGCAATATCACAAAATCATTAATTATTCATAAAAGCCAATAAATTGAATTGTTCAAAATCTTTCCAGAAAAGTCTACATTCCTTCAATAACTCGTTTAACCAAATTTTTCCACAATTTTAACTACATCTCTGTCAATCAACCGTCAACAAGCTCATTCCTAATCTGTCATTCATCTGAAATGAAAAAGAAACACTGAACAGAAGTCGACAAGCAAACAAAGAAAAACACGAGATCGAGGAAGCCAGTAAAAAGAAGCGAAAGGACGAAAAATGTTAAAGAAGAAGCATAAACCGCGGAATGCTGCCAGGCAAGAGGATCGAAAGGCCTTTAAGCTCCACGCGGAGGAGGAGAAGGTCGGATCAAGGCTTCGTGGAGTTCGATTTTCGGCGTCTCGAGCGAAAAACAGATGAACCAAATGGTTTCCTGTTTCGTCTCTCACGCGAGAATTCTATGTGTATGTGAGCGCGTGCAGTTCAGAGCGTGACGAGTAGCGATGGGCTTAAGTACGTCGCAAATAGATTCAAGCATCGATCATCTGGTCTTAAATCCTGTAAACCATGGCTTCGCAACATTTATAGGCTGAGACAGACCCACTTTCGTCAAATTTTTTTCCCGGTCCACGCGAAGATTGCACGGAATGTAATTGCAGTCGAGAATTAATCGATAAGCAATTCAAAATTACTTTAACATAGACCTGCGGAAAACTAAACAGAAACAGTAATTCTCACGCGATCTTTAACTTACAATCGTTCATCCGACGATTCTCGATGAGTAAGAGTAAAACTCTTTCAATGAACATGTAATTACTCCCATATTTTAGTATTTAACGCGATTCGTACTTTGGGAATCCACGCTTTATACTAATTTATAGAGCTATTCGCGAAAGTATCTTCACGTTTACCATAAAAGATTTTTATGCTTTTGTTGGTAATTTCACTAGCATTGATAATAAGGCAAGATACATCGTGATCATATTGATAAAATTTGAAACGAATCTCAAAATGTATATGAAATTTGTGTCCGTTCTTTTGACACATTCTGATATTGACGCATATGGTGCGTCGCGTCGGTTTAATTATTATTATTATTTGTGTCATTGAACTCGTGATATCGAACTTGATCCCATCACTAGTGTGGCAGTGCACCTTCCATGGAGAATGCTCTTTCGCAGGAGAGCGTGCTGATGGAATGAGTGTGGCCATTCCGTACCGTGGAATGTTGCTCTACCGGCTCGATAAGCTGCATGGTATCAGAGATCTCGTAGGCGCCATGACTCGTGTTGATTACTCGATTTCAGCGTTATTGCTACTGGACGAGTTATTTGTGATCCTAGAGCCCTTCAGCTGTGAAATAGATGGCACAACGCTAAATAGGTGTACGTAAAGTGGATATATACGACGATGGTTAAATACAAAGACAGTGTGAGATTTCCGTGTTGGAAGAAAGTTGTTTAGTTTCTGTTCGTTTTCTAGTTCTCGAGAGGATAAATGGAGAATTTATGATCTACTGAAGTGAAGATTTCAGAGAAATGATGTATGGTGGGTTGAAAATTTAAGAATGTGTTAGTTGTGATTGTATATATGTAGTTTTGTTCAGATGTTTATATATATCTAATGATATATTACTGTTAAGTTAGTTCAGCTTGAGAGAGTTTCTATTTCACTTAAAAAATGTGCAACTTTCCGGTCGGTAGAATTTTTATTTATTAATGTATTATATCTGACTAAAACTTAGTTATTTTATCACGATTTCTGGAATTTCTATTTTACTTTAGAATCGGAAAATAGTATTTTTAATTTAGCTTTCAGTTATTCGATTCCTGTTTGAATAGGAATTTCTAAATTTTTTTAAATCGTTTTATTAATTAGAATAAATGGTATCCAGTTGAAGGTTTCTAATTTATTTTAATATAATTTTTGAAATTTCTTTGTTATTTTAAAAACAGCTTTTCTCTATTTATGTCGGTCAGATTTTCTAATTAAAGGAAGTAGATAATATTTTCGAACAAATTGTTTTATACTCAGAATAATCTTACTTCAAGATTAATAAATTAATCTATTCACAGCTCGGCTCATTCAGTTATCCTAACTTATGTTACGAATTATTACAATCGAGTTGATAACGCTATGAATTATTGAATAAGGTTGAAGTTATAAATATTACAATGAACTTGAATCATGAGATTTCGATCCACCAGAATTCGACTTTTTCAGCATCTGGATTATCCCAGCTCCTACCGTTCAAGGTTCTCGTTATGTAATCTACAATTGTGCAATATATTGGCGTTTATAAATAGAAAATGTAATGGACGAAATAACTTTTCTTTCCAGTATAAATACCCAAAAAGTTAAAATAATAAAACATCTGTAAAATATATAAATCTATAAAGATATAAAAATTTGTTTGTTACTAACACCTGGTCTATTCTTGATCGTCAAATTGTATCAGTAATTTTATTCTATCAATTAATATTTTTCACTATTGCCATAATTGAACAAAATTCGAAAGAAATTTACAATTTATTGTTATACAATTTCTTATTATTATTGTTATACTACAATTTCTTTATCCAATATTCAAACAATTAAAGTGTACTGTTAAAATGGAATAAATTGGTACATGGAATAATTTTCGCTAATTACCTAAATAAATGGTTCTTTAATTGCTTCAAAATTATTCTTATCGCACGATTATACGTTTCACCTGGTGATCCAATCGTGAATCGTAACAACTTAAATGAGAAGAACGAAAGATCTAAATGTATTTCATGCAGATTGTTATAATTGTTATGTATGTATAGTGCTCGCGTAACATAGTAATGTAGTAATTCTGCTCGACTCCGGTATTGATGCAATGTGTCCCCATTAACAACCGCTTTGTTTCAATGAAAGTGCTGAGCTTGCAATCCAAACATCTTGATTGCGTCGCGTTCACAAAACGTTGCACTCTCAAATTTATAATTCCATGAAATTGATATTCGACACGTAATTCTTATGAGAATACTCTAAGATAATTTATTATCGCCTGGAGAAGATCAAATTTTTTATTCCAGTAAACACTCTCACGCGCGACGATTATTACACAGAAAAGATTACATGAATTAAAATACACCAATATGTATTTCTATATTCTAAATTAGTATTTAAATATAACTAAATGTACAAAGTAAAATAAAATCTTCTAGAATTTAATGGTCGAATAAGAGGAAAAAAAAAACTAATATCAAGGTAACAGGAACACGTGAATTATTTTTTTGTACCATTGAAAGTTTCGAATTAAACACGCTCCTTGAATCGTGTTTTTATAGAAAGTATTTCTGATTAATGACAAGTGCGCTAAAGACTTTATTGCTTTGTGCGTCAAAAACTGTTTTCTACGTATTAGCAGTTAAGTGGACTAAGAAAAAGACAATTAAGGAGACGTCGATGATTACGTTATTACATTCGCGGTAAAACAGCTGGTATGTTAATAAATTATTTTTATAGAACGATTTATAAAATAATCGATCTCGGTCAAGGGAGAGTATCGTATAGATGAATTGAATTATTTCATTCTATCAATCAACAGATTTTTGATTCGTTAGTAAAGTCAACATTTGGCAAACCAAGTATTTCTATGAAAGGAAATTATGTCAGATTTATTTATGAAATATCATTATTCATTTAATTATTAAATGAAATTACTCAATTCGATTCGATTACAAGAGAACATAAATTCGTATCTATGATTTTCATGGATTAAAGAAACAATGATACACGGCTGCAATAAAATGTACTTACAATGTACAACTGCTACAGGACAGTTCAATTATGGAAACCATAAAGTTTTGTCAGTACAACCACAATTGTGTACGGTGCGAAATCAAATTTGCATGTGTGCCAGATTTAGGAGATGCAACGAGTCCAACAAGCTATTCCAACTAATTGTCACTGTTATCCTACTGTTGACCTAATCAGACTCCATCTCCCTCCATATACGTATACAAGTAGACACAATTCCAATGAAATACAATGGAAGAGCTCAAAAGAACAAATAACAATGTTTGTCGCTTTCTAGGAAATCTTCTAGTATGTTTAATTTCTGTTCAGTACATTTCAATTTCTTGTGACGAAATACGCATCATATTACACTATTTCTATAAATGTATCAATAATTATTACATCATAAAGGAATTATATTTGAATCACGAAATTATAGAACCTTAGAATTATAGAACCTGTTTTTGTAGAATTATTTCATTTTCATTTGACTATATAAGCCAGAACATAAATCATGTTTCATCATACCAATTCCATGAAAAAGTCAAAAGTTTGACAAGGATCGTGCTTATTATGAACCTCTCGATCGTAACCAACTTTATACACATTACTAAGTTACCTTTGCATTCTTAACGAATATTGCAGTTTAACGATCTCCAGTTACCACGCAACATCGTGCGTTATATCGTGAAAGTTAATCGAACGATGGCTCCAATATGATTCAAAGAGAAGAGAATTTCGAAACAGACTGCTATTTGTCGTATATGTAATCTTCACTCTGCTATAGTCCCGTAATCGAAAGAATCGTGGACAAAGATTTGTAACGATCGTTCTTAATTGGATATCAAATCAGGACAGTCGATGTGCATATAATCTAGTTAGCTATTTGGCTTATGTTATTTACGGTGATAATCCACGGATAGAAGTTTACAATCGTTCGTGTATCAGCTGTTAGTGCTACAAGAGAATGATGATATAGAGACAGTATATAAAAATGATTGGTCAGAATAAAGCATTGTAATTAAAATCGCTTAAATATTATATTTAAATATTAAAACGAGTATTTATGTCTTGCTTATATTTTGCATACTTCTATATATTCCGTATATATTTGCATATTACAATTTTTCATAAATACATAAACATCCGCAGTCTAATAATTACTCAATTCATATTTCACGCGATAAACTAAATACTATAATAAATATGATAAATAACAAATCACAATACATGTCATGAATTATTAATTTATATTTCATTATAATTTCTGTCCATACAAATGAATATCCATGATAATATTTTCATTTAATTCTTGATTACAGGTGAAAGGAATTTCTCGACTTAGGCTAAGATGTCACATCACAGCGACGACAACATGCTGATAGCAACCTCGGACTCTTTCTGGGAGCCAGGTAACTATAAACGAACGACCAAGAGGATCGAGGATGGCCATAAGCTCTGCGACAGTTTAATAGCTCTAGTCCAAGAAAGAGCAGAGATTGAGAAAAGTTACGCGAAAGCGTTGAAAAATTGGTCGAAAAATTGGAACGACAAGATCGAAAAAGGACCGGAATATGGAACCACCGAGGCTGCTTGGAAAGGAGTTCTCGTTGAATCGGAGAGGCTGTGCGATCTCCACCTCAGGGTCAAAGAGAATCTCTGTAACGACATCATTCACCAAGTGAAAACGTGGCAGAAAGAGACCTATCACAAAGTACGTGCTCTTTTCTTGTGAATAATCTCTGACATATCGAGATGAAAGTCTATGTTTCCTTTTCTCTTCCCTTTCTTTTCTTTTTTCGTTTGCTTTTTCTTTGTGTTAAATGTTTGATTAGTGGATCGGTATTTTGGAACAATGTTGAATAAATCAACATTTAACCTTAAACTTTCACATTTCTTTCTCCGTTTTATCTTTATTTTACTATCTTTACAAATAATTCTTTCCCCACGTAGGTTTTCATAATAATTAATAAATTGCACACTTGGATGTGGTTCGAAATTGCAGTCAATGATGACGTTGAAAGAGCGAAAGGAGATGGAGGACGCGTTCAAAAAGGCGCAGAAACCATGGGCGAAGCTTTTGCAGAAGGTTGAAAAAGCAAAGTCCGAGTACCACAACAGCTGCAAAACCGAACGAACCGCGGCGAACATGGAAAGGAACGCATCGGCGGACAGTTCGCTTTCCCCTGACCAGGTAAAACGATAGTCGTCCTCTCTATGTCGATTACAGTAATGAACAGTTACATCATTCTCACTCGTACGTTATCGACGACTAGCGCAATCGTTACGTTACATATTTGAATCACAGCGATTGTCATCGTGTTCGCTTTCAAAAGGTACTTTTCGACCACTCATTGTAATGTATTGAAGAAAACAGAGTACTTTGAACGCTTCGTTCAAGTTAGAACGATTAAAATTATGACACTTGAACAAATGGTTGAGAGAATTGTTTACTATTCAGAATCATGTTCGACGGAAACTTGTAATTAAATGAATAATCATAATCAACGTACAGTGTTTTCATCTTTAAATTTGTGACAATTATTTGAATATCCGTAGAAGTAAGTCATTGCATAAGTTATTGGAAAAATCTCCAGTCTTGTATGACTTGGAATTAAGTAAGAAGAAAGTTTTTTTATTATCTACATATTTGATTAAAAGTTTACATTAAACAATCTATTAGACGATCTGCATTTTAAAAACGAGGAAAAGTTTTCTTAATTAAAATTCTTTTACGCTGTGTTTCGTTTTCCTGGATATCCTGGATTGTTGTTAGATAACAAAACGAGATGAAATCGAAGTTGAACTAATGGAAATTTCACACTATTTAAATCGAACGATTCTAAAAATTAGGACGTAATTATCTTACATCTAATCTAATATTTAAAATATGTATAATTTCTATTAACGCTTCCACTAATGTTGGAGATATATATTTATATATATGTATATATTTCGGAGATGAAAGGACATCGAAGCCTCCCCTTTGGAACTTCGGGATAATCCCCTAACACCGTAATCTAGATTCTATCATAGGCGTAATTAAACAATTGTCGTCTTTCGATCCGATTGTATTTGTTTGAGATTTGTGATAGTGAGCTTGGGCTCGAGGTGACAGCCAGTCGCCGAACGTAGCCGCGGTCACGGGATGAACGCTTTGTCTAACAAAGGTACGGAGAATTCTATAACTCTACTTAAAAAAAATATTTGTAGCGGCACGCGACAGTAAACATTCCAACGGTTTCTGCCCCGTGGTTCGCGGATCCTATTCTTCGGATATGATGGTTACCAGATGCCGACGCGTCTCCACAGTACGTGATCAGCTAGCCCGAGAGCCGTTATCTAAGATCTAGTTACCTAAAGTCCTTCAAACAGACAAACAGTCTTTGTCCCAACTACGGGAAGATAGGAGAGACCTATTTTTCAACGAACGGCGTCTCCCACCAACAACTTTCCCTCGAGGGCGGGTAGCATCTTTTTCTAACCACCGATATGGAGATTGACCAATTAGCAGCAACGTCGGTTTCCCTTACTTTCCGAACGTAGGATATCCCCGACGAATCCGATGATCTCGTGTCCTTAGACACACCCATCATAGTTTTCCTCTGAAGTATCACCGGGACGGAAAGTCATTCTCTCGTGAGGTCGTATTAGCGAGATACTTAGTGTCTGTACGCTCGATCGATATTCCACGTTTTAACAAAGAGTCCGACTTAGATATTGTGAGCATGTTCATCCATCATCCCGTTGACCGCGGATTCGTTATTGAACCTAAGATCATTGTCATTAGTTTCTCGAGTATCTGATTACCACGGTTACTTGTCCAATTCTATAATAATCGTATTTGCACTAGTCAATGTCTTCTCTATTGCATAACGACATCGCGTAGTCCGAACGAAGATTCATTTCACGCCCCTAACTCTAATTCTAATGTAAATCCGACATATATAAATTACTCTGAGAGAGAGGAAGATAGAAACGAATTTTACAAGCGATATCTTTTGACATAAAACGATTCTCCAACCACTTTAAGTAGCATATTATATTTTTTTAAAAATAAAATAGAAGATACATCCGTTGTTCTATATAGAAGGTATTACGTATAATTCTACGAAAATCAAATTTTTCTCTCTTCGAAGCGACGGTACTCTTGACAAAACATAACGCATACGTACGTACTGATACACAGTGTGTACTTACATGTGCGTAATACTAACATTTAGTATGTATCTCGATTACGCAATCGCGGCTGAATATAAAAGTAGATACTGTTGTTCTTTAGCAAGTATTATTTTCAGATGGCCCGAGGCTCTGAAAACGTATGTGAAACAAAAAAAAAACATCTCGTGTTTTAATTTTTATCGAAAATCTGCATGTCGTGTTGTCTTGTGTCCTTGAGAATTATCGATATTTGTACTCTCTGTCTTTTCGCTTCCAAATTTTTCGTGAGTGTCCGAATGATCCTTTTTTTCTTGCACGTTTCAGTCGTGGACTGTAAACTTCGTTAAATCTTTCAGCTGCATTATTAGATATTGATTGTGAAATTTAATGTTCAACCATTTTTACGTACAATACAGTTACACGAAATATTTACAATATAATTTTTTTGAATATTAAATATTAAGTAAAATAAATATTTAATATTTTATGAACAAGAGTAGATCGTAGAATTTTGTTAGTGCACAAAATTATTTTCCCTTATTTTGGGTTGCATCACTTTCTGTTATTTTTAAGAAGATTTCGAAACCTGTTTTGAAATGATATTTTTATAGAAATAAAATATCTGGAAAAAACGTTACTCTACGTCTCGAGTGTTATGAATTTGATAAATCGCCAAACGAGAGGCGATCTTCTGAAAAAACGACGTTTTTAGATGACAGTTTGTGGATGTGATGCATGGGGCCACAGAATGCGAAAATCCTTTAGGAAATCTAAAATAGGAGACGTTCAGCTTGTATGTATAATAATAATGCATGCAGCATGTATGTTTAATTAACATTCTCTCATTTTTCATTACAGAAAGCTCTGCTGGTAAGCAAAATCTGTTTCACGCTTTCTTCCGAGTAATAATTTTATCACGTAAACATCGAGCTTTTCAATGGTTATTGTTCTAAGATTCAAAATTCAATTTTTTAAATAATTCAAGATGAAAGTTCGAAAAAAATAGATTTTTTCTATATTATCTAGAATATTCTAAATTTGGAAAACTGAATTTTTAGATTTTTATACAACTTGACAAATTTGAAATCTATATTCAATAAATAATTTATTGCTTATCATTTAAAGAGTAAAGTTTATACCAAAATTCTAGATGACATTCTCATATGTTTGTATTTCAATTAGTAAAAGATGTAAAGAATAGACGGAAAGTAACGAAAGAATTAAAACACTATTAAGCAAAGTTTTAAATAGAAACTTTGCAATTTATCTTTTAGCGAAATCAAATATTATACATATAGAACAGAATTATAAATCCATGAATTCTTTCATATATAATTCTGCAATTTACTTCGATAATTACTCGATGATTGCTCGTTATCTCTGTTTAGAAGTGAATTATAGCGGCCTAATACGTTTCAACATAGAATTTGCTCTCTCTATCCCCTTTGTGCATAAATTTTTAAATCTTGTGAACCACTATGCTCTAATTGCTTGGCCAGTTACCTACCTTCTTCAATTGTAGATTTGTAATTTCCAAGAAACTATAAGTCAATCTATTAAATTATTCCATTCTCAAAATCAAATTATTAATTCTATATATATATATATATATATATATATATATATATATATATAATGTGAAACTTTAAAGTTTTTACATATTATATATTAAATGTTCATTTTTTAAATTTCTTTTTATTTATTATACGCTTCTTCTTCTTACTCTTACATCTATACATGTAAATGTTACACAACAAGAAGTTATGCTTACACGACTTACTCTTACATATCGTATTGTAATGAACTGTAAAGAATGTTTCTGAGGAGTACCATGAGGTAAGAAAACTAAAAAATACCGCTAATCATTATTATGCATGAGTCCAGATAGCATTCTGACTAACAATAATGTAAGCTTTTCAAGCTTCGTAGTAGTTGCGTTACTAGAAAAAAGAACAAGTTCAAAGATATTCTGTACAGTTCCTTACAGTATCTACAACTCCCATTTTACATTCTTTCACGCCAGATATATCTATTCTCTTTTTTTCTCAAATTTCGAAATATTCTTATAAATATTTCACTTATAAATTTTATTTCTCTTCATTCATAACTACATTCAGAAGAAACTACTCCATACAGTATTTCTACACAAACCTTACAAAATACAAAATACACGATACAATAAATAACTAAAAACTTCTCAATCTGTTTTATTACAATACTTATAATACTTACTGTGTTACGACTTTATTGCACTAGTAAATCCTGTAGGTATTTGTTACGTAACTGCTAAACCTACATAGAAATCACGCTTACCTTTTCAAAGGTATTTTTTTGCCATCTCGATAGTGCGCTAGATAAGCTTGAGGGTAAAGAATTGGAATTATTATGATAAATAACAGAATATTATTCAGAACACGTTTCGACACTTATAACAATAATAATGCAATATTAATTAATCGCTTCGATATAAAATTAAGAACATTTTCTCTTCGTTATTTTTCTTTAGATTACCAACGTGTTGGGTTTGTACCAAGATCTTTACCTTCAATGTAGACGGTGAAATTATTAAATTAAAAATTGTGTATTTATCGTATGTCTTCTTCTATCTAATTAACAGGTGAAGAAAATGCAGGATAGGGTGCAGAAAACGAAGGAAGAGGTACAAAAAGCGAAAGAAAAATATGAAGCTGCGTTGCAAGAAATTAATCAGTATAACCCAAAATACATGGAAGATATGACACAAGTGTTCGAAAAGTGTCAAGAAATGGAGGCGCAGCGGCTTCAATTCTTCAAGGATGTTCTCTTCGGCATTCACAAATGTCTCAATATATCTCAGGATCCAATGTAAATTACTTTTTGTTACTTTTGTTTACACTCTTCGATGAAAATTATTATTTTCGAGAGTGTGTTGTACAATGACTCGCAAAAGTATTTGAAGCATTTGAATTGAATAATTTATTTCAAGTATTTACATTACGAATACCTTTAAAGGTATTAAATCATGTGTTTTATAAATCTTCAAAATTTACTAAATTATAAAGTGAGTTTATTTCTTTAGAAAGAAATTTAAAACAAAAGATTTGATTTCATTTGGTTTACAGACTTCCACAAATATACGAAGAATTCTATCATACAGTTAACAACGCGGACCATGAAAAAGATCTGAAATGGTGGTCGAACAATCACGGTGTAAATATGGCGATGAATTGGCCACAGTTCGAGGTAAGTCGACAAAATACAAATATACGCATTACAATAATTCTTTCTCATCGCATGTAAACTCTTGCTGATGGTTGAAGATCTGATGTTAGAAAATATAGCCGTAGCGTGTATTGAATATCGTTCTTGTTCTTTCCTTTTTATAACTGCATTAATATCGTCCATTAGTTATATTCTGTATGTCTGGATATTCTGTAGTATTTCATTCGAATTAATATAAATATCGCCAATCTGTTTCTATACTCTACCGATGGAGAAACAAACCTGTCGTTATTTCGTGTGTCTGTTATAACTTCTAAAGACAGCAATTATTATGAGCTTCTTATTTTTATTCGTTAAATACCGCTCATAGGCATCTTTTTATTGGAAAAAGATTGAGGCACTCTGTGTAGCATAGTATCGAATTTCTCTCAAAGCTTCCAATCAAAGAAAGAAAGAAATACAAAAATGAAATATATCCCCTGAGATTGAAATATTTTCTGGAATGCATGCATGTGATTGTTCTTTTTTTTTGGGCGTTGCTATTACGCAGGACTACACAGAGGAGTTCCGTGACATCACCAAGGGCTCAAAATCGAAGGAGGCTCTTCCGGCTGGCTCCATCACGCTCATCAATCAACGCCCGGTCGGCGAGGATGTGCATGTAAAGTTTTGTTACGTTTTACACTTATCCATTTGCTTATTCTTCGTTCACATGCTACTCAATGAGCGAAGATTCACACAAATACATATACGTATACGCACATAGAAAAAAGAAAATGAACTTTTTTTACTGATCAAGAACCACGAAATAGTGTCGTAACAGGCAAACACGACGAGGTCACCGAGGATGGGTTTCCTTTTTCAGCTTCTGGCTCGCCTAACTTAACTGAATTAACCGTAACCCGCTATGCGCTTGTTTTTGCACGTGATCGCAGATCTATATCGCGAATACACGCCGAGCATGTTTCCACTGTTCGATTCTGGAGCGAATTTGCAATAAGATTAATACGTTAACCGAGGAAGATGTCATTTGAATTTACTTGAAGTTACACGTTTCTTCCTTGTCTCCTCTGTAAAAAGAATTTTATTAAACCATGTCGACGCTTTCTAAGAAGTGTAATGAAAATATCCAGATGATCGTAAAGATCTAGCGGTGTAATGTCAGCAAGGTCGTTTCAAATCTCTTTATCTATTTATAATGCATGCCGATGACGCGAATCGAACGTGCATCCATTATGCAGGCGATCGTAAATGAGTAAGACCAGCAAACTGATACCGCGTGTCAAAATACAAAAGAAATTCCAATATTGTAAATGTTTATTCATTTGTAAGAAATTTAAAGGTGTACAAATACACAAAATATATAAAATATCCGAACTATAGTATAAACAAATATATAAAAATACACAAGATTCATATGTATAGGATTTTTTTTAATGTTTAGGCTTGTAATTTGGATCTCCAAAAATTCGTAATAAAATGGAGAAAACATTAGAAAAACATACAATTATGAAATTGGACATTCATATTTAAATTTACATAACTGCATAATGATCTCTTGTGATACTACATAATTTCTGCTAATTGATTTAGTTATTTTGATTCGTCCATTGAAGAATACCTGTATTAAACACATTTATGAATGTCAGACCTGTATAGTAAATTCGCTCTATATTTACTCGCACGTTTAACAAACACGATCATTAGTATACGTATTTATTTATTATTATTATATAGAGAGACGAAGCGTTAAAATAAACATGCTTGCAACCAGAAATCATGCGCACAGTTAATTCGCACGAAAAAATTGTCACAGCCGTAAGTGTGAATTACGTTCATCCATTGTAACAACGAATACGTATATTGCCACATTCGTTACCGCATGATGTATGACAACGATCTTTGTAGGTAATAGGTACCTGTGCGACGCAATTTAACTTCATTCCATTCCAACACGTTCGTTTTCGTTTCATCTTAAATTATACCACTTCTTTTTTTTTTATTATGATACAACTTTTTATAACATGATAATAAATTTTTATCATATGTGAAGCTTATACTCTTAAGCTTAAAAATAACAAATTAAAAATACTGCAAACAGGTATTATAATTGTATATATGTGCTTATCATATTAAATAATTAATAGATACACATAGCCTGACGAAAGTATTCAAACACCGTTTATGAATATATTATATGTATTGTACGAGACATCGTGAAATTTTATTGGCTCTCATTGATAAAGTTTAAAATGAATCTCGAAAGTATATGTAAAAATTAAAAGACATTTCGTACAATTATATGCATGTACAATGCGCAAATATATATTTCGCAGAGATCATGAAAGTATCATAGTAAACAAAGTAGTATGCTGATAAACGTCACAATGTCACAATTTGTCATAATTTGTCACAAATAATCGAACCGATGACCTACCATAATGTGTCAGTAAGATGTGTCAAAAGAACAGACACAAATTCTATATGCATTTTTAAATTCATTTCAAAATTAATACGATCGTGGTAATCGTCTCTTATTACTGTATTAATGAAAGTTCAAAATGGTTTACATAACAAACACAATCCGAACATAAAAATTTTCTATGGTAAATGTTCAAATACTTTCGTGAGTCGGTACAGAGATGAAAAATTTCTAGATATACTATAATTGGTTGCACGCATGATTTAGATAACATTATAAATATTTAATATACATATTTAAACTATAAAATTATATATATATATATATATACACAAATGTAACTTTAAATTTTATAGTGTGATGTATATACAATGATGTAATAAATATAATGATCTTTCATTAACGTAGGAGTACCCACCAGTTAATAACAAATCAAAATCGAAGCCCAGTTCCCGGGTAATATCAACAGATGGAGGCCATGGGGATAGCAAAACCGACACGATGAATTCCAGCAAACACTCTTCAGAGAAAAACAATCATGATGGTAATGCTGTAAACAGGACCTCCACGATGACGTGAGCATTCAAAATAATTTCATAATAAGAATTAATAATAATAATATGGTTAATTCGATTTCTCTGTTTTAAATACAAAAAACTTCGTCTTCTATTCGTTAAATTGAAGATCTTCAAAACTATGTGTGTATTTCTAAACTTTTACTATTCTCTAATAATAATAATAATTCACTATTAGAAAAATCTTATTAAATCCTAGAATTTACATTTTTATACTGCTTTATATTTCACAAATAGCCACTATTAAAAATTTGTTATTAAATGATGGAATTTTAATTACACAGATTTAATTATAGGATTTTTTAATTTATATTGTTTTATATGTTAGTACACCTGTATAAGTATATAGACATAAACAAAGCTAGTGTATCAATATGAATAAAAATTGGAAATTTTTCTCTCCACAGTAATGGTACAAACGTTAAGCAAGAATCAAATCCATTTGAGGAAGAAGAATGGGATGAAGACAGTGGCGAACCATTGGTAGATAATGGAGAACCAGGTGTTCTTGTACGCGCGTTATATGATTACGAAGGAGCCGAAGCTGATGAACTTAGTTTTAAGCAAGGTATTATATAAACTATATATACAACATATACGTATTATGAAATCACAGTACATATTTAAGCATTTTATTATATAGAACCGACCTAGCTCTTAGCTGGTCCAATTAAATGGACCACCCTATATGCATGTATATACAATACGATTTAAATAATTTTTAAATTTTCATTTAAAATTTAGGCGATGTATTCGATAAATTAGAAGACGAAGACGAGCAAGGATGGTGTAAAGGACGAAAAGACGGTAGAGTGGGTCTCTATCCAGCAAACTACGTAGAACTTGTGTCTCCGTAAAACTACCACATAATGCCAAATTACATGAACATTGTTAGTTACTTAACACGTAACGCATACGAAAGCAAAGGAAAGGAACGAAATTTTTATTTTGTTGTTTATTTCTTTACGAAATAGCGAGTTCGTTGAAAAAATAATAAGAAAATTTGTAAATGTCGTTAAATAATAATTACATGAGACTCTATATTAGGGATCGTTCATTTTGTGTGATATATAATGAGCGTTGAAAAAGACGAGAAAGATTATAAAATCTTACGGCTCGATGTTACAATTGAAATTCAAAGAAAACTGTTATAAGAGTGAAAAGGGAAAAAATGCATACATCTACTTCATTCTATTTCTCAGATCGATGTAGGGTCGATACGATAGAATTTAAAAAACGAAACTTTTACTCCTAATGGGTAATTGGTTTCCATAGATAGTTAGGGTTCTCTATATCCATCTATATAAATTAGCGCTAAACGATAAGATGGATACACATACACCACGAGTATATTATAAGTTTAGATTTTTGAGATACTGTACAATTTCAAAACATTTTTCGACTCATTATTAGCATTGTTGCTATGAAATATTTTGGCTAGCGCGACGAAAAGTATATTTAATTTATTGTTATTCAAATGATACTATTAAAACCTATTCTTTTCGAATGGTATCGTTGTATATAATAGCTTTAAGAATATAAACGGTATGTAAAGTTACAATTGTTTAGCGAAGTTGAGATTTTATGATGAGAAAGTGAAAAAAGAAAACACTTGAATACGTACGTAAGACGTACCAGGCAAATAAAATTTGGGACCCAGAATTGTCCAATCTTTTTCTTTATTGTTTTTCCTTTTTTTTTAATAATTACAATATTCTAATGTTGAGAAAAAAAAATGAAGGGACGAGAATTATTTATATATAAAAAATAAAATAAATTAAAAATTATAATATTATGAGAATATTCACGTTATAAAAGATTATAATGAGAAGTTTTCGTCATTGGTTAATGTGCTTTTTTGTACATAATTTCTTATATTGAAGCAATGTTGATCATTTATGAGAATAAAGTCATAATATCTTTTTTAATTGAACGAAAAATTTTATATAAAACGAAATATATAATACTGAAGGTATTTCATATAATCATTATCCATTTTCTGATAGATGTAACACAATTGAAGAAGTATGGAAATGAAAGCGCAAAATTTTGATTGTTAGATATGTGCTTTCGTAACAAATTACCTGCTATTAAGTTAATCGATGTACCTTCACGAATATATGCTTTCAGGAAATATTTGTAGTATAGAAACACGTGTTTAAGTTAATATTGAGAACAATGGTGCGGAGTGATTATGAAATTGAACGAACTGTAGATTTATATGGTTTGAGAAAAAAAGCATTTATAATTTTCTATATGACGAGACAAATTTGAGAGTTAGTATTAACGAAGTCATTTGTTATTTAAATATTCTTTTATTTTATAATGCGCGCAGGAGAATCAACTTCAAGTCAAGTCAAGTTTTCATGGTATATAGTGATAAATGCTAGTTATTCGTCACGAGTAAATAACGTGTTACTATACACAATATTTATGTAAATATAGTAGAGTATAATAACATTTACAATTCAGCCAGCGACTGATTTTTGTAATTGTTTACATCATTAGTCCTCCAAATTATTTTCTGTAAAGAGTGTTCGCGATTCCATGATGTTGTTAAATAGATTATAGTTTGTGTATAAAATTTATTATGTATAACTTAATAAATAGCATATATACGAAATATTACATAATACATGATGCAGCATCTATTTTCACTTACAAATATCATAACGATGCGTCGATACATTTTCATAAACGCCAATTAAGTTTACAAACAACTGTGGTATGATAAATTCGTGTGTTAACTGCGAAACTGAATTTAATAATCATGGTTTTGGCCAAAACTATTAAAAATGTATATCAGTTGAGTGAAAATTGTTTCAAGAAAAAAATTATTGTATAACATTATGGTGTGTAAAAACATATATTTGGATAGTCATTAAACTTCATACATATTAAATTTCATTGAACGAAACAGATTACAATTTTTACACAAGTTCATTTAATCGCTCCTGGTTCTAATCTATGATAAGTATTATGGATTAGCTTTGATATTATAATTCGTTATATGTTAAAAAACAAATTATATGCGATATATATAACATACGTGTAATATATATCGATATTATATATATATGTATATCGACACTAACATATGAAATATCGTCTATTCATTGTGTAGTATATGTACATATAAGTCAAGGAATATTTTATAGCTTGTGAATAATATTATACACTAAATTATCATAATCAAAATCCCTACGTTTAATTTATAAATAACCATATTGTTTACATTTAATTTCGATGATTCTAAATTATATGAACATCTGCAGATCCATTAATGCAGAAAAAGTTAAACATTACTTACAGATGAAGTGGAACAGAATTCAATAAGTATCAAAATGGATGCAACATAAATATGCACTTAGAAACCTATCCTTAAGTTCCAATATATTTGTATACTATTATACATGTTTATATATACTATATCAGTGAACAAAATTTTGTTGATTACAGTATAAATTAAAAATTCAAGAGTCATTGCATACATTATATGTAGTAAGTAATTAATGTAGAAACATCGGAATTCTCAGTCTATGTGAAGAATAATTAAAGTAATTGGAGTAATTAAATTAATGAGTTGCAACATGTTTCTGTAAGTCTTCAAGACTGAAAAATGGTTTATCACATAATTGACAAACATGCGTAGTTTCATTATGTATATCTAAATGTTCCGATAAATCCTCTTCTGTTTCAAAAAGTTCATCACAAATCATACACTGAAATTCATAAGTTTTTATTCCTTGTTTCTCCCATTCTGCTATTGCAGCTTCTTCTTCATGAGCTTGCATATGCATTTCTAGTAACATCTCTGAATTAAACACTTCTGTACATTGCAGACATTGATAGATTTCATCCTTTGACTTATCATTTTCACTGCCAATACTAATAAGATTGGGATTATCATCCTCTTCATCAAACAAATGTTTTTCAACGTGTGCTTCCAATGCATCCTCAGATTCTAATGAGTCCCCACAGATTGCACATTGATACTGCTCTTTGCCAGGACTTTGATCACCCTCGCTCATATCATCACAATGCTTTTGTAAATGATCTTTTAATATTTCCTCATCTGTAAAAATTTTGTCACATACGAAACAAGTATACGTTTCCTTTAGTTTCTCTGCTCCTGACACAGTATCTCCTCTTCCTTTGGTTGCTCCTATTTTCTCAATACTTATTCCTGTCCTAGAATTCTCTAACTTCATAATTCGATTATTCTCTACTTTCAAAAGTTTATCTGACTTTGAGTATACTGTGCCTTTAGAATTCTGTGATGTGTTTGTATTTGTTAACTTTTGAGATTCTCCTTTTGTTATGTTTTCTATATTAAATTCAGACTGATCATGACTTTCTAAATGGCGTACCAACAGTTTCTCAGTTCGAAATGTAGAATTGCATACATAACATTTGTGAATGTATTGTTTTGTAGATTTACATACATGAGCTTTTACGAATCTAGCTTCTACTATTTCATGACATCTTTTACATCGCATCATTTTGTGCTTATTATGTCGCAATATAGTGGTTTCTGTTTTATGCATACGAACATGTGTAATAGCATCACTACGATTAGCAAATGATTGATCACATACACCACATATATGTTTTTCACTATGTGATGAAGTAATTTTAAAAATATTTTCTTGAATTTCTATTTGATGTTCATTTTTAGTATTATTAGAATCCGCAACTTTCGATTCATCTATCTGTTTTACGACACTATTTTGTTCTTTATTTTCTTGTGACTTTTGTACATTATTATCAGTTTTAAATGTTTCAGAAGTTTCATCTGATAAATATGAGTCAGAATCCAAAGCAGAAGTATTATAATCATTATATCTTATTGGTAGTACACTTTGTCTTTTATGAGAAACCATACTAAATGGTCCACCAAGATTGCTCTTAACTGTACGCTTAATTAAAACATGCATATTATTAATATTGTAGAGTTTACTTTCTTTTGTAATGTTCAAACGTTTTAATATGACTTTTGGTTGGTACTTTTTAGAATTCATTGCCTCCTTTACAAACATTGGAGAGACTGTCCCAAATTGTTGAGAATATGAATTAAGATCAGTGCCACAACTTCTTATCATAGACGATTCGAAATTTTTCTTTATAGTCTTTTCTATTATAGTTTTCAACTGTTGATCTAGAGTTTGATACGAAGTTTTATAGTCATTTCCTATCTTATCTCTTCTTATACTATCATTACTCATTCCAAATAATCTGTATTTCATTTCTTTCTCTACAAAACTTGCTAATTCAACTTGTATGCGTTTTAATGCTTCTATCTCTGTTCCCTCTACTTCTATATTCAAACATCTTTCGACACATTTTTTATTATTAACATCTATTGGAATTGGATTTATCCTACGAAGTTGCACAGCATCGATAATATCGGTATTTTTCTCTTGAGAATTTTGTTCAATACTACCATCTTTAGATTCCTTTGACAAAGTATTTAAATTTGCTTTATTTAAATAATGAGGCCCAGCGAGCATTAATGTAGATGTAACAATATACGTAGCATCTTCAATTTCTAATTCTGATTTTACTGAATATGGTGTAAATGTATCTTCGGTTATTTCCGTTTCATTTTTCTTCTGCGATTTCTTTTTAACAACTTTTTCTGGCTGTGAATTAGGAAGAATTTCTTTCTCTTCGAAAAATGTATCTTTCTTTGCTTCATTTTGTTTAATACTTTCTTTGGCAGATATATTTTTTCCTCCAGTTAAAGAACCATCAGAATTTATGTCTTTAAGAGATCTTGTCTTATGTGTATCCGTATCACTGTCTAAACTCACAAAATCATTTCTATCATGTTCATATTTATCTGCCAAAGTGTTTTGCAAGTTCTCTAACACTTTGACCAATCTTCTTTGCTTTTCAAGTTCTTTATCCATATTTGTTTTTGCTCTTGCTTTCTGTACTGGTGATAGCTGTGTATCGTCTGAAGCCATAGAATCTGTATCTGAAACAGTTTCTCCTGTTGCTGCAAGGAGTGCCTTTTTTCTTGCAACCCATCTTTTGGTCGATGCTTTCCTTCGTTCAGTTATATTACGCCTCCCAATTAATGGCTTGACCTTCATTGGAACTAAGGTTGGTTTTAATTGAATATTACCTTTATTTTCTTGCTCTTCGTCATTTTTACATTTATCATCATTGGAAGCATCATGAGCTTTTTGCGAAGAGTCTTTCGAAGATGTAACGTCATCTTCAGATATATACATATCCTTTAGCATCGTTTGATTTGTTATGTTTCCTGTATTCGTAAACTGTAAAGGTATTAATGGTGGCACATCCAATTTTGTTCTTTTCTGGAATAAATTTTCTTATGAAATTGTATGTGATTAATTAAAAGAAATGTGTTATTACAATTAGTACTACCTTATCAAAAGTATCAGAGAGACTGTCTTCTCCACTTTGATGCAAGTTATTGCATGATTTTATGGTCTTTAAATTAAAGTTATAACAAAATTATAAAGCTGTGAAACATTATTTTAATAGACATATGTAAGAGAATATTATTTTATATAGGATATCATAATTTAAATGTAAAACTTTGTCAGCATATTTTACAAGTCTTTATACATAACACTTTCTTTGTATTTAAATTCATGGAATATACTGACAAAGTTGAACCACCAAATCTTGAAACATTCTATAAATAAATATTATAATGATGTAAATCAAAATTTTGAGAATTTGTATTTTGGCACGTATTTTGTACCTGTAGTTTCCTAACTAATTAAGTTACAGTTTTATTTTTACCATAATACAAAGAAATATAATCAGTTTTTTATAATAATACATGCAGAACATTACCTTATGGACATTAATAGTGAAATTAACCTTATGCTTTATACCATTATATTCTTAAATATGTCTAAATATATATAATTAAAAGTTTAATGTTTACACTAAATAATCTTACATCATTATCAGAAGATTCTATGAGTTCCAACTGACTTAACAACATTTGATTTGATCGTATAAACTGTTCCTTAAACTCATTCCACATTTCCAATTTGTAGAGGCATATATGACAAATAATACCTGGCATTCCATGTTCTTCCTTAATCTAAAAAGAAAAGAAGATCCATTATAAGACACAAACAAGTATAGAATTAATTACAAAAATTAAAAAGATGGTGTAAACATACATTGATAGAAGTACATTTACTCAGATCATTTAGTTTTGATTGTAGAACTTCATCGAATAAATTTTTCATACATCCATGGTCAATGAGGCAAATACGACATCTTTCTTTTATAGTTGATAATTTACGTTTTCTCGACATTTTGCTCGACTTTTCCAAAATACAAAATATGATTATGCGTATCTGTATTGATACGGAACACTGTGAACATGTTACGAGTGAACTACGGCGGTTGTAATATCGATAGATCGAAATATATATCGAAATAAAACTATTCATGATATGTTCATGACTCACGAATCGTTGCGAAAAATCCCGCGAAAATTCATGTCTAGTTATTTTAGTGTACGTAGTTTAAATATATTTAATTAATGTATATAAACATGTTAAAAACAGGATCGCGCTACACGACGAAGCAGATACAAACTCTAACAAATCGATTGGAGCACCTTACTTGTGAAACATTTTTTGGTCGCTAAGTGCCTTTCCCTTAACACGGAAGTTGTCAGACCTGTTATGTATTTACAGTATATATGTATAAATGTATACTTATAGAGCTTATACGATCGTGGTCGCAACTACCTTTTCATGCACCCTTGGTGTGCCATCTTCTGGTAAAGGTGGATCGTTACTTGAATTGATGCAAGGTGTACGATTTTTCGAGAAAGTTTTTTTGAAGATTTTTCTGTTTTAGGATAAAAAAGTATTGTAGAGGCATTCATATTTTAATTGTAATTGATCTAATGTTACAATAACAAATGTTAACAAATTAAAACATACGAGATTAACGTTATTCCCAACAAACTTTTAAATACATTAAATTCTCAAGATTTCATTCATATTATCTGAGATGCAGAACATACATAATGATAAACATACATTATTATTGAGCGGTTAAAATTTGTAATTTAATTAAATTAAATAAACTGTACATTAAATCTTAAATCTAGATTCTTGAGTATTAAGTTCATTCTTCAATATTAAATGAACTTTCATTTTTCATAATTCTTCGTAATAGCATTAAAAGTGATCATTTAAAGTAATACTCGATGTCATCGTGTTTTTAAAATCATTTTCGTCAACAAGTATAATATGTTTAATACGCATGGTCAGGATTTACATCGTTTACTACAGAAGTAGCTTCGTAAGCTAATCGTGCTGCCTCTCTTTGATTTGCAATTGCTGCATGCTCCTCGGCTATCTTCTGGTAGAGTTGAATATGTCTGTCCTTCGCTCTCCCCACACTCGCCGAATCCTGTAAGATGTTATACACGATCATCAGGTGAAAGCTACCGTACCGAATCTTCTCTAGCAATAAAATTAAGCCTCAATCGAGTATATTTGTTCACGACTGATAAAAGAAACTTGGATAGAATTATTATTGGACTGCGGGTATCTATGTAAAAATTCATATTTTTATAAATATAATTAAGAACCGTAATCTAGGTAAAAAATTGTCTTACACTGTACTTTGGATCTTTCGATATATCCATCATCAACGCATCATGCTTTTTCATTAATGATATATTTACAATTCAATTTATCAATAATTTCAAATCTTAATTTGATTCTTTTACATCTCAATGGTTTGAAAAAACGACACATTTAATAAGGAATAATAAATAGTAAATGCGTAGTATCCAGACCAGGTAATAATCCTTCAGCTAACTAATAATTAAACAATCATAGAATTTAATTATTACTGTTTGTTAAAAGACACAATTAAATGTTTATTACCCGTGGTAGATTGACTGGGACGCCATGAGCATTTGACTCGGCAATTTTCTGGTATAATCGAAAATGTTTTTCCTTCGCGAGTCTCACAGCTTCAGAATCGATAGGTTGGGCGATAGTATCTTCATAATTTATTAAAGATGCGTGAAATCCACTTTCATCAGCAGCATATTGAACCGTTCGTATTTTATGCTTGGGATGGATGAAGGAATAAGAGCCTAAAATATAAACAATTAAAATTTATTTATATAATAAAGACAGTTTATAAATTGAATATATATTATTTGTCGATATTTGTCCTAAATACAAACAAGATTACAAATACGAATAAAATTATTTTTATGTAAAACAATAAACACAAGACAGAAGTTAAATAAATATGTAAATATCTTATATATCTTCATATATTATATGCATTCTGTGTATTTTTATGTCTTTAAATTCCGCATAAATGCATGAAAATCCATAGTCTAATTATAACCTGTAATAATGATTTCATAAGAAGCATTGAATTACCTTGAACATGTCCAGCGCCATCTCCACTCTCTTGATGAACACGATCAATGTTTCCAGGATATCGTCCCGCCTGGTATTGAAAACTGTAAGGTCTAGGAGGCGGTGGTGGAGTAGTTGTAGTCGTCGTAGAATATTCTGACAAAAGATGCGATACGTCCCCCAGGCAGGGGCTAATCAGAACGATTGCGATCTGATTCGAAAGTATAGTAATCTAATTAGCTATGTACACCGACCAGTTAATCGAATGTAATACAAGTTGACGTCACTTTTGTACAATTACAATTGAGTAACAATTATGAATTTAGTTTATTACATGAATGTTTTAAATTATCAATAGATTTACCAATTTAGTTAAAGAGAATATGAAGAATATATATGTATATATATATATATATGTATATATATTCATTAGTAATTCTTTCTATTTTAAGTTCATAGACAATATTTATAGAGATATAAAAATTAGAAAATAAAAAACTAATCAATAATTGTAATTATGTGAAATAATAAGAAACGAATAAATCAATAATCATATGTCCAGATGATGAAAGATGAAACCTGCGTACGAAGTACATAAATACCAAACTGATTACGGAATCAGGAATAATAACTTCAACAAACAAATAAACACGCGATGTAACAGTATTTATTATTTCTATTCTTAAATTTTAGTTATTTTTTTAAATTTCACGTATCAAATGTTTTACTGAATGAAACGAAACTTATTTAAAATACGTTGAAATTAATTGATGCTTTAGTTAATAAAAATTGAGATATAATGGCGCGATTAAAATATTACGAAGAATTATATAACGATATTGATATGGATTAAACGATGATGATATTAAATATGGTGAAATTGATGTACATACCATTAGATTTCTCATCTTGGCTGCTATGAGTCGACACTTTCGTATAGACGAATCGACATAAACTGAGATACTCTGCCAGTGAAAGTAATATAAGAAACTAACGAAAAGGTGGAGGCAATACGTGTTAAGCCTGTTTTAATATTGGCGCTTCTTCGAACATAGTAAACATTCCTTTTCGTAGTAAAATAATTAATGCGGGTATTATAACGTGTTGTAATACGTTAAACATCTCTAGATCGAATCTGTTATCAATTTTTGCTTTAATTTTCAATGAAAATTATGTAAAAAAAGAGATTTTATTGAAATTACCAAATAATTATATCTGAATAAAATTCTAGTATATTAAATAAATTTTCTATAAAAAGCTAATAAAAATAAAATTCAATGAAATAAATTCTATATCTGGAAAATCTATGCAATAAAAATACCTATGTATAATTTCATAAGAAAATAATGAAGTCGGGAAATCATTAAGAAACTAATATTATATGAGATAAAATTAATTATAATTTTTATATATTTATTATAAAATAAATATTTTAGAATAAATTTACAATACGTAGGATAGAAATAGAAAAAAAGAAGGAAAAACATTTATGCTCATTTATTCATAAATTATCTCAATGGATGGACTTTAACGAATTTGTTTAAATCTGTATAGACAATTGAGCATTTAATCAATATCGAGTTTCTTGAAAGTGCCTTCAACACCAAACAGATCGGTCGCTGTTTTCCCTTTACCTGCTCTCAATGATTCATTAACACGCCTTGTTTGTTCTTCTTCCAAAAACCAGTCACGATTATCCTCGAGCATTTTGACAGACTTTTCGTGGAGTTGCATTAATGGACCAGCCTTTCCACCTGCCTCGTTTGGTAATATATCTACTGGTAAAAATTTCGCTACTGTATCCAAAGTTGTATGTGTATGAAGCTGTAACAAATTAATATAATCAATTAATAGTACCGTAAAATCAGTTATTAATAATATCTTCAGTGGGTTTCGAGGTTTAAAATTTTTAAGTTTGAAATAAATCTGAAGTGCAAGTTGTACCAATACTATTCTATTACCATGTCTAATAATTCCTTCTTCATGAACGGTTTCATCATATTCAGTATCACATCCATCACGCTCGTAATATTCATAAAATGGAACCCTTTCAAGCGAACTGGCAATGCCTCTTGCAAATAAAAAAGATACTTCTTCAAACCCATCGGATTCAATCGAGCAGCGTGACCGAATACAACGTTCTTCATATCGAATAAAATGATGTGCCCCTGAGTTGTGCCTTCTTTGTAAAGCCACAAATCAAGCACCATGCTCAGAAATTTCATTGCATCGTTATAGACATAATTCGAAGGATCCGTATCGATTAGTCTTCCGTAAAGAACAGCGTAACCTTCTGGCGTTTTCGTCTCTAAAACTTGAATAGATCTAAAAATCCAATAATTATTAAATTACTAAAAACTCCAAAATCACTATTATATAATTAATAAGATTAATTGAGATTTATATTTTTCGACGCTTAGCTTAAATATCGGGTTATTCAGAAGGTTTGTAGCGAAATTTGAAAAGAGATAATCTATTACTGTAAATATTAATTAGAATTAGAATTACAAGCAAGGATTAGAATTTTATTGATTAATACACGCAGATTTAATATATTTATAATTTTACGAGTTTTTCTTTGAACATCTTTTCGCTTTTTCACAATTTCGCCAAATATACAATAGAGATTTATGTAGATTATTAGAAATATAATGAATTCTCTAAACAACCTGATAAATAATATAATACGTTAATACTCATTTTTCTTTTTTTTTTTTTGTGAATGATAACATGTATTAGCAAAGAACAGATAATGGGTTCTGTGCGTGCAATTAGTAATTAAGTGTAGTATTATACGTAATATAAGATAATTAAACGTGAGAAGATTAATACGTGAGCTTTTAATTAAGAACAATGACTGTGAAGATGAAGCATGTATGGTATTTGTTAGGCGCCTTTAGTTACTACATTCAATTTCAGTTGTAATTATTATTTATAATGGAATAATAATACACTATATATGTATATGGCTTAGAGAAATCGAATTCTTTAACGCTAGAGCTATCAGTAACTAAAGTATACCCACATTGTCTGAAAAGATTTCCTTAATTCCTTCGTCCCTAAAGGATCTCTATTGGAAAAGAATTCGGGTACGTGGCTCCTCACAGTGTAATATGCATCAATAGTCGTTTTTGTGGGTTCCATCCGATAGTAATTACTATGTAGAAATAACACCAATTCGGAATCTGTTATTTTTGGTAGATGAGGCTGTTTCTTGTACCAGTCTCTTAACATCTGCATGTCTTCCTCTTTCAGGTCTTGATTATTCTTTAACTCATCTTCGTATTTCATTCCTTGGGATGCCATATTTGAGTTCCTTCAAAAATTAGACAAATCTCCTTTATATCATAAGACTCACAAGGAAACTTTAAAACACAGTCTTTAAATTTTGATCAAATACGTAAACTTAATTTTTATTTAGCTTTTTACTTATTAATTAATTTGTGGCTTCCGGTTTTGTTTTATCTTTGAAAATTTGCAGTTTTGTTGGATGAGAAGAATGTTTTTCCTATTTAAGATACAGATTTTACTAGAATCTTGTAATTTTCATGTATACATGAAATATATGTAATTTTAAATATCAACAGAAACTATTAACGATATAATTTAGTTATCAACTTCGATACAAGAATAATTTTATAAAATGTACAGTAAAATTTATAAAATATTCTTACATATAATAATGAACTCAGACGTAAATTATTAATTTTACAATGATACAATATAGAAGCAATAAAATATTCACGATATGAATGATTAATTTTGAGACATCGCTTTTTCCAGAAATTTTGTAAAAATACATCAAAATCGATGTGGAAAAATTCCTATCTAATTTTCTTGAATAAATTGATAATACTAATATTTTATATTTATGGCCTTAAAAATTTTTAACGAAAGTCGTAATTTTGTTTATTGAATAATTAAAATGAAATATTTGAAAGAAATGGAACACTACAGTACCAAGGAAAGCTTATTTCCTGAAGATCACTTCAACGCGATACTACGGTGGCGGTTTGAATAGTACTAACTTCTTTAGAGATCCGAGTACAATCGAGTGATGGAATGAGTTAATATCGGATAATCACACATAGCGTGACAGTCGAGGTCGTCAGACTTCCAAGTGCCAAATTATATATCTTAACATGACATGAAAAATCCTATGAAAGATTCTATGAAAATTGATATGTTTTTATATAACCACTTATGATGCATAATAAAGTCAACGAGATGTGTAAACATATAATGAAACGTTTATATAAATAACTTTTACATATGGTATTTTAAAAAGATGTAAACAATTAAATTTAAGGATGTTGAGTTAGTTACAAATACTGCGATATATCAAGCAATTAATATTAAGAAATATCAGATAATTATTATTAAGAATATTAGGGAATATTAGGTAATCTATTATTTGTTTAATGCTTTAATAATGACTAATTACTAGAAATTATTTTCTAAATTCTGGAATGTATGAGATTAATTCAAGTACTAAACTATTAGGAAAAGTTTTTTTCTTATCATTCTGATCAAGCAAAAATGTATAGACGTAATGTACTGGATAGAAATAAAATGTATCATGACGTTGAATAATATGTCCCACAATATTGCAAACAGGAACTTGTCATTAAAGAAAATTGTTAGGTTACGGATACCGAAGTCGGACTTTAAAATGATGCACACGTAGACAAAGTGTCAGTTTTACATTAGATTACACTGCAAGGTATCAGTAATAAAAGTGAATCGTTTAGCCAAAAAGATTGGCAAACTAGTCAATTATTATCTGTATTTGTGTTTATTTTGTAATAGGTAATTTATTAGATTAATAATTGCATTGTTTAAATTTTTACATTAGGCAGGCGTATGAGTTTCATCATGATTATTTATCAAAAAAAAATATGTGTATAACGAGCACCAATTTTCTAAAATATATTCTTACAACCTTGTACAACTTAAATATTCTATCATTTTCTTGAAATTATTTATGAAATTATACATGGAAGAGTTTCATAAAGAATTGAAAGGAGATGATTTCGAAAATTCCTTTGTGATAAATTACCAAGAATATATCTTGTTACCCAAAAATGTATGAAGCTGTAAATATTAACAGGTAGCAATTAGTACGTAACGGTATAGTTAATCGTAGAACTAAAGAATTCTACTGGTTCTAATTACTAGCATACGAACAGAAAAATTAAACAAAGAAGACAACGATTTATTGAGTAAAATGAAGACAACTCGTGTACAGTAATAAAACTTTATTACTCTTTATAAGATACGCGTAACAAATAGGTTTCTCAGAATTTAAATACCAAAAATTGTTCACAAAGTCGCATACAGAGAGGAGATTGTTCATTAAATAAAAAATATGAGATAAATACTGTCTTAATCTATGTCGAGCTTCTTGAATGTGCCCTCGACACCAAACAGATCATTGGCGATGTTACTTTTTCCAATACGCAACGACTCATCCACCTTGCCATATTTCATTTCTTCGAGGAACCATTCTCGTTTACTGTCGATTTCATTTATCCGCGCTTCCTGCATGTCAGCTAGCGATCCAGCTTTTCCACCGATTTCATTCGGTAAGAGATCGAGAGAGATGTATTCTTCCAGTGTTTTTAACGACGAATGCAGGTGTATCTAAAAAAAAAAAAAGAAAAAATATGGAAACTGGTGAAATGTAAAATAATATTTAACTTTAAAAAATATATCGAAGAATTTCTATACAAATATTTTTATTTGGTAATCGTGCTTTGTGTTCTCACTTGAATTTTATTTTTACTATGTTCAAATACTTCCGTGAGTCGCTGGTACAGATTATTCATTTCAATAAAAATTATTGATAATATTACGAAATATTTTAGATAAGAAGAAAAATAATTTCTGAAGGATTAACATGGTAATTGCAATATCGTTTCACGTACGGAATAAATAATGCACCTACTTCGTAACACTTTTAGCATCGAGAAATGCATCACCGTTGTTGCTCTACAGAGCGGAAAATTATCATTTTATGCGAAGTCTAACATAGATAAGTAATTATTTCTTATGTAAGCCGTCGTCGAAAAAGACATATATGATACATAAATTACAAATGATACACCGATGTTCTCGTAATACGTGAGCGAAATATTATGAAACTAATGTAATGTAATCGATGCATACAATACCAGGAAATTCGCGTTAACTAGTGTATAATTAATTATTCAATAAACACAAAATGAAAATTGTAATTCAACAGATGTTACTAAAATACCAATAAATCTTAAGTCAAAATATCTGGTTTTAACATTCAACGTATTATTCATATTCCTTTTATCATTTTTCACGAATAAAATATATTTCGAAATTTGAAAAGGAGTGTACATCTGTTGGTATACAAACATGAAAAAGAGACGAATAGAACAGCAGATTCGGATAAAACTGCAGATACTTTTAATCTTTTTATATTGTTATACAAATAATTAATGATGGAACTAAAACTCTGAATCTCGTTATAAAATTCCTTACCATGTTCCAAAGTTCCTTTTTCATAAACGGTTTTGCCATATTCAGGATGACATCCATCACTGAAGGAGTATTAATAAAATGTATGCCCTTTATACGAACAGGTATGGCTTCCTGAACGTACATCACTAGCTTTTTCATCCCCATAGGATTTATCCGCCCTACGTGGCCGAGAGTCACGTTAGATGTATCTGCGATAAAAATATAGCCATCGCAAGTGCCATTTTTCAAACCAATCAAATCGCATCCCATGAAGATATTCTTGTTACTATCTTCGAAAGAATAGTGCGATGGATTAGTATCCATTAACCTTCCGAAGAGTATCTTGTAACCATGTTTTGAGAGTCCGGGCAATTCAGAACTGAAACTACAGTACAGGAAGAGAGATTAATTACAAATTATCTACTAATCAAGAAACCAGTAACATTAATAGGTTTAATTACTACCGGAGAAAATTTCAAATTAAACAACTAAGTAATAGAAATTATCAAACAATCGATTAAAACTTACACAACATTAAAAGCTTGCCGCAATTCTTTGGATCCCAAAGGGTCTCTGTTATCAAAAAACTCAGGAACATGAGATCTAATAGTAAAAAAATTCTCTATAGTATTCTTAGCTGCCTCCATGCTATAATAATTACTATGAAGAAACAAAATGAGATGCAAATTGGAAGGTTTAGGTAAATGTTGCTGTTTATCACACCACTCTCTCAACATTTCGATATCCGACATCTTTAGTTCCGAATTCTTCTTCAATTCTTCTTCCAAGGAAAAAGGATAAGGCAAAGGGATCATCTTTTTATTGACCATTTTCGTTTCGTAATTTAAACCAGTCGCACTGTGAACAAACGAGTCAAACAACAAGTTCTTCTGAAGGTGCACAAGAATTTTTGTCGCGTCGCGACGATCTTTATCGTCAAATCCTTGAATGTTTGAAGAGTTCTTGATCACTGAATCACGATAATTTCATCGATAAACATCGACGCAGGAAAGTCTAACGCGGAAAACGTGTACGCGAATAAATTAATCGTAAGCAAAAACTGTATCACTGATCGGTCTGGAGTCTTAACGAAGACTGAAAGAAACACTGGGCGCGTTGATTTTTAATTCAGACCGTAAATTGATTGAGTAACGTGTGGAGAAGGTAGCATTAGGCCAACGCACGGCAAATGTGTGTGTTTACGATTCAGGAATATTGTAATTGTTGTATCGTTAGAGTATACGGTGGAAAAAGATGATAATTACGATAGACGAAAACACATATTAGACCATTCTCTATCATTTCATCTGTGAATTATGCGTAAACACTGTTCATAGATGGGTATTAGGACACTGAGAAAAATGAGATAAAAGTTTTAAATCATTAGCGATTTGTTATAAGTAGTATGTGAATTTTCATGTAAGATAGTTTTATAAAGAATTAGAACAAAGAGAAAGGAATAAGGGTAAAGTGAAGATAATATTTGTATCGATGATTATGAAAATGGAGTAATTCGTGTACTCTTCATTTCGAGATATTTGTATTTTTGCGTTCGAATCGGTTAAAAAATATTTTACCATTATAGTACGAAATTTTCTATTAAACTGTTTGCTCGTATAGCATAAAATTTGCTCTTATTGCCCGTGGTTGTACAATTTTACAAGAATCTCATATGGGAATATATGTATTTTAAATAATAACCAATTTCATTAGTTTAATCTACAACTATGTTGTGAAAATTCTTCTATGTTATAGTAAAATCAAACAATATAATACAGAATAATTGACTGATCCTTTGGTAATCTATCTCAATTATTTGTATAATTCCTTTGCTAATCTAAATTAATTATTTATATAAATGTATAATTATATAAATTGCTGTATTCTATATGACGTTGCGATATTTGTAAACGGGAGCGTACTTGCATATGAAATCATAAATAGTAGACTGCATAAACCGATTCAAGTTGAAAGCACCACGCCTAAATTCGCCGGTAGAAGCGTCATGCTGCTACACATAATGTTAATTAATTTTCATAGAGGAGCATCAACGGAGGAATTATGAAAGCATCCGCTGGAATAAAAAAGGCATTCACCGGAGCCGCAAAGGAATCGCGACGCTTTCTAATTTAATCATTTTCTGATCTAGTTCCTCGTTGTTCCGCTTTGAACACGGATGTCTTGAGTTTGCAATTATCTGCAAAAAAAATTCTCAAGAATATAAGATATTTATAATGATTGTAGACAAAGTTCATTATCAGAAGGGAATTAACAAAATGTACTACGTAAATATTTAGTAAGTATTTATTTTTAAAGAAAGTGGTCGTACAGGGCGGTACGTAAGTCCTGTTTTCCGTTTAAAAGTTGTATAACATTTTTATTTGTTAATAAATTGCGTTTATTTATTTATTTATTTTTTGCAATAAAATACACAAAGTAGAAATATTTTTAATTCAGAAACAGAAAATAATGTGGCGTAAATGATCCCCGTTTTCTGCATCGCAAGCGTGGGCTCTTTCCACTACGTTCTGCATAACAGCTGTTAATGTTTCGGGTCTCAGGGCTTGAATTTCTTCCTGGATATTGTTCTTTGTCTGTTATATTGTTTCAGGTTTATCAACACACATTCCTACAGATATTTCTACAGAAAAAAGTCGGATGCTGTTAAATCGGGCGACCGGTAAAGCCAATTGAATTTGGAAGCTCGCGAAATTAAGCGACATAATTATTCAAAAATTCAATTACTTTTACTCCTTTTTCCGTTATGAATTTGTCAATCATAAAGTTGTACAAAAGAAATCAAAAACCTAGGAAGAAGATTTTAAAATATGTGATAGAGAAATCGTTATAAAATTTTTAAATGGGAAAGTACCTGTATAAATTGAAGTGCGCAAAAATAGAAAGTTTTACACTTATGAACTTATGCATGCAGTACGTAGAACTTATATTTATATACGTAATTGCTCATTATTGTGAAATAGTGATTTACATCGTTAGATAACAGCATGCAATAGAAATACACGGCAATAACGAAACCTCCTTCAATTTCCTTCAGCTTGAACGACACTTTAAGACATGTAGTGCAAATTAAAGGTACGACAACCCTAAAGCAATTACATTGTATTAAATAGTAAGTTTCGTTAACTACTTCTACGAATAACTTAATAACTACTTTCTTAATATATTGCAATCAGAAGGAGGAAATTATAAAAAATTTATATGTAATAAAAATGTAAGACGAGCAGGTTTTTAATTAAATATTTATACGTATGATATATCTATTTAATTGATCAATTAAATATTTAAATAAAATTCTACTTTGAATTATATAAGAAAACAAAAATAATGTTAATTTAAATTCCATTCGAATAAAAACTAAATAAGATGATCAACGACATATATTTTTAAATTAAATATACTTAATATAATATAAACTTAATAATATTTATCTAAAACATTTATTTTTTTACTTATGAAAATCTTCATTTATTATATTATCAAAAATATAGAGTCTCCAAGTATGTATCTTAATACAATATCAAAGAAATTATATAAATCTCATATTGAAGTGAAATAAAATATAGTAAATCGATTTTATTTTTTAGATCCAACAAAATTTCTCGCAACAGAACACGTGCCTTTTAGTTCTTCGATTTACCGTGAAAGACGATGGCACAGTTGTCGCTGCAGTGTATTTGATCACACAGATTATAACACACTTACATATACACAATATATCTCGTTTCCTTGTAGTAACGTACACATGGCCGTAGTGTGATGCAAAAATGGATTGCGTGTTTAACCTACCATGTACTTTACCTGTACTGTAGGTTATTTGTAATAAAACATATACGAGGTTGTCAATATACATATGTACCAATGTGCATTGCAAGGAAGTTTATTTTATTTCTTAGCAATTAAAAGATAATATTCCATGTAATTTTATCATTAAATATGATGACTTCACGGTTGTATACATTTTTACACTTAAAACCCTGCAATGTCGTTGAAATCAGAAATTTCATTTTTCAAAACGTTTCTAAAAGTTCCAAACTTTTTTATTGCTCTTCAACTGAGGCAATTAAAGATAAAGTAACAGATATTAATGATAAAAAAGCTTACTTATCAGAGAATATTAAGCCTGATAATATAGGTTACACCGAGAAATTAACAAATAATGCATTTATAAAAAGAAATGAAGATATCGAAAACAATAGTAGTGTGACAAAAGTACATAATGAACTACAGCAGTTACGTGGTACTGAATCTTTAGCAGGAAATATCTACAAAGTAAATGATACCTTGGAAGATATAGATGAAGAACTACCAGGACCATTTGATCATTGCAATGAAGATCTGTCTGACATTGGACCTAAGATGACAGCAACTTATAATTTTGCAAAATTTGCAAACGACTCACATACGATTCAACAGTTAGTTAAATTAGGAGTTGAATTATATAAATTAGAAGCAAACAAAGAAGTACTAGAAATGTTTCTGAAACTCGACTTTGAAAGAGATATGAAACCATACATACAATTTTTATCTGATTGTGGTGTAAAGTCAGAAAATCTTGGATTCTTCATCACCAGATACCCTAAAGTTTTTAAAGAAAACTTGGATGATCTTCATACAAGAATAAGGTATTTGAGAGCTCGTAACTTTAACATACAAATGATACAAAGAATAGTAAACATACATCCTCCGTGGTTGGCTTTCAAGACACAAGAGATAGATAGCAGATTAGGTTATTTTCAAAATAATTTTCAACTGAATGCTTCTCAAACAAGAAATTTGGCAGTAAAATCTCCAAAGCTTATAACATATGATATGAAACGCATAAGAAAGAGTACCCTTGCTGTAAAAGAGGAAATGGGTTTTAATGTGCCAGAAATACATCTTATTTTGCTTAAGGCACCACGTGTCTTGATTCGAGGTAATTAAAATAATTAATGCTAATAATGTGTTAATAGGAATACATTTACTCTATCTGTTTAGATGTGAAAATGTTTTATTTTAATTACAGCCAGAACTGAAGTGGTGAAAACTTTTGATTACCTTCATAATTATATGGAATTGTCACATACTATTATAAGCCAAGAAGCGCAGGCTTTATTGTGTAGAAAAAGCAGGCTTGAAAGAAGACATAGATTTTTAGTAGAATTAAAAAGAAACCAATATGATCCTACAAAACCATTATATGTGTCACTATTAAAGTTAGTCAAAGGTAGTGATGATGAGTTTTGTGAAAAAGTTGCAAAAGCATCTATTCAAACTTACAATGATTTTCTAAAGACTTTTTAATGTATAAAATAAACATAATTATATTATAATAAATATTTATATTTTTTCAGCCTTCTTGTTGTAATATAACCTTTATTGTATACATTTTACTTAAATATTACGTTTTCTTATATATTTCCATAGTCCTTTATGTACAGTTATATATATATGTTAATCAAGTTTAGGCAATATAAAAAATTGGTAAATTTTATATTGTTACATCAGTATTTTCTTCTTTTTTATGTTTTTAATAATACGCTCGATAAAAGATTGTTACTTAACTGACGTGTAAAATCAAATCACCCGTCGTACAAAATATTTTCAAATATTCTATAATACTCTTCAAACTTATAAGCTAATCTAAATTTTAATTGTATTTGCCCAATTCTATCTTTTTCTGTATTGCTCTGACAGAGTGATATAATAGCGAATCTATTAGTCCAGCAACTGTAAATACGCCACCGATAATTGCACATGTATTCGTCGCGAAATGACCAAACGATTTCGCTTTTTCTGTATATTTTACCATTAATGGACTTAACTCATAATTAAAGAATATACCAGGCATTCCAGATTCGCCGCTAAACAAAGACACTTGTCTGCCGTATTGAGTTACAGAAAATTGATTTGTAAAAAATGTGGAACCATCAGCGCGCACGTAAGTCGTCGGTACAATTTTGATGTAATGATAAAACATCATCGCACCTAAAACAAAAACAACAAAATATCTAAGTAGAGTTTTAACTGCAATGACACAAATTAATACAAATGTGTGTTGAATGAAGTCTAATAGTTTAATATCTCAAAATTGAAAGTACAAGAACTTTCTGTAAAACGTTCCCATAATCGAAATATTTACGTATTAATCGAATAGTCCGCCATTATCATTGACGTCATAGAGAACGGAAATAGAAGAAGCAGCCATCTTGCATTATAAACGAAAAAACTGACATGGCATCTTCCTTACATTGCTCGTGCGAATTGTGCTAAGGATTTACCAGTTGTAAAAGACAAAAAATCGTAATAAAACGAAAACTAATTAGAAGTTCCAAAGTTGTACGCTTAAATCGTGAGTGATGTTAACTATAACGAACGTCAATACATTTTTTTGCGTATAAACTAAATATATAAATATGACTTATTCGGATCATGGCAAGAATAATTAGCTCACAATGTGTTAAAGAAATTTTATAAATTTTATGTTAAATGATTGACTAAAAATTAGTTTTACATACTAAATTCATTAAAATGAGAAATTATAATTAATGTTTATCATGAAATATTTATCTCTTTAAAAAAAAGAAAGTTATATGTTTTTATAAATTTATATTCATAGAATAAAATGCCGGCCGTACCAGGCATGTATCAACAAGCTCCTTCATGCTGGGATAGGATGAAGCTTGGTTTTATGATCGGATTTTGTGTTGGTATGGCATCTGGTGTTTTGTTTGGCGGGTATTCTGTTGTTAGGTGCGTATTTATTTATGGTGACTAAATTCTGGACAGTTTGAAATAAGAAGCTAATGGTGTGTGTTTATTACTAGATATGGACTAAGAGGAAGGGAATTGATAAACAACGTTGGAAAAGCGATGATTCAAGGTGGTGGGACATTTGGAACATTCATGGCCATAGGAAGCGGAATAAGATGCTAGTATTTGAAGACTGATATGTTGGAGATTTAGGATACAAAAAAGTGTAGTATCAAGATATTCTGTTAATTTCTTAATAAAAAGTTTCTATGGTACAAGGCCATACCTTCCATTGCAGTTACATTAGTATTATCCATAGGATTCGTCTTTCCTGGGATGTTTAGCCCAAAACTCAAATGGCGAATCCTGTGGCTCATATTAAATTGCGTTGATGTGTATGGTTTGACATCATGCACTATAAGCAAAATAAAAATCATAATATTATTACTAATACTTTAATTTATGCAAAAAATAACATTTTTTTCACTTACCATGTACATGGTTTACAGAGAAGCTGTCACCTGGTGCAATGTGAAAACTCCCACCCACTCTATTTACTTCCATATAACCATAGATTTGACACCCTTGAATAAAGGCAGTTTTCATTTTCTCTACTGATTTGTCATTTTTACATTGCTTTATCATTCCTAGAGCAGGAAGTGCCCAATTTTTAAGTCTATAGGCTTCTCTTACATCTTCACAAGTATTACAACATCTACAAAGTTAATTGATATTGTATGATGGATATTTCATAAAATACATACATAAATTTTTGTAATACTATACTTGATAATATCACCAGCAGCTCCATAACAGTCTCCACATGCTTTTTCAGTAGTGCTTTCTACTGTCTATGGAAAAAATTATGTTTTAGTATAAGTTTTAAAACTTATATTGTAAAAACAGATCTATAAGAGTCATACAATTCAGTTACCTTTGTTGTTGTTTTACTACGTGCTTTTGTGTCAGTAATGTCTACAATAAAATAAAGAAAAAGGTATTAAATTTATATTATTTAACTTAAATATTTTAAAACTCTTATGATATTATTTTGTACCTGTCCTTTGTGGATCTTCTATAGGTTTCCCATTTAAGTCTAAGCGTCTTTTAAATATATTATGCTCTATTTGTAAATGCTGTTCACCTATTGTGTCCATTGCATCTATTGATAAAACTACAATGCACTTAATTTAATATACATGTCAGTATTACTCATAATGTATTTATATTCATAAAATAATCTATACCTACCATCACAAGATATTGCAGGTACAATTATATCTAAATTAATTCTTAATTTTGAATCCCTTGAAGTATCTACAAACAATTCTTCACTTAAGGTTGGAGTAAGATAATAATTCACTTCGGATAGAAATAGAATACCCATGATAATGGTACTAATAATTGTCACTGAAACATGGAAAGGTACATAAATAGTAAACATAGATTATAAACTTTATTTATGATAACTGATAACAGATATGTAAACAATAGTTATGAGATAGTGGAAACCTTAACAAATACATGTAAAAATTGAAATACAGTTTCAACAAAGTGTAAGAAATGACGGTATTCGGTTTTAGAAACAAGAGAATGATAGAAATTTCTACTTCCGTTAAGTATTATCAACGTTTGAGGTTAAGTATGTTTATCACGTCATAATATCTTGAAATAATGTTTCAGATTGTAGAATAGAATAATTTTAAAATTTTTCGGCATTATGATGACACCAGAAAATGAACTAAATTGTTTAATAGTTAAAAGTATGCTGGTAGCAGAATAAAACCGATAAGTTGCACACGTTTAAGAGTTGACAAGTAAAACATTTTACCAACAGCACCACTGAAGGTTCGTACGAGAATATCCGCCTCTTCGCGCACTTTTGGGTGCACGTCTAATTGCCGTAATATTTGCATGTTCAGTTAATAATAAGATAAACTACTCAACACGGTTTGAACCGTATCTGAAATACACTCGGCGCGCTAACTTTTCCCGGAATGCGTATGTCACAATGCGACAGCTTGGAAACGTGGCAAACGATAGTACATGATTGGTTGTCGTCGGTGCATCGTGGGTGCATCAAGTGCATTCGATAACCAATCATATTTCAGATATATTCATTATGTTCATTTAAAGTTGTTCATTCTTACAGAGTTCATTCTTCAGTTTATATAAAAAATTTGATGTTATTCAATTCCAGTTATTTATTTTTTTCGTTACCATATAGAACAATTATACATATTTTTAAATTAATGTTGGAAATTGATTTCAAAATGTAATTAACTCATTGTCGCTCGTATTTATGGTTATAGATCAGAGGTACATATTTGTTAAATAGTTGATTGTATTTGTAATAAAATATAATTTCAGCTCTAATTTTTACTTCAGTTATTCAGATTGAAATATGAAATTCATTCATTATGAAACATAAAACAACCTGTTTATAATAATTTCTAAATTAAGTCTTTCATTTTGTAATTTTCAGAGTAGAAGATGGACAAGAGATACATGACCCTATGAGTATGTTCTGAGTGAGGGTAACAAGAAGAAATTGTGAGAAATAAGGATAATGAAAATGATAGAAAGGTATTAGTAATTCAAATTCGTAACAAACGCTCGATAAACTTTATTTTTCCGTATATCACATGGCACGATCGGGAGCTTCCGATCAAACGCATATATAGCGATCTGCAACGGTCGTAATTTCCATGTGCATGCGTGTCAGAGCATTAGAAAAAATGTGTTATTAGACGTGGCTTTCGCAAAACTCTCGAGTATAAGAGAATATATCGTCTCGACATAGTAGGTCTTCGCTGCAAGCCCGGTAAGGCTGTGCTATTAAGGCACTCTATGCCAGGAATATGTTCAAAGTGCACGAGCGGTATAAACAGGATTCATGAAATATATAATGTATATATAATAGATATCTCTATAAAAGAAACGAAAGTACATTGTATGACAAATGGTAAATAAACATACATACATATGCAGACTCGTAGTTCAAGGGAAATTAAAACTAGGCGTATCCTAAAAATAATTGGACGGCGGTCTATAACGTATACCTACTTTAATCGCGATCCGTTTCTGTTTAGTTGTTCTGGGTGATAAAGGGGAATGTATGCGAGAATTCTTTTTGTAACGTTACTTTAGTTAGCGTGAAAAGACAATTTAGAGACTCACAGAGGATATCATCAGATATTGGATCATTAAGATATTAAAAATATTAAAATAATTAAAACTGTTTAACTACTATCATTGAAATCAAAATTCATATGCTTCTTTTCTAATTTTCTTATTATTTTCTTATATCTTTTAACGGTACTTTTGTAGATTTCTAACGAATATATGTTATTAACGAGCGAAATTTAGGAGGCGAACGGATCGTTTCATAAACCTAAAACAAAGTAACGTAAATGCTACACGACTATACTTGCTGGAAACGTAGCATCGTAAAGCGAGATACTATCTCTTCTTGGCCTTCATAGCCCCGAGTATTTTTCTAATCATAAGTAAAAGAAGAATGCGCGTGTTCGAAATTTGTTGCTTTCGTTTCGGAGACTCCCCGCTCGATGGAAGAAACTCACGTCTCGTTTCTTCTTTACCCGATTCGAGTGCGTCATTTCGCTTAAAAGTATTTATACATTTGATGGAGACAATATACACAACACACTAGAACTCTGTATACACATATTACAACCATAAAATTGTTCCATTGCACGACGATACGATGCTATAAATATACTAACGATGCACTCGACATCAAGTTTGCCAAGCATGGGTATATTAAAGACGCCATCGCGTGTTCCACAGAAAATAATGCAATAATTTGTTATTTTGCACGATACTGTAGACCGGAATTGGATCATCTGTTCTGAAACTACTTGTTCCCTCAGGTAGCCTGAATGGTGTTTAATAAATCCAGTTCACCGGAACCCATTGGTGTTCGGTGGCTAAGGCGTCTAACGCGGCGATCACCTGTCTAAATGTATTGTCGAAGTCCTCGTTCACGATCACCAGGTCGATATATTTCTCGTAGGCACGCTGTAAGGCCGCGGATTCTTCCAACGTTGCTTTCAGATCGTCCTCCTAGTTAGTGAAAAACAAACTATAATTTAGCTGCACGTTGTAAAGTTTGAGAAAGATTAAGTTTTGATTGCATTTAGTTCAAGTGTGTTTGTTGATGGTGATTCTTTCCAATCGGAAAATTGAATGTTAGAAAGATTGTAGCTTTTATACTTTGCCTTGAATATATTTATTCTTTGTTTTGCATTAAGTCGCTACATAAGTCCTATCCAGCAGAGTGGATCTTCTATAAATTCCATTTATAAATTAATAAATAAATTAAAAGAAGGATATATTTTATTACATTTGTTATGTATTGTAATGTCTGAAAAAAATGAGAATTTTGATACTGGATTTGTCATTATGGGAACATTCTGAATGTCTGATTACTATGTGATTAATGAACATATTTTTTCCTATTTTCTGTGAGTTTCAGAAGCACAGTTTGTATTGATTTAGGTAGTAATGTTATATCTACCACAACATTGGTAACTTATTTATATGATCGAAGAGGCGGACAAACTCTATGCAGCGACCTAATGTCATTAATAAACTACATTTTAAAATTAATGCATTGTCAATAAACTGCATTTAGATATTATATAAATTACAATTTTTCTTTGAATGTTACGTGATTCTGTATAGTGGTACATTTCAAACAATAATACTACACATCTACAAGCAATCACATTACGATAAAAGGAAAGAAAAATACAATGAATATGCATGCAAATACAAACCTCGTACAAGGAAGCAAGAGATTCCAACGTCCTGGCTCTTCTCGAGCTGTACCTGATGGAACTCTGGCGGTCAAACTAGCAAAGCCAACATCAAATACATACGAAAGATTAAATAAAGAACGCTACGTCAATCGAGAGAAGGAAGTTATACAACGGGTAATATGTGAAAATATTCAATATCAATCTAAATGGAGTATAAAGAGTAGTTGGTATTTGGAATTTTATGGAAGAAGAATTTCGTGGAAGAGAAACCAATCATTGAGTCATTGTAATCGAACAAAAGTGCATGCAATACATTTATAATAGGCAAATTACACGCATTTACACGACGACGGTAGACTGGCAGGCAGAGATTCGGAAGGTTGCATCGTAAAATATTTGATGGCTATGTTTATTTGAAACGCGGCCTGTGCCGTCGATATATGTTTCTTCTTTATACAAATTTCGCGCATCGAATCGTTCCATTTCAAATGGATTTCTTATTTCTCGTACGCGAAATTCGAACATGTTTTCAAAAAATAATAAATACTTAAATCATTCTGTAAATTTTTAAATATATTGTATCCGTGGAAATGTATTTACTTGATAAAAAAGTCATTTTAACGAGTAGTTGTAAAACTCGATTAACAAAACTTGAGTAACATTAACCAGTAGTTTCAATAATTAAAAATGATACCAATAATCAAAGCAATTTTAAACATTCAGTAGAAACTTCAATTCATAGAACACTTTCATTCTTGGCGTTATTATTGGCCGTAATGGAGATAGAAAAATGTAATTTTCATATAGAGAAAAATAGAAAGGGCAATGATATATAATAGCAGCGTAATTACCGTCAAGTTCCGACTGCTCGTTCCAGTCGACCTCGCCAAATCATATAACCATTTCAATTGTTCCATTCCTGGCGCCGCTATGAAGATGACATAGGGCATAAATTCCGTGCTGTTGTGAAGTATTTTCAGAGCAGCTGGACTACAGTCCAGAACACACATTTTGCCAGCTCTGATTAACTCCCTCACGGAATCCAACTTTGTACCATACAAATGCCCACCGTGTTCTCCATACTCAAGGTATCGATGCTCTCTAATATCTGTTTCCATGCAGTCGCGGTCGGTAAACCAATAACTCTTGCCATCTTCCTCGAGTACTCTGGGTGGTCGTGAGGTATCTATAAACATATGACTTCTATGAATCACAATATTATAATCCTAATTTGTAACTGTTAACAGTAGAAGAGAATGGTATTTTCCCATCAATTTTGTTTGTTATTCTCGTCAAGATCTCACGACACACAAAAATTATGACACTTACACGGAACAATGGTGCCGAACTTCTCAGGGTCGCTATTTATCAGCCTATTCTTCAGCGTCCTGCGACCAACTCCTCTTGGACCTACTAAGGCCAAGGTCTTACGTCTAAATGGCGGCATCCTGGCCACTTCTTCGTACAATAACAGTTCCGCACTGTCAAATTCACCGTTGGACTTCGATTGATACATCTTCCTCTTCTTCTTTTTAGAGATCTTAGTCCCACAGATGCTAATTTTGTGTACAAAATCCGCTTCCGGTGGCACGAATGCTTTTCTTCGTTCTTCCAGTTCCAGCGACGGAATTAGACCAGGCGGACCTAGACCCTCGCCCTCAACTCGCCGAGCTTGCCACCAATTTGGGTCTGCTTGGTCTACAATTTGTAGTACGTCACCTTTCTGGAATGGAAGTCCAATCTCTACGCACGGTAACAGAGTGTCTTCCGATGGATCGTAGTCGAACAGCGCTCTCATGTAACACTATAATGTGAAAACAAATTCGAGATTTCAGAAGAGAAACGTGGTAGGAGGACTGCGGATTTTTATGTATTTATGGGAAATTTGAAGATGCAAAAATGCATAGAATGCGTTATAATGTACAAAAACGCATAAAATAATGAAAGTATAGTGCTCGTTAAAATATTTAGTAGGTGAAACAAATGCCTGCCCAGATTTTACTTTCTCGGTTCTTTTTATAAAAATATAAATTTGTTTAAATATTCTCAATTTAACGATGAGTTCTATCTTTTCTTTTCTTTAATAGGAGAACAGTTTTAAAATTCAATACACTGACTAATTCTTTAATTATAAATTTTCTCATTTGATTTGAGGATTAAATATATGTTTTCGCTGTCGATCTATTCTTGAATATTTGCAACATATTTATTATTATAACATAAATTATTTTGTTAGCTTTTACTAAATTCCTTCGATTTAACATATAATTTGAAAAATTAACATATCTGTACGTAGATGATTGTTTTTTCTAGTAATAATAGTATGTAGTTCTTTAGAATTTCATCCATTCATACTTTTTATCCACCTATGTTTTATTCTTGTCTTCAAAACATAAGGTTTTTAAGCTCCGATGTTTTCCTTCACATAATTCTTATCTGTTTCCATTCCTAAAACCTTTCACGTTTTTGAAAAAATTGATATTACAGGATATATAAACAATGTGCGAGCTATTCACAAGTGTTCTTCGAGGGATTGAGTTTCCCATTCTCGATCCACATTATCATTTATTTACACACGAAATACAGAGCTACCGCTAGATATAAAGAGTTATTACAATTTGTGTTTCCAGTAATGATTTTTATATTTAGAACACAATTTTGACAGCATATTCTGTTCAGTCTTTTGGACAAATTCTATCAGTGAAATAGTAAAATTTTATAGTCTAAATCCAATCGCGTTAAAGAAACCTCTTGTCGGAAGGTGGAAATTGTAACCACGTGTCTCATATAGACGCCATTAAATTGAATCGTAAAGATCCTAAGAGGTCGATTAAACATATTTTCGTACCTCTATACTTTCATGCTTTTAATAGAAGCAATCTTCTTTTCAAGAAGGTGGCCTTTCAAGAATTTTATTTTTACTTTCCTTTTAAATTCCCACCTTATTCGTGGTGTAAATTCAATTTAGATTTATACCATACGAATTAAGATAAAGGAATTTAAAATTAGCCAACTTTAACCAAATCAAAAGTTAAATTATCTTCACTTACCGTAGATTTTACGGGTCGATTGCCATCAGAAGCGATTCCAGGTGCAAGTTTCAGCGACAAATTCTCTTTCGCCTCGTGAATGGCTTCCTGAAGCTCCTCAGGGTTGTGAACTTCCTTCCCGTTCACTTCGAGGATTACCTCGCCGGTTCTCAGGAGTCCCTGGCGGGCAGCAGTGCTTCCGCCTAAGATCCTGGCGATGATCAAATTTCCGGATTCGTCGACCTGCACCGTCAGACCCTGTACAAAAACGTACCAGTGAAAATAAACTTGTCTGTTCCCGTTGAATGCAACCAGGTTTGCTATTTAGTACATTTAGAGAACAATCGACGATTCTCTATGTCCGTTCCATTTTTGTTGTTACATTCTTGCGATGTTGCTTATTTGAGAAGACCTACTGTTTCCATTTTAGCGTAAAAGTGTAAACGAACATTGATGGAAGGCCATCATGCAAGATCATGGCTTTGTGCACTTGTTTGTCGAGAATACCTTTTGCTGACAATGAGAGAAAATAGCGAATGTTGAAATAGACTGTGGTTTAGCATACAGAGAATTCACCGGGTCTCAAGGATGTTTTGGCTGGTTTTTAGCACGTGGAATCGACTTCACGATAATGTAAAGATCGTATCGCTAATGTGTCATTTGTCTCTTTGCGAAAGAGAAGCCTTAGCTTCCAAGAACTTTATTATAAACGTGTATCGGTGCTGCTGCAATTTTATTAAAAAAATTTTTTGGATGCAGAAGGTTAAGAGCAGCATAAGGAAGAATAATGTATTATGTTTCTGTTAAAATGTTTTCTTCGCTTGGTATAAAGCTTGGAACAACGTGCCAGATTCATCGAAGAGGCCACGTGGCCTCGAATCAGCATCGCGCGGATAATAAACGTTTCCGAATTATTTATGAACTGCGAGTGGCATTTCCGTCTTTTCTTCGTTCGAGCGTGTTAAATCCGATTCAGAATGGGAATTCTCTCACGTGACGGAATGGTAAACCTCTAAAACTAGAGCCACGAACGAGAAAGTCGGCGCGAACGATTATATTTCTTTGTTGATTGCTCGACGTGCCTTCTCGTCAGCCGCTTTCTTCACCAACGAAACAAACCGTCAAACACAGAAGCTAAACATCCTTTAACACCCTGAACTCTTGAAATCTTTACAAAGATCTCCAAATATTCAAAGATATATTTCTGAGACTTTGAGCTATAAAAATTATTTGATTATTTGGAACAGCGTCAAACGTTCATATCTATCTGTTCATATCTTCCGTTAATTGTATTTCAATTAATCTTTTTTGTTAATTGTAAAGCCACAAACATTACACAGAGTGATCCAGTCGATATAGTACGACCAACAAAGATTTCATGTGAAAATTTTAAAATTTATTTTCGTCAGTCCTTTCCGATTGCATAATGATCACTGGGACACTGTGTTCTTTCATTAATTCTAGAATTCAAGAATTCTATCATGAAAGAATTTTTACCAGAGGTTCGTTAGGTTGCCTCCTAAGTCCAACCATCCTGACAGCTTCCGTCCTCTCGTTGGTAGGCATCGTCAGTTGTGATGGTTCCGGCTTCGATGGCGCTTCCTTTCGTTCGACGACCGCGTCGTGCGTCTCTAGAAGGGCTTTTAGATGAGAGCCTCTTAATAATCGTACGAGTTCGCGCGCGTTCTCGTCCCTGGAGGAGCGGAGCGCGTGACACACCTCGTCAACGATGTCACAAATGGACGAGCATACCGGTTCCACGTGAAGTGGAGGATCCTCCAGACGCTCCTGGACCTGCAACAGTCACGCCACGATGTCTGTCAGGTTTCCATGGGAACTGGTTTTTGTTCAAGTCGTCCTCGTTCGTCCTACTAACTCGACCGGCAACTTTTAGGATCTCTCGGTCAAGATTAGATTCCTTTCTTTAGATATTTTTCTTTGGGATGTTTTAGATTACCTGGTAAATTTAGTTATTAAGTTTAGTTATTTGATCGAGCAATTATTTTCGAAGATTTGAAAATTATGCTTTTATAGATATAGTGATAGCATAGAAATTTGATTATCGATGATTGAACTATGTTAAAATAAAATTACTGCAATGATACGAAGCTAACGTATTGTTGCGCAGAGGTTTACAGAATGAATCGATCATCATCGACGAAATAATAAGTCCCTGGAGCCCATCGAGGGCATCGAGCGCTCCTCGAACTCCTTTCTGGGCTACGTGGTAGCGTATGGCCAAAGCCACAAACAGTGAACGGCTTAGTCGTCGTCAGTTGTGAAAGTCGAAACGGGTTTCCGCATCAAATTCACCGTACGAGGAACCTTGGTTACTCTTGGTCCCCTCGTACAAGCCGAGAGAAACGAAGGTTTTTACTCTACACTTGAATCAACAATGTTACGCGTGATATCAAAGGTGTTTCAATGTTTTCTATATATTTATCGAACAAATTCTTTTCGTAAATGTGAAAATTTCATAGAAGACAGTAACGTATTAGATTCAATTTATTTTTTGATTGATTAAAATCGCAAGCATTTTTTGCTGATTTATCACCTAAGAGCGTGAAATTATCATTGCGCAACGATGACCCTGTGTCAACGAGGTTTGATTGGATTAGCGTCGAACCACGTAAGGCTAGTGTACTCCACATTGAACCAGCCAATGCAGCGTTACAACAATGAAAGAGTAATTACGAAAGTAGGTCATTCACAGTGTTTCAGAGCCACCTTCGAGAATACTTGATACCTGAACGCTACAACGGAAAATGCCGAGCAACGAACAATCATGTACCTCTTAGAATAATTTCTTTAAAAAACAGATAGAGAGAAAAAATTATATTCCAACTAATGGAATCAAAAGAGATATATCATGCAAATTCTCAACTATAATAAAGGGAAAGTGGAATTGTGTTTAAAAATATTACGAAAAATTCAGATGTCAGTCAAAATTAGCCAAATTAATTCTTTGAGACAAATAGCTATTTTTCGACAACCACTTAATATTAGTACAAAAAATTTATTGTTATCTTTAATATGAATGCTAAATAAATGCGAAGTGGTATTTCGAGAGAAATTATCAAAACGATCGAGCATATTTGGATTAATCGAACAAGATCAGATGAAAAATTCTCCTCTCGTGTGAAAGACTAACGCGAATCGTTCGTCTATGGAAATTGTTTCACGAAGCCGTCGAAGTCGATGTTCCTCACCGCCAGTATGATTCATCGTCGAATCATTCGCGTCGATACATGTGCATCGCAGATGCACGATGTCGATTCAACGATTTTGTTCGATTATACGAATTGCGACATGGCATAAGTTTCCGTATGTAAGATATCGTACATTTTGGAAAAGGAGCATCGAAAGGAAGTAATGAATCTTCGATTTAGGCCTCTCTGCCCACGCGACTTGTATGTACACGCAACAATAAATCAACTCACGACGCGAGAGACATCAAAGAACACGGTCGAAGTTGTATTTTGGTTGAAACCTAAGAAAACAGTGTGTGATTTATCGAGAACCGTGTGTGCACGTTAAAATGCGAGGGATTGCTTTCATTAACGCGTGCTAGAAAGTTCGATTCCCTTACGAATTACTAATTCGCACACAAACGTTAACTTCGTATTTGGATAAGCGACTCCAACACTATTTTCGAGAATTCAAAGACTGTTTTTAGAAAATCAACCTTGCTACGTTTTGAAAAAATTATTATTTATCAGATCAGTTGTATCTTTTCCACATGAAAAGATATGTCAAGTAATAAAATTAACTTTTTCATTTTCTTGAAGTCTTTTTCGACTGAATTGTATTCTCGCAACCTTTATAACAGACTTATATTTGCTCATAAGCTCGTGAAAATTAAAAATGAAACGTAGTTATTTTTATATAATTTGGAGAGACAATCGAAGGAAAAGAAGTAACTAACAATTAGTGAGTAGCAAATAAAATTAAAATGCCACGTTACGTGGAACGAAGAATCGTGGTATTTCTCCATATGTCGCAAGATTGTCATTGTCGTGGGCACGAATTATACCGTATTTATAATGAAAACGACGGTAGAACAGCTGGTGTTCAACGAACGTTGCAGCCTATAATGAATTCTTCTGTTCTTCCGTGACGTCCCTGAAAAACCTCTCATGAAACAAACACAGGATTATTGCGCTTCAAGAACAAACAGCAACTCGCTCATTACACATATCAATAACTAATTTATGTGTGACAATTCCGTGTCCTTCTTACTTCCTTTATGTTATCTCTCGTTTTGAAATTTTTCAAAGGAAAATCAAATAAATCACACATTTGTAGAGTAGATGTCGCAATTCTAAACGATACTGCAGTTCGAATGACTTGAAAGAAAAATGTTAATCGACGTTCACTTACTGCTACAAAAACAAAACAAAGAATGGAGTGACTCTTCTTCAGAAAGCAATTTGAAATTCTACCTTATCTATTTCCAAGAAATTACACAACAAGTGGAATATCTTTCTTTAAGAGAATTAGAAGACTTCTCCAAATTTTGTTTTTTCGCTCACTTCAAGAAATTGTGCGGCCTTTCCTTAACAGAATCGTCGAACGATTCCACCAAGTTCCGTTTCTCCAAAAGATGAAGCAAAGCACAACGAATGGTTCAAAATATGGATGGACAACAGTACCTCTCTCCTCCTCTTCTTTTAGAAATTACACAGGAAGTAGAATAATACCTTCCCCAAAACAGAATTATCAATCCACTAAAAACTCCACCGTTATCTTTAAATTGCCTTTGTTCAAAAACTGACACGAATAATATTAACAATTGATAAACGAAACACGTCTAATGTATGAAAATACAGATCATAGTACTCTCTCAAGATCGAGCTACTCTCTACCTCAAAATCCACGGGCCACAGACGCCAAGAGGGGCCAACGGTCAACGAATCGCGCTTTCTCCTGATCTCACGTGTCGTCGTAGCAGCAACAGTCTTCCACTCATCCACCTTTTTCATCTATCCACATTTCTACCCCAAGCTCACCACCGTCCCACCAAAATGACGAAACGAGCCTCCTCAAAGATTTCTTCGCAGGAATCCTAACTTACACTGGAAGCCTGGAGAAACGCCGAGGCAGAGGTCGCCTGTCTCCGTCAGGTAGGACGCAGTACTCTGGAGAACGAGCTGGCCGCCGTCCTGGAACTGTAGTTCGCCGTATCGATCGGCCAGTGCCGTGAGGGTGCACTCACGCGGCGACAACCGACGGGGTAAACGGCCACGGGAGAACCTGGCGAGGGGTTTCCACAAGGGATAAACGCGACTTGGACAACACGCACACCGTGTGTGTTACTTAGGTAAGCGGCGTCAGAAAACTGCCGCGCCTACTGACGTTTCTTTCGCCCCCACCTTCGTCAGGCGGCCAGCCTGAAACAGGTGGGGGCCCTTCTTCGGATGGTATGCAACACTCCGCTACGTTCGATGCAGGGCCGTCTACGTGCGTGCATTAGACCCCATTCTACTAGATTTTCCATAAATGGATGATTCGAGATTTTGAAAATCGATGGTAGTTTTCCATTTAGAAGCTTATTTGGGTAATTGTGATTTTGGCAGCCGTTCAGAAGCAGCTACATTCGTCAACTGGGGGAAAAGAGGAAAGCGATGTTGGAAATATTGCTTTTTATTTATCTTGGAATTTACTGTTATTTATAGGTTCTGCTTGTGCCGCATAAATTAGTCTGTGAAAGTGAGCCACTTGTTTGTTGAGAATTGAAAATCGATTACGTGGGTAGCAAAATTGAGAAGTCCACAAAACGTAGTTTTAGATATATCTCGTACAGGTCTTAGAATCTTCTTACTCTTTTTTTTATTACTGAATATATGTAAAATGGGTTTGATCTAAAATTGTTACAACATGATTAAGGATTACAGCGAAACGAGGTCAATTAACAATACCAATTGTCGTGCAAAAGTTCGTGGGGAAATTAGAATTTTGATAGGTAGTAGGCATGTATACTGTTATTTTGATATTTTAGGTAGTAGGTATTTATTGGTAGTCTTATAATAAAATTTCAATGCAATGACATGGGGTTAATTACCAATTGTCACCTTTTATAATATATCAAACGAATGAATAAACGAAGTCCATTTATTGATTGAATTAACTCTATCAGATCTAAAGTTAAAGAGTACTCTTTCAAATTCGACGAGCTTACGATTGACAGTAATCTCACTAATTACGCGTATAGAGTTAAAAATCGAGGATTTTAGGATTAAACTAAGTAGGTCATGTTGCACTAGCTGGTTACACGATAATATTATTATCTAGCTAGTATCATTGTCGGAACTTCCAACGTTTCTTTCGACACGGGAAAGCGGCGATGTTTAAACGGAGTGCCAACGTGTAAACGAGAACGTGCCTCGTTGCGAGGAATGTTAAATATCCTAGCTACTCTATCTAGAAGAGGTAGAGGGGTATTCCTCTTACTACTCGAGCATTCCAATTGCGTACATTATTCCTGCGTGAAAGTACACATACACACAAACTCCTAACTTTCGTTTCATTCTTGTCCTTGGACATATTTTCATAGCTACGAAATGTCCGAGTCTGCTTTTGTCAATGATAGGAATTTATGACGTATGTACGTATCGTTGATTTGAAGAATTATGCAATTCGATTGCAGTCGGGTCGATGAATATAATGTCGTGGCAAAAAAGAAACGCTGGCAGTCATCGACACCGATCGGTTTGTCGATCTTGCGACACAGGTAGACCCTTCTCGAGATACTCAATAATCCGTTATTCGATACAACGGGATCGTATGACTCTAATGTTAAAGACAACTATTGCTACGGCAACATTAGCGAGTCTCGGTGTATTGAATAATTAAGAAAGTTTCACTTTTGAAGTAATTCTTCTTTCCGGTATCTTTATTAAATATTCTTTTAATCTTAAAATCTTTAAAGCTTTTTAACTAATCTTTAATCTTTGATTATTGGAAGGGCAAAATCTAGCTCCGAAAGTTTACATAAGAAACATATGCCTTATATCGTTTCATAACAAAATTAATGTCAAATAATTGTAATATATTTTATAATCGATTCATTAAATTCATCATTTTGCGTTACGAATGCTTTTTTCGAAAAGTTTCTAACTTTTCTTTCATTGTATATACATGTCGGAGTCAGGTTGGCACTTTGGGGCCTTCTATGAACCTTTACTTACTTTACCGTCGCAGATGTGGTTAGTGTTTATCAGTGCGAATGTGGGCACTACAAGAGGCTATGAGTAACGGCAATAGGATGTCCGAGATGATGGTGACAACGAATCCAGGTTCGATAACGAATCCACGGTCCACGGGATGACCAGTATCAGCGTGACTTACTCGGCAATTCGCTCAACGACTAACTAACTAAAAACTCCCTGAATCCAGATGAACCTACCCTTATATACTCCTGTCCCCGCTTCTCGGGTCGATCCTTGTTTTTAAGGAGAGTCATAAAATCATTCCGTACCTCTGTCAGGTACGCGGCCCTCCCGTGACCGTGGCTACGTCTGGTGACCCGTTATGTCACCTTAAACCCTAACCCATCGTCGTAACGCCAGGTTGGAACATTAAAAGTTGTTTTCCTTATTTTTATGGCTTAAACATTAAAATCTTGACTATGGTGATGGGAGGTTTTCCCAGCATTCCCGACGGAAATACATATACATGTCACAATCATTGTTCCAAAAATATACCAACAAAATTGTATTCCAGATTTCCATCCTCTCAAATTGTACTAAAACGACATCAAACTAAAACCGCATGGCGCCTAACTTTGCCAGTTACGTTCCTGTCACTTACACGTGCGTCAATGTCGCATACGCGTGTTCTCCGCTCGTCCCTTCGCGCGATTACAAAGCCGGTTGAAATTACATCGTAATCCGTGTGTGTACACGAGCGCACGCGACGTGACACTGCCTCGCGATTTCTGCGAGAGCGGTCATAAGCGATGACTCGGTCGCTGAAGTCCGAGCCTGGGCCAATTGGCCAGGACCTCCGAGGTCGCGGTCAATTACGCCGGATATCAGAGAAGCCGCGGCAACGATTTGTCAATTAACATACTCGGATTATTCACGAAGCATGGTTCGCCAGTGGTTTCCGGCGCCGCTGGCGCGCGACCGCTTGATTCACGGTTTGTCTCGCTCGCTTCTTCCCTTCGCAGGAAACGCCTTTGTTCCCAAGGAGGACCCTCGCGGTTTCCGCTTTTCGGTGGACTGTCCACGGGATGGCTTTGTAAGGTGCACGTTCGAGACCGGGATGAATGAGACGGAGGAAAAAGAACGGAAGTGGAGTTTGTCATTAGTAATACAAAGGTTAGAGTAGTTGGTACAGGGGTGGAAGATTAATGAGACCTTCTTCTATCCGTAAACTGTGATGTTACTTTTCAGTTAGGATTCTTTTCTGCTAGAATTTATAGGTTTATCTGCGTAAAAGCTATAAAATTTAGAAATGTTAGACAAGAGAGATGAGATGGAAAGAAAGATCGAAAGTTCTGTTTGTTATTAGTGGAATATCGTAATATACGAAGTGTCCGATTTTATTATATAGATTCCTGAATCTTTCTTTTTTTTTCACTCAAATTGGTGACTTTGATTTCTTTATAATACCATTTTATAGTGAATATCAGAGTAATCTTGTATCTCGAGTTTTATCAAATTCATAAAGATTGACAAGATTTACTCAGTTTCTGTTTTGCACCTACTCCTCGAGCACGACGTAACTCTATTAATGGAAATTTTCCTATTACTCAGGCGACTTCTCGGCCTAATTAAACCTAACCACGTTCAGCTGAGTCATTAAGACATTCCCAAGATAAACTAGCAATATTAGAATATACGAAAATAAAAATACCTGGAGGAGAGATACCACGAGAAAATCAAACTTCTCACACCTCTCTTAGATCCTTTCTTCCAACAGTTCCACATTAGCCACCAAATTTACCAAGGTTGTTTGGTGACCGGTTTTCACGGTTTTCGACGAAACCAGTAACGCCATATCGCATCTGTCAACGTTTGCTATTGTTGTCTTGAACCGAGCCGGAAACGAACACCGGCTTCTTAACGACTTTTCGACACCAGACCAGACTTCTACCTGCTGATCCCGAAGAACAGGATGGAATGTGGGCCCAGCAGGTGCGGTAAGTTGTATACATATATACGTGTGGATGGGCACTAACGTTTCGCAGGAAAGCCACGGATGCGTGCAGTTGATCGGGAACAAGATAATTCGAACGGTTTTGGGTCACGAGCCAGCAACCAACTTTGAGACTTTACAGATACGCTAAACTTCAAAGATCTTTTACGCCATCATTTTGGAATATTTTTAGAGACCTAAAGTCAAAGTTCTTCTTTTTTATAATTCTAAGAATTTCAAGAAAATGTTCGACTTGTTGGACCACTTCCAATAAAAAGATGCTCGAGTCTTCCAACTGCACTTCTTCCTCTGTATAGAACACTGAATTATTGAACGTTTCTTAACTCTCCGTAGATACAGTGAATCATTGACAAAGTAACTAAAATTCCATCAAATTTTTTATTGAATTGTTTTATTGAAAACAGATTTGATTCAACAAATAGTTGTATAACTTAGTAGAGACCTAAGATATCTACGGAATGTGAAAAAATATATTTTACGGAACATTAAATGTCGTTAATGCATTATACAAATGATGAGAAATATACGCAGACGTATCATAGTTGTTACGTAATGGATCAGAGAAGAGGTGACGTACGTAGTCACGTCACACTGCTGAATTTACACCAATCGGCGGATAGTAATATTTTCACTTGAAGAGCCCAAGTTGTTCCATGGTTCGACGGGAAATGTATGTCACGACCAAAATAATGCGGCTGTTTCACGCAGCCATAGTGCAAGCGGTGTGTAAAAAGAAGCCGCGTACAAGACTTGTTTCGAAAATTTCATTGCTCGGACCGAGTGTTCCGACGTTTTCGAGTTCCAGCGTCGCGCATTCCTGCGCTACAGGATCTTTGAGGTTAGCGTCTCTTAAATTTCGTAGGAATTGCTCGGTTAGTGGAAATGTTGGCTCATCTTTGCACGAGAAGAATTGAAAAATCGTATAAGAATTAAAAACACTATTTATGTTTTAAAAATCTAGTTTTAATTATTGAGGAATGTAGCAATTGAAATTAATGTATTGTAATCAAAGAGACTGAGAATGATTAGAACAAATAGTTTGTTGCGAATTTTTATAGACATTAACTGTGTTATATGTATTTCTAGAATGATTCATTCTGTGCAAATTTTTGTAACGATTTACTACAGATCGTAATTCCCAAAAACGTACTGGTCGTGTTGAATATCGAAATACGAGGTGACAAAACTATATTCGATGTTACCAGATCATTTTCTAACCAATATCACGTGCACAACCTAGTCCGAATATTTTCAATCGTAGCGACACTAGTTTCGATGGCTAAAAACGTGCGAATTAAGTCTTAGAAGATTTATGTGTCTTCGTGTGGTATATCGAGTTCATAGTCGATTTATTGCTTTGAATTCAGGTAGCCGTTGTTAGATGAGATTGTTTGAGAATGTCTGGCGTAACATTCATAAATTATAGCGAAAGGTTTTCAGCGTCTGAATTTCTTGTTTTACAAAACAGAAAGTGGCCATTACAAGTTGAATGAATGGATTGAATGTCAACGATGGGAAATAAAAATTTGTATAATAGCGCTGAGTGTTGGATGTGAGAACGAATAGTATTTTGAAGAATAGAATACAGTCGTGGAAAGTGTTTTGTTCACTGACAGGAAGCTTTCGTAATATAAGAATACTATACATCGCAATGGAACAGAAAGCTGAAATCAAAAGTTGAGAGAAATAGGCAAGTGAAAAGGCGTTCATTTATTACAGTTTTGATGGTGAAGCTGTAATGAAACTATGGAAACGAAAACGAGCGGCGACACGGTCAACGAAGCGTATTTATGTACCGTGAAAATGACATAGATGACGTTTTTACTAAACAGTAAAAAAGCACGTAAAAATATTAACCTCTTCAGGAACGAATTTATTTAAAGTTAGAAAACGATCATTATTTCTCATTTTTCTGAGAAAAGGAGTGTACGCTATTGAATACATACGCGGCAAGTGGGTTTTCAGGTTAACTATTTGTAAAACGATTTTCTCCGTCAAGGGAATATTTATGATTTAAATTAAAGAAAAAGTATATACAAGACATATACAAAACATATATACTTCCGTTCACAAGAGATATATTGGATCACAAACTTATACGAATATAGATTTCCAACCGATTAATTGTTCTCTTAATAATTTAGATTAATTATTATATTTTGTATGAAACTAAATGTTCCGATACTTCTTTATTCATAATTTCCAAGAGATGAAAAAAATAACACTTTTATTAAAAAGATTAAGGGAAACACTAAAAGCCTAAATAAATGAAAAATCGAGAAGAAAAGCTTTGAGAAGGCGTAGAAATGAATAAACGTACCCAAAGGTTAAGTATTCAGCTTTACAGAATTCCAAATGTTAAACAAGTTAAACAAAGCTCGGTAATCGATCAATAAAAGACAGGATAGTAACAGACTAAACAAGCCAGCCAGCCCACGAGTAAGTATATCTTTCCTATTTTTACGAACGAGCTAAGAAACCGATCCCAAACGAGTATCGAGCGTGGAAGGAACGAGTTCAACGACATTCGAAGATTTTTACCGACCTCGGCAAGGGGACTCGCGGCTGGCTGCGTTACGTTTTCCATTTCACGGCGTTGCATTCGTACGGGGATTTCACGGCGGACGAGGCACTCTCTCGTAAATGACGGTCTCTTTCTCGTAAAATCGAGCGTAGTAAACACGTGGCACGTGCATGTGTCTCGAAACCATCTGCCCTCAGCGCGCATGATCCAACGACGCACGCTATTGTTTATTTCGCCGGTGCCAAAAATAATACACACACGCTCGAATAATGGTTGCAATTAACCCGATTCGATATATGCTGAAAAAATTCTATACTCAAGCAAGTGGCAATTGACAATCTAACAAATAAGCTATCGATTACGAGGCTGTAATAGTTGCGCTCATCATTTACTACGAATGAGAAAACACAATCTTCATCCTGTTGTAACAAAACTAAACTTCTTCGTTCTATTCTAGTGAACTGCAAATTAGCCGGTAGTGCGAATAAACAATGATTGATAACAGGAAACAATTATAACAAACTGTCAGTTCAGTTCACAGTTGTAAAAGAGAAGATATCGCGGTCATGCTTCCCTATAATATTAGATATTTCGAAACAACATCTTTAATTTTAATTATTTTCAATGGAATATTGCTTGAAAATTGTATCCTTTCGACGTAGGAAATGTCCACTTGCATCACATCCAAGCAAACTAACCTCATATTTTTATTTATTAACGAGATTTAAACCAACTTGTTTAGAATTTACTTTCTAATATACGTTATTGTAATAACACAAAATAAATGGAGAAGATTTCTAAATTCTTGAATTCTTCGTATTACGAAAGTTTATCATCGTAACTGGATACAAAATGGGAGGACAATGATGTAATACAGGAGACAGAAAAGATCACTAGCATGAAGACACGCGTTTACTCACCTTCACTAGAGACGTGACCACAGGGCTATCCAGGAGGCCTTTGAGGAACAGCAGATCCGTGTCGTCAGCCACCTTGCCCAGCTCCTCCAGGTTGTCGCGTACGTGCATGAAGGCGGCTGGAACAGTGACCAGACACTTTTCCATAACACCGTGCTACGTGGACGTGCGCGAAGGGCAACGACACTACCGGCACGAGCGTCGAGGGTGCAAAAGAGCGACGCGAGGGGATGCCGGGTGTGGCCATTCCATGGATCAATATTGGGGCAGCCACAGGTGGCTGGAGCTAAAGCATGAGACACTTCGGTGGAAAAATCGAAAAGCGGGAAGTCGAGTAAGTGTTGATGCGAAAGGAAGTATTATTCACGGTAAACCATTCAGAGGTAAAATTTTTAAATGGTTACCTTTAGACCGCGAATATTTATGCATTTATGGAAAGTTGAAGTATACAAAAATGTGCAAAATGCATATAATATGCTAAAATGTTTTAAGTACTATAGTACTGTAGTATATAGTACCTCTATAGTGGTTATAATATTTATATAATATTGAGTTATATTATTTTTATAAAAATGTGAATTTGAATTAGTATAACCGAAATTATTTCCCGTTTATACATATCAGGTACATTTTCCCCTAAAACGCTACGTATTATTTGAACAAACATTGTAATTTTGCGAATATTTCATTCCACGGTATAATAGTATTAATTTAGAAATAAACAGCACATACATATTTTACATGAGTTATGAAAACAAAATGTTCTGATTCATATGCTCACTAGCGCGTGTATATTATTTCGTATATGCAGTTCACATGCCAGTAGAATAAAAATAAATAATAGAAAGAAAATAAATAATAAATTTAACAACTTGGGAAAATATGTTTTTGCAAGATTCATAATTTAATCAAGATCAAAATAGTAATGAAATAATGTTGGGTATTAGTTTTCAGAATATAAACTTAAGGGTTATGTATTTTATATTAAAAATTTAAGTTTTTGTCAAGATTTTAGCAAGTACTTCCTTTATGAATGTGAATGAATACCAGACTTTTCATTACATACGACTTATTTGTGATAGAGTTACTGCTGAACTTATTTTTCCAGATTTCAGAATCTAATTAATCAAAGACTGATAATTAACCGAATCTCAATTTCAAGTATGATGTTCGTCAATCTAGTTTGTACAATCTAGACTCAAACATATTATGTTCGGATTCGAAAGAAATTTGAAGCAAGCTTAAGGACCAAAGAATCATCTTACTGCTAACAATGGTTTCCAGCTGGTGCCAATTAACATTGAATCCATTCACAAGTGCCAGGACTAATTAGAGTCATAATCATACTTCGACCTACCTTTTCACTCTCGTTCGACCTTACTTCGTCGAACAATTTTCAACACGAAACGACGTTTAGCGTAATTATGAATGAGATAAAGCCTTTTTACTATTTCAAACAAAGAATACAAAAAGATCGTTCTCTTGTTTAATTGTCAATATTAATAGCGAAAAACGAGTTTAAATCAAACATTACAAATCGTTCGTAAAGTATTTGAATGTGGCGTCTCCTCCTGAAAAACGCCTTGGAATCTCAATCTTTTATAGATGATATATTAAAGTTTTGATTTGTTTTAATAAAAGCAACGACACAAGATGTTTTACTAAAAATATCTCTTATTTTCGCAAACATATTCTCTTACAAAGTTAAGTCACAAAATTTTCTAAAATTATCTCATTTGCAATTATCTTACATCCCTTAGAACACATTTATCATAAAGGGCAGTTTGTCGAACCAGTTGTATCTTTATAATTTATGACGTTTAATTATCGAAGACCAGACGAGGCGTTCTCCAGGTTCGAGTGGTTCTGATAAATAGTGATTGGCCACTTGAATGTACGATGATAAGCGATGTCGACGACGGGAGGTTTGCATGATAAATGCGTGTAGTTACACGAAGCTATCGAACCACGAGTGCATAGAGCCATACTATGACGATCGCGTATCGTCTTTCCGGAACGCCTCGACCTATTTCTCGCCTGGTTTACAGCCGAAGGAAAAAGTTCTTAAACCAGTCTGTCCGTGTGTATACAGGCGAAACGAAACGCTGGTTTGACGATGCGTTATACAAGCAACTGCAAATCTTTAACTTTAATACGAGACGATATAAAGAAAATTATATCTTCTATTTGAAGAAAAATATGATCGTGCCAAATTTAGTGTAATTTTTTACCATATTTTTTTATTTGAGATTGTCTAACGTCAATATTGGATCAGAAAATATTCCGCTCGCTTGTTCTGACCGAGTTTGTGCATGAAACAGAAATGCAGAAGAATTAAGAAGAGTATTTAAATACACTTAGAATTGCGTCAATTTTTTCGAACCTTCTCTATTTTAGATTATTGAACTCCTTGGTAATTTTAATTAATTTTAATTAAAAGGAAGAAACGACGAAATTGCAAAAGGGCATTCAAATTTGTTAAAAACCAAAGCGAAGCACATAAACGTGGAGGAATAATATTTAGATACGAGAAGTTTGTTCGCGGAATTCTGATGGAGAACGAGAAGAAAATATTTCTTCTGAACGTTATGTTAGACAAATTTTCAATGGCATTTTTTCAATGTAGAATCAAACAAATCTAAACTAACATCGCAGCTTTACCATTTTCTATTTGATAGAGTTTGGTGCCATTCACAGCATCGATGCTGGCTAACAGCCGGCGATCTTCTATCTTCTCCTTTCTTCCGAAGAAAACCATTTTGACGTTTCTTCTTACACGACGATGTAAACTCTTATATAAGAAATCTTTAATACATCAACAAATCATATTTTCACTTTCTTCTCCGTTTCACATTTTACATTCTCATCGTCACATCTAACGTCACGTCTCATTGACGTCACTAAACGCCAGACACCATAAGTAAGTACGATTATTCTCACATTCTTGCACTATCAAACGAAACAAGAAATCTCTTCTTTAGGAGTCTGTATCTACTGAATCCTATCACAACGTTGAGCGTGGGACAGTTTCAATTACCATAACTCAATTATCACCGAACTATCCATCTCACTATCAACAATCGCTGTTCTTTGTAACACGCATTCTCACGCGATCGTTGATCTTTCGGGAAGCCACGTTCCTTTCGGTAGCCAAGCCAGTGTTTGTCAAGGCAGAGCAAACAAGAGAATTTTCTTCGAAGACGTAGGAAGCGTGCACACTGGTCCGTTCCGCGGCAACACGTCACGGTGAATGGAAACTCCGTGTTACACCTGCTTGGGGCCCCAGGCCCCTGCCACGAGACTAAAAGCGACACCCCGTGGAAGTGATGGAACACAACGAAGTTAGAAGAACGTTCGCGCCGCGCCGCACTGCTCCCTTCGGGCTCAGGAAATTCGTGACGCTCTTTAAGGGCATCCTGACTACATCACAGAAAGTGCTCTTTCTTTTGCGACGGAAACATCTTTAACGGCTGATGCTTTAAAGTGCTTTTTTTCAAATCAAATAGTACAAGCATATGGAGCTGGTAGTTTTTAAATAGTTATTTGTGGCATTCGTCGTGGCTGATTGATTCTCGAGGAATTCTCTTTTTTCTTTTTCTTTTAAAATGACGGATGTCGGTAATAGATTGAAACTGTTGAAACGTGGGATTGCGTTGCAAGGTGCAAGGAGGTAAACAGGTTATTCATTCGGACCGAAGATTGTTGAATGTAGGATAGTCCATGGTTTGATTAAAAGTTTCGTTCAAGTTTTAGTTGCTTTCTATTATGATTGAGAAGAATTGGCCTCTCTTTTAGTAAGATCTCGTTAGTGTTAGTTGTTCGCTGTCGTAATTGAGGAAAATAGTTCTTGCTTATGACGTGACCTTTTAAAAGTTTTGTGAAAGGCTTGAATGATCTTTGTTTCATTGTGTCCCATTTCATTTGTCAAAGTTATTTCACATATTCACACATACACAACTCTGAAGATTTCGCACAATAACGAACCTCACAACTTGATTTTCTTTTAAGATTTTGACGATTAATACCATCAGAATGGTTCAGCTGGTTACGTTACGAAGTTTTTAAACTACCAAAGCAAATTTCAAATCTAATTGAATTTCACATATCCATAGGTTTCCACTCAAGAAGAATCACACTTTATTATTTACATGATCTAGTCGTTTGAACTACATACTCCGTGAGAAAAGACGCTGGGGCGCTTTAAAAACAGAACGTGAATTGTATAGTCTACGAAGATTGTCGCGATGCGTGTTGTCGTCGCCGAAGAACGATTGAAACTGACGTTTCCAAAATTTCGTCGGGGAAGGAGCGCATCAAAAGGAGAGGAAAGCTATTCTTATTTTTGTAGACAAATCAAAGCGAGGGAATACGAGAAAGAGAGGAGCGTACGATGAAAAGGAAAATACCACCGGGTAACTGCCCGCGAGAATCCGAGCACGTTGACGAAGGATCCAGAAACGAACCAGCTGGTCTCCGGAGGAAGGAAATCATTCTTCATGGACGTAATGAAAAAAATCGACCATCACTTGGCTCGTGTCTCATTTTGGATAACTTTTTTGTACAATTTGTCGCGATTATTCACCCTTTTCTCCTTTTTACGTTATTTTTTGTTCGATGTATCTTAAACAAAGAGTTGACTTCGAAATAACTTTACGATGAATGGAGGAATTTTGTTGTAACCGAAAAACACGTTTTTGGTCTTTTGGATTTTTGAAATATTTGAAAATTTTTAAATTTATTAGTAATTTTTCTTCTACTACATTTTGATGGAACGTTAGTCTCTTGTTTATGTTATTTTCGGTTAATTATTTTAAAGTATTAGTTGATCTTTGTTGAAAAATTATCTTATGATCAGGGGAATTGAAATTCCATGATTTTCTTAGGTTCTTTAGATAGATATTTATAAAAGTTTTAGATTATATTTTTCCATTGGATTTTTATCAAGGTGAAATACTAGGGTTATTTAGAATATTTTACGCGAGATACTTCTGAGTCGATTAACTGTTTTATCGTGAACAGATGTTCAACGTAACCCACCGATCGTGCAAATCGTGATTTTATTGACGTTTATTTTGTCCCACACTAGAGAAATACACAGGCTCCGGACCAGGGATGTGAAACTGCTTTCAATCAGGATGGCCGTAAGGTGTAGACGGAAACCATTTGCTCCATCGAAATTATAAAACGGAAGCAACTATGAATTCGATACTAGAAGGCATCGCCTGGAATCCATGAAGATTTTTAATAAACTTTTTATGAAGCAACTCAAACTTAAAATTGTACATACGATAAAAGTTAAATATAAAATTCTTGGAAAGTACATGAAAAAGATCGCTTTTACGATAGAAGTAATAGTATAACAGAAAAACAATTCAACGAAAGTAAGGAGCTTTCCTGGAAAGCTTAAGAAAAGGAGGAGGAATGAGTCTGAACACACAAAATTTTTAGAGATTCTTAAATCTGTGAAAATAAAGATCGAATAAAATTTGAATTCTGAAAATTATCCTGGCTGAAGATTGTAAATTTAGACAAATTTGGATTTCGTGATGATGTTACTATATTATACGTAATCATTGAAATTAGTATTCATTCAAGGTCCTAAGGTGTATAGCTGGCTTTGTTATGGGTTTTATCGATCGTCCGAGTTTTCTTCTCGAGAGCACGCGTTAATATCGACCGTCTCTTTGTTGTAATTTTTCCATGACGTCGTGAATTTCTTTTCGGCGTTTCAAAGATGTGAAATATTCGTGAAATTGAAATTTTGGAAAAATATTGGTATCAAATCGAGATATCTGATTTAACTTGTCAGTCGTGAAAGAAAGCTAATAAAGATAAATTAATACTCATTAAGTCGAATTCGAGCTATTCAAAAAGTAGTAATACATATCTGAAATGATCCCATTAACAGGTTATTCTTCAGAAATGAGGTAGGTAAAGAATTTAATGTAAAAGTATTTGCAAATTTGTTCCAAAACCTGATGACCACGTCAATGTGATACTAAATCCCTGTGAGACGTGTCTGAACCGCAATGTGAAAAACTGGAACGTAAGTCAGCATCGATGGTGCTTCCACTGAAATCACGTTAAATTCAACAGGATCACAGACATTTTGTGTCAGAAAAGGAAGAATCTTCGAAGAATGGTAAACGAAAGTTATAGAGAAGGAAAAGTTCGTGGAAGTCGGATGAAACGGTTCAATCAATATCCTCCATCCGTACAAATCAAGATCCAGAGAACTGTCAAGAATTCAAAGTGACGAGTGGAATCTATCGAAAGTTTTGGGGAGATCTGATAAGACGAGACTTTAGAAATTCTACGAAAGTCGAGCAGCAAAGTACAAGATCTTTAGATCTTTAAAAGGTTTGCGGCTATTTCGTTAACTAGATATTTAAATTCAGATTCTATTTAACGCAAGATTAGAATTACAAAGATTAGATTACAAATTTCTTAAGATAAGTTTACATTTTTTAATTCAAGTTCAGATATAAATCACTAGTGCAAATTCAAATTTTCTTTCTTTTACATTCAAATTTGAATTTTCAATTTGAAATTTTCAATTTTCTAGACCTCGATATAAATGGCGGGAGAACTAATCGAAACCCACTTCGATAACAGAGGTGAGTAAATCAAATGGTTCGCGTAGTCAATAAAACGTTACTCGACTCAGTTCAATCTCTCCAATCTCGGACAGTTCAATCTACAATCCGTTCTGTACTCGAATAATTTCAAACTTACCGGAAGTGGATTTCAAGTGCGGTAGTTCCTTCTTAGGAATGATCGAGGGTAGTTTCGAACACCCACAAATGTCCTCGATATCCATCATCGACTTGCTATTCTTCATCCTGGTGGACGATAGTGGAATGTGGTTTCAGGTGACGCCAATCGGCATCACGATCAGCATGGATCCCAGCCCCGAGTATTCCACTGACAGGATCGAACTTCCGTTTGCCCAAATTCCCGATTCACCGGCGACCTTGTCATTCTCCCTGTCACTCTTCCTCTCGAATGTTCCACGTGTTGTCCACGTCCCCCCGTCAATTGATCTACGTTTGACGCGAAGTCAAAATGGCAGTCGAAGATCTCGTGATCTATTCATAGATCACCGGTAATGGTCCGTGATCGTGGTAGAGAACGTCGAAGAGAACGAACGAACGAGGAAGACCGCAACGGGACCTATAAGCCCGCGCTCTGTTCGTGTCCGGTACTTATAGCATGTTGCGCGGGGGGTGGGTTTTTGCACCCTCTCTCTCGCTCCGCTTACACGATTTTGCGACTCGTGGCAACGAGTGCCGCGTGCGTTCGGATCGATCGATAGTAAACGCGCCCACGGAAGGGTAGAAATATTCTGGATTACGGCGTCATACAACTTACAACAACAACATACAAAACAAACGCCTTGACGATCGTCTTTTCGAATCAAAAGATAGATATTTTTTTAAATAGCGGGGAAATTATGTTTGCATCTTCAATTATTGGAGATATGTGGTTTGGAGCTTTTATTAGGACGTTTCTCGGTGAACTTATAGTTTCTGATTGAATTTGAAATTTTAGATCGAACTTCGTACATCTAAACTATTTTATAGTACGACGAACAAATTGTGATTACGTGCGAACCGTTGACAAGCCACGTTGAATAGCTTCGTATAAATTATAAAATTGAGAAATTACAGATGTTTAAGCATCTTTTTTTCATTCGGATCAACTGGATAGATTTATTGCGTTAAGAAATTGTTTTCCTTCTTTTTATTGACGATTGTATATTATAGTAATATTCAACACTAATTGCAATACCTTGTAACCGTTCTGAATGTGAATCTACCAGTGATATGTCATAACGATATTTATATATCGCATATATCGCAGGTTCCGAATGACGAAGAAAATAACTAAAGAGCTATGTGAAGAAAGAAAGATAATGTATAGCGACCTAATAAGCTCGTTTTATTCTTTCATTTTTATTCTTTTATTTATTCCCGATTTTTTAATTTCATTGTTGTAACTGATATTTGATGCTACAAGTTGATATCAGATTGTTCAGTGCGTTTTATTATATTTCATGTAGATTGTGAAAGTTGAACCGCGTCCAATTTCGTATCGATCAATGAAATTGTTTTACCCGATCGCGACAAAGATATGACCATTTTGTGGTATTCGAACTTGATTTATTATTTTAAGTTTAATTGTATCTTAGATAAGAAACTCATTGTCATGAAAATATATCGACTTATGAACAAATATTCTCTATAGAAGAAAGCTTATGAGATGAATATCGTTTATTATATTTCGAATATATTGGAACATTAACTAAATACAGGATATAGATATCGCATTATGTGAGCACGGACCAAATACAGAATAGATCTGTTATTATATAGGGACTTTGTGTTTCACGTTCTGTAATACCGACCTTGAGAAAAGGAGTGTTTCTTACGCCCTCTGTGATTTGCTACAGCGAATATAGGAATTACATCATATTCTAGTAAATTCTATACTAGAGACATCTAGCGAGATTAGTCAAGAATTAAAACGCTTCGAGATTACAGTTGCATATTTACAGGCGTTTGAGTATCTAGTTTTATTGGATAGCGTTATCACATTCTTCGTTATCAACGAGGGGTGACGCTACTGACTTGATAAATGAGATCTGATTATATACATATACATTAGATGTTATTGCCGTATCTGTTATTTGCTATTTTGAATATTACAACATTGTTGACACTTTACACGCAAGAATAAACTTCTCCGTGCTGAATCAGATTTATCATAAATTTAAGAAATCTTCAAACCTCTGTGAACTGTTAATTTTTGGTTTCTGGTACTTTTATACTTTCCCGTAGTATAATCAATGAAACTTTATTTTTGCTAAAAATTATCGTTTATACATTGTTTACTGTTTAGTTTTATTATAATCCTGCTTGATGACAGTGTAACTATAGTATATTTAAATTATAAATTTGTAAGTTACGTCTTATAAAAGAATCGAATATGAATTTTGTTTTACAGATTCATACAGGGTTTTACAGGAAAATATGTATAGTCTGTACCAATACTTCAGTTTATCCTTGTCTATCTATAAGTTCGTTAATTGATTGTTTCTACTCGAAAGCGTACAGTTTAGTTGATTCGTGTTTGAAATATCTCTCAGTTGAATCTTATCACGACCCCGCTCGAAATACCGGAACAATGGGCATTCAGCAAAGATTGGCTGATTAGGTTCGTCGAGGTCGACGATATAAGCGGCTTGTTTCCGGCTCTCTTCCGAGTCTCGTCACGCTCCCTGTCAAACGAAAGATGCGTCTGTACTCCGCGGACCTACCTAGCAGTTCGCGCCTCGACTTTGCTCTACAAACATTGCTTCACGTGGCATTGACCCAACACAAGTTATCATTCGCGTTACCCACACGTTCTTGGGACCACCAATGTTCGGATGAACCTTATCTCCATTCGCGTAAATAGATACGTACGCTTATTATTATCTGTTTCGTAAATACTATCATTAATTGACGCGAAGTATGCGGAAGCTTTCGCTATAAATTTCATCGATTTTACTGTATGAATATTTACATGTATTATTCCAATCTACTTCTAGAATGTAAATCTTACAACAACAAATGACTATGATACTCGTTTAGATCAATAACGATTCACAAAAGCAATTTACAAAGCCACGATAGAATAGTCAACGCTTAACTTTTAACTGGTAATTCCATAGATTAGCGCCTTTTGTTAGACAGGTCACGAAGCTAGTAGCGATTACGCGTGGCGCGTTACTGGTTCGCAGAATAATTTCAGCAGCGTGCAATTTTATCGGTCGAGTATCTTTTCCTGGCCCGATTCGCCGGTTGTTTGCGCGTCATCGAATCAATGAGCGTCCTTGTCGTGACGCGTTGCAACTTGCAATACCGAGCGACGATCTCCGCAGCGACGATGAGTTGTCGTTCGATAACCGCGATTTACAGCGGCAGAATTTCGTAAAGCTTTACGAAGTTATTGACAGCGTTGGCCCGTGAATCAGGATTATTAGTGACAACCGACGACGGGGAAAGAATGTGAAGTGTCTGCGCTCACGTCGCCAGATTCCAGCCGACGTTAATCCGTTCGATTTCCCCTCGTTTCATTCTTTTTTGACATTAACTGAATGGAATTGCATTCTACATGTTATTTATTTATTTTTTTCGTTTTGATATATCGCCCAAATTTGATTTTTTGTGTTACATAGTTGCGATCATTTTTTTTATAGAACCTATGATTCCAAAGGAGGATTATCTTACTGTTTTGTCTGTAATCGAATATTACGGTATTGTTTTGATCAATTTTATATTTGTGGTAATATAATAAATAGGTAAATGGAAGCTATGATGTTATCAATGGTATAATTAAATTCAGAGGGTTAAGAAGAGATTAAATTCGAATTAAAATTTAAATTAAGCGTTACTTAACCTTTTAAAGTAATGTTGGCTTATATAGTAATGAACGAAAGTATTGATACAGAACTAATTTCCTACAAAACTGAATAAAAAAGGTACTGAACTCAAAGCTTTTGAGTTTAAAGCGTATTCGTTATCGTTGAGCAACTGATGTGGTCAGATTGACTTCTAAAAGTCGATACGGAATAATAATGATTGTGTTTGAAATTGTCAAACTTCGCAGTGCTATTTTCTAACTTATGAGCTCTGCATCTTTCGATTTGTTCATTTTCGTATATCAAGAAGATTTTTAGCAAATTGATAAAAAATATACTAAAGGTGACGTAAGTAGTGTTATGTGAATACATAGTAGTCGTACAGCAGATGTAGAATAACTAGAAAAAAACATTGTTACTACACCTTTGAAGAAGTCATTTAAATTTATAATATATATAATTAGAATTCATGATACTACAAAAAGGTAGTAAGTGCTGCTTTTAATTATTAATTCATTATTATTTTATATACTTTGGTCGAGTTCAAATACTATGAGTATAAATCTGTCAAAGTTTCCACATACAGCCAAAGTTTGGACAGCAGAGCAACGTATACATTATTTTCCTTGGAAAAATATATTTTCGTTATCTTTCCAGCTTTAGCAAATCCGTTACGGAAGACGTTAAAACCCCAGTCATAATACAACGCTATATGCACGACTGTATACAAATCTTTCGATACATCTACCTCTTCGCTAATTCAACATCATTAGACAAAATCTTCCATATGCAAGATGACCAATTCTTTCTTAATCCATCATCGTATTTTCCTTACTCATCAAACACCATATACGAACTCGATCGAATACTCACAGTTCGCGATATACAGATAAAGAGAAGATGTCCTTATCAGTCGATCGTAGCGATAACCGGAGAATTAACGAAACTAGAAAGGAGGAAAAAGACTGAGGCCAAGATCGAGTACTATGAGGGAATGCCCCGTGTTGATCGTCGGAGGTGGGAGTGATCGCGGCCTCCGGCACATCGGAAAACTACGTGATGGATCAGTCTGTGTTCGACGCACCCGTGACATTCATCGAGCCGTGTCGATCTCTCGATCGTCACTAGAAGGAATCACACGATAGGGAAATCGACATCGACGGACCCTGCTACGTGTTCGCTATGTCGTGGAATCGGGTAGGTTATCGGAGAGCAAGCTTTTTCTTCAATCTCTTCCGCTACTCACGTGATTATATAGTTTGTAGAAGTAATTAAGATCGACCTGTTGTTCTTATCGTCTAATCGATTGAAGTGGAGGTCACTATCACTTATCAATGAAATTCGCTGACTTTTTTCTTTTCTCCATTTTTATTTGTTTTTTGAATGTGTCGAGTCTCGTGACACGTTAAATTATCAGTCTCATTATGTAATTTTGCTCTTTTTATGTGATATGGATGTCATGTGAATACCGATAAGTCGTTGTATAGGAATAGGTGACAGAGTATTCATTTTTATCGAGGCAGTAATTGTAACAATATGTGATACGTTGATTTTTAATACATCAGCTGCTATCGAAATATTACCAGCGATTACATTTAAGCGAGTTTGTTTAAAAATTTAGAAATTACATGGATAAGAGATAGAAGTAAGGGATTATTACATGTTTAGAAAACAATTTTTTTTTGGATTAACTGTATCACCTGTACTATTTTTCTCGTTTACACGGTAATCTATATTTAGGTAGACTCTTCGTGTAACCGGTTTTACGACGATCGCGCGCGTTCTAATAACAAAAAAGAAAGAAACGGTCGTGTTAAAAGCAAGACACCCTGAAGATAATTGCCGATCCCGTAATCGACCGACATTTTCGAATTCCGTTTTCTTCCAGAGAATCGTATCGATTCGACAACTTCTCTTTCCAGTTGTTTTCGTCGCATGGATGAAGAAGTTTCGCGTGCCTCGATTTATCGTCGACGATGCGTCGCTTTTGGAAGAAATCTCGCGGAAAAAGAGGTTGGAAACGCGAACATACAACGTGATCGTGAAAAAGAAAAAAGACGGGTTGATAAATCAAAACAGCTACTTTTATTCCAAGATTATATTTGTTGCTTGATCGGAAGATTAATAATCTTGAGAGAATTATTAACAATTTTTACACATCGTGTTTGCAATGCATTCGACGAGCCGAGGTGAACAAATAAAAGTTAACCTGCAACGTGTACGTTTGACGTTAATTGGTTAAATTAGAGATTAACCGTATTAGCCAATATTTTTAATGAATAGGTGTTCCATATTTCATAAATAGGGATTGTAACGATAAATCGGGTAACTTTAATGAAATTTCGCCGAGCTGGAACTTTCAAAGATTTTCTTCGTTAAATCAAGGCACTCATTGCTTATGAAATAAGTAAATATATCGGCGATGAATGAGAAAATGCAATTTTATAATTTCAAACCAGCTTTGGTCTGTCAGTTGGTCTTCATTAAGCGAGGGGAACTTCGAACATTTTCGTCCAGGTTTCGTACATGCAAAGAATATTTAATTTTTCGCTGTATTTTTCTTTTTTTTTTACTGTTCTTACTTGAAGGAAAAAGAAACGCTTGCTTTTATCGCAGACTTTTGACTTTCGATAGCCATAGTACAAGTTCTAAAATTTTCAATGTCTTTACGGTTTGAAGTTTATTTTTATTAGGCTGTATCTTAAATCGTGAGAATGTTATAACCGAGTAATTCGAGTAAGTGTTTTTAGGCTCGAGTTTTTTGAAAAACAATTCCATCCAACTTCGATACTGTGTATCAACAATATTACTTAGATACCGATAGATAACAGAGATATCAACGATGTTATTGCTGGACAGTTAATGTATAATTTTATTTGTGTGCGGATTAAATAATATCATATTTATATTTGAGCGAATTAAAATCGATCTACTTTAATTTTAATTTTGAAAATATAGAAATTTGTGGTTAAAAGATGATCGAATTAACGAGTTAGATGAGAAATTTAATTTTTAATTTTGCAGAAATGTTAAGGATAAAAATTAGTAGTTTCTTCCTGAAAATGACTTTGAAGTGGGGTCTTTTCTCCTTCGCTTTAAATTTAGAAATTTAAGAATACCTGGTATACCTAGTATGTGTTCTTAAACCTGATCCTCTTCGAACGAGAATTCCACTAACCTTATATCATTCACGAGATACTTGTGCTGACCAACGGACTTTCTCAACGTGATCTATTCCATCCTGATGTCTCCTAAAAGATTCACAACCAAACGGAAAAGTCCTATTACTCCTTTCCTGGTTCAACTTTTCTTTATCGTGCAACATCGTTCGTTGATCCTTCTTTTCTTATCTATCATCTCATTGTTATATTTTCAGTTCGCGAATTGTCCTCCTTTCTTAACTCCAACTCAATGTAGACCAGTTTCTATTATAATTCAGGAGCGTGATCGATAAAGGAGATTGTCTTTAGCTTTAATCCCTCGTGACAATCCCTTTGTAACTCGACGACGTATAATAAGTAATATAATTATATTACAAAAGACAAAAGATAGATACTTTAAAATATTAGTAAGAAATAAAACGTTAATAAGTATTTCAAAAGTGACGTATAACACACATAATATGTTTATAAAAGGTTTCTATAAATGTCTCGTTTGAAAACTTCAGATCAAAAATTAATTAGCGAGGCATCGATGGATGATATCTAATCGATATAAAAATAATACTTTGATGATATTTTGTGACACGTCTCAAAATGTATTTCTTGAACTCGTATCGTTCTTCAGACTTCATCGACCCGATTCTATCTTAATTAATTCTGGAACTAATGGAATAATCATTTTAATTGCCGTAATACGCGACTAAATCTAAATTCTCAAAATATTTACTTGCGCTACTATGATTTTCATTTCGCCATATAGCGAGATATCTTGTCTATAGATGTGAAGGGCTTAAGAAAACGATGATCACAGCCATCTTGCCCGTCGGAGGGTTAACAAATCTGGTCAGGAGTCGTCCAGCAATTTCGCGACAGCAATTTCGCGGATTTTACTAAGCTCGCGAAATCGTCGACGCGAAACCTTTATGCGATGCACGTGTTGCTGTCTCCGGGGTCGAACGCCTTCAACATGTTCTATAAATCCGTCTTTCCTTCTTCGCCTCGCCGTATCCTGACGAGGTGTCGCGGACAGAGCAGCACGGAGAGAGGAATGGAATTCCAGATGCGAGGATTCTTTTTCTTCGACCTCCTTTTTTCTCTGTCTTTTTATGGTCTCTTTCAACGGGAACGAAATCTTTTCCAGATACTGCCACAGCTGATACTGGTGCTGCACGGATTCCTGGTCGTCCTTGTTGCTGGAAAATCCAGTAAGTCTTCCGCTTCTTTGTCCTCAAGAGATAATCGCGCTTCCGTTGAGCCGCTTAGGGACCGGACGTCTCGGGATACAGCCGGGTGCCTCGAGATCGACGGGAATCGGGCTAATGCTCTTCACCGATTTGCGTTATTTGCTTGGAGATAAGTTTAATTGTAGCCCTATTCCGTATACTTTCTGCCTGTTACGATTTAGATGCTACGGTGACGCCAGAAATCGTTGATCTAAACGTATGACGATGGTTATCTTGTTTTTTAACAATTGTTTCATACTGTTGCCAAATGCAAGACACTTTTGAAAACGAAAAGTATAATTGCGTTGAAATAATCGGTATAATATAAAAAGAAGTATAATATACTTGTTATAATATTGAGTGGATGAAATAAACTGTTCTAAACTGTTCCGTTTTTTTTTGAAATCGTACTCTTAGAAATCGGAATTTGAAGAAATAAAGATGGACAATTTGTTTATGAGGGATAATGTATATAGCAGTATACCGCGAAGTAGAATGGAAAAATGCAGAAATAACGTGATTATACCGATTGCTAATTCTAATTTCAATACGGAATAAATCAAGCACTATTGCTTCATCGTTTGGCAATTTTCCATGAAATTTCCCTAATGACTTGCGCCACTCGAACCATTAAAATTCTCTCGAAGAGTATGCAGATTATGGACACCTAAACCTAAACAACTCTGACATGCATGTGGATCACGGATATTCTGAGTCACAGCTTTGACCCACATGTGGCTCGATGAATAATAAATTCGCAATTAATCAATCTACCTATATCAAGAAACTCGTACAGTTCCGAAATTTTAGCATTACTCGACATTTTTCCAGCCTCGTTCTATCAATTCGCGATTGATCTCCTCCTTGTCTTTTCTTCCTCTTCCTTTACTTTCCTCCTTTGGTTCTGTTCGTAAGAAAATACTAAGTGTTCCCGTCTTTCCGATATAGTTCCACAAGTGATCGACAAGGACGTGGGCAGATACGAAGCCTCGGAGGGCAATGATCATCATGCTGTTAGGGTTCCGTTCAAGCTGGAAGAGACTTATGATCAAAGCTTTCGGGCGAACAGCTTCAATGCTACTTGGGAAACAGACACGGAAATCATTTATTCCGATAATTACATCGGTAACATTCACGTATTCGACGTGACTAAGGGAACCACTTGGGTCCTTTTGGATTCTTCCGTAATGGTATGATTTATTTGATCTATTTTCACCTATACACGTATATGCTATATGGTGTATTTTTACCTATATACAAACACACACACATATATATATGTATATAAGTATACATATGTATATGTAGCATATATATGCTTTGGGATCAGGAGAAATTTATCAGTTTCGTATTGGAACAGAAATACATAGAAGTTCCTTTGCCTTTTTGCAAATTAGAAATAGTCCACGATCAAAAGCAAGATGTAATTTTCGTCTTGAACTTTTTATAAATATTTTAAATTTAAATGATTGTGATAATTGTGAGAGGATAGAGAACAATGTATATGTTGGCTGTAATCAAAAATATAAAATACACTTAGGTACATATTAGGTTGTCCGAAAAGTTTCTTTCGTTTTATGGGGAAATAATAGACGCACAGCGTTTTTTGTTTTATATTATTTTGTCGAATTACGTACGATCCATTTTGTTCTGTTGAGATAAACACCGCGACATTTTACAGACTTGGTTTCTCGTTTGTATGAAGGTGCATTGTTGTAAAAGACACGTTTGCGAAAGAGAAACATTTTCCGGACAACCTAATGTTAAGATGGATGTAACGAATTACGATTGATGTTACAATTGAAAGAATGAAATCATGTCATATTAGTCGTTATTTATTATCGGAACGAAATACTCAAAAATCAAATTTATTCAAATTTTTAAAAGATTCTTTATTTTAGTAAATGCTATTTATTTTTTGAATATCAAGAAATTAAATGTCCAATAAAACAATATAAAAGAATATAGAAAATTTGGAAGAGAATCTTGAAGATGATATCTGATATTTTCGAATTTCTACAATATTTCATTCAGTACTTTAATTATTTAAGCAATTTGGAAATTCTATTGGATGTGGGCAGCGGGCTTTCGAGAAATTACGTTTCAATTTCAAGAACAAATTGCTTGAATGTCGGGCTCTCCCTTTTGCTCGATCGGGGACACGTACAAATAACACGGTTACGTTTAATTAATCGTACGAAAATTCTCAGCGTTTACCAGCTTCTTAACCGGTGAATTACATTGTCCACTTTTGGCCATGAATCAACATCGAACGTTGTTGATTTAAGAAACACGATGTCTAACATTTTCTCTTCAATTTTCCCTGGTCTCGAAGCGTTTGCGTCTTTTTTAGCGATATTCCAGCTAAACGTTTACTGATCATTCCGAACTAAAATCATTCCAAATTATACATTATAAATAAGATTTTTCAAACGTTTTCCTATCAATCCTGCTACGGTTTTCGCATTTTTGCGTCCCAGTCTTGTTCTCGTTTCAACAAATACGATTTCTAATGTTTATCCGAAATTTGCAAGTTTTTAACTTTTCAAGTTTTGTTACATACAAACCTATAAACTTTCAAATTCTGAAATATTCGAATATTGAAATATGGTTCAGAGAGCATAGAACGAAATACAAAATATCATTCGTGAAATACAAAACGTGAAAATGTTTCCCATTTCACCCCCTCAAGGAAGATCGAAGCATGACGTAGCATTTCGACGTTCGATGAATTAATACCACGATAATGTATCGATCGTTCCGAACAATCTAAGATTTATCGTGTCGTAACGTATCCGATAACTTGACACGAAATCAATAGTATCGATACTCCAAATCACTCAAGCATTTGTCCAACCATACTGCCCCGATACCTTGATATTGCTCCCAATTTCGAATACTTGCTGTACTCCAGGGATCAATTTCCGCTTACCACTATGCCGATAAAATGGTAGACGCTACTCGATCCTTCTTGTCAAATGTATCACGACTGTTCTTCGCTAATTTTGACAGGTGTTTTGATTAAAAATCTGCTCGACAACGTGGGAGACGAATCGTAAATTTTCATATTTCCACGTCTTGAAATCGTTAAATTTAGAAATTGAAAGATTTTCAAGTTTTTAAATTTCCGAATTTCCAAATATTCGTCAAAATTGTCAAACGCACAAATATTCAGATTTTTCGATTTTCAAACATTGATATTTTCAAATTATGGAAATGATTGTTCTTCGTTATCTTGACTTCTGTTTCGATTGGATGTTTGTTTGATGTTTTATTAATGAATATTAATGTGGTTTCAGGTCGATTACGAGAAGCCTTCCATAAGCTTTTCCTTCGACAATTCTTTCATTGCGATTGGTCATGACTATGCAAACGTGAGTATATAATTTTTGCATGCTACAAGTTCCGATCGGTCGTATCGTAAACGTTTTACTAGCGCGACGGTTAAAATTCCATCTCTGTTCTTTGAGTATAAAAAGATATATAAGTTATCGATCTCCAGGGTTTCCGGTATTCACTGTATCAAAGGTGCGACGTATACGACACTAAAACCAGGTAAACTATCTACTTTACATTACCGACAATTTTAACGGCACCGTGATAAATCAAATTACAAAACAATGCAACATGCCAGTAGCGATAATGATAAAGTTAATGTTCGTTCAGTTAGTTTCAGTTATATATTTCGAATTTGTCAGTATTCGTGTAAAAATAAAATATTACAAATATCAATAACAATTTATCAGACTTCTAACTGTAGTATTCTTAATTGCAGATTAATAAAAAAAAATTCAAGACTTTCTTGTTACATTATTATCAAAAAGTTAATCCTTATTAATTTGTATACGTTTCCCTTTTTATATTTCCTTGCTTTTATTCACGTAGAACGTACACGAGAATTGCGAATGGCGATCGCATACCTCTGTTCAAGTGGTCGCCCACGAGGAACGCTTTGATTTATGTTCACGAGAACGATATCTATTACCAAGTGTTCTCCGAGGGGGGCAGTCATATTCGAAGAATAACGAACACGGGTGTGCTCGACACCGTTTATAACGGAGTACCTGATTGGGTTTACGAAGGTAATCGAAAAGAATGGTCGAACAGATAATGTGAATCCCTCATTTATTATCTTGCTAACATAAAAGTGTTCAATGACAACTTTAACACGTTAATGTTAGAAAAATTCTAATTGTAAAATTCTAATTCTCCATTAGGATGAAATTATTAGTTTGATTAATCGATAGAATAATCGAAATAATTCATGTGTTAACGTTTACAGAGGAAGTATTAGCTTCTGCTTCGGCTCTCTGGCTTTCTCCCGATGGACGACACCTTGCTTTTGCTACTTTCAATGATACGAACGTGAAAGATATCGAAATACCAAAGTATGGATCTCCAGGAAACATGAAAGATCAATACCCGAAGGAGATAAAAATCAAATATCCAAAGGTAGTTATTTTTGTTGTTAACAATTTCCGGAACGTATAGAATCGAAAATGGGAATTTAATAAGGAAGAATCAATCGAATCGGATAATCGGCCTTTTGCTTTAGTCAGTCTGCTCGGATACAAGTAACACAGTTTTGCAGTCGTTAAAAGACGAGATTAGGAAGCTCAAGCTATCCTTACGGCGTCGTTGCGGGGTTTAAAAGGGGATGAAAAGGGTTATCTTGCGGTCGTCGTAGCGTTTAACCGTTAGTTTTTTCTTGTAACAGACCTATTCTCTCGTAGTTGTATTACAATGGCGAAAAACTGCTTCGATTCGATGTTGGACCACTTGTGAAAGCAATCTTTATTTTATACGCGGAGAAATTTCAATGTGAAACACATGTATCATTTACTTGTGTTCTCTTTCGTAAAATTCTATTCATCTTCTTTAGTGTAATTTTTTGTAGGGAAGTATTACGCATATAATACTTAATTAAGAACGATAAATCTCAATTATTACAAAATTCTAATTATCCAATTTAAAAATCTAATTAAAAATTTAATATTTAACAGCTCGTGGTTCTTTCTTTGTTAATGTCGTTTAGATATAAACATATAATTTTTCAAATTTTAGGCAGGCAGTCCAAATCCAGTTGTATCAATGAGCGTCGTTGATTTGGATAATTGGTCCTCTGAATTACTCAATCTTGAGCCTCCTACTGATATTGTTGGCACGTGAGTATCTCACAAGGATTAAGGTTCCGTTCTTACAATTGTTCGGTTACTTACACGTTCGTTTAACATTAATATATACTACACGAATTTAACTTCAGAATAGCGATCGACCAACACATTATTTTTTTGCTTGATGGTCAATGGGTTACCTAATTGTGATCATGAAAACACGAGCTTTCAATAAAAATCCCTAGCTTATGAATAAGATATTTAAGATAAAAATTTAGGAATTTTTCCAAACGCGTTTTTCTTTCACAGAGACTGCGTCCTCTACACCGTGAACTGGAGGACCAATCACCAAGTTACTGTCACCTGGACGAACCGCGTGCAGAACAAAGCTCAGATAGTTCTCTACGACTTAAGGGGTAACAACAGTAATATTTACTACGAGGAGGAAAACGAGGGCTGGCTTCGCATTCTACCTCTCGTCTTTCACGATGAATATGTTATCATTGTGAAGCTTCAGGATTCTGGAACGCCGGCTGGACGGTTCCAACATGCGACTAGGTTCGAGTACAAGGATGGGAAGCTGGTTGGCGAAAAAGATTTGACACCAGGAGCTAAGGAAGTTATTTCCATCCTAGCGGTGGATCACGCCAGGAAGAGACTTTATTATTTGGGCAATGAGCTCGATGAACCTTCGCATAGAAATGTGTACTCGGTGCAGTTGGATGGCAATGGGGCACCTGTTTGTTTGTCCTGTAACGTCTTTTCTCCTGAGGGCAAGTATTTGAAACTTGGGAATGGGTTTCGAATACATATACCGTTGTTCAGGAAAAGTTGCCCAATATTGATGAATAAACGTATTATCCATATATGTTATGCGATTTATTTTGAAAAATATCGATTGCTTTACAGGAAATCGCTGCACTTATGCCTACGCGTACTTCTCTACCGATAGCTCGAACTATGCCCTGTCTTGTTCTGGTCCGGATCCATTATTCATCACGATTATGAACGCCAATCATAAACGTATTTATAATTGGGAGGAAAATCGATCATTGAGACAAAAACTGGCAACCCGCACGCAGCCTATCTTTAGAAATTTCTATGTCACTGTTAATGGATACAAGAATAAAGTTAAACTTTCTCTGCCGCCTGATTTTGACGAGAAGAAATCGTACCCTTTATTAATCAACGTGTAAGTTTATATATCTATATATACGTAAATATCGAAACAATGTGTCTCTATTATTAATCATTGAAAAGAAAATTTAAAAAACATTCAATCCTGAAGGAATTAACTCAAACTATGTGTTCCATGATATCAATTAGGAGCGTTAAAACAGCGACTTAAAAAAGAATAAAAACTATAATTCTTGTCTTTATGAACATAAAAGCGTTCCGAATACATTTCTCTCGAATCGATAATAACAAGCAAGAGATAATAATCCAAGCACACAAATGAAGGGACGTATATGCTTCCGAGAGGTTGGAATCCATTCGTAATCTATCTCGAGTCACGTTCGGAATGCGGTGGCTGTTCGATTTTCCGATTATCGTTGCACCGTTGCGAGCAAAAATCCGCGAGACCAAGTGGTTCCTTAATCCTGAAACTCGTTTTCCACCGTTCGAGATTATTAAGTATGATTGATCTGCACGTGAGAGGGAAAGAGAGAGATTCTTGATCTCTATTTCCAATCGCAGTATAGTTCTTGCGTTAGTACGACGTTTCATCAATTTATCTTCCCCGAATTTTTTATTTTTCTTTTCACTTTTACAGTTACGCCGGTCCAAACACTGTTAGAGTCACCAATGAGGCATCGTTTGGTTTCGAATCGTACATGGTGACCAACAGGAGCGTAATTTATGGTCGCATCGATGGTCGTGGGTCAGCTTATAAGGGTAGCAAGATGTTGTTCGAAATTTATCGACGACTTGGCACCGTGGAAATCGAGGATCAAATTGCTGTTACTAGGTAGATTCAGGTTTTACAATTTTTAGATTTCCCTTATTTGTTTGAGAAAAGCAAATGTTCAGATTCTTTTGAGAATACGACAGAACCTCTCATATCTGATATGGTAGGAAGGCACGTTTGAAAAAGAAGAAACGTCTGCATATTATAACAATAACTCTTTTGGCATTACATTTTATTTATTTAGGTAGAGATTAAAAAAAATCGTCGGTCTGTTTTAATATTTTACTTTAACTCTTTAATTACAAATTTTTTTACATAAATAACTTTGTAGAATTATATCCTTTGTATGGTATTCTGGCAAAAGTCCAAGTAAAATGAGCAATTTAGCATTTCAGGAATTCCATTTTATGTAATTTTTGAAATGAAAGTTGCTAAAAAATTAATTTTGATAGGAACAGTAGAAAATTCCTAATAGTAGGAATTTCAGCATGCGTATGATTTTTAGGGTACTGCAAGAGACGTATTCGTGGATCGATTCAAACAGAACCGCGATATGGGGTTGGAGTTATGGCGGCTTCTCTACTGCCATGGTGCTGGCTACTGACAAGGCCTCGGTGTTCAAATGCGGTATATCAGTCGCACCTGTGACCTCCTGGATTTATTACGGTAATGCCATTACCGTATTGGCACATTAATAAGTATCTAACACCATCTCCACTTGGGTTCCGGGAAATAACAATAATTAATTACTAAATATCTAGACAATTGCAAAATATAGGGATATACCGATACGATTATTTTTTCTTACAACAAAGCAACTTTAATTCACTCCATCTTCACGGTTAATTGCGAAGAAATTCAAAAAATTAGAAACTTCGTTTCTATAAAATTTTACAATTTTTGCAGATCTACATTTTATAGATACGATTATTCTTAAAATAGAGTATCTTCCATTTTTTCTTCGAAGGATAAGTTTCCAATGGTTTATACAAATCAGAAAATCCATTTCTACTTAAACCTTAATCTACCTTAATCTAAATTGTATAGAGAAAAAAGAACGCGATGATTTACAATATATATATATTATAATGTACCAACGCAATAATTCTCTACTATAACAAATTGCTCCTAACTCATAGTCTGACGTCACAAAACCAAACATTATCTTCCATCGCAGATTCCTTGTACACGGAACGGTTCATGGGGTTGCCTACTCCCGCGGATAATCTATACGGTTACAACCACACGGATGTGGCCAGAAGGGTAGAAGGAATTCGTGGCAAAAAATACATGCTGATACACGGTACCGGCGACGACAATGTGCATTACCAACAATCTATGGCTCTGAACAAAGCTCTGGTGGATAAGGACATCATGTTCGAGCAGCAGAGCTACACGGACGAAGCGCACGCTCTATCTGGCGTTTTCCCTCACCTTTACCACACGATGGACCGATTTTGGGCAAATTGTCTGGGATACTCGCATACTCACTGACCCAAATCCAAAATTCTAAATCACACGTACAGAGTATAGCTAGTCCAGCTACCTGTTTGACTTTCATCAACGATACATCGTGTCTGCTGTTGTTTTAATAGCGTGGATCGAATTTTGTGAATATTCTTTGAGCGATTTGCGAGTTTTGTTGTTCGTTAACACATTCGCTGTTACTGGCGTATATACCATGTCGATGTGATTATTTACGTAATACTATTTACACAACTTTTACTTCTTGACAAAATGGCTTCGAAAGTTGAAAAAAGCAGTGCAGAGAGCGTTGGAATAGTTGTTATCCCTTAAAGAAAAGGAAGTTAAGTGAAAAGGATGTGCAGTTCCAAAGATGGCAGCGAATGTGTTAAGTTACAGTGACCTCGTGAATTCTTTCCTGAGGAATGATCGACGAAGATCCAGATCGCGAAAATTTGTTCCAGTTCAAAGGGTAACAGACAAGTGTCATTCTTCAATGTAATTTGAAAACAAATTACATTGAATTTGTGGCTGGAGAAAATGAAAATTTTCGTTATCTTCGAAGACTATACAAGTGTTAGGATTATTCTTTAACACAATTCCGAAGGAAAAGAAGAAACTCTGGCAAGAAAATGAGAATTTTCAACGTGTTCGAAGAGTGCCATACTAATGTCAGGTTTATTCTTTAATATAATTCGAAAGGGAAATTTGGTTGAAGAAGAGAGGCGTGGATGAAAAGAGGCGTTGGGATCGGTTTCAGAGATTCGTAGACGTGTTCACACGCGTGTTCTCCCTTGGCACAGACGCGATGCAAATACTTCAAAGGCAACGACGTCGTGAGTGAATCGATACTTAAGGATGCTCGATACGTTTCCGTAATAGTCAAGCAAGTGGAAAATGGATCGCGAGGAAGATGGAATGAGTGAATTTCTCGTTTTGATCTTTTTTCTTTTGTTTCCTATCGTAAGATCTTATTCGTACACCGAAATTCGACTGTGGCTTCGAAGGGAGCAGTTGCGTCCGATTTATCATTGGATAATCATCCTCTGAGAGAAAGTTATATAAAATTGTTAAAACGATTGTTAATAAACCACGGGAACAATATTTTTGTTTTAATCAACAATTAATTAGAACAGCTTAGCAGTCCAATTTCTATCATTATACGTTATATTTGCGTATTTAATGGTTTTATTTTTCAGTTGAACGAATACGCGACAATACATAAACGACTTGTTCCACGGATAATAATCCATTTACGTTTCACATATCGAGAAGAGAAGTTATTAATGTCAACGTGAAAGCGAAATTTGAAAAATTCCGATTGACACTTAAAGAGCAGATATCAACGACTACTGATTTTCATTTCCTATACTTTCAACGCGTGTTTTTTTGGATAAATCGAATTAATAAGTTCGAAAACGTAGAAAGGAAATTCGGTACCGGACAAAAGATAATCAGAAATTTAATTTAATAATATCTTAATCTATCTTCTTCTTTTTTCACACCCATGAGATTCAATTTCATATACTATTAAAATACCAACGTTCAAAAGAAATTCTAGAAAAAAGGAATGTAGCATGAAATATAGGGAGAACCGTTTAATATCGAATAGAATTTCTAACAGATAAAACCTCCTGTATCGTAATCGTATTCGTGATTACAGCGAATGATTTCATCGACGATGTATCGCTGATTTTTATCCATGATGGAAGCAGTAACCAGAAAATATCAGATTAAATCTAGCCGGTTGTGATTACTCCAGGGACGAGTTAAGCTCGCATGAGAAATCAGAAAGAATCATAAATGTCGACAATGCAGTCACAAAAGAGTGCGCAACATCAAACGTGTTGGCCGTATATCAAACGAGGGAGAGTAACAAAAATAGAGAGATAAATGATCCTTCTCTACTTTGCTTAGCGGATCGATCGCATTTCATAGCACGTCACTCGTCGAATTAATCGACGATTTGTACGAGCAGCTCCGTGGGATTCGCTGTTTGTACGTACAACCTTCGCCGGATTCATATAGATTTTAAATACTTAAAAAAGGAGATTTATATTTAAAAAATGTTAATTTACTATTTTATTCATATAGATTAATTTTATTATTACATAGACATTTCATTACTACATAGAACGGTCAAAATATTCAGTCTGGTAAATCATAAATCGATTAGTATAATTTTCAATATAAATGAAGTCGGTTATTTGCAACGACTTAATGTGTCCATTGATTTTTATTGCTTGTTTCCTCCTCTGTTTTCTTTTCATTTTTAACCATTACCATTCTCTTTTTCCATTTTTTCCTTAAAACTCGCGCCTTTTCATTTTTCCATAATCCGCGGTATCCTCTGTTCTTCATTTCTTTAATGGCTTGTTTCGTTCCTTTTAGATTCCTACTGTTTCATATACCATGACTCCTTTGTCGCTTTCTTTGCCTCTGTATTTTCTTTTTCCGCTAGTTTATTCATTCGTATTCCGTATAAATTCTTTTACCCGTCGAGTATACATTCTCTTCGATTTTTATTTTTATACACATGTATAGCGGAGCACGAGAAAAAATGTAGAATATTCTATTTATCTGCTTAAAACGCAAGAATCGTAGAACATAAATATTCAAAGAAGAACTAAAATGTTTCTGTTATGATTAACAACGATTTTTTAATTCACTACTGTTCTGTTATTTTCATCTCACAAGTCTTCGAACCTTTCTAAGTACTTTTTTCTTTTTACTTGAAGTTGTTCGTTTTAATTCGACCATTCCGCAACTTTCTTCCTCCCTGTTTCATCAATCCACTTTTTCTTCGAATTCTCTTATTCTTGCCAGTGATTCTCTATTTCTCTTCTTTATAACCGAACTTTCCCATTCCCTAATTTCCTTCGTTTTACTCGACGTTTCCTGTATTCTTCCTCTCTTCGTTCAAACTTGGCCCTTTAGCCTTTCATTCTCAATTTCTTCCATCCCCTTCAGCATCCACACAACTTCCTCTCTCAGCTGGACCGTGAAACAGATTCAGAAGGACGGAAACGAAGTTTGTCATCCTTCCGCGCGGTCGATGCCTACAGCCGATGCCAACTCGATCGGCCGGTTCCGGTCAAAGAGACTTTTGTGTAATTTAATCAGCCGGCCCAGTATCCTCCGCAGCGTCGCGACGTTGGAAACGCTGCTCGTTGAACATCCACCCCCATCATCGAACCTGCTGACCTGGAATCGTGCGATTCGCCAGCCAACGGGAAGAAAAATTCGACGAACGAGGAATGCGTGGTGCACTTTGCTCTACCTCAAATTCCTACACGTTTCTCGTTTTCTACATGGTCTCGTTGAATATAAAAGTGGCAATGGATATGATATCTCATTCCACGGCGACATGAGATGGGTCCGAGTTTTGAGGACATGTTATTACTTGAGTTTTTGGAACATGTTATTTTAGACATTATGGTATAATGAAATACGTTGATAAACTTTAGCGTTTTAATCTCATTTACGATGCCAATACTTTAGCACGAATATTCTCTAATTGTCAACTCAATATACAATAAACAATATACAATAAACAACTCAACAATAAAAAATTTTTACCACTATACTTTTCGATTATTCTATTTGAAATTATTCCACGCAAGTTTGATCTAAGAATTTAAACTATTCTGCACAAGTTTAGGATAAGTCTATGATTTTGAATTATTCCACGCAAGTTTGATCGAAGATATGGAAAATAAAATTAGATTTGCAAATTAAACGGGTCTGTCCAGCATTTACAAACGAATGGCTTCGGAATTGGTGTTTGTTTCCAGCTTAAGATGTCTTTATCGTATAGTAACATCGTCCACCCACGCGATGGTATCCATTTCCTTAGGGTGAACTGGGCTAAGGCCTTAGCTTATCGCCGCGTATGCACATCCTGACGGCTTAAGCGCTGCTTTAATAACTAAGGAACATCGCGAAGGACGAGTTGGCACGCAAACCTAACCATTTTCCGTTTGATTTACAACGAGAAATTGTTCCTCCGGCGAATTGAGGCCGCCTGAAAAATTGTTTGTCGACCGTCCAATGGCTATGGTCGATTTGGAACGTGCACTAATGTTTCCAGCGATTCAGAGACACTTGGACATTTGTATAGATGTCAAGGCAGGCGTTAATAGGAAATAAATTGTCTCTCGATGATCGTAAATCTGTCTACCTCAACATTTAACAGCATATAGATTATTCCGACATTTTGTAAATATCAGAATTCGAGCCAGCTAAACCGATGGCTCGTTGTTTGATCTTTCTGCGTTCTTTTCATCGTTTCAATCTTGTGCCTCATGATTTTATAGTTTGACATATGCCTGCTCTATTTTATCAAGGAATCCAACATGATCTCACCTTCTTCGATGATTCGCAAAAATTTATCAAAGAACAATAACTGGTTAATTTTTATATTTACGCATCTTGTATTGTAAGTACCCTCCCGCCAAATTCTCTATTTAAATATTTCTTTTTCATTTTATTAAAGAACTGTGGCGGACGGAGTGACGTCTTGTTGGTCAAATTAATAGCGAGACGAGTTAATTCAATTAACTATATTTACAGATATTGTAAAATGTAGAATACAAAATTAATCGCAAGCGTTGCTCACTTGAGGATATTCATTATGAGATTGCGCGATACTGTGGTACTGATACTAATTGTTATAGTGATTCGCTAGACTGATTCGTTGTACTTATTCGCTTGACTGACTGACTGATTGACTGACTGACTGACTCGATACTGATATTGATTCGCGCGACTGACTGTATCTGGAGGACATGGTCGTCTATTTATACTGGTCGAGGGGGGTACCGAAAGGTTTGAACCTGTCGCCGGTTGTAGATTGCACGTAGCAGCGAAATTGCTTTGTCCAGAGTGTGTTTATTACATTATGTGCGTCGTACAATGTTAATTCTCTGTGGCAAAACAACTACGTGAGGTTTCTTCGAATCGAAACGTCCTAAGACGCATATGCCGCTACAGAACCCAATAGAATTTTACTTTCCTTAATAATCCGCAAACATCTATCACAGAACAAAAATCAATCAATATTTATATCCGCATCGACAATATTACTTACCAACTTTCTAATTTAAAGATTCATTCGACACATATCTGTTCCATCTTATCAAAGAACGACATCACGAAGAAGCATTAAAGATCGCGGTCACGCGGATAGATAAATTCGTTTACGAGCTTGCTATTTTTTCAGCCACCGTGCCACGCATTAAACAATCCCGCCGCATGCAAATCTACACGATCGGGTAACAGCCATCGATTTGTCATCGGTTTGACAGCTAAGAGGCAGATAAATGCACAGATAAAGAGAGAGAGGGAGAGAAAGATGGAGAGAGAAAGGTGAAAAGGAAGGATGCTGAAGAGATAGTATCCGGTGGGGGTGTCTTTCTCTCGGCCTCATCTCGCGGAACACGAAGATCGGTGTTCGCGTCACCGATAGCGTTTACGCCGCGATGAAAAGCGTCGCTGACACAGAGAACCATTGTTACAGGCCTCGGTAGAGGGTTGACAATAGATTGCACCCCGTCTACCTCTACGTTACTACCCGGCTACCAGCAGGAACACTTTCAACGCGGGAAATAGACTCAGTCCCTTTTGTCTAGCTTTTCCAGCCTCCGTTAACTCGCGCCTTTATATTCTTGCTCCCTTGTTCGCATCTCTTTCTTTCGCTTTCTTCCATTCTAAATCTTTTCATTTTGCTTGTTTTTTTAAATCCTGGCCAACGTGCACCGCGTTTACGATCGCGTCTTAACGTGGCTTAATGTGCAGTTCTTAGATTGGGTTGTTCATAAAGTTGTGGGTATTTAGGGAGTTTCCTGTAATTTTTTCCTTGTAATTTACAGATTACAGCTTTATGCATTTTAGTAGTTCTAGGGTAGATTTATAGCTAGAACGAAGCTTCGATTCTCGAAATAATAATTGTTTCACTGGTCTTCGGTAAGCTTTGGGAATTTGAGAAGATTTTTAAAGTTTTTACAATTCTTGATACAAAACTGCGTTCCTTTCATTTTTTAAATAATTTTCAATCAGGTTTAGAGCTAATGAAACGAGGTTCTGATTTTCGACTGTTTCGTATCTATCCTCGAAATAATAATTGTCTAAATTGTTGATTGATATTAGTGGAACTTTAGGAACATAAAAAGTTTTCCTTAATTTTTGTTACCAATAAAGGACACATGATACAAAGTTTCGTTCTCTCTATAATAAGCAGTTCTAGTTAAATATCTTAGATGGTGATACGAAGCTTTGAACCTTGGTTGCTTCGTACCCATGTATTGTCAAGATAATGATTGTCCAGATTCTTGACTGGTAATATAGAACAATATGTAGAAAGGGTTTCCTAAGATACGCGGTTTGTAAGCGTAGTTTCGAGTTCAAATAGCCTTTCGAGTGTTTCAACAGATTCACGGACGATTCTTGGCTATTCACGTGGGACCAGATACTGTTGGAGCTTTCCTACACGATGGAAGAAGAGGCATCGGAGAAGTTCTCTGAATGTCTTTGGAAGCTTTCAACTGCTTTCAAATATTCATCGGAGTCTACTAATGTTCGTCGATCCCTATCAAGCAGTACAGAACAGGTTAGTCAAACGATTGAATGTTTCATGAACATTGTGCTGTTGTCTATAACGCTCCAGTTATGAATTCGTAACTTCTTAAAATTCTTCTATCAGATTCTTAAGTGCACAAAGTTAACTTAGTAAACTCTGTGATGAGCTACAACTCTCGTTCCTGAATTTTTGCATATTTCTATGATAATCTAAGAACTGGTGATAGAAACGGGGTTTTTTTTTCTTTTAAAGAAAACAAAAGAATGGTCTAGCATCTTTAATTTCTATGTTACGTCTATGTATATCTGTAATTATGTCGCAAAAAATGATCTCTAGTTGAATCACAAAATTGTCGACTTCACGACAAAAGTTGTTTTTGATTAAATTAGAGAAGCTACTGTTTCTACATAATTTTCTAGATATTCTCAACAGTTTTAATCACTTGCAGCTCACACCTAATTTAGGAAAGTAAGAAGTAACGATCCATCGAAAGTTCCTAGTCTATTTACTTCTAACGAGGCAGCTTCAACGTAGGTCGCGTGACAGACCGGAAATCCATCTTCCATCCAGGGAGAACGACGGCGAACTCGAAGCTAGGTGCCAAGGAGAACTCAGCCTGATCACGTGACGGGCATTATCGCGGTTGGCGTGACGCGAACTCATCAATTACACCAGGTTCCTCTATCCTGGAATAGAGACAGCCATCCTTGAACTATAAACCGTGGCACGACTTCCGATGCAACCCTTTTCGAGAGCTGGTGATTCCTCTCTGACAAGCTGTGCCAAACCTTCCGCTGTTATTGGCACTCTAAAGTTCCTAAAACACGATGGTGTCGTTTGTGATGTTTTTTCGCACAGTCGCGCCCCTTTTGTTTACGTTCGCTTCTTTGTTTTCTATCAGCGTTTTTTCGCGAAAAAAATGTTCGAAAATATGGAAGGCAATGGTTGTTGGAACAGAAGCTGAATTTTTCAAAATTGCCAATTTTCTATTGAAAATTTCTATGATCTATATTTTTTGATTTATATTTTTTAAATACCATATATATGTATATGTATATGTTTATGATTTTATTTGGATCTTTCAATATTATTGGCATGCAGGATCTATCAGAGATTAATGGGCAAACTTTGTCAACGTATAACATTTTTGCTTGTATATGCTCTATTAACGGAGTATGGTTATTAAATTCTAAACCCATCTAGGCAACGGGGAACGAAATTTTTAAAGGAAAAAGTAAACAAAAAAATAATGTAGTAAATGATAGAAGAGTTTCGTAAACGAACGGGAGAAAAGGAAAGTTTTTCAGCGCGAGTTCCACCTTTCAAAGGGAAAGTTTCGAGAAGTTGGGGAAAAGAGGGCGGAAAAAGTATGATGTCTCTTTGAATTGGCGTTAATTATCGACCAGGCGAAAATAAATTAACACTGTGGTGGCTTCGTTGCAGGGTTCGTAATAACACCGCTACTACTCGAAGTAATTACCGTGAACCAACCATAATTCCTGGCCATCCGGTTACATTAGAACGGCGAATCACGATGCAACAACTTTCTAGCCGATAGACAAGAAGGAAATAGAAAAAAACTCAAGTTTTCAACGTCTACTGTTGCGTCGACTTGTTTCAGTATTTTTAATTTTTACTGAATTAATTACACAGCGAGTTGTGAGGATACTTAATACTTGATAAACTGCAAATTAAATGCGTCGATGAAGATGAGAATCTACTTTCTCTGTGAATTTAACTTTTATAAATGATTTTCATTTAGTTTACCTTCCTGTCTGCCTGTGGGTAAAATTTTGTAAGAGAAATTTTACTCACTTCAGTTAGAAAGTTATATTTTCCAATGAAAAACATTTCGTTTTAATTTATATATTTTCTTTTCATCCAGTTGAAGTCAAAAAATAATCGTCTCATCCCTTAGAAACCAATTTCTTATTTTACGATACTTTTAGTAATCGTTTAGAAAGACTTTAGCTACATTTGTACATATATTTTGATATCATATCTCACTGTTGACTGATAATTATTGGAGTATAAATATAAATAGGTATATCTATGTGAAGTTTCTACATGTACGTAATGATGATATTACGAATTCATTCATAAGACATACATAGCGTATCATTAGATTCGGATGAATCAAGCAACGAAAAAAAAATCTGAACGAGAATGAGGTTAATTATTATTGGAAAAACGAAATCGGGTAACAATAGGTAATTATAACGGATTTCGTCGATTTGGTTCGGATAAGATGAAGGAAAAGGAAATTATGCGACGAGAGTATCGAGTGGACGTGGAAGCGGCCGCTAAATCGTGTACCTGAATTTTTTTTTAATCTCCTGAGTGGCTCCGCCCAGAGTTAGCTTTCAATCTCGTTGAACTTTCGGAGCCACGAAACTTTCTTCCGCTCTTTCGCTACAGAGTTCCGGGCTTCTTTCATTGCTTTCCGAGCAAGTATCGATTCATGATTAGGTTAGAAATGTTTAACACCCATCAATCTTTAAAACGTTACTCGTAATGTAATATTGTCGAACAACTAAGGTAATTATGTTCATATGTGTCTATGTGTAATCAAAGTCATACGAGAGAAAATTTACGCTAAATTTTCTCAACTTATTTCATTCAACATTTCTGCATTCTTTAAGTTTTTTATATTTCAATATAAAAATCTGGTTTTATCGAAGGAAACACCTTTATCGTTTTAAAAAACTTGTGCACAAATTTGCATCTTTGCTATTATTATCCCCACTAAGCCCTTAATTTAATCATTGCAACCGAATTAACTTTGTCTTAATCGTCAAGCCGTTCCAGTCTCACGAACCCAGCTCTAAATTCTCGCGTGTTAAAGGATTAGATTCAATTCCGTCAACAACAGAGATCCTTACACAAAACAATAAAATCGAGGTATCAGTTCCTTGAAACGGTCCACGATTATCCTTGGATTACCGAGAAATCTCTTCCACGTATCATCACCGAGGATGTTCGTCTAGGGTCTTGTTATTTCGATCAGAAACGATCGCTATCCCGTAGCTGGCGGTCATTAAACGGCATCGTTCGACCAGCTTTCATGATCTATCCGCCGTCGACATCCACTTCGACTTCCGTTGACGTGGAAATCCCGCCATCGTTGTTCTTCCGTGACGAACGAGCGTCACCGGAACAGAAACTGAATAAATGTCAGTCGTCTCGTTAGACAGCGAGCAAGCTGGATCAGCACGAGGAATAGTTTACTTTCTGAATAGTGACTTCGTTTAACCTGTACTGTCTTTTCGATGAATTTCATTCGAATACCTATGCTAGTACATCTTTAAATGAGATACGAATGATACGAAAAAGATCACAGGGTCCTTGGAAGATACATTATGATGGATTTTGTTTCACGGGAGGGTAAGATAGAGAGGATGCATGATTGATAGTTTGATTACTAAGGAGATAGGAATTTTTAGAGAGATATGCAAGATTAATAAAGCAGTAATGTAGAAAAACCATGAATCGATGGATTCTTACAGCATGAGAGTTTTAGGTTACGTACCTTTGAACTGTTATAGACCGATAAATCTTTATTGCGATATCATACGGATAATTTCTTTCTTTCTGTTCGCTTGGTTGACGTAATAGAACTGTTTTCTAGTAGCTATTCTTTAGTTATTTCGTGTGTTTTTAAATTTTCCATCGCAAAATTCTTGCTTGAAGTGTCAATTAAAATTTTACTTCATCACTTGAGCGCAAACACAAGCCACGTTTAAGCTGAATTCTCGTGGAATAATCCTGTTAAGGTGTACTTCTCGTGATTTAATCCTCTTTCAAGTCGGTAGTCGGTGTTACTACCTTGCGATGCACGCTGTAAAATATCGGCGAGGCGCCCTCTCGATTCCTAAATTTCATCTTTCCTTGAGCTGGACTTCGGTGGTTCGAAAGTCTCGGGAAAAAGTTTCCACCAGCGATACCTCATCGTTGGTTCGCTACGTTTCGCAGCCGAATTTGTCTGGTCGAAGATCGATCTGGCCACAGAACGAGAGTTTTTCCAAGAATACGCCGCGATTCTGGCCAGAATGGAAACATTTTATCTCAAGAACCCACCTTCGATTTATTCCCTCGTCAATTCTCAAGGAAATTCGTGTATCTTTTCGAATAACACATTTTGAATAAAAAAATATATCGTTCCATTTAAAAACATTAGTTTGATATTGAAATTTTTTCCATTATCCTATTTGTAGAAGGATGACTTATACCAGCTATATGTTTTTCTTCGTACCAAAGGATTTATGCAGTAATATATTTTTAATATATATGTCGGAGATGAAAGAACACCGGAGCCTTTGGAATTTTGGCTAATCCCGCAATATTGTAATCTAGATTTTATCATAGCTGTAATTAAGCAATTGTTGTCATTCAATCTGATTGTAATTGTTCGGGATTTGTGATAGCGAGATTGGGCTCGAGATGACAAATGGTCGCCGAACGTAGTCACGGTCACGGAATGGACGTTTTGCCTGACGGAGGTGTGGAGCGGTTGTATGGTTCTCCCTAGAAATGAGATTGTGGCGGCATACGGCCTCAAGAACGGGCCTAGCCACATGGGATTGTACCTCGGAGGTGTCAATATAATGGGACACACGTTGTATTAATAATCAAACTCCAGGCAGAAACTGCTTAGCAACGGCGATTGGAACTTTCTCGATGCTTCGACGAGTATATAACAAACAAATGGAATCGTACAGCGAGGAAAATTTCCATCAATTTATTATTCGTGCGATCGCCTTGGAGAGTGACACATCCAGCAGTTTATACCGAGCGTCTCAACAATCGTATTTTGTGCCTAAAATTATTCTACGCATAGTAAAGAGTTATCCCGTTGACCGTGGATTCGTTTGAACCCAAGAACATTGTTAATAGCGTTCATTAAACTCATTATTCGTTAATCTTATTATTCGTTAATCTTATTATTCGTTAAACTTATTATTCGTCAAACTTCTTATTCGTTAAACTCAATATTCATTATACTTTGTAAAAGTTTTGTATATACGTGTAAATATAATCTTTGCTTCGTAATCGATGGCTAAATTCTAATGTTAACCTGACATATACATATCCTGATCTTTATGTGATATTCCTGTGTTGCCAGTTAAAGTACACTCTGTGTATTATAAAACGTTGCGTTTTGCTTCACGATTACTATACAATGTTTATATTACAATTTATTTGAAGGATACATTTTTTATACCTTTATATATTTTTATATCTATTTCTATTATTTTCTAATCTGTGGTACTGATCAATAAAGCATCAGTGCGTTTCATATAGATTTTTTAACCTCTGTTTTTATTTTTCTCAAACATGCCAAGTAAATGTGATTGAAAAAATTATAAATTTAAAACATTTACACGTGTCAGAGTTGACCTAGTTTTCGTCATCCAAAGGTTAATTAAATAGAATTCCAGTTTTGTGAAAAAATTGCAAACCAAGATAACTCCAAATCACACGATAAAAAATTTAACAAAATTCAGCGCTTGGAGAAGCTTCCATATGCAGATAGCTAAGCAACATTTTACACGGTGACAAAGGATAGACGTCGAAATTCATTGGTGCGCGCTCGAAAGTGAGTGAAACAAGTAATGGTGGAAATTCCATACGGATTTTGCAAACACTGGTCGAAAAATTGGTCGAGATACGGACGGTAAAAGTTTTTGTCACCGCGGTGACGTTGAACGAACAGCGAAAAAAGGACAGCGTGACACCGGTCGATAGATTAATTGAAAAATTGTCGGCAACGACGGCCGATTGTAAAATATATATTTTACAACGTGCCTTGACAGGTCGCGATCTGCTGATGTTCCCGTTCCATTGTTCACGTTAATTTCCCGTCAACCTCTATTTTTTCTCCATTAAATCCCACAGATACGAGCTGATCGAAATTGCGTTTCCCGCGTTTGTTTTCTTCGCTTCATATCCCTTCGCTTCCACGAGCTAGAAATCCTTGAAATACTTTTATAAAAGGATTTTGATAGATATGAAAAATATCGATGCGATGTAGAAGGTAGAGGAAAAGTAAACTATAAATTTATAAAGAGACCGAAGAATTTTCAAAAAAGAATTCGGTAAACAAGGAAAATATCGACGATATACGAAGGTGCAAGGAGAAACTATAAATTTGCAAAGGAGATGAAGAATTTTTAAGAAAACTTTTATAAAAGAATTTTCGTAAATATGAAAGATATCGTCGATGTAGAAGATGCAAGAGGAGAGTGTACATTCATAGAGAAAGTACAAGGAGACATGAAAACTTTTCTAAGTTCTTTATTATAGAGAAGAATGTTGTAATTGTTGCTAGGTATAATATTCTTTATTTTATATTGTTTCTTTCATCTTCTTCCTGAATTTTATGATGCTTCCCTTTTTAGTATAGACCCTATGAAGTTTTCTAGCAACGCAAAAAAGAGGCTGAAGAGACATTCGAGACATCCTGAGTCATCGTATGTTTTTGTTCTACACGAGAAGCGGTTAAGAAAAGAAAATCATCTTCTTTATTTTGAAATTTTCATCCGTTTTCCTTCCCAACAGTTTCCTCCGTTTGTTCTCGTGAAATATTTGCAATTTCATTGTTCCTTTTAGTCGATACAATTCTCGAAGAACGACATACAGCCGACGACTATATCACTGTTGAAACTTCGTTAGTTCTTCACCGATGAAAAATAGAAGGTGTGGTAGTAGGAGGTTTTATTTCACACGGTGCAATGGAGGAATCTGAAGATATAATATAGTTTCAGGAAAAAAGAAAAGAAGAGCTTTTTTACCCTTAGATATTCAGAAGTATCCTTAAACGTATACGATATCTATGTTCTCCTTTTAGATCAGAGATTTTCAAACTATTTGATCTCGTGAAATATGTACCACACCAAATTACATACCAAATATTAGATCACTCGTATTACTGTTTTATATCTTATATTGACTAGAAGATTTGATAGAAAGTTGATGGTAAATACGTGTATCTGGAGTTTCGAAATAGTTAATTCACCCCATTTAATTTAATTTAATTTAATCTAATTTTACTGGTACTTCGACTTTCAATTGCATCACTGTCTCGCACTAAACTAAAAATCTCTCTTTTCCGTGGGATACCAGAATAAAATCATTTCATCGCAAAATTCCCTGTCATAAAGAACGGAATTTCAGGATGCGCGTTCGTTTCCCAATGGCGATGCATCGCACGGTGCGTTTCAAATACCTTCCCATTGAAATCTAATCCCGAAGGCTGGATCGCCACCACGGGAACCCGACGCCTCGTCCGTCGTGCTGCCGTTCGATTTCTGTTAGAAAAAAAGCGTCGTCGCGTGGTACGGTTGACTCGTCGAACATCCGAATTCTGCGATCGAAATGGAACACCATTGTCGTGGTAGTCGCGTGCAGATTAAAGGTAACCGTATATTCCGACGCGGTTGAATATGGAGCGTGAGAAATGCAAGGGGAAATGCCAGGAAATGAAAATCTGTAAAACGTTAAACACACAAACTAAAATCTAAAAAATAATACACAAAGAACTTGAGATATATAAAGCAAGTAAACGGTTTTTCTTGAAGTAAAATGTAAACTTAAATGTGATAAAATAATAACACTGATAAAATTAGAGTTTGGAGGTGATATTTTTATGATAAGACAGATACATTTATGATGCTTTGAAGTACAAAAATCCTACTGGTTTTTAGTTCTATATCATAGGGGACAAAAAAGAAGATAACACTTTCCATGATACAGTTGATGAAATTTACGAGTAATACACACACGTTTTTTTCTTTAAGATTTGTGAGGTGTTGGTTAAAAGTTGGACATTTCGTACAATAAATATATTGGAAATTTTGCGATGCAAAACTCAATTACAACTGAGGAACGAAACACCCGACCACCATTCCTCCACTTCTCACGCTACAAAATCCGTGTACACCAAAGTGCCGTTATTTCTACCACATCGTACGAGCCCCTTCATCGTCCTATACAACTCAAATAGTTTCTGATCACGATCGAGCAACACTATCAATCGGACAAAACTGTCGGATAGTAAATCTTTCGCGGCACGAATTCGAGCACCGTGTCTACGATGGGTCACGACACACGTATACACTGCATCTTACGGAGGTGCTCGTTAAGTCGAGCCTTTATTTTCACTCTCCGTTGATCACGCAAAATGGAAAGTCGCGGTCTAACCTTGTTCACCGTCATCGATTTTCGACTACCACGGGGCCAGGAGACGTTGCATGCGCATCCTTGACTCCTGTAACCTTTCCATTTCTGGGGTCAAGGACGCCAGGTGCGAGATTAATCGTCCAGGAAGTTCGCGGTCTTTCGCTATGTACGAAGGCCTCGCGCTATCGCAGCAGTTGTAGATCGCTGGTTCAGATCTTTGAGAAAGGTCTACCCACGTCACAAAGTTAATTGTATACGGACTTTGCTTCGAGAAAGAGCAATGGCGTAAGTATACAGCGTGAGTTTAAGTGTGTGATACATGGAGACTATGAAAGGTATTGGCACATACTATTATTGTTCAAGGCAGTGTTTTTCATTTTTTAATCAAGTTCTACGTTTCATTTCCATAGTATCTTTGTAGTCATATATGAAAAAAACGATTATTAAGTTATTAAATGACACTTTAATGTATTTGGTTCTAATTGATTGGTACGTAAATTATATAATAAATATTTATTAGGTTGTCCGGAAAGTGTCTTTCTTTCGCGAACGTGTTTTTTACAACAGTGCACCTTCATACAAATGTGAAACCAAGTCTGTGAAATGTCGTGGTGTTTATCTCAACAGAACAAAATGGATCGTACATAATTCGACAAAATAATATAAAACAAAAAACGTTGCGCGTCTATTATTTCCCCATAAAGCGAAAGAAACTTTTCGGGCAACCTAATACAATAGCGTGACAATACTATTCGTAGCCACTGTAAGCGACGTTAGGGATTCGATGACTTGAAATAAAACGGAAATAAGGAATAATAAAATTATATTGTTTCGGAGAAGATCGAGTTGAATTTGAGAAAACTTGTCGAGTGCACGCATACCGAGTACGTTTTTCACTGAACTTGTTCAAATTGTATTAAAATTTTTACACTGCTAACTTCATAGCAAGGTTGTAAGTTGATGTTGCTCTTTAATTTATCGTGCATTTTTAAAATTAAGACGCGGAAATTATAGGAAAAAGAAGTTGGGATGATCTGTATCCTTTAAAGTTTGGAAATAAAGCGAAGTCCGAGGCCAGATCTCAGATGCTAATTGTGCTACTTGGCTGTGGTTCCAAGAGTCACTCTAGAAACAAACAGAGCAACAATGGTGTGAGCGACTATTGAATTCTACAGGTGCAAAATGTAATACATTGGTGGCGACAGGGCTTCCTATTGCTCGTTATAAACTAGCTGCGCATAGTAACAGACAGTCTTATTTGCGTTACTTCCGATATCATTTATCACAAGATAATTATTCGGCCGAGTGAACAATTATATCTAACATTCTTAATCGCTCAATAGTCAGAATTTGTTTCATCGAGATACCATTCCATGCATGTAATGTATCAAAGGAAAGTGTGCGATTCAAACAGTAACGTAGGTAACGATTGAATTGCAGAAACTGGGCGCGTTACGCTTCGCTAATAATTAGCATCGGGATCAAGTTCATATAGTGGCCAGTGGAAATATTTAAACGCTTATCGCAGAGAACTTTTATGTAGTATATACTGTGTATGTCGTACAAAACACTTTGAAGTTTCATCGGTACTATAATGAGACACGACTGTTATGATAACGTTGGTAAAATCTGATCAGTTTCTGATTCTGTTTGGATGTACATTTAAAGTACTCATAGAGAGTTCGTATTTGTCGCGTTCACATTCAATTCTACTCGAAAATTTTGCTGCACTTTCTTAAAACACTTACAAAACACTCAAATCTGATCGGTCAATATTCGAACCCACTTACGATGTGCTTGTGTACATCGCTAATAATAATGACATTTCTAGTTCTGTAATTGCCCCTTGACGCAACGTTAGGCGTCTTTGAATCGAGGAATCACCGCGAAATTCCTCGTACGCTTTTGTTTGCTGAAAAATAGTTCCACATAAGGAAGTCATTCTTTTCTTTCGGGAGGAAAACAAGCTCTGAAGAGAAAAATTCAAAGAGAATCGACGACCAAGAGTTCGAATTCCCTATAAATTGGGCAAAGTTCGGGGGTTGAAGTTCGATTTACGTGACCATGGCGCATCGAATCGAACATCACGTTACCGTAGAATTCGTATTTTTGTCCATCGACTATCTTTATTATCATCTGTAATGCGATTGTCAGGAATTTCGCGGATCGTGGTGAAATCTTTATCGCATCGACGGCTTGCAGCCCAGTGGCGGAATATTATTAGCATAACAATGCGACCATGCCGCAAATCAGAACCTTATCCTCGATCATATCGCTACGTCGAAGGTCGTGGCTCCTAGAGGCTCCACTTTTTCTTCCTTCCATATTTTCACTTACCAATCGATCCAAGGGATAAGAAAATCGATCTCGTTTTAAAAGAAAAATTGCATCTGTCATGTGAGCAAACATTTCACTAGAATTCTCAAACGTTTTATGCATATCGTGAAATACTTAGAGAAAATAATAAGAGATTGTATTATGTCTAGGATACTGCTCTTCTATTAAACCCTTACTCGTTTTTATTTAGCAATAGCTTAGATATTAAATATTACAAATATTTAAGGGTTGGAAGAAGTTGACTAGCAGAAAAAAAAGAGCAGACTGTTCGACGTCATTCAGTTTGAAACAGCAAACAGGAACGTGATGGACTTAAATATTTCGTGGTTTCACGAGACACATTGAGAGATCCCGTGGATTGTGTTTATTTCATCGTTGAGGCTGCCAGCAGGATGGGCTACACGGGTTTGCGGCAGGGTTAGAGGGGGATGAAAGAGTGCCAGGATCGTCACGAGCTTGAATTTTGTGGTGAAACGCTGTAGAACAGCAAGAATTTTCGATGACGTGGAACTCGGTGCCAACGCTATAGCTGAAAGAGGAGGGAAACAGAGAAGGATGGAAAGGATAGAGAGGAAAACAAGCAAAAAGGGTGCTACAGGGTTGTGAATGCAAGACATGGGAAAAGAAAATCTCGGTGAAAACCGGGCGAAGATGCAGCTGAGAAGGGAGAAGCTGAGAAAATTGCGATAAAGGATGACGAGGACGAAATGGACGAGTTTGGTAAGAGGATTAATGGAGGTAGGGAAACGAATGGAAAATTCTACACGCATGGGAACGAAAACAGGAATCTAAAAAAAACGTAAAATGATTAAAATCGGGATAGAATAAAGGTGACAAGTAAATAAAGGATGGAGGTAAAACGTAAAGTCACGAAAGATGAACGCATTCAACGAGTGAAATAAGTGGAATCGACGTAAGGAACTGGACAATACTATAGTTTAGTAGCAAATACTTCACAGCGACTAATACGTTCGTGGTAAAACGGGAAACAAGAAGGAAAGTGAACGAAATGAAAGATTGGTGGTAGAAAATAGGAAGAACAGGTAAAGGGTACTTAATGGAGGAAATAAAAACGACGTGTAATAAATGCTACACGTCACAATTCGAAGCGTCCCTAAAACGAATAGCCCACGTTTATGTATATGAAGTAATATATATAATATAGGTATGTATTCCCAGATAAAAATAGCGCAAAGCTGAAGATAAAGAAACATGTAAAACATTGTGGTAAGAAAAATCACCAAGAGGATGCTTCGAATGAATCCACAGAAAACGAGAAAGTAGAAATTAGGATACAAAACCAGAAACTCTCCGAAAGGAATAGGGAATGGGTAGCGTTCGAAACGAAGATGCGGCGAGGAACAGGATAAAAAGGTTAGCGGAAAAAACCAAGAAAATGCAAACAAACCTCTCGAAGCCCGGTTGATGTATGTTAGAAAAGAAGAGGACCGGGCATTGAAGAAAGAAGCAGAGGATTCAAGAAAAGGTTACGGGAGGGGCGCGCGTTCGAAAACACGGACACCTATCCCGATCAAGAAAGAAGCATCGAGAAAGCGAGAGGGATGCAACGGCTAGTAAAACAGAGATAGAAACTGCGTCTAGGGAGGAAGGAGGATAGCGGAAGAGGGGTGAGGGTGAGGAGCGCGTGTCAGGGGTGGCGGAGATCCGAAAAGAGAGAGCGGGAGGTGGCGGAGAGGTGTGTGCAACAGAAGAGAGGTAGACGCGTAGGGGGCGGTTAGAGAGAGAAATTGAACTTGGAAGAGGGAGAAGGAGAGGCAAAGAGAGAGAAAGAGAGAGAGAGAAGTAGAGGCGGGGAACGAGAGTCGAGGAAAGAGAGAGAGAGAGAGAGAGAGTTAGTCGAGCAACGAGAGGGGAGGGAGTAGCAGGAGAGCGAGGCTGCGGCGTAGCCTCAGTGCCGGCGCAGTGGCCGGGCCATCGTGTCCTGTGCCTAGTTTTCTGTGCTCTCTTTTCTCTGATCCTGTTCGACAGCCGACCACGATTCCCTAGAGAGATCGTCCTTTTTACCAACCCTGGACCTGGTGTGTGTCACGCTCCCTGTCTTCACAGTAGCCAACGTCATCTCGATCAACGACTTTTTTTCTTTCTTGCTCGTTGGATGATCCTTCGGCTCTGTTGCGTTTCTCGCCTCCTCTCTTATCGACGCGTATCGTACCAGTCCAAGTGTGACGCGTACACCGAGAAGACGTAACCGGAATGAGAATCGTGTCGTCGTCGTTGTCGTGACGCGTATTCTTGACACTCTCGAGTTCTAAGGTCCTGCCGTTGAAGGATCTTTGTTCTACTACGGTGTATACGGAAGCATACTTTGGTATTTTCTTGTGTTCGACGTATTTCGACTTCCACTCTGTGCGAACAACGTCCGCGGTTGCCAAACGAATCAGCACAAACAGAGGAAGAAGGACACCCTGCCGGGCAGCAGTCGGGAGGATCACAGGGCGAAGAGGTGGGAGCCATGCCGCCCGGGCGAGCTTCCCTCGAGGTAGCCAGGATCGTCCGGCATCCCTGTCCTTCCACAGTACTGCGTTCTGATCGCCTCTTTTGAGGTAAGGGATCCTTTTCATTGCTCGCGTTCCGTCGATGGATTTTTGGGTCTCTCGCGATGGTGTTACGCGACGCGCGGCTTGACGCAGGGACGTTCGCTTCTGAAGATGCTGAACGATGCATGGGATTAGATACCTGAGAGTCTTCGTCTATGAATAGGATCCTAGGTAGAACACCTTTCTGTGTTTCGTGATGAAGTGTGCAAAATTTTGGGACTCCATAAGTGTATATTTGAGATTTAGTTCTTTATCTTCGATCGAGGATAAACATAGAAATGTTTGTCTCAAAAATGCGAAACATCTTCTTTCGTACGAAGATGTTTTCAGCTTTGTTTATCGCAACACTAAATGTTTACGAGAATCTGTTAAAACCATCTCTTGCTCTACGACTATGTTAAACTTCAATAATGTCACATATCAACATTCGTTGGAAAAGCGATAGAAATCGAAGAGCTGTTTTCAATTGAACGTACGTTATGTCGTGAGATCGTCATCCATTCCGCGAGAGTGGTCAAAGCTTGCGCCACTGTTGACATTTGCGACGCGCGATGAGGCTTCCGGCGAACGTTGGCCAGCCTGGTCGATTCACAATAGCGAACGGCAGGGCACATGTTCCAGCAAGGAGAAAGAAACGAACGGTGAGCTTCAATGAAGTCGCGCTGAATGCGTCACACGAACAAACATCGTCTGTCTCTGTGTTGTGTTTCTGTCGTTACATTTCGAATCTGCTCACCCATAAAAAGTCCCCTTGGAAAACATTTTAGATAAAGGTCCGTAAAAAGAGGGGAAATCAATATTGATATTTATAGTATTGATTGTCAAATAGCAAAATTGGTAGAAAGTTCGCTATACATATAACCTGGAAGGTGATTCGAAGTTTTTCATCGATAATATAGGTATATATCTATATATAAAAAAATACTTCTAGTGTCAAATTCAAAATTCGTAAAATTTTTAAAGTTAACATCAAACCCAAGTATAAACGTAAAATGTTATTTTCAAAACTCGTAACTATAAAACTCGATACAAGACGAATGTATGAAACTGTGAAGTTTTCATCCAGAATTTTATCGATTTTGCCATATTAATTTCCCTGGACGTAGCGCGTCGAACTCGTAATATCGTTCCTGACGGTTCAGCCAGCCATGGGTCATTTAAAATTCATTTTTTCGCGCCAGAAAGAATTCTCACGTGTCAACGAATCCACGATCTAAATCGCACGGTTCTCTGAAATTTTACGGTTGCCTCGGTCGTTATCTTGCGACGGAAGCACAAGACGAATCCGCACGTTGCATTTACGAGCACTCGAGGTTGCCAAAATTTGCGTATACCAGGGTGGAACGATGGTCTACTACAAGATGCAAGAGTAGCGCAGCATCGCTATTGGAAATTCAAGCGTGACTTATTGTCGTACGCGTTCGCAGACTCGCTCGCCAAGAATGTCGAACATCCCTATACGACGACATCCACGGAAGAATTCTGCTGGCTTGCGGTTCTCTACATCGAACAGGCTTTCGGCATGTTTCAGAATTTATTAGACCGTAGCTTTTTAATGTATCCGACGAAATTTTGGGTCAACTGTTCTTATTCCTGTCTTTATCGTGTTTCTCAAAAACTGTTCTCTTCGATAGATCTTCTTTGCTCTTTCGTAGAGTTTCGCTGAGACTTTGGTATTTAAAATATTCTACAAAGATGCAATTTCAAGGAGAAGGAAAGAGAAGGAAATTTAACCCTTTCACTACTCAGACCGTAAGTGAACCAGCAGTGAACGAGTTAAGTAATATTATTTGCGGAATGTTATAAGTAACTGTTGTAATGCAGAATAAATTCAAAATTCTCTTGTATAATAGCAGAAAGATTGGTAACAAAATGAATGATTTTCTAGAGATAAAAATTGTAGATCGCAGTATAATTATTCTCACAAAATTGTAAAATTTAAAAATGAGGTTTATGATATATAGCTTGTGACTTGTCAGTATCGGATGATTTGTGATTTATAAAATTTGCTCACGGTCAATTTCATTTATTTTATTATTGCGAAATTTATTCCAATTGTCGGTACTGACAATTAGTAAAATTTCGTTAGTAATTGAATTAGTATTCAATCGTGCAAGAGGGCTCAGAGAGACCAATTATCCGGTACTGTTACTATTTGAATTATCAATAATAAACAATACAGAACATAATATTTTACAACGAGCTCTATAAATCTTTCTCATAATTGTAGAAATCTGCGGTTTGATACTTTACGATATGAATAAAGTTATCGACCGCGAATCTGCTAATATTATCCATACAGGTCCACATGATCTATAATCTCCTATTTCGAATTCTAAACAGATAGCTTGAAACGCTAGACTGCATCATGAAAATCAGATCGTCGATGGTGTAAATATAAAATAAATTCATAAATGTCATCGACGTCCCACATTTTATCTCCAGCGTGACCACGAATCCATCGCACTTTAAACACGCGAAACCAGCTACTTCCGCGCCTTCGACATTTTATTCTTCAACTACGGTCGTTACAGAGCGGAACCTTTTCCTTTCGACTCGACAAAGCAACAGATTTCAGCCAGGTTCCGCGACGCTGAATCGTGGCCCAAAGAGACGCGATGACGCTGCTTCCGGTTTCGCTTTTGTCAGCGCAAAAACGCATTTAAAGGGAACCCAGTGCCGCAGATAACGTTGCCATTCCGACGAAGAGACGACGTCCCTCGGGACAACGTTGCAACTTGCATTCGCTTAACAACAGTACAGTGCGAACGCAAAAACGAATAAAAACGGCTCACTTTATACACGCTGCGTTCTGTGTGTTCTCCATTTTTTCGAAACAGAAAAGTTGCGGCGTTTCCGTTCCGCTACAGAGAAGGTCCAACCTTCCCTCCTCTTTCTGTTTCGATTGTGAGTTCCAAGCTTTCAGATTATACAGTTCGCGGCCATTTACCTGGCGACGATCGATCCAAGGGAAAAGTTCGTGTTCCGGAAAGTCGAGCAGGTTTTGGCGTCGCGATTGTTCTGAGTTCGATTTATCCACCATTGACACAGAATTGTGGTTTGGGTTAAAAAATTGTTCGGAAGCGATTTGTACGTGCGCAACGCTCGAGCTTTGCTGCTGCAATATTGAAACGCAATGAGATAATTTCGAGTGGAAAATGAGTTGAGTGGAAAAGTGGTATAAATGGATTCTTCGCTACGAAAAATATAGAAAATTTGTATTTATCTAGAGGACTTTCTAAATGGATTTCTAAGCCTTCATAGCTATGTGTAATATTATATTTTAATATCTGGAAGCGAGAAATAGAGTTTAACTTTACCCACAATTTTCTTCATTTAAGGACCTTATCGATTTTTCTTTGCACTTCTGCTCCATATTTGAAGATGATCTTCTTAGATTAATTTTAAGAATTTTGGTGATGATAATGTTCCATACTAAATTGATAGAGAGTTTGATTTTAATTATATTTTATATTTATACAATATTAAATATTCTTGAGGCGGAGGACTTGTTTAATTGACTTTAATTAAGCACAGTTGAAAGAAAAAAAGCTCCTGAAACGAAACATTCATAATAAAAATGATCCCAGTTTTCACTTGCAGAATGTATCGCTCTTTAACAAGTTGAAAAAGTTCCCAGGTCTTCAAAAACTGATTCAAAGAATTTCTATAAAAACAGTCAATGAAAACAAAATGAAGCTATCATTAGTCTCTAAACATAATACACTGCAATTTTGTTCTTGATCAGCGTAAATCATTTCAATTCATTGGCCAACGCAAAATTAATTCCCAACTAATCTGCAAACATTTCGAAAGTGTGCTTCGAGCCGTGCCCAACTCGATTCGAGAGAATCCAGCGTCAAAACAGCTAGTAACACGGTTAATATCGTTGCAGCGTCTCAATTTGCGTTGCTCGAAGCTTCGTGACTGACTGGAAATTTCAGTATCCGCGTTATTCGATCGTTATTAGCTGCGTTATCAGTCATTTACACCGGTCGTAACACGTAGTTCGCCAGTTTGCACGCTCGTTCATGCAACGTTCGTACAAATTACAAATTAACGTACAACTTTAAAGCACAAAAGAAGATGAAGCCACTATACATCTTTGATCGAACGACGAAGAGGGTGTTGATAGTTGTTCACTTCTTTTTGTTTCGATAAATAGCAATTGAAAAACTTCATAGTATGTTCGGCTTGCTAGATTATATTCATCTAGAAACTAACACTTTAACGTATCTTCTATCTTGAGTTTTGGAAACAATAAATTCTGGCTTTCCGTAGTATCTTTCCAAAAATCCATTAAAGTTAAGAAAATTCTTAAGACTTTGAACTACAATGACCCAAAGTCCTCGGTAAATGCCGAGATAATCACATTAACTTTTTTCGCTCTACAAGCACCAAATTGTCCTCTATCGACTGGAAGACAGATCAGTTCCGTTGGAGAATTCTGCCGTATCCTTCACAAGAGGCTAATCAAATTAGTCTCGAGCCTGCAGCGATAACACGATTATCGGACGTCTTCACGTTGGTTCAATCTGACGTGCGATCATTTTACGATCCTGTGCTCTTCTGTCGTAGAATTTAGAGCAGGTATGAATTATCAAAAAATCGTCAACAGAGAATTTCGCCGTTTTAAAGTTTCCTCTTAGAAATACTGTTTCTTATAAATTTACTTTGGTAAAATATTCTGCAGCAACTATTTTCAAATGGTTTTATATCTTCGAGTCTTTCAGGTTATTTCCTTTTTCAACATTTTTTTCTTAAGATATATGTTTTTAGCCACTATGTGATGAAGTAGCTAGGAAATGAACAAAAGAGAAATTCTGACATTTTTTTCACGTGGTCCTTAATTACAGCATTTACCATGTTCTCCTAATAAAATATAATTAACCGCTTAGCTCGTTTCATCGTTGCTAAAGAAAGTAATTGAAACTGAATCTCGAGCGATCACGAGAACGTGATTAACACGATTAACGCTATAGAGTAGTTTATCGGCACGGGGCGATAGCGTGTCCAGTTGTTTTCAGGTCGTTAATGGAATTCGAATGGAATTTAAAGACAGTGGAACGAAGTGGAAGTCTAATTAAATTTTCGTCCTAGGAATCGTTGGAAAATTTTTGAAATCAACTCTGCTTGTATCGCGAGACGAAGTCAAAAGACGCGACGAAACATCGAATTTGATGGGACGCAAATTTCACATGTGTCTCACGGGATCGCGCGATTAACGTTTCGCAAGGAATAACGTTTGTCACACGTTGTCGAAAACGATGCGTCACCCAGAATTATCGATGTGTATAACTTCGTTCACCAAGCTGAGCGAACTCTCGCGAATTAGGACACGGGGATCAACCAACGATAAATCGAGCCATGGATTATTTCAACTTAACTTTTCGCTGCACCGTTATATTAACGAACCATTCAAAGGATTTATGTTCCCTTTGACTCGATGATAATTCTGGGATATAAATCCGTAAATGAAATGAATTATAAGTAAATTCTGCCCAAATTTTCGATCTCGTTGGATGACAATTTTATCGTACTTTTTTAAGATAAATAAATATGAAATGTCATAAGGTACCTGGGACTTTCTGAAAGTGAGGTAAAACAATGAAATGAAATGGCGAAAAAATTCCTGTTTCAGTACAATCACGCTTTTTATTTGAAATTTCAATTATCGGCGGATCGTTCATTTTGAAGCGTTTCTACAGAATCTCTCAAACATCTTATCACCTATTCATCCTAATTCTAACGCAATCCTAATTGTGACGCACATAGGCGGATGGAAAATCGTTACAGCGTATACGTAATCAATATACCTGCACGGTTAATCGAATCATCAGCTCGTTTAGTTTAAAGAGGCGATTAGTGGAATTAGAAGACAACTTTGTTATCCGGTAGCTTCGATGATTTTTAGCGCGTCATAACGGAACTGCAACTTCATAATCCTACGATTATGAGATCTTCTGTAAACGAGTTATATGTAACGCCCTAAAAGTGTCGTAAGATAATGCTCTTCGAAGTAATACGGAAGAGGATCAAACGGCTCACGAGGGAAAATTCTGTAAAAAGTTTCATAGGTGAAGTTTCGTAAAGAAATATTAAAAAATGAGGAAGTAGCGAAAAATCATTTAGCGGCGTAGCAACTTCACTCACACAATTTCGTACTTTGCATAAGATATCATGTTTAAAGAATCGTTATCCTTGTTTCCTATCATTCTCTTCACGAAAAATTCGCCTACCACGTACAACATTCCGTATTCCTCGTAAGAGTGGGATTCTCATTACACGAAACTGAACGAATATGGAAGATTTATGAATAATTGTACCGATGATAGAGAAATTAAAAATTTTCATAGCAGTACAGAGTCTTAACACGTCGAATTTTTAATCATCATCCAACGCAATAATTTCTCGAAAAAGCATCTCCTCATCGAAATTCGTACATGGACCTCTGAAAAATATCAAGAGCTTTGGCCGATTAACAAAAGTGCCCCACAATTAAGCTACGTATAGCGCGGATGTTCGTTCGTTGGGAAAAAAATTTTTTTTACCTCTCTGTTCCCCCGTTTATTCCCTTCTTTCTTTTTCGATTTTCTGTTACGAGAAAAAAATTCCAACGAAATCACAGAACAAAAATTTCATTAACAGCACGAGGTGCTTACCCAACTAGCTCTCGAACGATTCGCGCACTCGCGAGTAATTTCGTTTCAATTCGACACGCCTCTCTCCCCCTTCTGGTCGCCCCGAGGGGGCAGAAATGGGAGAACTTCGTTCCGGCCGGTGAATTAAGAGATCAACGAGAAGCCGGAAATGTCCGTGAATCACGCGACGAACGCACGGGCCCGTCGTTAATCGTCCAGGCACGAATTTTCGATTTTGCATTTTCACTGCCGCAAATGGTTAATGCCAGTCGAATAATAGAGGCCAGAGACCGGGACGGTCGCTTTTGCAGCCGTTATATGGCTAAACAGCCCACGCTATGGCGGAAAATTGCCGATGTTCATTGAAATAGCTTTTGTATCAACGTGAAAACGAGCTTGATGTTCCACGATTCTCAGCGATTTTTTCCCCCTGTACTCATCGTTGTTGTTACTCAGCGAAGCACAGTGTTACCAGATTTCTGGATACGTCAAATTTATATTTTATTTGTGATCGATAGACTGCGGATTTTTACGTAATTCCATATTTTTGTTTAAAGAGACTTAAAAGAATGGAACCTACATAGTAATTTGTTTCGTCTACTAAGAATTATGACGAATACTCCAGGTTGGATATTTTATGTATTCTTATATATTATATGCATTCTTTGCATGTCTGCTACTTTAAATTTGTCATAATTGCATAAAGAGACGCACTTCAACGATCAATGATTAGTTGCTTTTGAAGCGTTGCGAAGGGAAAGTCTGGTTGTAAATTATATTAATGGAATTTTCAAATTTCATGTTTTTGAATAATAATGGAATATTACATACACGATTAGTAGTGTAATACTTTTTAATAAGTAATACGTAATACGCTATTTAATTAATAATCGATAATCAAACATATCATTACCGTGAATTACGAACTTTAAACTTCAATCGTTAAAAATTGCTTACGCCTATATCCCCGAATTAACTTGTTAATCAGAGCCGAACGAAAAGAATTCCCACGAGATGCGTCTAGTCCGAACTCATCACCGTGTTCACCGATTAATTTAGCAAATCCTGACACTCCAATGACGTCGTTTGAAAAGCCAAACCGCGTAACGCGTCCGACCAACGACACGCGCGAAACCGCGAATCGCATGGCTAATTATTTCAGCCTCGTCCGATGTACGTCGTGCATGTGCTACGTGTTGGAAGTTGACCGCCGCGGTTTGAAATAATGCGATTCAGCGGGGGCGAGACGAGCCAGTTACAATGGCACCGGTAAGATCTCATCGCAGGGAGAAAAGCAAGTGGGCGAAGTTTGTTATCGCGACGGGACAGGAATTTCACGAAGGGGGTGGGGTTGAAAGGGAGCGAAATGGTGCGAGGACAGGAGGCCCTTTGCTCGTTCCCCGGTAACCTTCTTTCGTTTGCAGAACCTCGTCGACGAATCTTGCCGGCACGACTGTTATCTTATTATCAGCGGCATTGTTCCAGAAGTTGAACGGAAACGCGTCGTTCCGCCGCTGGAATCGACGTGGTCCCTTTGTCACAATTTGAACACATTTTGAACGCGATGTATCAACGGAAAAACACAAAATAGAGAGCGAAAAAACGAGGGACCGTTTTGATAAACGAGGAAAACAGGTGTTACTGGTTGTTTTGCACATTTTTTGCATATGATTTTTCCAGTCACGTGGCTTTGTCAACTGCGTCGCTTTAAGCTTGGAAGTGCTTCAACGCTTCCTTGCATTCGCTGAGTAAACGAAAAAATTATGGTTATTTGCTTTATTTTTATTATATATACATGTATTTATTTAACAAATATCTATATTTTATAATTGCATAACGTTTTTACGCGAGATAGATTTTCAAACAACTATCTGGATGAATATTTGGAAGAGTCGTTATAGACAAAAAATCAACCCAGATTTCTTCGAATCCAATTGTAGGCTCATTAAAATTAATACATTTTTTCCTAAAATGAAATGAATTTCTTAGGTAAATCGAGAAAGCTGCTAGTTTGTCTGAGGTCTTGACCTGATCTTCATATTTCATGTCTGATTTCTTCCAAAATGTTATCTCTAAAAAATTAGATTCAATTTCTCTGGTTATATGTATAAAATAGAAAGAGGAGAGAGAGAGAGAGAGAGACAGAGAGAAAGATAGATAGATGGATAGATAGATAGAAAGAGAGAGAGAGAGAGAGAGAGAAATCTAGTGCAGAGACAATGTTAATGATCAGACTACGAATGTCTATGTAAATTCACTCTTTTCTCTTATTTTCATGCTATTTTCTGTGGATCGTCATTTCCTTGATAAGCGTATAACTGAAAGCAGGGAGCGGAAATACCAGATAGAGAAACATGGAGTGGTATTCTTCTCCTTTTCAATTTGTCGGTTTTGGGATTACAGAGAATTGGATGTCGATAATGCGGCATTACCGAACGCGAGCGCGTGTGTTGATTTCGTTAATTTCACGGACAGCAAGGCGACTGGACGTTTTATCGTTTGGAGAGTGATTATAGAAAGTGGAGCAGACTGCACTTTGTTGCTTTGGAGAGAATGAATATAATCGTTAGAAAAATTCTTCGTGTCTTTTTAAATAATATCTTTCTGTATAATTCTTTCGAAGAGGTTGTATGCCGTTTGTATAAAGACGAGAATAAAACGAATTGGTATATTGTATATTTCTATACGGGTTTTGTGTCAGTAGAAGATGGGGTGCTCTGTTTCTCTTTTTCAACTTTGAATTTTTCAAAATTTTAGATAATTTTAAATTCATATGTTTTTTAAAATTGTTAGATCTTCGATGGAACATGTAGTGATTCTAAACTTTAGGTTAATAATTTTATACAATATTGTTGAAATCCGAGACTTGACGGATCTCTTTTTCTAATTTTTTATGAATCAAATGTTTAGAACTTTGAGCTTTCATAGCTTCTGGTTTGTTTTTATTATATGATAGGTCATCGTGAAAGTTTTCAGGATTTTTCCTGTATCTAGCTTTAACGTTACGAACTAACGTTCGGATTGTGTTGATTTTTAATATGATTATACGGATATGTTTATGCGTTATATTTTTGTTTAATAATCCATGAGGGGAGTTGACAAATATCAAATTATCAAGGAAACATGGAACAGTCCGATCTAATTTTATAATTTATAGCGAAAACACCTGATCGATTTACATTTTATCGAACGCACTATTTGTTATTGTCGCCGTTAACGTCAATATTAGTCACGTGGAATTTTCATCAGTGAAATTGACGTGACGATATATGCATCCCGATAATTTATTCCGCGTTGATTTCGGACATGATAATCATTAAAATTAAGCCTGTATCGCGCTACGATTATATTGTTTTATTTTAAACGTATTTCTAATAAAAGGAGAAGATGGCTTATGTATCTCACGTCCGTTCTTCAAATATATCTTGTAGAGCAATATGTCTAAGAAATGATAACCGGAGACCAATTTTCTTTACGTCCGCTCCTGTTTCGTGCTCGGTTAAACGTGGTCTCTATTGTAACTAGATCATGGATTTATAGAGAATTGAAATGTGCAAAACGAATAGAATACGTATAATACGAAAAAATATAAAATATTTAAAATATGGCATTTCATATAATACTTTTGTTACATCTTTATTATATTAATATTATATTACGTTAACACTAGAACTACCAATAGTTAACACGAAACTATTTCTACCAAAACCAGTCAAAATGATTGGTCTTTAAAAAATATTATTCCATGTTATTGAATGAATTCCATGTTATGTAGTACATTTTTGGTATTATTAATCCACCTAGGACCATGATCCCTAAACGAAAGTTGACACATTTATAAAATTGTAGAATCAGTCGTTTTGACTGGTGTGGTATTTCTAGTGTTAGTATCTAGCCATCTAGCGATCAATCCGGAATTTTCCTGATAATTAATATCATAATATCGTAAAAACATGTGCGAAGTTGTACAAAACGAGGAAACTGGTTAATTGGGGTTCGATAAACAGATTGCAGGGCCCTTTTACAGTTTGACAAGTACCAGTCATTTTGACTGGTATAAAGTAGCCCTGATACAAAATTATTTTGAGTTTGAATACATAAAAAACAAAATAAAATTCATTATATTATTCTTTTAGTGATCGTTGCGAAACTCGTTACATCATTGCAGAAAAAAATATAACACGAAGTAGGAATTTGAGAAAATTTGTTAAACCAGTCAATTCGACTGATGTGGTAGTTCTAGTGTTAATAATATATAAAATACAAAGAGAGTGGGTTAATTTCTTCGAAACCTTGCTTGGAATTCGAAAATTCCCAATTCGTCTTATCCGTATTTTGCATCATAGCACTGATTCCATCACAATTGCTTTAAACATCACAACCACGAATACAAATTTGTCTCGCCATCAACACCTAATAAAATCAAATCAGAATTAATTAAATCCGTAATACCACTCATGTGTCAATTAATTTGAAGTACGTAGAAATTTTGATCAAAGTTGAGAGTAATGGCCAATGGCGGGTAGAAGAGGATCGATTGCCGAACTAACACAATACAACAGGCACGTAAAGCACTCGCGTAACATAACCGCTTTCCATGCTCTTAGGATGTATTTCACGCACGGGATCAGGCCGAAACAAGGGAAAGAGCATTGGAATTTCGGATGGACGAGAGAGGCTACGAACAGAGTGGGGAAGCGGAGGAAAAGTTCGAGTTGGACCAGTAGTAGGATCGATAGTTCTGTCATAAGCCGGCACGAGCAACAAAACCGCACGCGTCAGCCTTAGCCGGTTGCGGTTCATGATAACGATTCAATTTTTCCTAGACAGGGAAATCTTATCCGTCCTATTATTCGCGGGATCCCTCCCACATCTACCTTCCATCCGGTTACTTTCACGACTGCTTCAGGATCGTTCCGAAAAATTTGATAACTTCTGACGATCCAATTTCACTGGGTGTGGCCCGGACCACGCGACAATCGCGCGAACTATTTTCGAGATTTCACTTGTTATTTTCTCGAATGATTCAGTTTCATTTGTTACTTAACACTACGATAACCGATTAGCTTCGAGCATAGTAGCCTTTACGATGCGAATTAACAATCGTTACATTCGCAGCGAGCGTCTGTAAAATAACACACGAAATAATAATATTCTTATCCATATCATAATCTTTAAAAATTGGGTCATTTGAATATAAAGAGAAAAGCAGAGTTTCGTTCATATATTTTACAAAAAATCATTAAATTTCTTAAAATAAAATTTCTATAAAAGGTCACAGATTGGTTACTTTGATCACCGTCGTGGTTTCAATATTCTCCCGTATCTTAGAAAAGTCCGAATATACTCGGTGGTTTGTTTCATTCATTTGTCGCGAAGGAACTAAAAGAGAATTCCAAGAAGTAGTACCCACAAAGGCGAGGTAGACGAGAAATATTCGTGGAAAGAGGAACGCGAAATACTTCAACTCCGGGGAAAATTAAACAAAGCTCGATCTTAGCTAAAATATATAACGCGTCAAGTCTTAGCCTCGTAAGAATATTTCTGCCGCGAAAATGATTGCCGCAGAGGACATTGTCTACTGCTGAAGCTTTATTATACGTGTAACAGGAAAAGGAGGAACGTCGATTATTTGATCTTCTTCTTACTAAATAAGAAACGAAAGGAGCAATGCTCATAATTCGTAATCATCGTAGAAAATATTCCCGGCTTCGTTCCCGCGATTTTATCGACGTTTTCCCCTTTCCAGCTCTGTCATTTCTTCCACTTGGCTTTCTTGCACGTGGATTTTTCTTTTCATCTTTAATAACTTGGACGTTCGCGAAGACTTTTCCATGAAGTAGATTCGACGTTCGCAGATATGCAATGGAAAATTGCTCCTGGGTAAAGTGAATTAATTAGAACGAATTAATGAGAACGGAATTGAGTTTCTTTGAGAATCGGGTTTCTGTATCTTCTCTCCAGGAACGTATTAGCAATGTTTCCTTGTTTGAATAGTTCTTACCCTGTAACTGCTCTTGATTGGTTAACAAGAGTGAGATTCTTTTTGTATGGCGTCAAGTATTAGTTAAATGAAAAAATAATTTCCGTTTTTGAACGTTCTAAGATAGACTGTTTCAAATGGCTCACACATCACTGTTTACAATAAAATCATTTTACTAGTGAGATGTTCTGTGTTGATAAGATACATAGCACACGTTTCGATTGAGAAATCAGTATAAAGATTAAACACAGTTTCAATAGTTATACAGGGTGGTTGGTAACTGGTGGTACAAGCGGAAAGGGAGTGATTCTACGCGAAAAAAGAAGTCGAAAATATAGAATAAAAATTTTTCGTTCGAGGCTTTGTTTTCGAGAAAATCGACTTTGAATTTTCGCTCGGTACGCGTGCGGTACGTTATAACGGATCTCACTGTAGATCGTTGTCTCGATGGAAAAATTAAAAAAAAAAATTAAAAAAAAATTTTTATTCTATATTTTCGACTTCTCTTTTCGCGTAGAATCACCCCCTTTCCGCTTGTACCACCAGTTACCAACCACCCTGTATATGTATATGTATGTATATATATCTAGCATAACAATTAATGTCAAATTGTAACATACGAAATAATAGAATTTCATTGTATCTTAATTTTCTAAACGTTGCTGTCCGTAAGGAGAATATTTTTCTCCAAGTTTCTTTCTGCCTATTATTCATTAATATTCCTAGAGTCCTATTTATAGTCAATTGTTATTCTATTAGTATTCAGAATTGGAAAACAATTCTGGTGAAAATTCTGCCTAGAGTGTGCTTCTGTCGTCGAAAAACGTCTCAATGGAATGTTCACGCTTCAGTCATTTCAACGCCGGGAATGCCATTAATTCATTACGCGACGACGCGGTTGAAATGCGGCTGAAAAGGTCCTGACATTAGCAGGATTCGTTTGCCGATGCCACCGTGTATGATGTGCGGATATTCAACCACAGATAGAATTTTGACGAATCGCGCGACATGTTTACCATACCGATTCTAAATGCCAGTCGTCCGTTCGCGTTTGCTATTGTGCCGTGGAAACAAAAATAAAAAAACACTAGAGAAATCTTCTTTCGTGACGAGAGGAGTTAGACGAGAGAATTGCAATGGGTATTTAAACGGTAGAATTGCAATGGGCATTTAAACGGCAGAAGAGCTTACGTATTGAAAACAAAGCTGTGGTTGGAATAAAATGTTTTAGTGCTTTACAAGTTGATTGCTTCGTTTCAGCTTTCAGCATCCTGTTGACTTTTTAGATAGTTTGTTTGTGTTATTCATTCTACTATTGTGCTCTGTCAATGCTTCTTCTTCTGTTTAATTTTGAAAAGACACGTTATTTTATGAGATTTCCTAGGAAGATTAAAAATAACTCTTTCGCTGATCTCATAATTTGTTTTCTAAGAAAACATTTGTTGAAATATTATCGCTTTCTGCTTTCAAAAATTAACCACAAAATAAATACAAATCTTCTTCTACAACAAACAACCACCCCCATTAATTCTCCGATTAGAAACCGAAATTACATCGGTACCATCCTTCCTATTTACTTCCTTACCAAATAAATCCAATACGACAAAACTGTCCCAACCATATTTTTCGTAATTTCCAGAAGAAACGATGCCCAAACTTGTTCGTTCTCACGGTAAATAAAACTGTTCCGGTGCTCGATAAAGAAGCGAGGTGGTATTAATTCCATGCCGATTAAAAGACACCGAACTGGTTGGAAGAGCAGGACACGCATGACCGACCAATTTTAATAACCAGCGCTTGCCGTTTGAGGTGTTCCATGGAATATATCCTGGGGCACCGATAAAAATCGTCCACAGCGACCAGCTAGCTCGAAAACCAGAGTGTTGGAAAGAGGAATAAGTGGAGAGGGTGAAGGACAGCGAGCGTCGCTCGAGACCGAGTTTATTGGACGACGCGTGGCGACTCGTTCGCCGGTCGAAAGATTAAATTGGAATTCGATTATCAAACTGGCGTCGTTTGGCTTCCGCCTCGATTCAGTTCCGGTCCCCGGTTATCGGTCGTCACTCATCGATTTCATTGCTCGCGATCGGCTGGCGATGCGACGCTTCGCGACGCCAACTTCGGCTTTCAAAGGGACTTTGTCCTTTTTCCCTCTTTTTATTCTGTGTTTGGGTTTGTTTCCCATGTTATATAGGTGTTCACGAATTAATGGTGAAATGTGTGAAGCAAAATAGTATGAGAGATCGAAGTTGGATGTTGTGAACATCAGGTTTGAAGAGGCAGAGTTCGTGGAATACCTGATTAAGTTAATTGGCTAAGGTCTGTGTCTAATCTCGATCGAGCAATCCAATCAGGTAATTGTTCCTTTCCACAATTTCAAGTCAACTTCAGATTAGAGTTCTAAGCTCCTATAGTCTCTTTATAAAAACTCTAATTCATCGATCTTTTGTATTTCTTAACTCTGACTTGTCAATTTCAGGGAAACGAATATGAATCTAATAATGTAATAATAGAGATCTTAATACTCGATTTTAATTAGTGATAAAATTAGGAACACCGTATGGAAATTGTCACAAATGGGATTGAATTTGCCCCGTTTCACTCGCAGTCTTTCTGATTCACGTCACCATACGACCTGATACGTGCTTGAAATGGAAAATCAGAAAAATTCGCACGTAAAAGTATTATCTTTTGGTCCAATTTGTAGCTCGTTGTGCCCAGCACAAAGAAATATCGTGATACTTCCACTCGTATCTCAAAGGTATACATTACGTTTTAGTCTACAAATGATCGCTAGTATTCATGTCCGTTTTTCAATAGAAATTTTAGTTGTACTATATCGAGTATCAGTATAATATATGCTTTTTCTAATTACCTTTGATATATAAGGCCTTGAACTTTTACTGATATATTATTCACAGTTTTTACTGAGATTATTAGACACTTGATTATTTAATGATGTATGAGTATCAGAGAACTGAATATATTTTAAGGAATAATAATATAGGAAAATAGCTGTTACTATAATTTCTGTTGTGCAGTTCTGTGTTAATCGTTTGACAAATTAAATTGTTTCTTTTCTGGTTAACATCTTTGAATTGAGAGTTATCAAGGATTTCTTTAATGACTCTTTTTTTGGTACAAGAATTTAATAGAACCATTTTTTTAATTGCATCATTCGTGCAATATTCTGTTTCCCTCTTTTATTTCTAGTTTTTAACAGTCTGACATGTAATTTTAATTTTCTACTTGTTTCACAACATATTCTCCTTTTAGTTTTTTATTAATTTAAAACTTGTAGTTTCGGTTGTATCAAATTTATTTTTATTTCAATTGCATCTAGTTTTAATACCATTTTTCAGACGAGAATTTTTTCTGAAAATTATTTTAAAATACGTAATAAAACTCGATAGATATATAGATTAATTTCTTTCCTTTTTTGTAATGAAAAAACGTTTCCTAAATGTAGGCGAGAAAATACGAATATTTACCTACGTATTTTCACGCAGTTTGTTTCACGCAGAAATGTGTAGAAACGTAATTAAGATGTAATATATTAATTTGATATCAAATTTCACGAACTTCGATTTTTTAATATCGATATTTGCCGTAGATAAATATGTCCAATAAAAAAGTCACGAATTGCGATGCGAAAATACATCGAATGGATGTTTAAATCCATGATTCCCGTTGGGAATATCGCAATTTTTCTCCTACAAACATCGCGTTCGCAGTACGTACAAAGAGGGAGGGAGAAAAACTCACTCGTCATACAGCGTCCAATAATGGACATGTTTTGCCAATTCGAGGTCGATACTGGCGAAACGCTCTTACGCTCGATTACGTCGCCATTACTTTCGCCAAATTCCATGCACAACAGCTCAAAGAATTCCGTGCGTTTATCTCTATTGCCAACGCATTACGTTTTACTTCGCCAGCAATTGTGTTTCACTGTCTTTTTCGCGTAAAATTAGTTTAAACTTTGCAAATTGCTATTCTTTTCCATCGATTCCTTTTTTATTGTGAATATACATTTTTGTGAAAATTTTAGTGAAAAGCAACAATGGACCCTTTTACCGTTGGATTTTTATGAATTTTTATGCTTCACTAGTTTCAAACGTTTCAAGAATTTTATTGAGTATTTTCATTCGCTGAATGTAAATTTTGATAAAGAGAGAGAGAAAGAGAGAGAGAAAAAGAGGAAGAGAAAGATTTTGACGAAAAGATTTCAACAGAAAGTAACGATAAACCCTCTTATATTCTACTCTTCTCATAAAAGAATTATTAACGAAGCCGGTTACTTGAAACTAATTTCGATTGTCTAAAAACTCTCTTTCGTACCGATCAATCGAAACACAGATATCCTATAAGTTTCGAGCGAGAAGTTCGATCGAATGCTAATATCAAACTGAAATCGAATTCTCGACGCAATCAAGATAATGAGTTCAACTAAAATCTCCTAATTACTTTAGATGTGGAAGAAATTGAAGTGGGAGAAATGATTCTTTGGCCAATTCGTTTTAACTCTATCTAAAATTCATTTTAAATCAACATTCAGTCGATCTGCCACGATAAAAAAGTAAATGGTAGGTATCAATACAAATTGTTCCGAATTTTCCATTTTCCTCTTCTATTTCTCTTTTTTCGATCTTATATAGATACTTCAATAGATATCTTCTTTTTGAGCAAAACATGACTGCATTTGTATTGATACGTAGTAATGGATGAGAAATTGTTTTTGTTCAAACAGATTTACCATGCAAAATAATGGGTCTGTTGCGTATGTGACGATGATGGAACTCGGTTACACATGTTATCTCCATTGAAGGTTCTTTGAGTTATTTTCTATTGAAATCCTCTTTGATGAAACGAGATCACACGGCTAGCATAATGGCGTCAAGCAGTCGTGATAACAAACGAATTCACGGTTCGGCTACAGATTTTAATGGCCCATTATTAACAACCGAAGTTGTCTCGAAACGTGTGCATGGACAAAGTGAATCGTGTGAATTGAGCAGGTAAATCGAGCGATAAAGATCTACGGATTAAATAAATTGCTATCCAAATCTTCGTACTCTAATTATCACACGATGTGTATCAAACGTAGATGTAGGAAACAAAAAAAAGGGATGATTTAAAAGGACAAATAAATCGTTGAGGCCCTGGTGATCGATGAAAATCATTTTGCATCGTATTTTCAATGCAACGGGGCGTTGGAAACAATTTCCCCGGAGAAACGCGGGCAATTTGCGAGGCAATCGTCTGGCTATATCGATTCCGAGGTTGATTGTAGAGAAGCGTGGCTCACTTCAGCCGCTGTCAAGATGTTGTTCGAAGCTTAGTCAACAGTCGGCAGGGCGAACCACTTGGCTAGTTTTCCCGAACGTCTCTGAAGTGTTACGAGGTTCACCCTCGAGTGGAATAGGTCGGCGCGCGGTCGGACACTGCTCAACGCCAGCATAAACAGAGCTTGTTAAACCGAAAGTGGCTGCCATCTACGAGAGAGATATTTTTATTCTGCTCTTGTGTTTTCTGGCCTTCCTTTGACACGTACCAATTACATAGAAACTTGGAAAAGATTCTTCTATTTCTGTCAGAAGACGCACGATATGGACAAACATTGTGGTTTGTATTGAAGCGAAAAGATATTTTATTATTTCATTGAATTTTTTCTGACCAAGAACATGCTATACTGCTGTGCAATATCAGCGTTCGATGTGATGACAGAAATTAGACAGTTCTCATCATTTTATTATCAAAAGGGCAAGTATAATAATAGCTTAAATAAAAGATCACGTTTGTTGAGAAGATACATGATAACATTTAAGGAGAGAATTATTATCGGTAAAATAATTGCATGCATCTATAACTGGCAGATGCGAGGCAACGAACGTTGTTGCGGTTAAGACAGGCTCGACTTCGTCTCTGTGTCGGCTGGTGTGTGGCCACAAGTTGGCCAAGTGAACCACAAATCCCATTACGCGTCTATGTTCTCCTTGGCTGGACCGGTATTTTCGTCTTTGTTTCGTTATTTGCGATTCATTTCGACTAACCTCTTCACAGCATCTTTCCGTTACCTCCGTTCTTATCAATTTTCTTATTATTACATCTTTTACTTGTCAAAGACATTATATATTTAATCTATTTCTAATAATCTAGTCGCCCTGTAATTAACGTTTCGTTAACAACGTTTGGATCAGGAATCCTATAATTATACTGTATTCTCTCGAAAGACGATCAATCATTAAAAAATCTTTAATTCCATCGTCTATATTTATCTAGTAATCTTTTATCCTGAAAAAACGCTTGAAAATAATATAAATATTTAATAATACTAAAATAATATAAAATAAAATAATACTTCCAAATAGACATCCTCCTAACGATTCAGATCTCTCATTTTCTATTATTCAATTTAAGTCGTACGATAAAGTTATAATACAAGCGTTGGTTGAAACATAATAGAGGCGGTAAAAGACTGGTTTCACAGCTCGTTTCTTTTGCACAAGGCTACTCAGCCTGCCCATTTTCGTTCCTTAACTTCCGTTTGGCGCCCAACTAAAGATAAGGCACGTAGTCATTAGTTTCGAGGCAACACGTGCCTCGGGGTGTCGACACATCGGAAAGATGGCCAGCCTTCGTCGTCACCGTACTCCCTACCCTTATACCAACTCGAATTCCACCGAACACTAATTGTAAGCCTGTAATTTACTTACACTCTAGCTAAAGCTTACGTCGTTGCCGTGGTAACGCTCCGAATTCAATTGAGAATTACCGTCTTCCGCCTTCCCGTGACATCCTTCAGCCACCACTCTATTCATTCTTATTGGCGGCAACGTTTAATCTCATCGTTGGAACCGGTCTAATTTCCTTGATGGCGTTTTGTAGTCGTAACACGTAATGGACCGTGCGGATCCAGAAGTTGGACATTTGTAACCCGAAATGAGAATCGATATTATAATTTTAGAATTCCAAGTATTAGGAATTTGCATTGAGAAGGAGCAAATTTCAATATAGGATTGATAATAACTCGACTGTGGAACTCCGGAATTTCAAAATAGCGATGACTATATACATTCAAAAATAGAATGTTGTGAATAAGAATTTGGAATCTACTGATCTCAAACGTGAAAATTAACATAACAGTACTTTTTGATATTCTTAGGATTTTAAATATTTACATCGAGAAAGAAGAAGATTTTATTTGTGATTTTGAAAAATCCATGATGATCATAGAAATTCGAATGACGGAGTAGACAACAATTAGATTTTTGAATTCCAGAATGGTTGTATGCATGTAAAACATCGGGTGTTTGGAACTCTTTAATAAAACCTTCAATTAATTATGTATTAAATGTGGCTTTCATTTTCACCAGAGTAATGCTACTACACTCATCCCTTTACATTCTCATACTCGTATCCGTTTGAGAAGCTGCAGCACACTTGAACGGATTCACAGGTCGCGATTGCTGTTTGAATTTCCCTCGAAAATAAATGACCTACTCTATCTATTATACTCCACGTTATTCGATCCTATTTCCGTCACTTAGATGGCCCCCTATCATCAAACAAACGATCGTTCGTAAGCTCTACTCGTATATACTGTAGCTACACGCGAGTAGTCAATTAGCGATGACAAATATACACGGCTCGGTCAAGGAACACGAATGCACAGCGATTCTTAGTCGCGAACGTCTATCGTATGCCTCGATATAATTGAGTTTGCACCGATTAGATAGCACTGGGTTGAAGGAAGACAGCCGACGAAGACGGTCTGATATTCCATTCGATTGATTCCTCCGATCAATCATCGTTTCGTCCACGACTTATCTTCTTCTTCCACTGTCTAACTCGTCGAATTACACCCCCGCTTGTGATTTATCGTTCTCGTCGATCCCGCTTTGCTTCATCTATTCTCTAACTTTAACCCATTTCCATCGTCCGACTTTCATGGAATTACTTCCCATCCTGTTCGCTTATTTCTTTTGAATTTGTCGAGAAAAAGATGCAAAGATTCTGATCGTTCGCTAACGACGTGACAAGTAGTAGGTTTAGAGTTATGACTCGTATATAGGTCAGTGTAGTTCCAACTCATTGTTAAATGTTCGCTGGTTTATCTTTGGATCAGACAAACTCACAATAGGGGGTCACATATTTTTTTTTATTTAAAAGGTAGTTTATGTTTAAATTTGTAAATGCAATAATTCAACGTTATTTTTATCTTTACCTTGTCCTTATTAGATGATACTTGTTAAATGAAATTAAATGATAGTTTTGTTGGGATACGATATTTTTGTAATATCAAATAGGGCTCATAGTCAGATTTAGAGTTGAGTTTTACAGAAACTTCGATTACGAAGTTTCCGCCGTATTGGCGTTTCGCGTTCAACGCCCTATAAGTGTTCTGTCGTTTCGATGGCCTTCCGCAAAAGCGTCACGATCGCTTTCGATAACTTTTCACGTGTCCAATTGATACGTGAGTACCTAGAGAAGCAACGCGATACGGAAACGTTCTCGTATTCGACGTTTCTCGCGAAACTTGCAAGCGGTCTTTGTCGTCCAGGAACCACTTTCGCGTGTCGAGTAAGTTGACGTGCACGAAGTAAACAGGAGGAAGAAAGTGATTGCCTGTCCGAATCGATCTCTGCTGGAATAGTCCAGGATACTAGAATAGCAAACTCGAGCACTGGTATAACTCGGGGAAAACGTTTGTTGCGTTTTGTACATATGGTCACGTATTTGATTATTCTATGTTTGGTATCGTGTAGTTGTGAATGATCTGTGTGGACTTGTACTTGGAATCGTGAGAGCGGATTTGTAAATATTGAATGAGAAGAATGAAACTGAGTCGAAAGTTTCCTACGTTTCCTCCGCAGGGCCATGTCTGTTTAACAACAGTCTTATTCTACTTGTTCGTCCAGGGACAATTCTAACTTCTTCTACGATTTCTTTCAGCATATATTGTTTTCCTGTATATCAATATGCGATCTCGTTCTACTTATCATTACTTATCGTACTTGTTATACTTATTATGTATCGTGTCCAATCTTTGATCATTTGAATAAACGAAAAATTCTTTTACCGTTTGATTATGTAGACTCCCGTACTACTGCATTCTATATTTCTAATTTAACTATTTAAATATTGGATGAGAAGAAGAAAATTGTGTCAAAAGTCTCTCAGGAGGTCGTGTCTGTTTAGCTATAGTGTTATTTTACTTGCTCGTTGCGGGGCAATCCCAGTTATACGACTTGTGCTAGCGCACGTTCTTTCCTTGTCTGACCAGATACGATCTTGTTCTACTTATCAGATCGTACTTTTGTCGCTCGAATAACGAAAAATTGTTCCACTGTCTGGTTATATAGACGGTTATACTACATACTTCGTTCTATATCTTTCGTTTAACTTTTCTAAGTGATCCATCGTACTTTCACTATTGGAAACTTTCCACATACATTTTTCAGTTGGAAAATGAAATACAAATATACTACGCAAACATTATCAGTCCGATCTTCTCATAATTTTTCTTCCTCGTATTCGTCTTTCTATTGTACGTCAATTCGTTCATTCGTCAACCTATCACGTTGCGATAACTCTAAGAAATGTTCTGCATCGGTTTATTTTATCGTCAGCGTATTTTCGTCTAAATGTGCAGAAATTTCTTGTTTGAAATAGAAGGATTTGTAAATTTAACTATTTACTTTATCATTCTACTGATTTTTTTATTGCAATATAAACTTGACGTCAAAGGACAAATTTACCCTTTATCTTTCACACTTGTGACATATACGGGTATTTATCGTCCTTTGAGCGTTTTCCCAATCATTTTACATTGTACGAATTCACATTACAAAGTAATACATCAAATAGGGGTCCATTGTATCTCAATTAACTTCAATTATCATATAATATTTCATCTTCTGCTTTTCTGTATCTATTTTGATAAAACTATTTCATGTATTACTAAAAATACAATGTATGAAATAAAAAATTGCGCGTTTCTGAAGAAACTAAAATATCTAAAGAAGAAAATGAAAAATTAAGAAGTTACACTGAGGAAATATAGAACAATCGTGAATAAAGCACATACACGTTCGCTATAATCGAAACTCCAGATCGAACGTACACGAAATTCACAACTTAAAACTCGTTGGTTTCTCGTCGGAAGGGGTTCAATCTAAATATCCAGAATGCAAGTTCCTCGTCAAATTCAATTATTTGCATCGCGTCGATGTATTCTAGCTGTCTGCATGGTGCAATGCAAATACGCGAGTCGGAGGCAGAGCTCGAAGGTAAACCGAATGACGTCTTCGACTTGGATTAGCGCACGTGTGCGCTCTTACGAGATTGCTTTGAGTGTACTCGAAGAACCCCCGCGATTTTTTTCGTCGAGAGAAAAAGACACGGCTGCTTGCCTGAGAGTTCTCGATTTACGTGGTAGCGATGTTGTCCCTTGAAGAGTTGGTTGGCTGATTAGGAAGCAAACCCTCGATTATTGGGTCCCTTTGATACAGCTTTTCGGATTAGACGAAATAGGTTCGTGGAAAGTACCGTTTGCGGCAACGAAGAAATTGGTGGGAGATTGATTTCACATTCCAAAGATTTTGATTTCGAAGAATCTATTGAGGTTAACCGGAAAGATTGGTCTTTTCAGGAATTTCTTTCGTTGTCTAAAGGATGTATAATTTTCAGTAAAATTTCATAAACGTTACTTCTATATTTTGGGCTGTGCAATAAGAACCTTAATTTTTAATATATTTCTACCATTAAGCTGTGTTATGTGTTACACTTGTCAGATCTCACCTGGAGTACGCTACGCTTAAGAAATACGACACTGTTATAGAAAGAGCGCAACATAAATTCCTGCGATTCACTACGTTCAAACTTGGCGTGATACTTTTGTTTATGATTCTTTGTATTTTTATTTATAATTATTAATATTATATATATTATTATCTTTTTATGATTATATGAGCTTGTTTTATGGCATTTTTAATATTCTTTCGCTTGATAATCGCAGGAGGATATGCGACATGATTTTTCTCAAAAAAATCTTAAGCGGTCATATAGATTGTTCTGCTTTATTTAGTATCATTAGTATCCATTTATCTCGTAGGGATACAAGGTGTAATAATATTTTTCATGTTAATACTATACGCTCAAAGTATGGATATTTTGATCCGTTACATCGTATTCTCAATTGTGTTAATGGTCTTGGTAACTGCTTTGACTTTTTCCCCCGGAAATACATCGTCACTAAAACTTGGCTGAATGGAAGGCGGCTTGACATTTTTCTTTCTGTACTTTTCTCTTGTTTCTGTGTTTATATAATCCTATTTTCCTTTTTTATGTATGTGTAATTGAGCTATTGTCTGTATATAAAGTAACGATAAAGAGTAATAATAATAGTAAAGCTCAAAATTTTTCTTTCATTCGTAGAGAACATTCTTAGAAAAAAATTGATAAATTTTTATATATTTTTGTAGCCGTATATACATATGTGGACATTTTTATCGGGTTCTATTAACAGTAAATACGAATGTTGCATATGAATATCTGAATCACCTTGATTTGTATGTTGAGTTTGAATGTTATATAATAAAAATTCAGTATATATACTATAAAAATTGGAAAGGATCAAAAATTCCATTTACATCTCATCATCACCTGCATTTCTGTATCGAAAATTATAGAAATGCGAAAATGCGCCGCGATCATTTCTGTAAATAATAATTTTCCCAAGCATGAAACCATTCTCGATAAACTGTACAGGTATCTCGTGTGAAATGTAAAAGTGCCATGTAATGAAATTGTGAATTACACCGAAAAATGAGAGATAATTTCGGTTGGTTGCAGCTGCGGCAAAATAAAATTCATACGTGTGTCGGCTGTTTTTTACACTGGTGCGCGTTAAGTCCGTACAATCACGGCCCTGTGGAAATAAGGAAATAAAGAAGGGACACTGGCAGTCGTCGCGAGCGTAGACCGGCTGAAAAAGTTACAGTTCTTTCACAGAGGCGTTAATTCCGTGAGTTTGCAGCACTATTTTCAAATGCAACGTGCGCGAGAAGCTCGCGAAGTCTTTCTCTGTGTGAAGAAATTTTTTAAGAGGTCTCGTCCTCCTTCTCGTTACAAAGACGCAACTTTTCTTTCATCAGAAGACGCCCGATGTACAGGAAGTCGATTCATATGCATCGAAACGGCTCTGAGATTTCGATGGGATGAGCCTTTCTGTTCGACGTTAGCTGGAAGTGTTAATTACAGAGGACAAGTTAACTTCGGCCCTTCTCATTTAAATGAGAGTTCAACCGGTGGATTTTTCACCGCCAAGAATTCACGTGCTTTCTCTTCGGTGGAATTCCTGTTCGTAATTCGAGGAGTTTCAAGAAACTAATCGCGACCAATGAGAATTAGTTAATTAGTTAATTAGGAAGGTTAAAAGGAAACATGAGAATTTAATCTCTCGTGCGAACGAAACTAACGCCGACTGGTTAGTTATACAATTATACACAATAATAGATCTTCATGAACCCGTAAAACAAGCAGAAGTAAAAATTTATAAAACTCCTCTAAAGTAATTAACACGATATAAACATCAGTCATTCGCAATCTTTCACAACAGTTTCCTTCCTTCTTGGGCTTTTCTTGCATTTTTCCAATTTTGCATACCGCTTTCACAAACCTTTCTTTCTCCCACATTAAATTTTCTTTTCTTATCTAATCATACACTGCAGTTTTTTATTCTTCCTCTCTATATACATACTATGTACCTAGCATTTATTTACATACATTTTTTGTCTGCAGAGTACAACAAATTCTTTTGAAGACTGAAGTTTTTACAAGGCTTAACACGAGTCAAGTAGCGAGTTAAAGGGCGAGATTTTCCCAAAATTAAACAGGCGTATAACACTTTTGTACGACGCGTGTAAAATTCCGGGAATTATCCAAGAGATTCTAGTCTCGGTGTTCCCACCCTCTCATCCCGTGGAAACATTTGAGAGGAAGAAATTACAGTCTACGCATTCCACCGAGGTACACGTTGATTTTAGACCTCGCTGACTCTGAACACATATTCACCTTCATAAATTTTAAGACATCCTACGATTCCCTTTCGAATTCTATAATACTTGTAGTTATTCTATCATTGAGAAAAACTTTCTTCGATATTAACCGTAACTTTCACCACCAAAAAGTTTTTATTGGGAATAATTAATGCTATTATATGTCGGTATTTAATCGCATGATGTATATGATTTCATAAGTCAGACTTTAAACTGTTCAATTCAACATCAATTTTTTCAATGAATCAGAGATTTGTAATGAATATATCTATATATCAATATATTATATTTGAATATATTTGTTCTAAATTCTAATCAATTAATTACTTGTCTAACAATATGGATTCATTAGGATGTTATGTATATAAAAATTAAAAATTACGAATTATACTGCTAAAAACGTAAACGAGTATCATTTCCATGTGAACATTTTCCGAAACGACGGATTCAAAGTTTTGTTCTCGGGAAATACAACAATAACTATAATTATTCGAAGATATTCGTGAGTTGAAGCGAATGCGTGGAATGGTCGGCCGAAGCCATAATTACAGAGGAAGAAAACTTATTTTAACGGATTGCTCTATTAAAGACAGCCGGACGAGTCTGAGTTTAGGTCCGACAATTTCGTTCCTCTCTCGCGAGTCAACACTCGACACCACAAGGTGATATAAACTGTGTCCAGGTCGGTCGATGTGGAAACTTCGCGAGCGGAAACACGCCTCAAGCGTTGACCACCCCCGTACTAACAGGAAGGGACGATTACGGCAACGGTTGGCCATTAACTTCCCTCATCCCGTGATGAACGACTAGGTCGCTGCATCTGACTAAGAACCTCGCGGAATTTGCAGTCACGCTCGAACCTCGCCATTATAACTGTCCCTTCTGTCGAAATTTTCCTCTCTGTCCGAGAAATTTCAGGCTTTACTACTTGCCATTTCGAGCTCACCGTGTTTATGAGATGTAAGAGGACTTGAAGGGCGAATTTTGAACACGGAAGTGAAAATACGAAATATTTGTTCGGTCGTCACATAGTAATTGTTTTCTTAGAGGAAGCTCTTCAGATGTAGTTGTGTGGCGATTTGTAAGATCATTCTGTAGAAATAGTAGGACAGTCAGACGGTTATCAAATGCGTATGAACACTTTATCTGCCAACATAAGGATTAATAAACTAAATGCGAACGTATAAAACGATTACTAGTTGATGGAAATTTTTTTTTCTCAATAACAATTCGAATTACTCGGATCATTGGCGTGGTTCTATCGTTTCATTCCGCGAGATTTACCTTTGAAGACTCGCAACGCCCAGGAATTGTAGCATTCCGGAACGCGGGATAATTCCCGTGAACCGAGTTCCGTCGTAACGTGCTTCCGGCAGAACGTTTGCCACGCGGAACATTTACCTCGGCCAGCGAATTCATAAATCGTGCCGCGTGGTTTTTATGTGACAAACATTTAAACATTTCATTTGAAACTATCTCCCAATTGAAGCTACCATATTCATGGATCAGAATTCCCCAATTTTATTCTTCGATCGAAAGGACTTGGATAGGAGGAAACGTTGATATATAGTTGATATTTGAAGATGAGAAATGTAGAATCTCGTGACGTAGAAGACACAAATGCACAATTTGAAGGATCTATCGAAGATTTAACACTCTGAGATATTATTTTATTCACTTTAGAAGAAGAATTTTGGTCATTTGGACCAACTGCCACTTCGTGAGAATAATCTCTTGTGGAATTCAAAATTTCTTCAATCTGCCCAACGTAATGCTATATTAACCTACTATAATACTAGGATTAAACTGCTAACATTGAAGTAATAGCAAGAAAAGAAAAAAGAGTATATCGGAGTACCTATTATGATAAAGTGAATATTAGCGTAAGTGGTAGAGTTGAAAATTAATGAAACCTTTATTATCTAATATTCCAACACACATTACCACATTACACAAAAATAGAAAAATGAAAAAGAAAAGTATCAAGTACAAATCCATGACGAATCTGTTATTTTTAGAAACCAGATATCCAGACTTTGATCTCGAATAACTGATCGTGGATACTTGTTAAGCCTCGAAACAGAGGGACGCAATTACTGTACACTGGCTTACGCTTGAGCATTTTCGTTTCCCGGTAATAAGCTGTCAAAGTTCCTTGTTCCGGGGGGAACAGGGAACAAATACCTTGGTGCGAATAAATGGAAAGCCGTGTGATGTGCACCCAGACGTCTGAACTACGTTTATCCAGTTAAACTTAATCCCGCAGAGCAAGTGGAAGCGGTTCTTCATGTATTTAGGATATGACGCTATCTTGCATAGCATAGTGGCTGTATTACCCACATGGGTGACAGACTAGGGACAGTGTTACAGGTCTGCAGACCGTAATATTCATTACGTTTATTATTATAAAAGTATAATAATACTTGCTGCGAGACAATGGTACAACGTATGGTTAATCAGCTAGAATACGCGATTAGACAAGTAGAATAGGACCATTCATGGTCAGGCGAGTAAAAGATGACACAGAGCGATTATCAAGGAGAGCGAGACAATTGTCCACGAGACCAGTAGAAGAGGATAATATCTCATCGAACAAGTGATACGAAATATGTACTTTGTCTGGTCTAGTAGAGCGAGACAGTCTATGATGAAACACAAATATTGTACATTAGATAAAGTTTATATGCTTGTGTGAGTTGATACAAGTTGAAAATGTTTGATGAACGTGATAATGTTGGTGACTGTTGAAGTATACACGTAGTATACAATATTCGATGCGGAGTGTATGATTGTTCTCGTAATTAAGCAAGTAGAATAGTGGTTCGATGGTTGCATAAACATCAAAACGTAAAATACATTATACGGGTATTGTAAAGACCAAAATTAAAAAATAAACAAATTTACTGCTGAGAATTGAAAATGAGACTTTTTTGAAAATTTTCGTTGATCCATCTGTTATGTTATTAAAATTGATAATTCAATGAATTCGCAGAATTCGATAATAGCGTTAGGTTAACCGCAACGGAAAGTGCCCGACGCATTATAGAATCCGATAAGCGCCAAGTATCTTTGGCGCTACAATCGATCGTTTATTAACGAGGTGCAAGTGGTCTCGCGCGAGGGCCGCTGAATCACGAGCACATAACATTCAATATTACCCAACATATTTAGAGAGCGGATGTGGCAGCCCATGAAGCTTGCGCAAACCTTTAGCAAACAATTCTCGACTGGCCGACAGGCCTCATCTCCGGTCTCGCGTCGACATTAAATCCTAGCGCGGATTGAAATTCTTGAGCGCACGAATTAACTTGTATTGTCAGAAAATCGTCATTAATTGTCACACAGATCCATTGAGATCATCTTTTACGTAATCCTTTAATATATGAAATAAAAGCTATCGAATTTAATTGAACTCCAGTTGAGCGTTAATTAATACTTTAAAACAATGTTATTGACAGTATTAATTAATACTTTAATTTGAAATATTGATCAATACTTTCAATAGTGACATTGTTTAAGACAAATCTTATAAATATTATGATCCCCTGACCATTTAATTCTATATTCTATAAAGTTAAAACTTGTTGATACTCACCTCTTTCAGCCTTAAAAAGCAACGTCAATTCATTAACACGTGAACAAAACCAAACATCGTTGAGTCATGTCGCGTTGAAGATGCAACAGCGAAACGAATCGAGTTATCCCCACCGCTTATTCTCCGCTATTAATGACGCAAAGGCAGGACGTGGTGGACAGTGGGAGCTCGCGTGCAGTTAAAGTGGCGCGCATAAAAGACGGGGGGTGGCTGGGCATCTGCGGGCGTTAGCTCGCGTTCGTGTGCGTTAATGCAGGAACGTTGCCGCATTTCCAGAGATGCTTTTGCTCCACCCCCAGGGCTAATGCGGCAACGGACACTAGCCAAGACGAGACGTGTCAACCTACAGGAATTTAGTATACCAATCTTGCTTCAGTGTTCTTCCGCCTTCCACTTTTCTGCTTCGCGTCTCTATTTTACTCATATTTTCGCGTGACATTTTACTCATATATGCTCCGCTTAGAACTCGTTCTTTAAAATGCTAATACGAAGTAGATTGGGGATTGAGAATTATTACTATGGGCGAAAGAAATGAAAAAATCGTATGTTAGAAAAGGTCTTCGTTACACCGCTTTATATCTACCAGTCTTGAAGGATAAGTGTACGATGAAATTCCCTAATCGAATATCTATCCATCATGTTCCCTGGTCTATCTTCGTTTCGATAACATAATAGCATCTTCTTTGGAGTCAAGATCGATGAAGATCGACCGATGATTTTATCTCGCTTCTGTGGTACTTGCTGATCTATCGACTTACACAAGCGCCACTTGTACGAAAAACGAGAGATAAATATAAAATACTCGTCCCTTTGGGCGGAATCGGTGCATCGGGTTATTCATCAAGCGAATCGTCGCTTGGTAACTCGGAGGCAATTCGAGATAACCGGCGAAAAGAGAGCGGAGTCGAGGCGAAGCGAACGGGGGCCGGAGGAAAATGAGTGGGCTCGTGACGAGAATTGAAAAGCATACAGGATGAATGGTCAGGAAACTGGCGCCGTCAAAGGGAACACGTCGCTCGTAATTACGAGTAATGCTTGAAACCGGAAGGGAACACGGGACCAATTTCAGATTGCTTCGATCGGTCCGTACCCTGCTGACGATAATGCCTTTTTTCACTGCGATTCCATTCTCGTGTCCTCCGGCGGAAATGCTTTGCACAGCTCGATCGAAACGGCGATCCACTCGATCCGAAACGGTAACGTCGTTTCCCATCGGACGACGTTTTACTGCATGGACTCGAATGAATCGTAGGAATTGTTAATTTTTTTTAAATCACCCTGTAATTTTAGAAAATTGTATATTCCGGGCAATCGATCGGAGTCGTTTCGAATAATCAATTGAAAATCGAGGATTTATGAAATAAAGTCTTGTTCAGATTGTAGAAGTTAGGGAAATTTGAGCGATTTAATTCTCCGCAGGCAAATCTCCTCCGAATTGTTCTTTTAACTTTATTTAAAAAATGATTGTATAATGTTGTGGTAGCTTTACTAAATGTTTTAGAATTTGTAAAACAATAAAGAAGATAAAGAAGAACACCAATCAAATTGACTGATTTCACAATTTTATTTTAAAATTCCTATTTCATGCTAAATATTTTTCCCACAATGATGTAATGACATCTGCAACGATAGCAAAAAGAATAATATAATGAATTTTATTTTGTTTTTTATGTATTCAAACTGAAAATAATTTTGTATCGAGGCTATTTATATCAATATCATTCAAAATGATTGGTACTTGTCGAAGTGTAAAAGGGTTTTGCAATCTGTTTATCGAACCCCATTTAACCAGTTTCCTCATTTCGTACAACTTGTCACATGTTTTTAAAATTTTTACTGCGTATCATTCAATTTGACGATATCAGTTATCAGGAAAATTCCGGATCGATCGCTAGATCGTTAGATGCTAACACTAGAAATACCACACCAGTCAAAACGACTGGTTTTACAATTTTATAAATGTGTTGATCCTCATTTAGGGATCATGGTCCCAGATGGATTAATAATACCAAATATGTACCACATAACATGGAATTCCTTCCGTAAGAAAGTAATAAATCAATAAATATAAAAATATTCTATTATTACGTATTTTTTAAAGACCAGTTATTTTGACTGGTTTTGGTAGAAATACCTTCGTGTTAACTAGTTCTAGTGTTAATCAATGGAGCGCTAAAATCAAGCAATCTGACTTCAAGTCTGTAAAAGAACACATGTCTAAAACGAAATATATTTTATGAAATGACACACCTGTGAATCTACATTACAGAATACTTTAAGCCATCTATTTGATCTTGCGTTTATTCTAGAAAAGGAGAAGAAACAATGCATACAAAGTAACATTTTACAACGCAGTTTTAATTGAAGGATTATCGTGCGTCTGGCAATGAATGACGTAGAGGGGTGAGAGTGGCGCGCACCCTACTTGTAAACGGTTAAGAAGCTCGTAACACGTGAAGCCAGCCTCCCTATCTTGACTTCGCAGCTCGACCTCCAGGAAACCTCTCAAGGACGTCCTTGCAGGAAAGTCAGGGACAAATTGATGAGAGGCTGACGTCTTGGCACGTACATGGCGAAGGACAGAAATCCCTCCGGGGACGTACACAGTTTCCGGTACAGTGTGTTTCTCCGGTAAATCCCTTGAAATTTTGATGCCCTGGAAATGAATTCGAGGAAAGCTCGGGAAAAATGTCCGTGTCGTTTGACGCGAGAAGACGAAGATAGTATCGAATAAATAACGCTCGAGACAAAGGTGCCAGCCTTTGAAATAGTATAGCAAATGTTCACAGTGGGATCGTGTGTTGTAAAGGAGTGAAGAGTTGTGATTTAAAAAGAAAGTAAGAAATGGGAAAGCGTTCGAGGAAGAAGATACGCGTTTGTCACGTGTTTTCATTCAAAAAATCCTTTCATGATCTTACGATTTCGTTTGATGCACATAAAATTGAGATTACTAGAAAAATGTCGAACATAGAATTAATTTAATAACTTTTAAAGAATTGAAAAAATTGAAAAAATAACGTATTTAATTTTTGTTTCAAAAGGTTCTTTCGGCCTACATCAACGTTAAAAGGTATAATAAAAGATTCCTCTCGTAGAACGTGTAAAAGGATATCACGAAAAGAGAAGCAACAAAAGTATCGAAATAAGGTGAAATTCATTTCGAGTGACGGTACAAATCCCCGAAATCCATGCTCTGGCATCGGATTGCCAGGGAGAAAGTTACGGAAGCTCGCGGAAAAGAGGAGAGAAGGGGCATTTGTCTATATATATTTTTAAAATCCCGCGGAATCGAGAAATATAGCCAAGCAATGTTTGTACGTGTGTACATACGTTAAAAGGAAAACGATCGCTGAAAATTCATGAGCAACTCGCGATGACTTTCCAATGAGCAAAGAAGGAGAAAATAAGAGTAAAAGCAGAAGAAAAGAAAACCCGAAAAGAACATTTTCTTCGACGTGATATGGGTCTGTAATTTTATCTGGTATTTTTTCTTCGTATAACATCGCATAGGAAAAGGATTATATGAACCGTATACTTATACAATTACGCGTCTATTTCTGACAATGGTTGACGCGTCGAATTTCGTCGAAAGAGAAAAGAATTAGTGATGGGATCAAGTTTATCGTGTATTTTTACTTCTTTATCTTAGTTACAGCTTGTCAGCTAATGGGAAGGAGGTTAACAAACTTCTTAAATGACAAAACTACTTCATAATACTACTTACGTAACTGGCTTTGATTTATCGATAATTGTAAAACTAAAACGTATTTTCTTAAAAAATAAGCAAGTATCCGGATATTTATAAGCACGATCATACGCTCGGGACATCACTAATTTAGGGCATCACTAATGAAAAGCAAAGAAAATCATCTCCTGAATCATCTGAAATCCATTTCTTTCGCTACGGGCTTTGCTTTCAGTTTTACGAGGATAGTGGAACTAGTAGCTATGAGAGAAATCATTTGACCCTCCGCGCGAGCAGTCGTAAAAGGTTTCTCCACGCTCGCGTAGTCCGCTTCAGATTTTTCGTCGGCTTCCCACGCTTATCACGAACGTCCGCGGATTTAACGGTGTCGTTGGGGCAGTAATTCTCAAACGACTATTTAAAAGAACGATATTGCCAATATCGTGTACTCCCATAAAACGAACTAGGCTTTGGGGAAGTGTTTACGAGCCGATATTATTAACATTATCAGCGACGCTACTTGGGTTTCGTGAACTGTAAATTGCGGCTCTGACGTATACGGTGAAGCGCGATTCGCCGAGTTGTCGATAGTCGTTCGGTCGGAAAGTAACGTTAAGCGGAGTTTCATACTTTCTCTTGGTTAGAATCGGAATCGGAACGGACAAAAATTGTCTGAGATTTAAGCAGATGAAGTTACTCGAGTAAAACAGAAATCTTGAAATTCCGATTGTTAACCATCTTTTCTGTATCCTGAAATCAATGTTACTTTCTCTTCTTCACGCAATATCCTTTCTACGCGATTTTATTTGTCCGATTACTTCTCCAATACTCATTGGCATGTAACAATTAAACGAATTCTCGTAAATTTCGTACATGGTACGAATAATTTCGAATGGGATAATACATACTCTTAGGCAATTAACAGTAATAAGCTTCACCTTATACATTTTTATTCAGAATCTTTCCTATTGAAAGTTAGGCGAGATGTATTCGACTTCAGAAAAGCCAGACGGAAATCTCGATATGTAGATTAGTCGAACGCGGGGAACGAAAACCCGCTCCAATCGGAGTGCAGACTTCGGTTTCTGCGTCCTTCAACCAACCAGCGTGGAATATTCAATTGCTCGTCCCCTCTTGGTAGAACCGACCATGTTCCCTTTCCAACCTACTCTGCACTCGCCCTCTTCCCTGGGTTAAAAGCCACTTTTTCTTCCCATGAAATGTGTACTTCATCTCGAATGCCGAGTGGCCTGCCAGCCCTCACCTGTCCCGGCTTCTCGAGTTCGGACGAAATTTAAAATCAGCTTCGTCATCGTTTAAATCCCCGGTGAACTATTGTCTCTGCTAATTTACAGATTAATACGTTACACAGCTTATTAATCCTTTGTCTCGTAATATCGAGCCACGTTTGTGAATTATAGTTTTGATTTGATAAAGACACATACTGTTTTTGATACGCATTGTTCCTTGATGTAAGAAAGCAGAGAAATATCTTTGGGAAGTAGAGGACGGCCGAAACGAGACTGAAATATGGACAACTTAAACAACTTCTTTTTATTAATTCTTTTTATTAGGTTGTCCGAAAAGTTTCTTTCGTTTTATAAGGAAATAATAGACGCACAATGTTTTTTGTTTTATATTAGTTTATTGAATTTTGCACGATCTATTATCATCATATGAAACGAAAGAAACTTTTCAGACAACCTAATAGATTCTTTTTTCGTACGTTGTAGAGAATTTTTTGGAGATTTGCGACGACTACTTTTCATGTTCAGTAAGGAGTAAAGATCACTGATTTTCTTATTCCACTGGGCGGTCTATTATTCTGACTCAATGGAGATACCGTCAGCATTTTGTATCTAAAAAAATTCGCAATTCGTTTGTGCCAGCCTGATTCCCCGATTTGACGGCTCTCGATTTCTTCCTCTGGGGATATTTGAAGGAGCGGGTGTATATGAATAAACCACAAACCATTCAGAGGCTCAAAGACAATATTCGCGTCGAAATTGGAAATTTACAGCCCGAAACCTTGTGTGTAGTAACGGAAAATATTCTTGAAAGGGCCCGTCTTTGTCAACGTAAAATTGGGAGGTGGGATATTTGCCGGCTGTTATATTTTATAGGTAAACAAAAAAATTTCCATGAACTATATTTTCTTGAAAAAAAGAGAAAGAAAAGGAAAGAAATGAAAAAGTTTTAGAAGTTATTTAAATTTTACACCCTTCACTTTTATTTGGGTCACCCTGTTTTAATAAAAAAGAAATTCGTAAGGCGTAACACTAAGATTTGGCTATTTAAAAAATTCTGGGTACCCTGTTTCATCGGAAATATTCGTACGTGAAAAGAAAAAAGAAAAGAGTTACACGCGCGAATGTTTATGATAGTATTTTCATTTCTAACAACCTAAAATTCGTGGATGCAGTTCACGGAGCAGTTCTTTTGCGTAGAATCCGCATCGTTTAGAGAGCTGCTAAAAAAATGCAAACGGCGAAAGTTTGGAAGTTCGAAAGGGTTCTCGGTAGAATTAGAAGCGGCCTCCTTCGAAGTTCATTTTTTCGACTTTTCTTCGTGTAGATTCATAATGTTGATTTACAGAAAGTTGGCGTTTTCAGAGACGAATTTTTATTATGGCATGCTACCCGCTTTACATATATTCCGCATTCAGGTGCGAGCTTTCTCATCCCGCATTCCTTTCTGCCCTTCATTCGCAACTTCGAACAATTCATTTTCCGCCATTACGGTGTTCGTGACCACAATTCTTCTTGTTACCAGCACGCGGCCTCGTTCGCAACGGTTCACGCTAATTTTCGAATATCTTCCCCTCTTATACCTTGCTACACCACTTATTTTCCCTTCTACTAGTAATTTCTCTTCTCACGGAACGATTTAATGTGATTTACGCGCGGTTCTCTTAACGTGAAATATTTCTATCCTGTGAAGATATAGAAGAAACGTCCGAACGTTCGATGTATCACGTCGAATCGGGCCTATCTCTCCCGAAAAGGTTTTCCCAGAGTGGACGCGATAGTTTTACGACGCTACGTGATTCCGCAAAATACAAAAAGCCTGATTCACGCGTCACGAAAACCAATGAAGTCTCTAAAAACGAGTGATCAGTTTATTGGCGAACAGTTCTGTTCTGCAATGGCAAAAGCCAGTCGGTGCATCGAAAATGTGCAACATGGAATATCAAAATACAGGTTACAGAATACCTAAAGTTAATTCAATTTCACGGAATATACAAAAAATAATTTACTATACTACGCTACTTACGCTATACTTACGCTATACTTACGCTACTTTAATCTGACTAAAATTCCTATTGTTTCACGCTTGATGTTACGTGTACGTAACACTGTACATTGACAAATTATCGATTAATTCAATTAACTAGGTTTAAGAAGATAATTGTTTGAAATCATTCTTACAACTTCTGCCACGCTATTGTCATTGAATTGGTAGGTAAAACAATGTCTATTTCTTTAATAGATTTGATTTTAACGATACATTCGAACAAATCTGTTAAACAAGAAACACCCTTTCTCTTAATCAAAAACACGACTGATACAGTAGACCGGGTGAATACATATTTCCGTAGCTATTTACATTTTAATATCAATATTCATGACCCTCTATGTTTCCCGATTATATTTTCAAAGCAGGGAATGCCCGCAACGCGATGAATATTTAAACGAAAATTTCGTTCGTTACCGAGTCACCGCTTTTTCCAATTTTTTCGCAACTTGTTACGCTCTCGAAACTACACAACAACGTTCCTGGAAGCGTATACACGGCTTAAGCGAAACTCGTTCGCGACTTATCTCCTCGTTCGAACGTTTTGCGAAACAATCGACGTAAACCGAATGGAGAATTGTAGATTTCCTTTTTCCTATCTCGACGAACAGCAAATTCAGCAGATTTCAGCAGATCTCGTCTAATAAAGAAAGAAAGAAGATGAAAGAAAAAGAGTACAGAAGAGGACAAAAATGGGATAAAGAGAAAAAGAGAGGAAGGAAAAATGCAAGAAAGAGACGTTTAACATAGTTTGTTCGAATGGTGGCCGAAACGATAAAGGATTTCGCTCGTGCTACGATATTACTCGCTTAATGACCACGCGGATTACTAGCCATATTGCAAAACGACTTCTCGCCTTCTATCGTTCAACGTATTCCAAACCCTGTGACCTGCCACACTCCTCGTGGATTACACTACCGAACGAACCGTTGTTACTGTCGTGAAACGCTAGCTGGGCTTCTGGAATTAGCGTACTGCTGGTATAAGATGCAAACGATGAATTATAGCGGAACTGGAGACGCGTCCTGTTCAACGGATGCTGGCTGATGCACAGCTCGTAAAACCGTGACTCGGTTGTTTCGTGCTTGGTGGAGAATATTGGACGATGAATTTATGGTCGCGCTTAGGTTTATCGTTAAAATAAGCTTCGCCTGCAGGTGCTTTATTTGATAATTATAAAATAAAGGACTGATCTCGCTGTTTTTGTTATCCTCGATATATATTGTCAAGAGCAACGTTTTGAGTAACTTTACACGCGTATAACCGTACATTGGGCTATGAATGTTGATGCATTTATGGGAAAAATAAACAAGAACGAATATAAATGCGATAACGTACGAAATATCCTGAGAGAAACATGTTAGAATCTTCAGAAAGTAGAAAGACATCAATCTTCATCAAACTTTGTTTTATTAAAGTTTTTAAAACATTAATTTGTACAAACATTCACGATCTACTAATAATGCCGTTGAAACCAGAATTATAGATTTTTGGTTGGTTACTATAGTCATTTGAAGTTTGGAAGTAGACTTTTATTATCCTATTTAAATAAGACTATTGAGGTTTCGTAAGCAATTATCTCGATACTAATAAAGCCGTAATGAATTAGCTATCATAAACGAAGAAGCTCAACTGAAAATGTTTCGTAATTGTGTCTTAAAGTCTTAAAGCTGGCTCGTGGATGAGCTATTCTACTGCTAATTCAGCTTGGCGTTCACTTTATGATGGTTTATCGAATTTCTTTTCGAAGAAACTTTCAACAGAGGCTCTTAATCCAAAGATTTCAAAAGTAAAAGACAACGGATGTATTTCATTCACTACTTTTCTACAATAAAATAATAGTTGCTTCTCTAACTTCCGAGAAAGAAGAGCAGTTCGCTTAGAAATCTACCATTGCCAAAAATTTCATACGAATGTTTCTATGTATGCGTGTACAGATGCAATGCGGTTGAAACAGTTTGTTTTGTTTGAAGATACCCCTAAATTTTTTACTAGTCCAACATAGCGAAACATATGAAACATTTGCTCAAACTATAAATTCTGGCATCGTGCCTGGTATTCGTATCTCATCTCCATCTATTCTATCATAGAATAAAATAATCCATAATTTTTTTTGAGATCGTGTTACTGTCGGATGTTAGAAATGTTCCTGCTCCTGTTCGTTCATCAGTAAATTACTGATGTTCCGGTACAATTTTAGTTTGAATTATACCTCTCCAAAGAGTATTACTAAAAGAAGATAAAATATCCTGTTCAAATAATTCAATTTGAAAAAGCGTGAATTAATCTGCGAAAAGATACATATGTTTACTAATTCTGCGATAAATCATACTTTTGCACAGAGTATATTATTAACAAAGAATTAAATATTCTTTCCGAATAATTCGATATGAAAAAGTATTAATTAGATACGAAAAAAAATTTATTAAAATATTTGTGAGGTGACATAGAGGTTTATACACAATTAATAGAGCTGACAAATTGTAACGCAGTCATAAAAAGCCAATAAAAGATTCAAGAGTCGAGCCATCGAGGATCAATTGGCTGGCGTCACAGAGTGGGTGTTGATGGTTCCAACGCGAGAAATATGTAAAATCGTATTTTATTACGCTTTCTAGCGGCGTTCTCTTTGGCTACTCTGTTGGTACTTGTCTGGTAAGTCGTTTAATGTCTGTCGTATAACGCAAGGCTACAAAGCAAAAATATGCACAGTATTCGCATCTCTGGCCGCCTCTGTAACGAGTAGAGTTAAACAATCCCTCGGCTCAAGTAACGATAAAACGGAGTGATATAAAATGCGAATGGCAACCAACGTCGGTCAGTTCACTGTCATCCAGTCGACCGTTAAAGAAACTAATTTATGTTTTACTGTGTTAGGTTTATCTCTGATGGATTTTAATTTTCCATCATACATTTGATAATTTTCATACAACGAAGAAAAGAATTTAGAAACCTTTATCAATAGACGAAAAATGTTTCTCAGTAATTTTTTTCTTTTCGAGAAATGAGTAGCGTTAAATTTTGTATAACATGTCTTATAAAATGCATCGAACATTATGGACTACATTTTAACTAGAAATTTTTAATTCCAATGAACATTCAGGATGTCCTAATATTATAAATATTATTTCATATCTTGAATTTTATTTCTTCATCACCTATACTCCTTTTTCTTTAAATTTACTAAAATTCCTGTTAATTATTGAAATATCTTCCGAATATCGTTCAATAAATTTCAACACAATGACAAATCTTTCGCCAAGATGTGTGAGTGGCATTACTTATTATAATCCTACTCATATCTCAGACCGTACTCATATTCTCAGAATTTATCTATACTCATCCGTACGTTCAATCTACCATCATCGACGGTTATAAAAAAAGGAAATCGAGGTATACAGAAGGACCATCCTGATATCCGCCACGCGAGTACTCGGCAACAATCGGTTTTCGTCGAGTGGCCATCGAGTAATTGCAGACTGAATGAACCTCTGGGCAGAAGTTTCGCCGTCGATAGGCGTTCAGAGGAGAAACGAGGGACAATTTTACGAGGTCCCGTCCGAAAGATCGAAGCTCGACGACCGGTCGAGATCAGTATTACGCCCACGGAAAGGTCCACTCGGTATTTGAAGAGATCTGTGATACGCGTGAGGGTTCTAGAGATAAAGGGGGCCGAAAACCATGCTACGGGACGTTTATATGCCAGATATGAATCTCATAACTACACCGAAATTACCGTTCCTTTATCTGTGCACGACTAAATCCGAAGTTCCATGCTATTGCGTGAACTGCCCTTTTATACGCAATTTAAAATTGTTTTGAAGTTTTAGTATTCCGCGATGAAGATTTATTTTCAAATAATCATTTTAAAAAGCATCGTTGCGTAAGACACGAAACAATGAGTATAACGATCAAAGTGATGTGGAAAGCCTCTGATTATTTAGAATAATCTGTAGTGAACAATCTATATATTTTTGCGCATTTAAATCCTTTATAGTTTCATAAGCGTTTACGACCGAGTTATCTATTATAATATCGCGTATATCATTAAGTTTTTCAAAATATCTCGTTCGCAAAATATTGAATATTTCTTGAAACGAGGAAGGAAATTAATTTCACCTTAAAAGCTGCTGTTTTGCGAACAGTAATGTAAGGAAGTGAGGCATAATCAACGCAAATCGACGGTCCTTCCGTCAATTCTCCGGAGGACCGTGCAGAGACGCTGGAATCACAGGGGCGGCCCTGAAGGGAGACGAATCTGACTTGCAAAGTCGCAGATTTGGGGATGGTGTTGTGTCAGGAGAGTCAACGCGATTGGCTGGTCCCTTGGAACGCTCCTATTTACTCGAACGACCCCGGCTGGCCCATTTATTTTCAGGTTTGAACGTTCTATTTATCTTCGAATTCGAATGGCCGATTTAGTCATCGAGTCCGATTAAATATTTGAAATGATGGCGGTGGGGGATTACTGTGTTTGTACGTTTAATCGTTTTTACAGGAATATATGTAAATTTGTATAATTGATTAAAAATTTGATTATCCAATAACTTGTTATGACGCTTATATATTTTTTATAACGTGTTTTATGAACACAGGAAATTATGCGTAAACACTCAAAATATCTGGTGTTATACGATCAAATTTTATGTAGAAAAGACGTTGAGAGAAGAAAATCAACCAATGATTAGCATTTTAATTTCTACACATGTGGTTCAACTAACTTTATCTTGATACAATTTATTAGACAAGACTAACAAAGGCATTAACAAATATAATATTCGCCATACGAGTTTCATTGTAATTATTCGCAGAATATTTCGGTACACGTTAGGGTTTGGTTGCTCTAGTGTTAAATCGTCATTTTATTTCCACGTTTGCAATTGTAACGACTTTAAAACACTCGCAGCGCCAAATTTGATCGTGCGATTAATTCTGTGGACGCTGGTTCGATTTTTCATTAGCAGGTAGAGGTGACACAGACAACCAGAACTTTGGTCCAATATCCGTGTAACTGGCTGGTAGCGGAAGTCCTGGCGTGGACCATTAATATGCTAATTATTATCTTGTTAAGGGTGGGAAAGTCGTGGCCATGGACCAGTGTTATCTAATTAATATCTACGAATTCAGTAGAGGAACTGGTGAATCGATGTTGGATGCTAATGCAAAAGTTAATTATCGTTCCACCTTTCTAGCCGCTCGTTTAAATAATTTATAACGCGATGTTAAGGGCTTCTTTCTAAGATGAAGCTGACCTTTGGCCGTAAAGCAAACGTATTTTAATGGTTCAGGTCAGAGAACGAACTCAAAGTAGAATTTTAGTACTTGATTTTTGTTTAGAGAGGTTCGAAAGTTGCGCGAGTGTTAATTATTCTCTGGTGTTCTTTACTCGTTAAAATCACTACCCTTGTTAAGACCACTAAACGAACTTAAAGAATGTGTACAACTTTGAATGTTGTAACGCAGGCTGAAAAATTGCTGGTTAAGATTTTTGATAAGTGTACTCGAATTTATTACTCGAATTTAAAGTCGAAGTGCAATTTCTTTCCTTCTATGAATTTTATGTACTCAAAATCTATGTCTTAAATCGCAATACTAATCTTTGCTAATCGTGATGATAAAAAAGAAGTTTAAATATATTTTCCGTATGAAATCCAAATACAGAGCGCATATATATATATATATATATATATAGATTACGATACACTGTATCGACTCTACACAAATTGTAACAGACAATTAGTATCTAAATTGTATTACACAATTCCGAGTCGATTAGGCTTCACTGCATCGTTTGTCAACCGAAAACGCAACACGAACCAAACTTAATTGATAGTTACCGGATAAACGAGCTTTCTTATCTATTTCGTCCTCGGATGAGAAGCTATTGAAAGCCTTTAGGTACACGGTGAAACTCGAAACCCTTGTCTCTCGACGTAGATCCTGATTGACGTGTCGCGTCAATAGAAACAAGCTAAATCAGCGAAACCTATTATTTGGAATTCCATTGTAATCCTTCAAATAACATTTACAAAACAGGGTGGTTTCTCAAGGATTCTAATTAATTGGTTTAATTAATTAATGACATGTCAAAGTACACTCAATATTAAGCGAGAAAGATTTAACAACAATTCTTCCGTATATTTCTCAAATGTAGACATTTTTTAATGGTAGAGAAATACCGTGGCTTTGAAAACAACACAAATGACGTGGCAGAGTTAAATTTATATTTCCCTATTCTTCTTCGTTTCTATTTAAAGAGTCATTGATGTTAACTGGTCAACCACCGCAGTTCACTTTCGTTCAATGAAAAAGTCCTGAATGGTGAGCACGCACCATTCAATCACAACAACCAGGTGGTTGAAAGATCGATGCGCTTCTGCCCTGACTATGCGACACACCGCGAGATCGTCTTCCAGGTGAGGGTTTCGGTTCCCATGGAAACCGGACTTGTCCCGGTTCTCCCCTAGGTCAGGGCCATCTGGTTCCTACGTCAACTCCCGCTCCCTTCATTGGCTTCCTGTCTCGTGGATATCGCATAACAGGTGTGTGTTTACCTTCCTTTCCAATCCAATGTTTCGATTCTTCTTTCTATCCAAAGAAATTTCAAGATCTCAACAAATTTTACATCAGGCGAATCCATACAAAGTTATCGAGAACGTTCTTCACAAAAGTGTTTTTCCACTCTTCTGTGACGTTATCGCGAAAGCAATGTAGATCAAATTTTAGCTGAAATATCAAGATACAAATTACGTACAACTGCTATCTACTGTATGTTTAATTAACCGTCTGCATAAGAAAGCATTTCAGTGTTCTTTTAAATCAACTTGATATTTAAAAACCGAAGATATTAAACAAAATTTTGTAATTATCTGTTTGCTATGATTATGAAGCATTAATTTTTATGATTTGTACATTAATTTACTAATGTAAATTTACATTCTATAATTTCACAATGGTTTAAAGTGTACTTTCTGAAACAATTTGAAAGAAATTATGATCAGAAATTTATCCATTCACTTCTACCATAGACATATAATTGTATAATAACTATAATATAATATAAAATAGATGAGTCGAGTTACGAGTATGGATTTGAGAAATCTCTAAATCTGTTTCCATAAATTTACGATGGCTTGTTTAGTTTCGTTACACGTTTGCCATAAAGAAGGGTGGTTGGAAGAAAGATGGGAATAAGCGAATATACGACCATCGCGACAACGGAGAGCATCTATTTCGGAAGTGTCACGTGCCACGAGTGCCACAGACCAGAGCGCGAACCTGGGATCATTCGAGTGTTCGGTATTCGCGTTGGAATTTCGCAATCGAGAACGAGGAAATGTCGTGGGAACTTTCAGTGTGTTTTGAATAGGACACGAGAAGCGTCTAATTCTCGAATAGTAATTTCCTTTCTCGATCGTGAAATTTATTAGGTATCTACCTACTAATAAATTCAAGTAAACGAAATTTCTCAAATTTCCCAAATTACTTTTCATAAAAATGCGTAGTTTGGTGATCACTAGATCGCGGATGTTTATGCATGTTTGGGAAATCTAAGATTCCAAAAATTTACAGAATGTATAAAATATACACAAATATAAGTATCTACTTAAAACAGAATATTTATTACGATATTTAGTAGAGGAAACAGATTTTTATTTAGATTCCATTTGCTTAATAGTATTGATAAAAATACAAAATTGCAGGAATATCCAGAGTTTAGGTGAGCATCTGTAAACCAACGATACTATAATAAACTGTTTAATAAACTGTGTTTCGAGAAAATAGGTTTACGATTCTCGTCGAGATCCATCCTTCATTAGCTGCATCTTCAACTTCGAGTAATCTCGTTAGAATTTTCATCAGGCAGGAAGAAATATGAGAGTTAGCGAATGAACCAGACGGTTTCGTCGTTTTATCGTTGCGTCTGAAGTCTCTTGCCAAATGTCGCGGCTTGGACCGCGAAAATTCTGCGACGACCATAACCGGAGCATCGTAGTTCGTTGAACCAACCTCTTCTCTCCTTTCCGTTCGTTATTTAGTGGCGGGAAAAAGGAAGTATTACTTGCGGTTAGCGAACGATCGTACTATAAAGTAACTTTCTCAGACTTGTATTACCTACGGCACCGGCTATTTGTCGACCCGCATTTTACAAACTTCTACCGTGCTTCGCTAACCTGCAATTTTTTGCGGTTTCTCGAACCACGTCCACGAAGTTTCGCCGTGCAGTCAACGAGCCAATTGAAAACAATTGGCTGCCGGCTTAGAGATAATTAAGCGATGGGGATGGATTCTGTTCAAAATTCAAAGAATAATTTAATATTTTTCATTTACCATGGATAAACTTGTCAAGGAATCGTTTCACAAGATGGATTTCACTCACACAGAAATTCTATATTTTTAATTTATTATAGATATTTTATTAACGTTTAAAGGAGTTGTTTTGGAACAAGGAAGTATTAGTTTAACGCAAATTTTTGCTAAAATAAATAATTTCAAATGACGCACACGTTACTATTTACGATGCAATAATTTTGCCATAGTTCTATGTTTATAAAATACTTGGCTAAACTTTTGAGTCAACCCAGATCGAACAATATTAATAGTTAAATACGCAGCTCGACGAAGTTTATTTTCAGATATGCAAAATGGAATACAAATGTAACATTAGTTCTTATAAATCAAGCATCGTATGAAAAGATGTTATCCTATATTTTCCATGCATCTTTTCACATGGAATCGCCCGCTTTGTCGATTTACCATGATTACCAAAACTCTTTATACAATTAATATGTATTTCAGGTTTAAAACGTAAACGATTGCGAAATTAAGAATTTTCCGTGAGATAGTACGTCACTTTATCTGTACCTGTATAATAGTCTCTATAATACGCAGCCATCAGGGCTTAAGTACAGCGACAAATCTTCAATATACTTTCAACTATATATTTACTATTTCACTCTCGCTCCAGCCTCGAAATAACCCGCTACAAAGGGACGAACGAATTAAGAGCTGCGATTAATAGACGACAAGAAGCATCATCGCAATTTCTCCTATTCTTCCCCTCTCTTCTTCCTTCACTCTTTCTTTCTCTCACTCTCTTGAGCCACTAATTCCTGCCAGTCTCTTTCAGACTTCCCACTAAAAAGGGAAATCAAAAGCGAACCGGTCGCGGTTTGTTCGACGAAACAGAGACGGATAGAGGGTAGGAGAGAGATAAAAGTGACGAACAGAGGGGAAGAGACATAGAATGAGACAGTGGACGAGTGTTTATTCAGTCACGAGCATGGAAGCGTTCGCTTCGCTTCGTGGACCGGTGTGGAAACAAACTCGAACGGATATTTCCGGATTCGAAAATCGTTCTCCTCGAAAAACCCGAGCTTTAATCTCCGCGTGCGCTGACCAGACACGCGAAATTGACTTTCTTGTTTGTTGCGTTCTTTGACCTTTACTCTCATCCTTGCTCGCTATTCTCCTCTCTTCACATTCGTCAACTTCGACCCTTCGAAATCGTTTCTTCGACAAAGTAGTACATTCAATCTTTCTATCCCTGTTTTCTCCGTTCGCAAGTGATACTTAATTCTCGCGAGTGAAAATCGCGACGGTGAAAAATGTAGCCAAGAAGTGAACGAATCCATTTGGAAATAGAAACGTTCGAACCGAAACGGAGAACCGAATTATCGATCGTTACTCGTTGCTGGATGATCAAAGTTGCTGCTGATTGGCGAGACCTCGGTGAGATTTATTGCTTCCGCCATTAAAGCTTGAATTTTACCGAATCAGCTTCTGGTTCCGGTTCGAAGGCGAACGAGGACTTTTATCAATTTGAAAGAAAGCGTGATCGATTTTTGAATGCTTCATTTACCGGGTCCATCTGGGGGCATTGTATTTTAATTCCTGAACTTTCCAGTCGGTTCATTCATTATCGAAGATCGTCCGAGGCATACGATATTTCTCGTCGAAATTGAATCCAGCCTCCCCTTTTTGGCTCGCCGTTCAATAATCGATTCGGTATCGCGAACACGCTCTAATGGAATGACGCAAAAATCTGCATGGATATCCGTTCGAGCGTTTATAACGCTCGGGTATGATTGTCGAATTCGAATTCGTAGCGAAGGAAAAAACGGTATTAATACGACTGATGGATCGACCGCTGAACATACTGTTTTACTCTATGCCCCTTGAAGGACAAACAAATCATAAAAATATGGATAAAATGTGAATAAAATGTGGTTTCTTAAAAAATGATGATCAATTTTATATTATTATATGTATGTATATTGTATGTATAGCGCGAGAAAGAAAGGAGCATATGAAAAATACTTGTCGTGTATATTAATTTACACTTGTTATACTTTAATAAACCTGTAATAATTTTATTATATTCTAATGATAATTTTATTAATTCGTTAACTACACAATATTTTTCTGATTCAGCCGTGCACGATTTTAGAATTCTCCGCCCTAGATTTTTTAATTGTGGCTTATAATAAAAATACAGTTACATTAATATTCGGACGCTATACTATCTTTGTAACTATTGCTATGTATAAGAGGGAACGATTTAGATATTATATCGTTTATTTCGCAAACAGACAAAGCAATTATTGTAAATTGAAAGTATATGAATAATTCCATTCTAACAATAACATTTAATTGTTAATGTTCGGACACTATGGTATGTTCTGTAATGTAGCAGTTCTTAGAAACTATTCGAACTGTAAAATTGATTTGTTTTATATACAAACTGCTAGAATGTAGTTCTATCTTAGTACAAAGTTATATTTCGAAATACTAATGTCTGAAATCTAACATGTCACGAGGAGGACAGAATACCAGTTTTGGTAAAAAACAACTTGTTATTTATCATAGAAAAAGAGGTAAAAATTGTCGGGACAATTGCAAGATTATTAATGACGAGGAAGAGCACAGTTGCAGATATTATTAAAAGATATAGAGAAGAAGATCGTATCGAATTTAAGAAGCAAAAAAGGAAATGAAAAGGAGAAAAGAAGAATACGGAGAGTTAAAGAAAATCCGCATTATAGCAATTGACCTCAGATATTTGTCATGAAACTAGGAAAAAAGTCAGTGCTGAAGCAGTACGCAGAATAATGAGACGCAATGCGTTTAATGGCCGACTAACAAGAAGAAAACTGCACATAAACAAAATAAACAGGAAAAACAGATTGGCTTTCGTTAAAGAGTTCTTTAAAAAGCCTGAAAATTGGCGGAATGATGTTACATTCGCCGAGAATAAATATTGCATTTTTGGTTCGGATAGAAAAAGTATAGCATGGCATAGAGCAAATAAAGCTTTAAAACCCAAAAATTTAGAACCTACTTTAAAACACGGAGGAGGTTCTGTGATTGTATAGGGATGTGTTTCGAGCGTTAGAGTGGATGAACTGGTGTTTATCGAAGATATATTAGATAAGAATAGATACTTATACTTTGTAAAAAACAATCTGCTAAAAAGTACAAACAATATAGGAATACAAAGTACTTCCAAATTTTATTAGGACAACGATCCAAAATACAAGACGAGAATAATACATATATATTTGTTATACAATTGTCCTAATGTTTTACACTCACCTCCGCAATCTTTGGACTTGAATCTCATAGAGAATCTATGAGATCAATTAGACCAAGAATCAGAAAAACACTAATAAATTCAAAAATTGAATTGTAAACGAGGATAAAAAAAGAATGGGCAATTATTTCTTCAGACTATTAAAAAAAAAAATTATTTTTATTATGCTGAAAATGTTACACGAGGTCATTAAACAAAACGGACATGCGGCAAAATATTAATATCGCAATTTTCCGTGAATTTTATATATAGAATATTTACATTTCATAAATTGTCGGAACATTAACGTGGCGTGAAAATGTGACAACTTTTTATTTAAAATGTATTATACAATTAAATGTTATTACTAAAATGGAATTATTTATATATTTTCAATTTACAATAAATGGTGTATCTGTTTGTAAAATAAACGATATAATATCTAAATCATTCCCTCTTACACACACCAATAATTATAAAGACAGTATAGCGTCCGAATATTAATACGAATAACTGATTTTATTGATACATCTTTTAATAAGTAATTTAAACATATAATTTTCTGATCTCATTCCAGAGGTAGTGAATGATGCTTCTGATTATTTATTAATTCATCATAAATATGTATATTTCGTTCAAATTCAGCAACTGTTGCTATAAATCGACCGAATTACTTGAATATTTAATAATAAATGACGCTGTATTTAAAAAAGCATTCGATGCTTTCCGATCGACATTATAAATTGTTAAATTTGCATTCATCATCGAAATTTTTCTTCCAGTATCTCTTTTTACAATTGTAAATTATTCTTCCTGCGATTATTCACATTCAGCATTCGATCGTGTAAAAGCAGAAGTTGCAAGATGGAGGAGTTCATTCTTGTAGATCTTTTGCAAAGAAGTTGAACTCGATGCAACCATCCGATCTACCGGTTCGAGCGCGAGAAAGCACCTAGAACCGGCGGAATTCGAGGAAGTCGATCACGCGGCGACACGTTCGACAAGTTTCGTTGGAAGTTCTGGGATGCAGGTTCGTGATTGAGTCTCGAGCTCGACTAAATGCGACGAATTTCAATGCACCTCGATTCACCGTTGTAACGGGTTATTTACCCTGGAACCGAGGACTGAATAAGAGAAACAAAATAAGAATATATGCGTGGAGATTTGTTTCGAACGAGATTTGTTTTACGATTACGGTAGAGCGCCATTTATTTCAACTGTAGCTGCTGGAATGAAATTTTACACAGTTAACTAAACTTTTATCGATTAAATCCTCTAATCTAAATTCACATAATTTGAATGAAAAATGCGGAAACAAACCCGTGAGGTATAACAATATTTATTGCATTAATATACTTAATTATACTTTTGTATTTCGTTATAAAAATGATCATTTTATGGAACACTGCCAATATGATAAAAAAAAAAATCATTGTTGAAATTCTTCACTGGCAATCAGAATTCTTCTGGGCTTGGCCTTTGATTTTTTCTTATTGTATTCGTATATTTAACCGCTGTGACGTGAAAGTACTGTAATTGTAAGAATTTCACAGACACATTCAAGCGATAAGAATCTTTACTTCCTTTCGTTTATTATCATTTTCTCCATCTATCTTCTCTTCTATATAATTTAAATCTTTTCTATGTCGTAATCGGTTGTCCCTTATTTTCCACTTTGTCTTTCCAGCTGAGGTTAGGCAACAGCACTTTCAAAACGTTCTGAGGACTTTTAGAATAGAACATGGGACAAAAATATTGATAGTTACTCGCTGCCAAGAATGTCACGGCTAAGCGACGAGATGTTCGAGCGTGTCGTTGAGCCGAGCAAATTTTTCACCGATTCTTTTCTCAATGGAGCTGGAAGGGATTCACATCGCGAGAGCGCGACACACGTGCCTCTATGTATAGCGCGATTCGCACGCCATTCGACTTTGACAGAGATAAATCGGCCGCGTATATTTAGCGGAATGCTCGATTTCTCGACGAGGAAAGCGGATGGGTCTCCCGTGGGTTCGCTGATGAATACCAGATAGAAACCACCTCTTGTGTTTCTTTTATCTTCGACATATAGTCGATGTTTTATTTTTCGGTTCGCTTGGAACCTCTTTTTGGTCTTCATTTTCTTTCTACGAGGATGGAAAAAGCACGAAATTCGAATTCTTGATAGCTGAATGAACATCGGCATCGTCCACGAGCAATTAACCTTCTTCAGGATACCATAGCGATTCACATAAAATGTTGCTGTATTTAAATATTCGATTCTATTAAACTTTATAATATAATATAATATAACACAATAAGCAAACTTCATAATTTACTAAAGTGTCCAAGTGTTGCAATGAATTCACAGTTACGATTTCTCGGAATGCAGAATAAGCGGAACATTTTTTCGGGAAATAATTGGTCCAACTGGGTCGTAAATCGAATCCACTGAATCACCTAATACACCATATAAAACGTCGTCTCTCGAAGAGTAGCGGCTATAATAGCCTTTATCATGCCACCACCTGCTGGCCAAAGATAGAACGCGACACGACGATTTGCATAAATACCTATGGAGCGCTCTTTCTTCTCGGTTAAAACTCACCAATTACTCGAGCGTTTCGCTATGGCCCCAGCTGGCCACTGTCGATTCCGTGCACCGTGACCATTAATCGAGCTTTGCGAGGAAAATCAGCGAACGCCAGCCAACTTCCTGTATTCCTCGATTTTAACGAATACACAGGACCCGTGGAGAATTTTGCAAAGTCGAGAAATGGTCGAATCGTGTAACTATTCAGTTGTAGGGGTTCATTTCGCCACGGTTAGAAACTCGCTCGAGAATCTCTTGACTTAATGACGAATAGAAATCTTGCAGCCACTCGAATCAGACTTCCAAATGTTTGCTGCTTAAAACCGAGTCCCACTATTCATGGAAATAGGGTTGAAGGATTTTTCCTGAAACCTTTTGACCCAGGGATCATTCTTCTTCGAGGCTAGCTTCCAAAAGCGTCATGATTCTCGCGATTCTGTTCAATGCTCCTCAGTGAATGAAGGAGATGATTACGAGGAACTTTCGAGTGGCTAGATTAATGGTTCCTCCAGGAGATATCGTCGTACTTCGGAGTAAAGTAAGATCCCGGATGCGATATTTTTCGCTCTTGTCTTCGTGGATAACGCTGCCAGCGTAAAAATATAATGGAACACGATAGGATAATTAAAGATGGAAAAGATACAGAACGTGCGTAATATGGTGAAATATATACCTGGAAGTTTATCATTTATGATAAATTAATAGTTTATCGATGCGTCAGTCGATTAGATCATAAATATACAAACATTTACCACAAACTAACTATCATGGTGCTCGACATTCTCGTTATACCAGAGTGTAATAATGGGCAATTGATAACTATAATTTTAATCTACCGTGAAATCCAAATCAAAATTGATCAAGTTTATCGAACCGAAATATCTAACAATACAAATTTATATAAATATCCTTGCTCTGTTCATCTCAAATTCAGCAGCGAAGTAATTGCACACGTTTAACGATCTACATTACAGTTTTAACGAGCAGTTCTAAGAAAATTCCTGAGTATACAACAGTAAGTAACAACAAGCCGTGGAATAATCGTGAAAAGTGACGAGTTCCTTTTTTAACGAGTGAATCCCGGCCGACCATCGACTACCTTAGAAAAGAATCCCGCGTTTTCTCGATAACAGGAAGCGGAGACAAAGGCGCCGGGAAAATAAAGAGAACGTTGAATCGAGGATTCGGAGAACGTGCTCCGAGGAGGTTGTCCTTGCAGTTAAAGCAAGCGAACAAAAGGGACAACATTTTTTCCGTGCATTTGTAACTTGAAATTCGTTAATTGTGCGTGGTGGGCGAATAAAACGGGAAGTGAATGGATAGAAAAAAACCGTTGGTCTCGACTCTTCGTCTGCGGTTTCTGGAAAAAAGAAGTACAAAGACTCCTGTCTGAACGTAATGAAATCTCGTTCCGCAGTTCGCTAGCTCGGTTGCTGAAAACTAGTCGGGTTGTTTAGGCGAATAGAACTTAGTGAATCTGACCGGTTGACCGAGGCGAAGTTGGATTTTTGGAGAAGTTGGAGTGGACAGAGAGCATAGCTTTCTGGTATGATGAAACTTTTCTTTCGGAGAATTTGGAAAGCTGGAGGCGACGTGAAAACGCGCGATGAAGTGAAAAACGAAGTTTGACGCAACGGAATTCGGTCACTGTTGTTTCTGTTTGGCCAAATGGTAATTGCCAAAGAGTATCAGCTCTTGTACAAAGAGCCGTCGAATACAGCAAGCTCAAAATGTAAATTCAGGATGCTAGAGGAATATCTGTATTTTGCTGGTGTCTTTTGGGAAAATTAGATGAACAAAGGTATTTACGATTATGGGGATTAAATTGGTAACAGAAACTGAAAAGCAAGGAAAAATTGAAAAAGAAAGGAATCCAGGTTGGCTGGTCACGAATTTTTCCTGGCAAACTTTCCGTCAGCAGGGATCGTGACAATGTTGCAAACCTCTTTCTACAAGTTGGAGATTGCAGAAAAGATTGAAATTTTGTTTCTTTGAAAGCAGATTCCTAGCCCCGAGGCGATATTTCTATTCGCCTGAGTTTAAACTCACTAGGGACAGTAAGAAACCAAAAACTAGGAAATATTGGATTGTTTGGAAACTTTGTAATGAAATTTAAAGGAAATTTGATGGTACTGTATTATTGTAAGATTAACGTGTCATTGTTCGTTTTTCTGAAAAACTTGTTTCTCTCAGAGGCGAATTTCTTGAAGTAGCTTCTGCAAGTTTCGCGAGACCTGGAATCAACCGCAGTTCGTGGACTGTCTTTCTGAAATCTCGGAATAGATGTCCGACCGTGTATGATATTATTAGATGGCACGTGATGGCGAATGTGATCTCGGTTATTAATATCGGATCGTAGAATCCGTTTAATCGCTACCGACGAAGGTAAACAACGCTCGAAACGCATCCGCATGCATAATTAATGCAAGTACCATCGATTGGATAGGATAGAATTATGCATGAGCTACTTTACCTTTTGAGCCATTATGCAACGGTGTTCGAAAGAAGCAAGCGTTTTCTTTGTTTTTTCCCTTGTATATCGAAGAGAACTGGTGAATTCGTTAAAACGACTCCTGCGTCGTTGCTGGTTTATTATTCGAAACGAAGGTAGATGCTCGCTTCATGGTAAAAAGCGCATCGGATGGAAAATGGTAACACGGTTTATTACGGTATACAATATCGCGAATGAATCTACATCGCGTTATTGTATGCGAGATAATTTGATTTTGATCACGGAAGTTGATTCTTCCCTGGGAAATTTTGATACTGTTCAAATACGGACTGTCTACACGGTGCAGAGTCGATGGGACGATGGTAAACGGGTCTGATTCGAAATCGAAGTAATCCGGCAGAAAGTATTCGTAGACTGGTGATATAGATAGATTTTGTTGAGTATTAATGTCGAATATACAACCACTATCGATTGTCCAAACTAGTTAGTTACAGGATAACTGGCTAATCAAATTTTTCAAATAAATGAAACAAAAAAATTATGCTCTTGTTTCATACAACAATATACTATCGAAATTTATCTGTATTAAGTGTACGATAAATAACGATGATAAATATTTAGAAAATAGTTTCCTTTTATAACGAAGCAGAGACCATCTGAGTTTTTAAATGGTATATATTGACAGTAGAGAGTTTGAAATTTCTTTTAAATTTGTTAAATTTGTTCGAATTTCGTACAGTAAATATTAATCTACTTACTCTCTACATTCCAAACCAAGCGAATGTAAAAAGCTTTATCCACTTTCTACACAACTGGAAGAATTTTCTAAAAATTTGCGCGTTTTCCTAGTCACAAAGCTTTAAGATTTAATTTCGCCATTTCAACAGCGCGATTTTCATCTCCACTCGTCCACAACGAGCATTCTTACCTCGTGAAGCGAGAAAGGAACGACAATGCCACGCGAGGATAATTCCTTTTTCCTTTTTTCTCCTGTGGTCAACGACGAAGTTCCACGTTGTGTTATTAAACCGGATCAAACGTTGCGAGCTTTGTCGATTCAAAAGCTTCTCGGTACCGTCTCGATAACGAAACATGTATGTAAATCTCCGTGACTTCCTTGTTGCGCTAGCGCCCGTCGTGATTGGAAAACTCGACGGTGCATGCCGTCTGGTATAATGAAGTGCCATATCACTGGCAGGAAACGAATGGGCGCAAACAGATCGATGCATCGCGTCCTACGCGTCCATCGGCATCCGTGGGTGCCACGTACGATTTATTTTTCAGTCCCACCAGAACATCCTTGAGAAATTAATATGGGATAGTCTGGAACGACGTGATTTCCTTTCGCGTTGAAATTACTCCGTCTTTCAGGTGGATTACCCCGAACTATGTTAGATATGGAATGAAAAATCATTCATCTCTTTCGGAGTACAAAGGGATTGGTAGATTGTTGTTTGCGTTTGAGCTTGGACTAATATTACTTGTTCTTATTCTTAGAATTCTGGGAATGCACTGCTATTGTGGTGCTGCATTCTCCATTCATTTTTCTTTTGGTTATATGTTTTTGAATTGAAACGTAAATTTGTCATGTATTCATGTGTAAATACGTATAATATGTATAAAAATATATAACATTATTATATTTTTATACATATTATGAATTATAATGTTGTTATATGCACAACAATAGGCCAGTTGACGGGCGATCGATCCTTGGAAAATCTCGAGACAGGTATGCATCATGCGGATGACAAAGGGGCCTGTGCGCAAGATGAATCCACAGATCGTATCTGGCGCGCGAGTCGAGCACGGTCGAGCACGTGATTAATTGCTCGATTCTCTCGAAACGCTGACTAAAGGGCTGCGCGCCAATAGTAGACACGTCAGCCAATCGCATCTGGCCTACGGTATTAATAACAGGACGCGTGAAAAGATGCCTCCGAGGAGGCTGTCTTCCGGCTTTCCAGCAGCCTGTGATCTGTCAAACGGAACCGTGTCAGCGATATTTTCCATGATCGATGTGAATAGGAAGTTGGCACCGATTCCCATTAAGCTTCGTGAGAAATAACTGTTCAATCGGCAACCAGCATCGAGAATTAAGGACGTACTTTCATTTGGGAAGAGGGATGGCGAAAATAACGAATTTACCTAATAACCTTTTATGTTAAAAGTCATCTAAAGTGATGCCTCCAAATGAAAATTTTCTCTCTACATGTACAAGGATTTGTGCCGTAGATGAATAGTTGAAAGTGGAATTTAATTGAAATTCGGCCATTTACACTCTGTACGTTAATTGTGATCGAACAACGATAATAGGAGCTGCAATTGTACTATCGGTCATTTAATGTGGAAGATTTGACGTGGATGTTCGTGATTGGTAATATTTCGAGTGCTAAGTAGTTTAATACTGGGATAGATGAATCCATTCGATGTTTCAAATGTTGATTGTTTCAAAATCCTCGATTACATATACTGAAATGCTGAGTTATTGGTCGACTATCGTTAATTAATTTCAAACACGAGCATTCCAATAATTCAATACCTTTGGTTTGAAATTAATTTGTCATTTGTGTAAAACAAGTAGCAATTAATTAAAAGTTTATAGTAATCTTCTACCATGTAGTTTCTGTAGTTGCCGTTGAATTATTAAATGGTAAATGTGCAAAGTATAAAAGTGGATTCATGAAAATCCTATCGAATAAATCGAGTTGGATAGGCTGTTCTAATCGATCCTAACGCCAGGCTTATTCCGCACGAGATAATAGCGTGGCGATGAAGGGAAGCGGGTAGTAAGGGCTACCCTCGTCGATGTAATTCGTTGATGGTCCACCTCGCTTAAAATCCTACGGGAATTTCAGATAGATGCGGTTGAGTAAATGGCCGGGCGTATAACGAGGTCTGGTCAGTACAGACAGATTCTACTTCCGCCTAACACAGTCGCTGCTCTCGAATATTTCTACAGTAGCTACCGTTTTATCCAAATGATTGTTCCTTTCCTTTGGATTGGTTAATAATAGCGAGCAATCTAATTTTCTAAACTTTCAAATTTTTAAATATTCCATTTTTCAAACACGCAAATCTTCGAATTTTCAAACATTTAAATCTTCGATATTAGATTATTATTACACATTATAATATTGACATTTTTAAACTTTCAAATTTTCTTATTTATAAATTTACAAGTCTTCAATTCCTAAAACGCGAAGGTCCGAATTCGAACAAAAAGTTTTAAAGCTTCAAATGATCTAATTTCCAATTCTCCGATCCTTGCACTCTTATATATCAAGAGTTTCTATCACGGTGTTCTCGGATCTACCGAGAAATTTTCCCTACGTCGCATAACCATAAGCAAAGGGAATATTGTAAAACGAACTGTTACAGATTCAAAGAACTCTAATTTGGAATAAAGTATTTATTACTGCAGACGTCAATAGATAAATTATGCAACGTTCAATTTAGCTGGTCGTGCGAAATCCGCGAAACAGGTACTCGGTTATCGTGTTAACTTATTTCGCGACCTATTTCGGATTTCTGAACGACGACGCGGAAGCCGCTGACAAGCGGAAGCGGAGAAAGGGGCGGTTGCTCGCGCTCGACTTCGACCATAATAGAGAAACTTTCAGTGCCGGCGAGAGAGTAACGTTCCGTTAATTTTTTTCTCTCTGTCCTTATTCCTCCTCTGCTCGCCGAATTTCAACGGCGGTAACCGGTGCCAAGTCGCTGGTTGCAGAACAAACGGCCCGCAGCGATGTCGGTGAAATAAAAAAGGATTTTCCAGTTGGCAACGAATACCGTGGTCGCCAGCATGGCGCGGGGGAAAGAAACAAATACTTTCCTAGATAAAAAGCTGACGGAATGAAAGCAACTGAAAATCTCTATTATCACGAGTAGACCGACGTGACTATGAAAGAGATCTACCCTTGCGTTCCTTTCAACGACTCGTTCATTCGAGTAGGATGAACAGAAATTTTCATGAGAATTTCACGCGTGAATACTTTAGAATTAGGGATTTGTAGGTATCCTAGTTCAAGATGATCCATCTTTGCGGGAGAACTCGTTTAATTTTTGATGGTGAATTACTGGTACGAAGGATTATTCGTCGCTAATTCTTAATTGTACCTTAATTTTAGTCGTTTTCTACTACTTCATTCTTGGTCTGTTTAAGTTTCGTGCAACAGAGATAAATTGTCATTTGTCAATTCATTAATATCGTCGGTTAACACACTATTATAGATTATTCCAGATTATAATTTTCACAGAAGAAAATTCCCTCCTATAATATAATTTCCCAAATAGATTTACTATTAGTTTCTCATATAAATTACAACGCGTATTTAAATCGCAACAATGTGATTCTTTTCGTGTACCTAACGAGCTTGCATATATCAGAAACTCTGGTGAAAAATTCCTCGATCTCCGCATCAAGCGACAACTATACTCGATTCATCGCTGCTGTTACATGCGCCACGCGGTTATTCCACGGTTCTTTTCATCTCGCGAGCAAAAGAACTTTCCTAGAACCCCTAAGTCAGGAAGAAAAGGGGGAAAAGAAAAAGAGAAAGAAGAGGGGTGAGCTTAATTAAAGTTTCCGCAGTTGACTGAAATTTACGCGAGGGCAACCGTCGAATTCTTCTAGCGAGAGGATCGAAAATTCAGGAAGGAACGCGTTTCCGCGAATCATCGAGGACGTTCTCTGGCAAATTCCACTGGGCGGACACTGAATAATGGAAAACCGCTGGAATCGCGTATCTAGCACGGTTTTTTCGACGATGCAACTCCGCGTGTATCGCCGTTCTTTTTCAGTTCTCTTCGTGTAGCCGGTAAAAACAGAGCGACGTGATTCCACGTGAAAGCATGTGTTCCACTCGACTACCATCCCCTTGCCCCGACACAGTCCCCTTTGTTCTCTGTCTTTCTCTATCCACCACCTATTCACGGGACATACTCGATTCGTGGTGGCATAAGCGCCTGCTCGAGCGCCATACTCCTCTCGACAACAATTTCTCTTTTTAGCGCTTTTGATGAGCGTGCATGCGACTACTGGACAATACCTACGTCGATTTTACGCGATGGACGCGCCAGGAAACGAACAGAAAGCAGCGTATTTCTTGAAATCGGGTTTAATAAATTGATTTCTAATGATTATTAGCAACAACGGATTACCTGATTCTGAATTTCCCGAGATATAACAACTTCTGTGGAAAATATAAGTTAAAACTGTTCCTTGAAACTTGTACTTTTTCGTACGGTTACTTTGTAAAACATTAAAGACAGGTAATATACTAAATGAAGTTGCAAAAAAAGGAAAAAAATCATTCGAACCTCTTTCCTCACGGTTAATTTTCCCTTTTTGCCGCTCTTCTGTGCACGACTAAATTAAAACCTACAGAGTAACTTGAAATAAACCGGGATTGCAGACCGAGTCTGTTGGCTCTTAAAATTCCCGATTAAAATTTTCGTGAGGTATCGCGTTCAGAATTCTCTCACGCAAATTTATGCATTACACCGCCGGTTTAGATATTCCGTCGCTCTATTGCAATTCTTCTGGTCGTGCACGAAGATCGTTTCAGAGTCATTCTCCGAGTTATTAAATGCGTAAAAGATCGCAAAGAAGAAAAATATTCAGATTTTAAATTCGATCGTATTTTCGTTTTAAACGATTCGTTCAGGATGGTTCCACATATCTTTTCATTGACGTTAGGTTCCTACATTTGACAATAATTGAAAAATGTAGTTGGAACAGAGTAAATATTTTAAGAAAGTCTATTTCTAAATGCGAGATAATGTCAACGAGTAATTACCTAAAAGATTTTGTTATGAATTTTTAAGAAATTGATCTAACAGCTGACAATTTATTATATGTAATATATTACATACGATACCTATATATTATAGTGATATATGTTTTATTCATTTCATAATTATGTTTAGAATATTTGTTTAATTATCATATTCATCCAATTTATTGTTTTGTATATTTACGTTCTTAATTTGTTTACCTGTTTGTTTGTTCGTTCATATTTTCACATTGAATTAATGAACACATAATTTAGTTTCGTATTAAATCATGACAGGTGTCCATTGAAGAGTTTTCGTCTCAAATTCGACACACAGAGATAAATTAGGGAAAAGATAAGGGAAAGCAAAGTCAAAAGATATTATGTGTTAAATAATGGAACGCAGGAAAATGTACGATTGAATGCTGATGCATTTAATTTGTACCTGCCATAATTTCCGCTTGGCGCACCTTACGTTTTGATCTTCGGTTAAAATTCGATGCACGAACTCGTAGTTACGCGCAGCAGCTAATTAAATCCGGAAATATGCGAGATAAAGGAAGCTTGACTCGTGTTCCTTCCTAATTGTCCTACTTTTCGCAATTAACGATCTGTGCTCGTTCACTTCTAGACTTCACGTGCGTAATTACACGAGGCTAATCATAAAACCATGGAAAATATCATATGTGGTATTATCATTCACTTCATTTTATATAATTTCACTTTCTGCTGTGACATTGATTTTAAGTTCGAATAATAATTAATAGTTTTAAATTAACTAATTAACTAAGACAATTGACTATAATTTTCTCTTTCTTCTTATAAGCAAGCAAGATTCTAGTTGTAGAAAGTTAAATCTGAACTTACGATTATTATATATAAAGTTGCACCTAATTAAATATTACCGAAGGTCTTAACGTTATGTATTATTTTATAGTAAAATTATGACAATATTTATAACGTGTACAATATCTCATGATTCTGCAATAGGAAAAATGTCTTTCACTCAACTGTTCAACGAAATTTATGTGAGAAGGCAATACGTTTGGCAGAAAGTCATGGATCGTTTTCCCCGCTGTTCTTGGAAACCTCGATTATTAAAGCTTCCTACAAACCACTGACCTGGAAAATCTGTTTTTCCTCCCGCTGAAGACCCAGGCCACAGCTTTGCTTTATTGCGTGTCCTGCTTCCAAGTCCTACGAGCGTGTGACCAAGTGCAAACTTGTTTTCCTGTTTCATCCCCACGGGAGCCTAACGAGTTTCTAAAGCTTAATTCGTAAGATTTTACCTGGCTTATCTTCGGATTATTGTACTAGTTCATTTTCCTATTTGGCTTATCCTTAAACTTTATTGTTCTCTTAAAAATTAAAATTTACTAAGAGAGAAGTTACGTATATTTTGTTTAATAATTACAAATTATGTCAACTTTAACAAAATTAATTAAAACAAAATTAAACCTTCCTACAGTTTTTATGTGAAACTTTTATCACTGTATTTCTCACATACATCCCTATTCCTGATGAAACTTTAGAGCTGCAACCTCGTCAGGGTTAGCCTATAAAACTTAATAACATGGAACACAGATAAGTAATACGATTACATTTATAGGATCGCGATTTCTTCAGAGTCAACCTATAAAGCTTAATAGTGCACAATGTGCATACTAAGGCAATGTCGAAGGAAAGTATTTCTTCCAAATGATAAAATTCTTCGTTTCTTTTCTCCAAGAAAATATCTCTTATCTCTGATAATACATTTTTTCCTTATGCGTCATTTAAAGTTGGTAATACATCGGTCCTGAAGAATCGTGTTCGAGCATCGGTTCCAGACACGTCCTCCTATCCGAGACATCGATCCTCGTACAGCGTAAGTAACTCGATATATCGAGTGGCTGCCTCTTCTTTTTCCCCATTCAACGGGACAAGTTGGAATATCGTAACGTCGAGACGATATTCGACGATACGGGAAAGTCTCATGGAACAGGGCTACGATATAAGCGACATACTGCGAGCGAACGAAACGAAATTCTGGATGGAGGATTACATGCTTCCGCCGCGACACGCTGCTTCCGTCGTTCATCCTTCATCTTCTTTCGATTTTCTTCTCTTCCTACTCCACTTTCTCTCTCTGTCTCTTTCTCTCACTGTTATGTTACACTGCTTAACGTCGAGGGACTCAGAGTTTTTCTTTTTTTTTTTTTTTTTATTTCATAAAAATAAAACTCAGAAGTTGTACCATTAAATTGTTTTAAAGCTGAATAGGCCAACTTAAGAATACATCGTTACGAAATAGTAAATGCTATTGGAAACGATTTTTGGAACACAGTCGTGCGGACTTCGCAATTTTGAGAATCTTATTATTATTTGGTAACAGCAATGTCGTAGGTATTTTATAGTTTGGAAATTCTCGTTATGGAAGTCTGCTAATCGAGGCGTCGTCAAAATCGAGTTTTCCTGTTCAGGAATTTCCAATATCAAAGCCTGCAGTTTCCGAGTCCTGAATGTCTAATTTTACGAATCGGTACGAATGGCCAAACTATTGTCTCAAACTTTCCAGAATCGCATTCAGTTTAGCGTCCCTTATCCGTCTCATGTTTCATCGTCTTTTACAACCTAGAAATTCTCTTTTCCATCTCAGATACCATAAACGCAGGAGAATCGAAGGAAGAGGGAGCAGGTTGAAAAACAAGCCGACTGAAGCTAAACGTTTCCAGGCGGCGCAATAATTATCGTCGTTTTGTTCGCGCTAGCGCACACACGTAACTACTCGCGCACAAAAAAGGTAGGAAATTAGACGAGAAAGAAGAAAGAAAAAGTAGGGTCGAGGTTGTAAGTGGCGTCTCATGAAAAAATCCTTCGACGGAAGTCAATTGTCCCGCGCCACGCTCGGAAAAAACAAGATATGCAAAAAAGTGTGGGAGTGGGAATGAGTGTGAACGCAAAAGTGGAGCACGTGTGCACAGCAGAAGTTCCGCTCGCTGAATGCTGGAGTGCGCGACGACACGAAGTGGTCCTCCCGTTGGTCCCACTCTTTTGCATTTCACAAGCCGCAGAAATAAAAAAAAAGAAAGAAAAAAGTAAACCAAAGGGGAAAAGAGGAACAGTATAAAATAGAGGACGAAGGAAGGATGGAATTGTGATATTTGTAAGGCACGAGATCCTTTGTTTTAACTGCGTTTGACGTGTATACTCGTCTGCATTTATTTTCGTACTCCACGACCTAACCCCATGAGAAATTTCTACGATTAAATTCCGCAGTTAATTAGTTAAAGAACGACGTACGTTGATTAAGAGCAATTTGAGGGCTGTTTAAATTGTGAGATTTATGAGGTGTAGAATCCTTGAAGAAATTTGCGTTTTGAAGAACGATAAATGCTGTTTAGAGGAAATTATGGATTCTTGATCTTCTGTGGTAGATAATATTCTCTGAAATGGGAAAGCTTCTTTGGCCTTGCGGTGGCTGTTTGAGAATAATTTCGAAGATACGATACTGCCGGATAGAGAGTTTGAACATCTGCGATGGTAGTTTGGATGTGCAGGATGGTGCAGGGCGGTGAAGACGTTGTGTTATTGACACGACGAACTCGGAACTAAAGTGCTGGATAGTGTAGAGATTTTTCTAAGAACTTCGTGAAGTTTACTTATACTTAATACTTATAAACGGAGACGTACGTGTCACGAAAATCCAACCAGCTTCGCAACAGAGAACGAAATCTAACAACCTGACACCGACAGTTCCAAAAGAACGACGATAACGCGGCTAATAAGGCAGAAGGGCAACGAGGAGAAAAATTAACGACGTTGTAAGAAACTTTGCTCGTTTGTTGGGAACGTTGTTCCTTCCGCCATCTAGCCGGTGTATCGAACATTCGTAGAGATAGACGAAGAAAGAACTGCTTGGCAGTGAGCCATTTCAGCCGCGGAAATCGAAACGATACCGTGGCACGGTGCATTCGTGCTGTTTTCGCGCGTGAGCGAAAGCAAACATCGCGAACACACTGGGACCGAGTCTCCGGAGGAATTCGCGTTCTCGATGGAAGATAGGTCAGCCGTGGGAAGAAATTGACGAAATATTGCGTGCATCGGTGGCTCTTCGCGCGAACCCTCTTCGACAAAGAGAAAGGGGTCGAAGTTTTCAAGCGAACGAATATTCCCAAGGCTGGACTAGTTTTCGGCATGGAAAGCAAAGCATTTAACTTTGAAAGCGGATACATCGGAGATCAAAGAGCTTGTTGCTGTTCATAAAGCGTATCTGTGGCTTTCGATTTTTGATGTTTATGCACATGTAATATCGTGGGTGGCTTCTTTTTGGCTGAAACGATTTTTTATGAATTTGAAAAGTTTCGAAATAACTGTAAGATGATTCATATTTTTATTTTAAATGGAAAATATTCGAGGAAACGAAGTATTTTTGAATACCGAAAGAAAACCTTCCTCGCGTTCTTATTTCCTAAATGGTGTTGCTGGCGTTGCAAATTCAGGTGAATTGGCTGGCAGCAAGATGGCCGGCGGAAATGAAGTTTTATGTCCCGATAAAACACAATGGCCCCTAAAATATGAAGAAACCGCTCGTCTAATAGAGATATATACATCGATGGAAAAATAAGGGTAATGCTACCAGCGAACGCAAAACAGATAGCGATAAGATTGTTTAGCTGGCGGCGTTGGTTGTTGGCGAGCTCCGTTAAAATAGCCACCTGAAGCACGATCGCAATTTTACTCTAGCCTTACGTAGCTACATTTTGCTCTGTCCTGCTCGATAATTGAATTCCCCTGTATTTGTTTTATTAAACGTTAGAACGTGCTATAGCATACGGTGAGATGGTGAAAAAAATTAAAAAAAGAAAAAGAGACAAAGGCGAGAACAAAAGGAGGGAGTAAAAAAATTACAAAAGCCGAAGTGCAGTCGCCAAATATATCGAAACCATAAAAAAATTGGTCTATATGGAACAACTATCGTTCCATACATTTTTGTCCCAAATAGAATTAAAACAGGAAAGAAAAAACAGGGGAAGAAAGAGGAAAAAGAAATTTGTAGACAGCACTTTTTGGGTAGAATTACTGCCGCTCTCGCACGTGTATCGTTTTTCCCAGTATCACTCTCTCGTCGATAAAATACAATTTCGCGATGGCTCAACGATTTCTGTAAAAACAGGTTTATTTTATTGATCGATTCCATTGCAGATGCTCTGTTTACCGTAACCATCTTTTCATCGTATTTTTTCCGGAAATTACTGCCAGGGGTTATTTGTGGAAATCATACATCTCGTGAAACACTCGTTTCGAACAATGATATCGGTAATAATTCACTAGTCATACTATGCTGAATTTATCATATGAGAATCTCACGAGAAAAATATGATACGTTCATTTTTGTCAATTTTCTGGCTTTTATGTCATTTGGACGTAAAGATAGGTATTTTGATAAGAAATGGCGGAAGATTGAACGAACAGCTGATTCGAAATTACTGCTTCAACAATTTTTGCGATAAAACTCCATGAAAAGTTGTAAAAAAAAGATATTACAGCGCAGAGTATAGACATCTAGTCGAAAACTTCACTGTTAAACGAGCGTGTGATAAAGTGGGGGTTGATTCGCGAATGGAGGAAGCATCGATAATCTCGTCGTGTATTATATCGGATGCGCTCACGCTTCCCGTAGCCGGTGGCGATGGTAATTGTCGTCGTGACGGTAATTAATTTAGTCCAGTGGAAACCGAATGATACGGAGAATGAGCAAAAATTGTATCGTTCCGAAAAATATTTCACGGTTCGTCGTCGACTGTTCTTCCGGAACGCTGAACTGTGGTTCGTTAATGGCGTTCAGCCGAATCATGCATACTCTTTTTTCGAGATTGACTTCAAAACTCGTCTAACGCGATCATGATAGTACTCAGAAACTTCCAAAATATCGTATTAACAAATGTTCGAATACTTTTGTGAACCACTGAAATTTCCAATGCTTATATATGACATCTTATATAGGATAATTTGAATATAATAAGCATGTGGTAATAATATTATTTCATAGACATGATTGAAAACCAGTGTCCCCCATCAAACCCTTTATAATAGATAACTTCTAATAGTAAAATTCTTGCGTCAAAGAGCGCTGCTGTTTCATCCCTTAACCGTCACTTTCCCAATCAATGGTTCCACCGCAGCACGAATAAAATTTCACCCTTCTCTCTCGGGCCATATTCATGAAACAAACTCGAACGAGGCGACGTACAATGGAAGGCCAACGAACTATCCGAAAACTGTTCCGAATTCGTCGAATTGACGTCTCCATGGCACGTTAGAACTTCTCGTTTCCGATTATAAATTAATCTCACGAGAGCATTCGGACAAATTGTGCATCAAAGGCAGACATCAATCGTCTTCGACGGAAATAGAAAGTCGTTCGTGTTCGCTCGGTACGCGTTTCACGTTCTGCGGAAGTTACAAGCATCAAGGATATTTCCTTGAAATATCCTCGAATTTAAATCCAAGTATCCCAGATGCGGATGATCATCCGAGCCTGGTGTGACTTTGCATATAACGCAATACTATACATACATCGTGAAAGTGTTAAAGAACAATTAAAAGAGGTAAACATTATATGCAATAGAGTGAAATTAACTTGCATTGTGCTTGAATACGTTAGTGATAAACGAAGAAGAACAAAATTAGAAAGACGAAGTTTCATTGGATTTCCAAAATATAAATAAATTATTTAGGACACTTGTATATTATGGTTTATTAATATGTTGAAATCTTCTTGAATAGTGATTTTTATATCTGACAAACGAAAAAGGATATGACTAGAAAAATGGAATTTTACCAAGTTTCTGGAATATAGATATATTCCTTATATAACGTCTTTATATCATGCTCTAAAAATATCGAGGTCCTTCTCAATTTTTGTAACCAGAATTTATCGAATAAGTAATCGTTTCAACCCATTCAACTACGTCACGGTGTTGAAATCGAGACGAGAGAAGGATGAAATTTCCGGGAAATTCGAAGTGAATTGAAACGAATCGCAACAGGGGAGACGAAACACCCAGGAACACCAATGAAAGCTTCAATTTTCTCAAGTGTTCGCCGTAGAAACTGTAAAGACAATGAGAATACACCTTCCTGTTCTAAACGAACAGAAATACAATCGGGAGTGTTTCTACTGTCAGTAACTGAGATCACAATAAATATAATCTAATGTTAGCGACGCTTACAGAATAAATTTATCTTTGTTTCTCAAAAGCCTGGGGATCCTTTTTACGCGTTGTAACTGGCTTTGTTGCGTCCTGAAATTCCTTGTCTTCCGCGTTTAGCACGACCAGTATTTGAATACCTCACTTTATCCTTTCTGTTCCAACAATTTCTTACTTCGAACTATAGAAATATTTTCGAAAAATTCTTTACTCCCAAGCTGGAATCAGTCATTGAATTTTTACGAGAGAACGTACATCGCTTGGGAATCCGCGGAATTCGGTTGTGCTTCGTCGCTCGAAACAAGCTCTCTTTCGAATCGTTGCATTTTCGTTTGCCTTTTTTAGATCTAGATCGGTGTTCCACATTCCCGAATTAAATTTCGCCCAGTTAAGCAGATATAATTAAGGAAACACGAGGAAACGAGCTGATATGCGTTATTCTTCGTCGACGATTTATCTTGGAACTGGAAGGATCTTGAAAAGGAAGAAACGAGTTAGCATATGAACTAGAAACCTTTCATGCTTCTACTCTGCAATTATTTGAATTGTTAATTTAGAATTTTGTTATGTATTTAGTGTGTTTGTGATATGTTTTTCATTGATATTTTTAATCATTCATTGATGTTTATTCATATTAAACATAAATAAACGTATTATACATAAATATATAAATTGTATAGGATAATTATTCACTGGAATTCTAGTAAATAGCTCGCTTTTAAAGTATAATCTTTATGGATGCATGTCAAAAGTAATTGTTTATTATGTGTCAACTTTTTATCAAATCCACGAAATGTACGTAATTAGAGAAATTATTAACGAGTGGAGCAGACGAATAAGAAAGGAGCAAGCTGAAAAAAGAAATATTTCACGTAATAATAATTCTGGTTCCCCTCAATCTCATTAATTTGTACCACGTCGTGTGAAACGGTACACGTTGCAGATTTCTATCCTCTTTCGAATGGATCGGTCTCGCCAGAGATTAATCACGTTGGCTACATGCCGGCTGCTTATTTCTACGACTGGTACAAACGCGGCTGCTTTCTTTTTCAGCGTTCTATAGGCGCAGTCGAGGCCCGTGGCGTGGATAATAATTTCGTTGCTGCTCACGATGCTCATAAATTAAAGGAACGTCGGCCGACAACGCCTGTCCCGAAGGGAATATTTCCTCGTCGACCCTTGCAGGTCTAGGACGCATTTATTTCATGCCTGAAAAACATCTCTCTGCTTTCTGTACTCTGCCATTGTACGAAAAAAAGGGACATTGAGGAAACGACGTAACAGAGTTGTTTAGAGCTTCCTGATCTTTTTGCTGTTGCATCGTTTCGCTAGATAATGGTACGGTACTTTAAAACGTGTAAATTTTTATATACATTAGTCGAGGTTAATTTTGAAATTGTAATTAAGACAGATCGATTATAGCCTCGAACACCAGAGTTGATATGCAAATAGTGTGCAGTTTATCTTAATAGATACGTCGCGCTTGTCTTTTATCACGAAACGCTGCGTGATCAAATTTGCAAATAGCTGATAATGAAATTTTGCCTACTTTATCTTTATGTATCGTCGTTACTTTTATCAGTGCATTTTTGTTTGGAAATAATTGCGAACCGATTTCCATCCATAGGCACCGCCAAGTATAAATATGGTAAATTCACATATTAATTCAGATATGCCTAACAAAACAGATAATTGGAAAATTTAGTAATACAAGATTATTCGAGTGACCTAATCGTGTCGTCTGGTTACGAACATCGTCCTGTGAAGAGAGAAAGAAGGTATTTTACATGTGAGAAACTGATTTAAGGTATTCTGTGGAACTAATCCGATTAATAAGGCGGCAGACAGCCAGTGTACGAACAACAGGTAGCTCTGCGAATTAATAAACCGATTAGATCGTGCGAGCACACGGTCGACCTGGACTCGCAAGAAATTAATTCGTTGCAGACTTGAAAACGCGAATGGAACATGTTGCTCTAGATATATCTCGGATTTTCGGGAAATATTTATGGGGAAACGAAGGAACGGAGCGAAAGTAAATAGAAACTCGAGATAGTACTAGCATGTGGGTATTCTGAATTTAATTTCATGTCGAATAAAGCTTTGTAAATATTAAGAGTGAAATTTAGAAAGGAAGGACCCCTAATTTGTGCAAATTCACAAATAAAGTTGGAAATATGGAAATATGCAAATAAATCAAAATCTGGCGTCAGAATTTTTCGACTTATCTAGTGTTCTATGAGGAATCGCTCGCTTTCAGTTTGTTTGTTGTTCGTTAATCGGCAACGGCAAACTAGAGGAAGGGAAGCTGAGAGCGACCGCGTAATTCATAATTAAAACCGGCGTGGCGAACGACATCGTTGAAGCAGACTTACGAAGCTAATGAAAATAGGAGCTTTATGGATTAATTAAGCGCCACGACACCAGATCCCAGCATTTGCGTTTCCCTTCGTAGACACAATTTGATTCCGTCTCGTGTCTTTTCCAGCTGTGCTGCAGCCTGTCACATTTCTCACGAAAGACGAATTCGGAAGATTTCACGCGTAATTCGGGAAATCGAAGCCCTTTGTCTTCGTACACGCCGACCTGGATTTACTTTCGCCAACGATCGTAATATATTTTCCATCAATCGTCCACGAGGAAAAAGATACTTGGCAAAAAAAGAGAAACTTTCATCCAAGTTTTCCCCAAATGTTCGATATTAACGACACTTTACGTGTTGAAAAGTTTTCCTGCGGATCCTGAAACTTTCCGATGGTGTGAGTTGCTGTTGGTTTATGACTCACCACTTGATGGACTCTCTTGACGACTCGGAATTATCCAAGATGATATATTATCGTTTTATTCGAATTCTTAGTTTAAGGACCGCAGTGTCTGAAGCACAATAATTAGTTATTTCATGGTTATTACGGTGAAAAATTACTAAGTTCGAGCCATTAAGAAGCATCATCGAGAGCTCTGAACGCATTCAGAGGGCACACTGGATTCTCCATCACTGTTCGAAATCGACCACTGTCGAGCGTATAAAACATGGATTCCATCACAAACACAAATTCGTTCAACTTGCTTTTTCGCTCGACGCGCTTCGAGAATTACAAACTCATACTTTATACCGGGACGAGAAAACTCTCCGCTCGATTTTCTATTTCTCTCTCTCTCTCTCTCTCTCTCTGTCTTACACTCTACGAGCTATCGACCGCGTGACAGAAACTTTTCCAATTATTCTCTTCGGCACGTCGATACAACCAGCGGTAGCAATGGCTGCAACGAATATTTCTAGGCATCGCCGACCATGTGATTAAAACGGACGATCGCGCGTGATCGTTGAAACGCGCTCGTTTCCGGAAACCGAGCAGTTAATGCCCCTGGAAAACCGTTGCGCCGCAAACAATGGCGTAGTACCAACGACCAGATCGATCTGATTCGTAAAAGTACGATTGCTGACGCGGCTCGGATCGTCAATCCCATTAGATTGGTCAGGTACCAGAAGCTAGAAAAAGCAACCGGCTTCGAGCTGATTCCTGATGAATCGTTAGATGTTTAAGCTGATGAAGTTCTCGTGAATTCGCTTCTATGATGTTAATGGATTAGACTAGGTTCTGTACTTGGTCTATGAGAATATGTAGGTTTATTATAAAGAACGTTTTCTGCTTTCCCGGTCTTAAAAATAGCTTATAAGCTGACAAAGTTTTGTAAAAAACATACAATTAGAAAGATAAACAACATTTTAATATCATAGCAAGCGTTATACATTATGACAAGCATTTGAAGTCTCGGTTGAAACATTTTTCTCTTCCCCTTTCCTCTATGCTTTTTTTCTTCTTTTTCTACATTATAGTACCATATTCACTAACAATAACATGATCTATTCCTGACTGAAACTCGGTGCAGACAAGCGGTATTTTTCTCGACTACTTTCGACGTTGCCACGCAGTGGACTGAAACAGAGAACATGTAAAATAACGCTCATCGTGAAATGTGTGACAATCGTTCATGTATATATAATGTATACAAATGTACCCAACCGCACACATGGCAATTTTTATCCGCAACCAGTACACCCGCTTGTGTTATTTCCTTTGTCTGCAATGAAACAGCTCGAAAAATTCTGTGATGTGTAACTTTCGATCACCATACACGCTTCTTTTTATGACTGTATTAAATCTATTGAAAATAACCAATCGGATCCGCATTCGTTCCATATGCCGCCTTCTAAACAACCAACAGTACTTATCTTCGCGCGAATGAGGTCTAACTGCCTCAACATAGCTCTTACACAAAAGTAGGACGATTCAACGCTCAGATCAGTCCTGTAGTTACAGATCGCATTATCTATTTCACAGACGTGGCAAATTACGAATTCTACAGTAGCTGGCTGCAGTCCACGTACACGTGCATCTATCATCGTCGTTTCTCACAACGGTGTCTTCTATCCGCCAGGACAAATGACTTTGTTTGCGCCGTGGAACAACTCTGATGGAACATTGATTAGCGGGACTCGGAAGACAGGCTAACTTTGTTCCCAGCGTGGACAGGTATTTATGGTCGAAGCTCGCTCGGCCATCGGGCCAATGGAATTCCGATTTGGTGAATACGGCCCGTGCGCTCGTGGATGAGCGAAGTTTTCGCAATTTCACTTCACGGCGAAACTTCCTACGTTTCTGGATGGTCGTTAAAAGTGCTGCGACGGTCTGCAGAGATGGCTGGTTTCGTTGTTCGTTTTAATTAAAAAGATGCTTCGACGGGGAAACGAGGGTGGGAATTGGTAGTTGCAATCCTCGAGTCCGGTAATGGGTCGTGTTAAAAGCAGAGCAACGCGAGTAAATTTGTCGAGTTATCAATAAACTTTTGTGTAAAATTTTTGATATTTTATAGAAATACGTTTGAATGCATAGTGGTATATATAGTAAACAGTAAAATATATTATTAACTGAATAAAAAATAATGTACGTGATCATTCTTTTTCTTGTCTCGATTTATAAAATTGATCGGCATCATTCGATAAATCAAGTAGACGATCTAAGCCAAAAATTTTTATACGTAACACTTGTTGAATCCGTCGACAGGACATGGATTTCGTAATACTACGTAACATTATACATGACACATCAATGTCGTTTATTCTCGTTTGTCGTTGATATTATTAATATCCTTAAGAAAGGGATATTAATTCATCTGATTTTAGTAAGTCAATATACATTGAGTTGTTTGAAGTGGGATAACGAGTTAAAATAGTCGTTTCGTTGAAAGTAACTGTTTGAATGTTTTTGTCATTTGAACGTTGTTTCTTCGAGAACGAATAAACAGCGTGTAAGCAACGGAATGACGGTCGTGAAAACTTTCGTGCCAACTGAAACGACATCATTTTAGATCTATACAGGGTAGTACACGTTTCTAGAGGCTGAGTTACTGGAAACTATAATCGGCTTTTGTGTGCTGATAAAGTAGTTCTAACCTCCGGGAAACGACGCGATGAATCACCTCGAAATTACAAGGATCCCTTGAATGTTCGTTGAATGTGTAATGATGTATACTATACCAGCAGAATTATGATTAAATTCCATTGTAATTAATTAAAGTCTGAGGTGCTTTTAATCTTAATTGAACGACAGGTCTAAGACATTTTATGTAATTAATCGTATCTTGTAAATTAGAACTAGGACTACCGCCCTGTACTGTGTATCCAAATATATTGTACAAAGACTATTAGACTTGAAGTAACATTACAAAACCGAATGCATATACAGAATTATGCTTTAATGAAAGTCAACATTAATTTTGTCAGATGCACAAACTTATAGCGATGCAAAATAATAGATGGTAAACCCGTAATCATGTAGAATAGTCATATAAAAAAATATTTACAATTATCGAGTTTCACGAGAAATATTGTCATCCGTTCTACAGACATGCTTCTATAAATAGTGGAACGAGTCGCAGATGCAAGTGCCTTAATATCCGCAGCACTAACCTCGCTTCCTGCTTTCGATAGAACTTCCCGATATCACGAAACTAACACACGCGCGTCGCAAGAAATATTGAGAAATATACGTCACAATCAATGTTAAATATCGATTAGAAGATCCCAATTGCATTCGGAATCTGTACAAATGCCCAGTATAATTTTTTGGCAATTTTGGAGTTAAATTCTTTCTAACATTGATGTTCTGATCAAGAAATACTTTGATAAAACAAAGAAGAATGTTTAACCTTTTGTAGTCCAATTAGTAGTCCACTAATAAAAGATTTGTGATAAAAGTTATCAAAAAAAAACTCTGTAGCTATCGTGTTATGATTCGTAGTAAATCACTCATCGTAAACGCATTGAATGTACGCGCACGACTGGATAAAGGCAGGACCCAGGCCAGCAATGGAGACTGGAAGTCACGAAATAGCAGTAACGCGTATTCCTGACCCATGAGTCGGTTGGGTCGAATATATCTGCCGAAACGTGCCAGAGGCGGAATTATCGTGAAATATACAGAGCGAACTCCAGCGAACGTGCATGCGATATTCTTCGCGCCGACCATAAATCATACTCGTCGAAAACGCGAATCGTTTCCGAGGAGGATTGGGAGGATTTCTGGTAATGCAATTACGGAATCGTATAATGGCTGCAGTGCACGACGAAACTTCGGTTAAGTTCGTTAGTTTCAGGGAAAATTAACGATACGTTTCGGCAGATAAACGATCGAATTCGATGGAAATTCGTGTCTGTTTATCGCGACGCGACGATGACCGAAAATTGGACGGTGGAGAACGGGAAAATGGACCGATATTAATGATTATAAACGTGTTTACTACGTTGACGCGTTTTACATTTGCACGTGCCGCTGTGATATTGAAGGACCTCGTGAACGCGAGTCCCTCGCTGTTGACGTTTTCGCGGTACGTCGTTTTTCACGTAAATGGCATTATGCGAAAACAAAGGTTCATTCGTTTCTCTTTTTGCTGGCTGATATTGATTGCGTTATTATAGTGTAGTTCGTTTTAAAGGTGAAAAATTCGTTGAAAGGTGTACTGTACATGGACTACTATGAAACTGAATAAGTGTCCAAACGTTACTGACAGAATAATAATAAAAAATATTTAGAGTATTAATAAAATAAATGTAGATTACTGAAAGTTAGTAAAGGAAACCCATATAGAACTGTGTTACGAGTTAATGTTATAGGTCTATACAATGTTTCAGTTTAAAAATGAAATAACTGTGTTCAGAGACTAGACTCGAAGATTGTCTGGCCAAAACCAGGCTCATTCCACTTCGCCCGCCGAATCCGCTTCGAATTTCACATCGCTTTCCACCTTTGTTATCTTCAATTTCTGGTAGGAGACCGGTAGCTTTTATCCGGTCCCGATGTCTCGTGAAACGACAAGATAGGAAACGGTTGATCTTCGCCTGAAATTGGCAGTTAAAGACGAAGAAAGAAAGGCCCCTCAAAGACGCGTCGCAAGAAAACTTTAACGAACCAATTTGGCGCCAAGTGGTTGGCGAGCGAAAGGAAATGGACAGGACTCCGTGCGAAAGAAGCAGCCGTTGACGACATTTCGCGGGATCTATTCAACGGAGCTGTGTAAAAATTCGATTAGCGTAAGAACTTTGCCTTTTTTACCATGTCCCGTGTAAATGTTTTTGCCAGAGACGCTTAACGAATGCCAGATCGTAAAAACGTCGCACCGCCGCAACGAAGTTCTCGGTTTAGCGATTTCCATCTTGGATGTCAAAGAAAAAGCGCGAGTACAATGGTAGAAAACATATTCAAACATCAAATAATTAAAAAGGAGCTTTTTATTGCGCACAATACAAATCCCTCTTAAATTTCGTTATCGCGAGACAAATGCGTGAATCGTTATTCAGCTTGGAGACACTAGTCTCGTTATTTTAATCTTGCAGGTTCTCGAGTTTTTATGCCTCGATTTTTGTTCTTATTTAAAGAAACAAGAAGATTTGGAACTTTTTATCTCATTCGCTACGAAAGACGTACTTACATATACATCCTCAAATATCGAATACATAATTATTTGCTAAAAGAATACGTACATGTCTTCTATAATACAGAATGATTTTTATTTTCATTTATGTAGCGACTTACTAATGTATTTGGACATTTACTAAAAAATTTCTATGAATAGATTCTTTAATTATACTTAAATATCATCTCAATAACGATTCTGTTATATTTCCCCTAAACTTAAGAAATTTTCCAACAATAAAAAGATACAGTTATGTCAAAAATCCTATTTTTAATCTGAAACTAATCCATAGCGTAATATTAATACTCCTTTTGTTTCCTTTTGATTGAATCCTTTTGACTGAAACAGCATCATGAATGTTTCATGGAGAAACAAAATCTCTGAAGATAAATCCATCGAGCAAATTCGTCGGCAACTTTCGAACAACTTGAAACACGCACGTGCGTGAAACGCATCTGCCATCAATCTCCATTGCGATTTCGGTTTTGTCGTTTAGACAGGGCTGACAACTGTGGAGGATTAATCCAGTTAGCCTGGCCACCGTGGACTGTGACTGATGAATGAAATCCGGGGTGGCCGACCTTATTTTGCGTCAACCATTGCCCCAGTCCCTCCACGGCGCCTGCATCCCCTTCGCTGCTTTGCCCACCCTCTCTTTCTCTCCCTCTGGTTTCCAGCAACCCTCCTACCACCATTCGAGCGAAGCTTCGAGCCCACACAGTCTGCCGCACTACTGACGTAACACATCCCCTTCTGACGTCACGACCTGGGAGCAACGTGGTAACCCTTTCACCAGGACAACGTCCTCTTTCCGTTTTTCCTCTCGTTGCTTGCACGCTGCTCTTGTGATTCTGCCTTTCCTCATCCGTTGTTATCAATCGTTGTATGCGGTTAATCTTGGAACTGTTTATGGAATCTGCCCTAATTACCACATTAGTTTCTGACAGCATTGTAGCGTATTGTTCTTACCCGCGAATATGTTCGTACGGGAATTAACCCTTTCACGCTGCAATGTACGCAACACTGTATTCTCCTAAGTTATTAACCGACTGAACCAGTGGTTCTGAAACAATGCTGCGTGTACCATTGGTGATATATTAAAGTGGTTGGGTGACACGTGGATAACTTGTGTAATATATTAGATTGTAACATACACTGTCGCTAATAAGTATTCGGATAATTTAGCTATACATGACGGTACACGAATGTTGGTAATTAATTACAAAATCAATTTGGATTTGAATCTAACGTAGATTCGTGTAAAATTTTGATGTAGAATTCAATTTCGTCTAACGAACTTAACTCCGCGAAATTTTAAAATTTCCACGTTTTCGACGTTTAAAAGCTGGTGAACTAGAAAAATTTCGCCGTATCCTTACGAATCTACAAACCTCGCATGTGCTCGTCAAAAATACCGACGTCCATCGTTCCGTTTCTATTCTACAATTTCGACAATTGCCAATTAAAACTCACCGAATCAATCAAACGTGTCTAGCAACAAAAAAATAGAACTGAAAAAAGAACCGGCTCTGCTTCCTCCTAAAAAAGAAACAATTCTGCTTGTCACGCCACTTGCTCGTTTGCAGCAACTACAAGCGACGTGTCCAGAATATCAATTCTGAAATTCGGACGATTCGTTTTGGATGAAAAGTCGTTTCGAGTGAAAATTCGGTGCAACTCGGGAAGCAATGTTTAAAGCAGAGTTGCGACAATAGAGCGCAGAACTTTAATTAAGGTTAATCCGTCTTGGAGGGGGCGTGACTCGTTCGCCACGGACGTTGAAAAGTTCAAAGTGCCTCGGTGCCAATCTCGACCGCCTCCTATCGGCTTCCTGACGAATGAAAAGAAGCCGGTGATGTAATTAAATGATTCCTTCGGGCAATAGCTTTTGGCCAGCCGACGGCTCCCTCATTATCTAACTTGCCCGCAAACGCTCCTTTCCCCATCCCCTTTTGTCAGCTTGGACTGAGCGCGATGGATGCAATTCAATCCCAGGCGAAGAAAGCGAGAAGATCTTGAAAACGATTTAATAGACGTACCCTCGACACGGCGTCAGCTGGATAGACGATAATATCGTTAAAAGTTGGACGAGGCTGCCCTCTGGCTTGATCCTCGACTTTGTCGGTCGACTTGATGTGTTCGACGAATCTTGTCCGAGTTCTTGGGTAATTCATTTTGCAATCATCGAATAATTTCTCGAAGCGCGAAGATGAGAAAAATATAAGATTTTATAGTAGTGATCCATTTTAAAATGGAAATATAAATTGTGGAGCAGTGGAATAATTCCATATAACGATGGAATAATAAAAAATAATTATATTAAAAATATTGATTTCAAAAGTGTACTTCTGATATTAGATACACCGTTTTTTCACAAGATGTTATAAATTTGTCATCTGTTGTTAAAATATCTTCTACTTATATTTGTTATACTTTACTCTCGGAGTCTTTAAATATAAACAGAAATTCATAAGTAAGTTTCAACGCTAAGATAATAAGAGGCAAGACGATTTAAAGAAAATTGTCAATGAAGGTAATGGGATATTGAATCCATAGAAACGTGTTCAATAGAAAGTAGAATGCAGAATGGTATCATGTCGAAACAGTAATTTTGCGATTCCGTAATAAAACATTGGTGTATTGAAATCCACGGATTCAGATACATACATAGTACTTTTATGACATTGTGTTACATCGAACCGACCGGGAAGCAGAAATGATGCATGCGGTCGCACATGTACTTTCATCCAATTTCTCGTTATGAGACAGCAATGCGCGGAACGATAGAAAAGCGCCAACCAGATTATAATAAGGTTTCCGGTAACCAGCGCTTGCATAATGAATGCCCTTCGTTTATCGTGGCCATGATAAACAATAAACGTGACAACGTTATGAAACGGTGTCCTCTTAAGTTGCATAGTTCAGACAATTTCAAATGTTGATCACGTGGACCATTTTTTATATGAGTTGGTTCATTCACTCTCGTTATAACAACGAAAGGAAATACATATTTGATAAGGCAGAGCTTGAATAGAGAAGTTATCAAACATAACTGTGGTTAATAATATTAGGATGATAATAACAAGTTGATTATACCATAATTCTTGCTGTATTCGATGAAATATACAGGCGAACTATAACTCAGCCTTAATTTTCCAAACTATGAACTCTCGCTGCCCTTTCCTTTCTTAATCTATTACTCTTATATTATTATATTATATATGTCGGAGATGAAAGGACACCGGAACCTCCCCTTTGGAACTTTCGGGAAATTGTAATTAAAGTCTATAGTTGTAATTAAACAATTTGCCGTCATTCTACCCAATTGTATTTGTTTGAGATTTGTGACAATGAGCTTGAGCTCAAGGCGACAATCAGTCGCCGAACATAGCCGCGGTCAACGGGACGAACGTTCCGTCTAACAAAGGTATGGAGTAATAATATAGTCCTCATTAAAAGAAATATCTGTAGAGGTACTCGACAGTGAACATTCCAACGGTTCCTTCGGGCAAAATGATTACCAGATATCGATGCACCTACACAGCACAAGTTCAGCTAGCCTGAGGACCCGCTATAAACCTTAGGATTTTGTTAATTAAGGTTCTTCAAACGGACAAGCATTCCTTGTCCCAACTATGGGAAGATCGGAGAAATTTGTTTTTCTCACGAACAACGCTTCCGCTAGCAACTTTCCCTCAAGGGCGGCTAACATCCTTCTCTAAACACCGACATGGAAATTGACCAATTAACAGCAGCATCAATTTCCCTCACTTTCTGAACGAAGGCTATCCCCGACGAATCCGATGATCTCGTATCCTTAGGCACACCCCATCATAGTTTTCCTCTGGAGCATCATCGCAACGGAAAGTCATTCTCTCTCGTGAGATCGTATTAGCGAGTGACTTGTCGTGTTTACGCTCGGTGGATATTCCACGTTTTAACAAAGAGTTAGTTTAGTAATACTTTCACTGTAGCCAAGCAAGTCGATTACGATTTGGGCTTTGGAAAAACGCGCATTCTGCTACGCCGTTGACCGCGGATTCGTTGTTGGACCTAGGATCATTGTCATTAGCTTCTCAAGTGTCTGACTACCGCGGTTACTTGTCAAATTCTGTAGTAGTCGTATTTGCACTAGTCAATGTTTTCTCCATGGCATATCAACAGTGTGTAGTCCAAATGAGGATTCGTTTCACGGCCCTGAGCCTAATCATAATGAGAACTCGACATATATTACTCTTATATTATGGTTAATAACCATTTAAACTTGCATATCGATGTCTTCTCATCTTTTATTTCTTTAGTTAGTTTAATCGAAGTAACTATTCTTACTTAGAAGAGATTCGGATATTTCACTATCGTTACACGCATCGTAATTAATACAGTGCGAAGACATCCGCTTATATCAAGGAAAGACACGAGCACATGATAAACGATGGAAATGGCGTGATACAAAAACGTAAAATGCGCCATTCTCTATGGTGACAAAAATGACGCTTGGTCTATAGCAGCGTGAATAAAAGTTTCAGGTTAATGGCCGGCAGGCAACGGCAGTTAAATCGCTGTTCCGCGACGCAGTTTTATAAATGCAATCACGAGAATTTAAATGGTGGAGGCGTGCTGCGAGTGAAGCGTAAGAGTGGAAGGACGATGAATCCGAGGCGGAAAGGAAGTATCGTGCGTTTCTCGTGCCGTTCGTATTTCCTGCTCTTTGCATTCCTTTTACGTCCCATAAATTCCCGCCAGCTGAATCGCTAGTTCGTTATCACGATCTATGTTTCACAGTCGCTTCCGGAACGCGTTCAGGCGGTCTACCGAATGAACGCCTGATATTACGGAGAATGTTAATCTCCGCGGTTGATCTAGCGATCATCCGGTTTCGAATTTCGTAAATTTTGTACATAACATGCTGACTGTAAGAAACCTACTCGCGGAGGATCAATATAAATACAGCCATTCTATTATAATTATTTCAATATATAAATATAATTATATGAATGTTTTACTATTAGAAGAACCTTCTTTTAAAAATATTAGCATAGAAAAACAAGGGAAACGAGGCAAATTATTGGGAAATCATTATCCCTCATCCGTCCTTTGTCTTTGCTTGTTACCGAATTGATACATGCTCGTATCTATGGAGCTAAATGAATATTTTATAGGACTTGGATTACCATGAATTTGAAGATTGAAACTTTCCCTTTATAATGGTCTGGTTTTATTTTGATTCAAAACATGCGATCTCTACGATACTTTGGAAAGCGCAGGTTTTTCTTAGTCAAATGTCATTCAGATCGAATTCTCTAATTTGGTGATCGAGGGTATAGAGTTCTCCAATTTGGAGGTCATTTCTCGAGTTCGTATCGAGTTCTCTAAATTAATGGCCGTTTAGGTGGAATGCTGTAATTTGGATGTCAAAGGATATCAAGTTCTACAGTTCGAAGGTTATCTATGTCGAATTGTGCAATTTAGGAGTCGAAATTCAAATGTCAAGCACGTCGAAGTTTAGAACTTAGAAAACGTTGAATTTCTACCGAAATAAAAATAACGAATTTTATCATTTAAGGATAAAGAATATCCTGCAACCTCCAAAAGAAGTACATTTTTCGACTGAAAATAAATACTACAGCGCAGCAGATACCAACATTTATCTTTAAAACTCTAAAATCACTAAAGACTGATAGAGTAAAACTGTTATTACATCAATTTAGAGCTCTCACGAGTGAAACATCTTCGAGACCAAAGTTCAACGCTTCGGGGAGCATCTAATCCTACTCGATGTCGATACGAGTAACAACTATCGAGTCCCTTGAAACATACTTCTTTGGTGTCAAGGTATCGGGCCTAGTTCCACGTCTCCTGAGTCCCATAAGTTCAGGCTCATCTGTAGCTAGCCGTATATCCAGACGATTTTCCAGAACGTGAAGAGTTTCCTCAAAATCTCTACCTACTAAGGTACTCGGCGAATGTTCGTCCGCGAAGGATGCATTTAAGTTTTCAAGGACTCGCGCGATGTTCCGATCACGATGTTGTGTTAGGTTAGTTGCGAGATGTGCTTCGTCTGAACTGTAAAGGATCTCGAAAATTCACCGGAGCTTCCTGAAGGGTCGACGAGTAGATAAGGACGTCTAAACGTGGAAGATTTGGAAATGATGGAACATTAAACTCTCGTGAGTGCATTATGATGACGGAGATATGATAAAGATGTAAAAGAGATGTGTACTATCTCGTTCATGAATATCTGGATACTTAAATGGAGTTATAGCGCAATAAAATCGTGATTATCAGAGCATGGATTATCAAGAACATTAATTATTGAAATTATTGTTTAACAAAGAATTTAAGAGTATTTTCCTTTAGGTGTATAAAGAAGATTAGAAAATAAGAATAGAAACTGAAAGAAATTAATTCAGTTTTACTAAAGCTTCTGTTCCTGTTTAATATTGATATTGATAAAACAGTTCACAATACTCGTATACGTGGAGATACAGAAGTGTTAATCGTTTCGTAATTCGTTTCTTAAGTTTAGCGTACGATGCAGCAGCTCGCATGCATTTAGAATTTATTGTACATACCGGCGCAGGCTTAATCGCGATTTGAAATTTAAATTGAAAATAAACTAATGGCTGGCTGTGTGCGTTCTCGTCCGGAAATTTTGACTTTAATTAAATTATTCATAGGGGATGGCGGACAGGCCGAGCGGTGTAATCCTTTATTCAGGTTTAATTCCCTGGAGAATTCGTAATTATCCTTTGTCCCTATCCCTCGTCAATGATTCAAAGTGTCCATTCATGCTTTCCACGAACTTGTAGGACATATATTGACGTTGCTTGACATCATGGAGCTAGAAGAGTTATGAAATGTGCTATAATTGACAATTTAAGATTTTAAATATTTAACATTTTAAGGAAAAAGAATCGAAACTTTATATTAAATGCAAATTTAAACGCTGTAAGTGGTAAAATCATTTAGTTTAACTTTTAAGGCTAGTGACCTAATACTTATGAATGGACGTGTATATCATTTATTAACCTAAATACGTTCTCAATTCTAAAAATCAAGGATTTATTATCATTTTCAAATTGATTAAATTCGATGACGTAATGGAACTTGATAATTAGCGAAAATTATCGCCAAATTAAAATTATGAAACGACGCTATAAATAATTTACGTGATCATCGGCGGGAATAAAAATCAGATAAGACTAACGAAGTGGCAGACAAGAATGTCGATGAAGCGTCTCATGCAAATTACCATGACATTTCATGAGAATCGTCCTTAACCTTTATCCTCGCTGACCGAAGCTCTAATAGAAAAATCGATATTAATCGACCTGAAAACGATTCACACTATTCACTCGATCATGGAATCGAAAGGACGAGGCCGTGTTTCGATAAAGTTTCAATTCGTTATTTATCTTCGTGTTTAACTTAACCGATTGCCGTGGCTCAATTCGATTTTCAGTTCTAGTTTCTTGTTATTCTTCTATCCACTTCTGCCTTGCCCTTCGTGAATTCTTTCAGAAACTGTTCTTCAATCTTTCTTCGATTACCCTCTAACTGGATGAAACTTTATCGGGCCGTGTGTCTTGTTTAAGGAGCGGCAAAACGCAGAACAGTAGCCTTGTTATCGTTTCTGGTACTTATATAGTCTTGTTTGATACCCCGTAGTTGAGAGGAAAGGAAAAGAAGAAGAAGAAAGCGGAAATAAATGATGAAATGGGAGAGAATAAAGTTGGCCTCATCTTGGCTTTGAAATCAAATAGCGAATACTGATAGAGTTTACAAGAGTAATCTTACAAAATGAGACTAAGAATGAAGAAAAAGGAGATTATGTATCTTTGATGAAAGAACTTTTCCTTATTCCATGACTAGTTAACGAAGAAAAATTCCCCATTTTAAGTGATACTATCCATCGTAATACTTCTACGGTAAAGCTTCATTTACTCGAACTTGTCGGGGAACAAAACAGTTTATATAATTGGAATTCATATAATACGAGCTGAGAAATCCTTCGCGTTATCCATTATATTTTATTCACCTAATAGAGGCTTGCGTTCAGTTAAATCGTTAAATAAAGTTTCGTTTCAATAAATAGAGTTCAGATAAATTGAGTTCCACTGTAATTTATTAACTATAACTTAATATAATTTTAACGTGACTCGACAAACAATTTATAATGCTTCGGTGCTCAAATTGAACCAATTTCGTTCACCTTGTTCCAGGTGAGGAACTGTGGATTGCTGGTGTAAGACCTCGGCCCCAGGAGTGGCCCGGGGGTTACCCTGGGGACCTTGGGCAAGTGTTTGTGCAAGGACGAAGCTGTTAAGAACGACGAAGGACACGGGAGGCGGAGGAGGAGGCCGCTATGAACGCCAGCGTCAACATCGAGAGGAACTCCTGGCGGCTGCCTCCCGACGAGACCGTCCAGGTCGCCGATCCCCGTTCAAAGTCAGCCCAGGTAAAAGAGGTAAATCGCTCCAGCAGTCCATCGTGCGTTTCCCCCCTCAGATATACGTTGTCGATTCGAGATCGTTCGAGATTCGTCGTAACGCAGCGAAAATTCGTCAGGTTTTCAACGCATGATTCTGTCTAGTGTCTCTTCACTTCTCTGACAATCACTGATCGTAGTTGTGGGAACTTCTATATGGGATCTGGCACCATAGACTAGTGCACAGGATGTAAAATACGTTGGTGTATAGTTTAAGGGATATTTTGGGTGAAATAAAAATGAGACGATCTTTGTAGATTTTGTGGGAATTTGTAAATAAATCTTTGTCAAGTACAGACAAACAAAACGTTCACGATTTATTGTTGTTGTTGTTATTGTATTTATTATTATGTCAATAGTTTCGATACATTAATCTTCCTGAGATCTTCGAATTTTTTATATCCTAGTTTTCAAGCGAGAAAAAGATTTTTAATCCTTAATCTTAGATTCTATCTTTAATCATACAATTTTATTTTTAGAAAGCTTGTTAAATCGCAACACGCAAGGCTTGAAAGTATCATGTATTGTCAATCGTCTCATTTTTGTTAGAACAAGTCCCTTAAACGTGTGTACAATGGAATTTTACATATATCTCGAATGTTTTGTCTTTCTTCCTCGTAATACCGTTAGCGATATCGCAGTTATAATGGTTGACTGGTAGCAATGGTACCTAGCCGAAAATATTTTATAGTAGCAGTCACGACTAACTTAATTGAAACGCATGCTAGTACGAGGATTTTGCATTTGAGGTGGAATGAGATCGATGGTTGTGAGTTAGAATACTGAGTAAGATAGAATTTTAGCTGTGTAGCGTGTGCCATACTGTTACGAACATTATACAGAGTACGCCTGTTATATACATATAAAGGTACACGTTAACATAATTTCAAGATAACATGACACAGTTCAGACAGTTTCCGCACAGAAAATTCATTGGCGCAACATCGCATCTGGTAGTCGTTAACATGACTGTTAAATTAACTTGTTGATCATTAACGAAACGGGAATAGCCGGCGAAATGCGTTGTCCCCTCGTTCGAATTGGACACCATTCTTAAATTAAAAATGAGTAGCTAGTGCAAATTAAAAATGACCGATTGCTGAGAATTTAGTCAATTAAACGATTTCAACATCTAAGAATTTGAAAATTGGAAATGCTACAAGCAGGCGTGAATTTGAACGTTTGGAAATTTCAACTTAAAACTTGGATGTTGAAAAGCTTAAAAGTTCAAACAGTTAAAGATCATAAAAAATTGTTGCTGTCTATTAAAATCCATTCTCTCGGCGAAAACCATTTACTCGAGATATTGTCGTGTTCAAAGCAGAAATTGCACGCATCCTTTTTTACGTTTCATTAACTGCGCTTTGTTTCGAGTACCTGCCTCCGGTTTACGAATGCTTCCCCATCCGAAATAAGGACTGGTATACCGTTTCCACACTGGCGGAGTGGTCTTCTTAAGCAGCGATCTTTGAATTAACGAAACAATTAATGGAAAGGAGCGTGAATGAACGAGTTCGTAAAGTCGTCGTTTTTCACAGTAGCAACTAGTGAATTTTCCACAAAGACGAGCTCCAAGTGCTACTGGGAATTAAGAATTTAAGCAAAAGAGTTATAAACTTTTCGTCCACAAGAACACTGATCGTATTTCTTATGTTCACTTCAGTTTACGTCTCTCTTACACCTCTATAAACGATCATATGCTTTCAACAATAAACGGAAGATTGCTATCTTCTCCAATATCAACAACGAATGATTTCTGCTTGACAAAAATTCTAGTAGTAATTGATGCGTGACTTGTACATCTCTATAAATCTGACTACTTGAGATGATCCTGATGATTAACAAGAAAATGTTTTAAACAGAATTTCACTGACATAAAAAAGACTTTCAAAAACATCATATAAAAACATCATATAGTTTCATATAGAAACAGCAGTAGTTTTGTATTTTTATATCTTTCTGATCATATTCCAACGAAATGCTAATCAGATTGAACAGCATTCGACTCGAGCCATTTATCATCGATTAATCAAACTCGCAAATACGAAAAGCGTCGAACGTCTTCGATTGGCGTGGATTCGATAAAAAGTTCCGGCAGATTTAGAAGGCGACGTTGGAGGTCGACGAAAGAGAGAGAGAGAGGCACGTGACTAATTACGTAGCACGAGACGAATCGGAGAGAAGAAGAGGATAGTCGAGAAACGGGTATTCATTATGCAAAGCTGGCTACTAGCTTCGCTCCCTTTGTTTCCTCAGCTCTCGTCAACGGCCACGCGGGAATTGACTGTTGGGAGGACTCGCGACTAACCGTCCTATCGTGTCAACTAAACGCCATGTTGCCAACCGAGGACACCTTTGAGGAGCCCTTGAGAAAGTTAATTATGCAAAGAATGCGAGAGAACAGCGTGGAGCGTTCGCCGAGAAACGACCCCAGCCGCGCCATCTCGAGATGGAAAACTAGCGCGTTTGAAGGAAATCTAGCCGACTGCGAGCTGCAGATAACTGGCGACCGATTTCCCCTCGCATAATTCACCGGTAACCGAGTATCCTCGGGGCTCTCTCTGCGTTTATCATTCGCATTCTTCAGAAACTCTCGAGTTTTCGTCGGCTGATTGCTTCTTCGGTCCGATTGAAATTTCGCTGGATGATGAGGGCTGTTCTCGGGGAAAACGAAGGTAAATATAACTGGAGGAAATTGAGAAATAATTATCGACCAGCGAAAGACCAAAGATATCGAAGTTTCGAGAGTTTCCTGGCGAGGTAGGAGCGCGGCGCTATGGTATGCGTGTACAGTATTGAGCAAAAGTTCCGGGATGCTTGATATATTTAGAATAGGAAAGAACAAACGTTGGAATTGTTACGTTGTAGAAAATTCGTTCACACTTTCTTTAACCCTCGAATGCGTGATTTCTCCAAATATAACAAGAGATTTTAGTATTGCCAATTTAAAAATGCATTCAAGTATTTTGTATCTTTATTTGGTAAAAATTTTTGTGCCAAATAGCGAAAAGATACGTGGAAGATATATAGACACATATATTAAAATCGTAAATTAATTATTATAATAATTATAATATACTTCTCTGTTGATTAATCAAGCTTGAAGATACGATAACGTAATATATGATAGCGTAATTTGTAAAATATTTTGACTTCGTATCGTTTTAAATATGCTATATGTTATATGACGAATGCTAAATTTATTTTAGCAAAAATTACATTCAAATAAGCATACAGTGACTTATGGATGGTAATACATATGCGCCATTCCACAGCGGTCTTTCACTTCTCGAGTCTGACTCGCGCGAGCCTATACTACTCGAACGATGGCTGGCTTGTGTGCTATACACTCGTGCCGCGGCTAAGTGGCAATCGACGTTTATTAACCGATCAGCGGGTTGGTTACACGGGTACAGTCGATCGATTGAAAAACGCTGATTGCCGGTTACTAGATACACGCGTAATACACGAAGTCGAGGGCTTTCACCAACTTGCGGATCGTCGATTAACGAACAATTAATTCAGTCATCTGCGAAATTGCCCAGAGAATAGCCGGAGATTCGAAAACACGATATTACCAGGTGTATCGACAAATTGTTTATCTTTCAAGCCTTTTTTTATCTTTCTAAGTTTTATTGTTGTCTTTTTACGGCGAGTGGTGGCTAGGTACAGAGAGAATGTTATTGAGCTAGCTTCAAAGAGACATTCCTGGCGTACCACTTACGAACCGTCGATAAACGAACTATTAATTCGGTCACTAGCAGAACAGCTAGGTCAAAGACTCGAAAATACGATAACAGTATTTATAAATTTACGTAGCTTTATTACATACAGTTTTATCGTTTTTATTGCTTGCATTTCACGGTGAATGACAAGTAATGGAGTCAATGCTAAATTTGCTTAAAATATGAGGGCAGAGATTCGACAGTACAATAACAATAAAAGTATCTATAAATTAACGTAGTTTATAGCTTCACTGTGCTTTATCCATAGCGAGTAACGTCTATGGACCGAGAGAATGTCATCGTGCGTGCTTCAAAGAGGCATTCTTGGCGTAACCTTAAAAGGAGAAGTTTGGAAATAGTTTACGCGATGTCGTAGAAAATCCCACAGATCCTATGGACCTGTATATAACTCTCTCTCTCTTTCTCCCTCTCTCTCTCTCTCTCTCTTTCTCCGATACCACTATTTATAAATCGAACTCTGGTAAATATTACGTGTGCGCGTATGTACGTACAGTTATAATTCCCTAGGAACGGCGAGGCGCGGAGAAAGCGGCACTGGAATTCCGGATCGATAGAACTGAAGCCTTCAGCGGGAAAATCTAAATTTATACCGACTGTTGGAATACAACTGCGTGTTTGGATAACATTTACATACCGCGCGACGTTGTCGCGCGACGGGAGCAACGGGCTCGAGCGAATTTTCAGACGCATGCAGATTTATTCATGAAAGACCACGTTGCAGGACTGTGTCGTCAACTATCCCTATAACTGGCAGGAACTCAGCGGTCAAATAATTTTCATCGCCTTCCGGTATCCGGAATTGTTTTATATAACACGTTATATATATATATATATATACATCTACTTGAGTTGGAGAAATTTGCGTGGGAAATATATGAGATTATCGCAGCCATCCTATTATCGCCGTTGCTTGTTAAGCGAGTTAACGTTCGACGCTGTGAAATAGCAATTTCATGGTTCTCGTTTCTTGTGTATATTACGAACAAGTACATTAGGCAGAAACGATATAATGTGGGTGTAAAATCCGTTAGGTACTAAAGCTTATGCGTTTTGAGAGATGAAGCGTGTAATACGAGATATTTTTGGGGCGTAATAAACTCGGTAATTATTCATACAAGTAATTATTCAGATTACCGATTATTTTCCAAGTTTCTCTATTTGATTCCAATTGATTTTTGATTTAGGTCACATTTCAATAAGAAGAGCAGTCGACTCTTTTCAAAGTCACCAATTGTCTTGTCCATCTAACCTTTTTAATAAATTCTGAATATTAAATGAATGTTTATTAGTGCACGCTAGTGAACATTTCTCGATATCATTTCCATTCTACCATCAAATATTCCATCATATTCCGGTCCAATAGACCACAATCGTCGAGGTTGCACTTTCGAGTTCAGAAATTCTCATTATCTGGAAACAGACGTGGTCGTGAAATGAAATGACGCGGCTCCTCGGAGGAAGTTTGGTGCGATGATCGGCAGGGAAAAGTGAGACCCGATGGCAAAGGTCGCCGTTTCGCGAGATTGCATCGTGCTCGTTAATGAATCGTCGCGATAACGTCGCTGCCGATCGTTAAACGCGTCGTTGTTGGGCGCGAATCGCCAGCATCGCACCGAAAAGGACTCGAAAAGCTTCCAGCTGTCAACTACGACCAATTATGAGAGCGAGCGTGTTTCTCGACGGTTCAGCTCCTCTCTCAAAAGGATTTTCCTGTCGACTCTTCTGTGCAGTTCGGTGCATGGCTAAATTGCACCCTCGGTGGACTCCTTCCAGGCATTATATCGATATACCTCGATATTTCTTCCACCTGAAGCTGTCTTTGCTTTTAAACACGTGGAAGGGGTGGCGACGTCTGACTCTAGTCGATTCGTTTTCCTCGCGAATTTTTTGTTGAACAAAAGTACTTTTCTGACAATATCTTATTCTTTTAAAGAAAATATGATAGGCGAAGGAACAACACGTTGAAACTTGTACACATTGACGTAAAAATATCAGGTGACTTTTCATAATCAGTAAAAAATTCTTAAAATCGTTTGATTACTATGTTATTTAAGCTCGTAGGGCATAAAGAGATCATATGTTCAACATTGCAATTATAATCTCATCAATTATGTATATGCTGGCTACAAAAAGTATTTTCACGTGATTGTGCCTACTAATTAATTAAGCCCAAGTATCTCAAATTACATATTACTATTATACATAATTACTATACATATAATTATTTAGCATAATTGTTGATTCATTATTTTTCTAATAATGAAAACATCCAAATACCTTTAACACTACCAAACAAAAATTAATGTATATACTTCCAACTAAAAAATATCGATTTACTTGATAATTTCTTTACAAATTTTCCTAAATACGGGCCACCACTTTAATCCCCTTCTTAAAAGAATTTCGCATCCAGGCGAAAAACCTTTTCACGCGACAAGCTTCGAAATATGCTCGCCTTCACACAGGTCACCGCTAGGCTACAAAATGACACGGGCCAACTACCTGTTTCACGGTTGTAAGAGCTATCCACGAAACTGGGAACTCGTAGTTTGAGAGGATGGGGCACCGCGGAACTAGCGAATAACACGATGGTGGCTGTGGAGGGCGAGAAAGCGAGCATGCATAGAGAAACGCGGAATCAACTTGAAATCGCCATTCAGTATGCGGGTGAGGTCGAGGCCTCTTTGAAACAGTATGCGTGCGGCTCACTATGCCCATTACACAGCCTCGGGGAACTGAGCATACTGAAAGCAACAATTGCTCCGCTTGACCCTTTAATCGTCCGTGTTGCGTGTTATCTAAAGAACTCTCTGATAAGAAGTCTCCGTGGGAACTACTTTGAGAAGCCTCGTAGAATAATTAACCTGTGCCTGACAAATGCCAGATTGTTGTAAGAAACATCCATGTGATTTTGACGAATGATGACATTTTAGATGAATAAATTATAAAATTGTTCAGCAAATTCATAGCGAAAGTTTATTAGCGAATCAAATTGGAATTAAATCTTTTGTCATGTATCTTTTTAATAACGAATTCTTTCAAATAACTTTCACAAATACTTGGAATATTTCAGTTTTTGTCCATATCCTTCGAATAAGCTTCAGATCTTTGTTAGAGAATTGTCGACAACGGAAAATGAAAAAGAAAACACTTTTTTCATGACGACTGTTCATTTGGTACAGACGGGAGCAACAGTGCTGCCCTCTGTTTGGTCGATATCGCCTCTTCGCGTTTCTTCGCGACATCATCCTCGCGATAATCTGGACGTATTAATCAGCTGGTGAAAATCGGGCCACGAAACGGTGGCTGAAGATGGATCAAATTAGAAATCCTTCTAAGTTTAAATTATTCGATAGTTATATCGGACGGCGACGAAATGGACTGATAGTACGTTCCGTGTCGCGCCAATTTTGTGTGATTTGTCGTCCAGGGTATATGAATCATAGGTTATGTTTGCTATACGAATTGGATAAATTATGCTTCATAATGGCTATAATATCTCAAAAATTACTATTCTATGGAAAAATACCTGATGTATAAAATAATTCGATGTACTTTGTAACTACATATAATATGTACAGTGGCTCGCATTAATATTAATATTATTTAGTCATATCACTTGTTATACAAAAAACCATATCCATTAAATAAATCAAATTTATATTTCTATTAACTACAACTGTCGCGCTACATTAAAAAACAATTAATTCGATAGCGCTATTATGAACAAATATCTAGAGTGATAATTTCTCGAAAACCGTGGTGTTCGAATATTGATGCAAATCAATAGATTTTATAATTTCCTTTTATTTCATCTTTCTGAAATAGAAAATCCAGCACGGATCAGTTGTGATCCACGTGATACGGAACGTGCTTGAAGCCAGATAAATATTCGACGAACCATTTTATTTTCTCGTGTCTGATCGATACTCTGATACAAGAACACAGTAATGAAACGATAAAATTAAAAGAAGGAGGCAAATCTTCTCCACCTGGATTTTAAGTGAAACAGAGACGACAGATGAAACGACACGTCCGTTCGATTATCGACCCCTTTCGGCGAGTGCTCTCCTGACCCCTGAAGGGTCAGCCGCGCGAGAGGAGAATCGGCATATGTTACCCCTTTGAGCTTTCTGGCTCGGGCGAAAAGAGACGGGCGACCGGAGAAGGGTCTCTCTTCAAGCGGCGAAAAGGCACGCCAGTTAGACATTGTCTTTCGGCCTGAACGGTGCTGATCTAAGTCGCGAGAGTCCCACGATGAAAGCTTGCGCACGGCTACATGGAACGCTGGTGAGCTAATCTCACGTATTTTTCACGGATTCGTTTCGCTTGAACCTTCTCGATCCTCCGAGCACGTAGCTTAAATTTCCAGAGTTAGAGATTTTCTCAACTAAATTGTAGAAATCAGTGGGCTCTTAGCTGTATCCGGTCCATAAATTCATTTTCCTTCTATATACACTAGACATATACAACATTTGTAACGAAAGTATTTGCATATTCATAGAAATTTATATACTAAGAGAGACACGAAACCTAATCCAATCCAAAGAATTTAGGCCTTCCAGTAATAAATTACAAATTCATGAAGTATTGCGAGAAACTAACGGCGTATGGTTGATGTTGGAAAATTTAACAAAAAGACAGCCTTGGTAAAACGTAACTGGTTATAGGTATTGGATTTCAAAATTGTTCTTATATGAAAAACGAAAAAATATTCAAAGACTTATTATTCCTTTTTGTGGTCTTCGTACAAAGATAATTTATTCTGAATATAATACATAAATTTGCGATATTATAATATCAAAGTATAATTAAGGTGATTGGGTTTTGGTATACCCGGTGAACTCCAATTTTAAAGCTATAATACCAATATCGAATCAGCCTATATTTTACTGCTCGTTCGTCCAAAATCCCGCTGATTAAGCGAAACCGTGACGTAACCATCTGGGACATCAATATTGCTGGCGGTTTCATCGACCGGGTATCCACTCGTGTATCGATCGGATCTGCCAACGATCCCTGCGATTCATCAGCAAGCTCAAAGAGGCGCGTTACTGTCAACGATTTCCACTACACGAGCTACCGCGTGTGTATATAATTTATAACACGTTAAGAGAGGTACGGCGAGGGACAAAGAGAACACTGAGGTGTGGAGGGCAATGAGCCAGAAAGTCTGGCAGAAAGATTCTTCTCAGTCGATGCTGGTTGCTCGGTGACGAAGGATTATACTCGTTCGATACTCGCGAATATAATACTAATCAGCGACGATATCCTAGTCGTGTAAGAATGAAGCATTACGTGCACGAAATCGTCAGTATCGGTGAAACGTTGCGTTGATCCGTGCTATTTCTGGAAGCTAGTGCTGAACTAGAGGAACAACGATGGCCAATACGCCGCTCAATCTGTCGGAAGATAAGCAAGCAACTTCGTCTTAAATCACTTTTACGCTTTTCATGTTTGAATTTTCACGATTTTCGTTATATATGTTTATTTTTAGTAGTTATAATTATCTCACAATGCGCAGTACCTTATTCTCGTTTCATCACACTTTATTTTATCCTACGACATTCGCCATGTTTTTATTCAGCCTTCTAACATTGCAGTAATCCACGAAAGTATACCAATACTTATAGAAACCTTTCGTCGCTATATTGTACGTGTTATAAGAAACATTAAAAAATTTCATTTGCGCTGTAATGAAACGTCTGTTTACCAGACTGATATTGCTATATCAGAAAAAAATTTTTACGCTGAATATTTAAATACGTTCGTGAACCACCGTATCCACTTACCTATCACAATTTTCACGTTTTACTCGAAAAATAGTTTCACTAAAGGACTTTTAACGTGAACTCAAAGTTTCATAAGATTTTGAATGGAAGTGTCTATTCTGAATTTGATTTCGTTGTACGAGAATTGGGAATGCTGACAATACATAGACCGTCCAAGATTCTCTGCTATTGCTCAATTGTCGGATTTACGAGTGTTTTGGCAGTAACTGCACCCTTATCTCGTTAACACCGCCCACGCTCGTACGATATTACTGTACAATGTTCGTCACACTAATGCGTCCCGACGGCTCGACTTTCAGCTACGAATTATTCGTTATCGAAGATAATTTGCTTACTTTGTCTCGTGATGGATCATCAATGTCTGGTACAAGTTTGGTGGTGATTTAGAGAATTCCATTTTCTGGAACAAAATTTCAGCTATTATCTTATTAAATGATTAACTCACTAATGAATTTCATGTGAAGGTCGTAGGTGAACGAAATCTAAGTTAGATTTCTCATTTTTCATAGAAGAGCGGTTTTAAAATTCAATAAGCTCTACAGTAAAAGATGTGAAAAACCGGGTAGCCTCAGATAGTTGGGCAATACTTTCGATTAGTTTCGTAAGCAACATCTTTACAGTCTGGCTAATAACTTTTTAATTGAAATGCTTGGGTTTAACGGTCGTAAAAATATAGGAGCATTCAAATAAAGTCGTCGCTAAGCGAGCAGCCTGCTCGTCAACGCTACGTACAAATTTAACTACAGAAATCTATAAATGTTGGCCCGTGAAGCTTACTTTATTACCGAATCAGTATGGGTCAGTATTTTCTCAAGTGTTCCACGAGCATTCTTGAATGTACTATAACAGCATTCTGAATCTTCGAAGTTCTTGTCCGAGGATAACGAGCGTTGTTCAATTAGTAGCAACAACTTTTCCACTACAATGGCCAGCCCTTCGCGAAACCGAATCGGCCAGACAGAAGAAACTCCCGACGATTTCTTCTTAATATCAAGCTGTCTTCGATTAATTACCAGTCAAGAAATGCTTAGAACACGAAACATATTTCCCGTGAATTCGAAGCGGGACGTGGCTCGTGAAAGTACTTGAAGCTTTTTCTGAATATATTGGATACGTTGTATAAAGCATTTTGAAATATCATGAAATGAGACACGGCTATCATGATTATATTAAATGATAAAACTTAAAATGCCAGTTTTCTTCACAGCGTATTTATTTAAAAAAATAAACTATGTCGTGAAATAATATTCTGTGACGAGTCTGATAAAATATCAATCTTTCTACTTATAGCGTTGTAATTAAATAACGCATTGCTAAAAATAAACAAGTGTCTATATACTTTTGAGTGGTTACGAATGTTCGAATCGATAAAGAATTTCGTAACATTTTATAGGAGATTATGTACGCCCATAATCTTTTGGAATCTTTTGAAATCTTTTGGAATCCGACAAAGCTGTGGTTGGGTACTCCGTGACCTGATATTCTCGCGATCATATCGGTCTAGCCAATAAAACGTAAGGTTTATCTTCGCGAAATTTTCCGCCCATCCTTTCATTTAGCCGTCAATGAAATCCAACAGAAAGAAAGATTGGCCTGACTTATCTCCTCGCCACCTTCCTCCTATTTTGTCGTTCTTGCACAACTTAGTTTCTAGTAGAGACGTTTCGTTTGCAACGAACTGACAATGAACGTTCAATTACATTTTTACAATTGTTACAATTGTTTTTACAATTGTTGTATGTTAGATCCTTGAACGAGTGCTCTGCTAATTATAAAATGGAACGTATGTGCTAATTATGTCAAGTAAAGAAAAATTAGAAATTTAATGAATATCCTACATAAAACAAATATTTCAGTCGAGTGAATATTTCAAAAATAATGCAACGGTACAAGATTTGCTTACGCTAAAATATACAATATAAGCTTCAAAGAAGATTGCACAACAGAACCTCAAACCACCATACAACGTACCTTTACCTCCATACCCAACGAACCTTTCTCTATCCCTGGTGCAAACAACCGATCACCACGACCTCTTGACACAGAGACGAACATTATAACCCTACGACGGAGGCAAAATCCATTGCATTTCCTTCGCTACATATACTTCGGTGGAGCCAGGATCTCCCATTTATCTTTATCGAGGGAAAGGGTATCCAAGTATTCTCTTCGCTAAAAATAGAGAAAGAAAAATAGTAAACCACCAACAAGGGAATCGATAGTGCTACTATTCACCAAAAAGAGCCGGTTTGATTGGCGCAATAATTAGTTCGATTAGGTACTTTAGTCCTGAATTCAATCAAGCGTCACAGAATCCTTGATACCTTTGTCTTCATATGTCTGGCCTCATCCATCAAAACACTTCTATCGTTTTGATCGTATAAATCGATATGAAATGCAATGATGGATTTAAATTGTCAAAAGAAATTAATCGACCAGAATTATGTGCTCCTGATAACGACTTAAAATACATAGCACAAATATTAAGAAGTTAAAATAACGAATTAAGATTTATATATCGCTAAATCGAAAGTAGCAATGACAAATTTCATAATTATATTTTGTTTGTTACATATGCAAGATTATATTACCACCAATCATACAATGAAGAAATATTAAAATAGAAATTTTATCAATAAAATTATATATACTAATTATTATTTTTCTATATTCATTTATATTCATATCATTTAATTTAATATAAATTTTAATTTAATCCTTAAATTTACAATTTAAAATTTTCACTTAAACTATATTAAATTTAATATTAAAAATAATAATATTAAAAGAATTTTTAATCTCCATAAATAAATTTACAATTTATGTTTTTCTCAGATATAATACTTTAAGATTTTAAGTTAATTAAAACTATTAATCTTCAAAATTAATTATATATGTCGGAGATGAAAGGACACCGGAGCCTTCCCTCTGGAACTTCGGGAAAATCCGTAAAATTGTAATTGAAGTTTACAGTCGTAATTAAACAATTTGCCGTCATTCTGCCCAATTGTAGTTGTTTGCGATTTGTGATAATAAACTTGGACTCAAGGCGACCATCAGTCGCCGAACGTAGCCGCGGTCAACGGGGCGGGCGCTTCGCCTAACAAAGGTGTGGAGTTATAGGATGACCCTCATTAAAAGAAATACCAATAGAGGTACTCGACAGTAAAACATTCCAACGGTTCCTTCGGACAATGAATACCTGATGTTGAGGCACGTACACAGCACAAGTCCAGTTAGCCCGAGGACCCGCTATAAAATCTGTATTTTTCCGCCAATTAAGATTTTCCAAACGGACAGACAGTCTTTGTCCCAAATTGACCAATTGACAGCGGCGTCAATTTCCCTTACTTTCGGAACGAGGGCTATACTCGACGAATCCGATGATCTCGTGTCCTTAGACACACCCCATCATAGTTTTCCTCTGTGGCATCATTGGGACGAAAATTCTTTCTTTCTTGAGATCCCACCGACGAAGGGAGCAGCGCCTGACGATCAGTGAGTTTGAGTTAGAACAAGTATATCTTTCATCCCGTTGACCGTGGATTCGTCATCGAACCTAAGACCAACGTCACTAACATCGCAAGTGCCCAACCACCGCTGTTGATTGTCGAATCGGTAGTGTCCATACTCGTAGCATCAGGCCGTATCTTCGTTATCACACAACGATGGCCAACTCCAAGGGAGGTCTATCAAACGCCCACAACCCTGTTCCTGACTCTTCTCCGACATATATTTAAATCTCATAAATCTTAATAAAAAAATGATTAATATCTACTAATCATAAAAATTTTGTTTGTTATATATGCAAGATTATATTACCAACAATCGTGCAATGAAGATGAATTACAATAAACATAACACAAATATATCAGCTCAATAGGATCGGAAATGATTAATTCTTCGTTTGACCAATCTTTCTCAGAGAATATCGAAAGAGCTCGAAGTTGGTTCGACTCGGAAAAGTTTCGTCGCCTGAAGGAGATTGAAAATGCGCGCATTATTTCCATTGGGAACGCGGTACCGTTGTAAACATGTAAATATCGCGGTTGCAAAGCTCGTGAGTAACGACGACTCACTACAAGTGTTCGCTTCTACTCATTTCTCGCCGCGCGACATTAGCGTCTGACATTATTCACCGGAGAGACGAAAGCTGGCGCAGGTGAACGCAAGTTTTCCAACGGTGAATTTTACAAAATTCCCAGCTTTGCTGATGGACGACAGAGCATTCAACTCAGTGGGTATTTTCGATGAATAGAAATTGAATTTTGGGTGGCCACATTTTGAGGAAACCAGATAGAAAATAAAAAATTTGGAATAAGTTAGAAAGATTTAGATTACATACTGAGTTGAATAGTGTTTGTTTTTAGTTTTCTAGGGCAAAATTTCCTAGGATAGATCTGATGGAAGCATAGTGATGTACCACGTGATGACGTAAAGGCGAGTCGAAGAATGATATTCGTTACGAAATCGTACACACATTTCGCGGTTTCCCAGAATCCCGAAGGTCGACGTTGAACAGTTCTCGAGACTCAAAAAAAAAAAAGATGCGAATAGATTGTCGAAAATCTATAGTAGATCAAAATTAGTATCTTTCGGTTAATAGTAACGGCGATAGCTTAAGTTTTAGCTTATTTGGCTTTAGTTTTTTGACTCATTCAGAAGCAATATTGATCATAAATTAATCCATAGATTGACAAGTAGAGAAACGTAACAATTTTACAAGTTTACAATTTTACCCACGAAATTCGATTTAGCTTTCATTATGTATACAATATTTACGAAAAGTTTCGCATTCACGAAACCATTTTTTGAAGCATTCGAAGAATGAATCAATAATCCACGGCTCATAAAACAGCTAGAAACGGTGAAAATCACAGTGATGCATTTCGTTGTTTCCTCGTTTGCTAAAGATAACAAACCGAACGGGAGACTAGGCATTCATTATCGAAGAAACCATGACGAGCACTGTAATTGCAGAGCAATTATTCGGCAACAGAACAGAACAATTCTTCACCAACGAGGCTCGAGGCTATGCTTCGAAACGTTCGACCGCGACTATTATCTCTATGGTCGATTAATTCCAATCCGGCGATACGTCAATCGACGCGAGAGTTGTGTTCACTTTCCGTCGTTGCATTCGCAAAACAACGCAATAGCATAATCCAGACGCAACCCTCTGTGGCAGACATTTCTTCGCGAAGGTTCCAATTTCCAGCCGTCCCCGCATAGTAAAGGGTCGCATTGCTGCTGGAATATAAAAGCAGAAGTCGCTCCAGGGAGTCGGCATTTCATATAGAAAACGTTAAATCCCTTGGAAGACCGTGCGCCATTTCTCGACGTGTATCGAGAATCGATGCACGACGAGAAGAAAAACGTGATACGTGAATACGTGCACGTAGCCAGGAATTAACAGTTTAAGGGGGTATGCTCGGGTTTAATTATTATTTTTTACACTCACGTCTGGTCTTTTTGCTGAGAAACTGTTAGACATTTCAGCATTAGCCTTTTTATACGTGTTTATCTATAAATATTTACCATTATTTTTGAATAATGATAATCAAAATTAAGTAAATTATACGTAATTGCGTATGAATTTGTTTTATTGACTAACGTAATTCCAAACAGTCAAAGATCGTGTGTTGTCGTTCATCTCCTACGAGAAATATTTTTGAACCAAGTGATTGAGAATTTGAAGAGGTATCACGATCGAGGATGAAAAAAATTTGACTCGATTGTGTAAGATTGATTTTCAAGGAAAGGAGATTCACTTGAATTCCTCGAGGACCATGTATATACTAGACGAAGCCAGCACGTTTCAGCGTCCCCGAATCTTCAAGAGTGGACAGCGTTCAAACGAGAATGCTATCTGAATAACAGAACTGATAAAGTATGAATTATTCTTAAATCAGTTCTATCTTTTATCTATGAAGACGGGATAACGTGCTTATCCTTATTCTTGAAGAAGGATAATGCCCTATTCGGATTCAAATTTATTCGCGAAGGAAGGTTTATGGTTTCTCATTCCAGTCTGTTTATACCCACTCTTTCCATGAATGCTTTTTTCTTATCTTTCAAGTATCATTTTCAACATCTTTTATTATAAAAGCACGAAATCAACGATTCTTTCTGAATTATAATTCGCAGTACTTAATAACTCAGCACTACTATAGATCTTTATTTTGTATGTTTTACATATTTTTGAAAAAACTTTTATTTTTATCATTTTTTTTATATCGTAGGATTTAAAAGTACAATTCTTGGACTTCGAGGCATTATAAATGTAGAAGACCTCCCAAAATTTATATTTCTATATTGAAGATAAAATAGAATACCCTGTAGTTCAATCTATTGAGAGGAATTCTCCGAACCCTATGTTGCCACTTTATCCCGAATGCAGTAGATTTTGTACTGTTTTCCGTAAAATAGGAAATAAAATACACAGAATAGCTGCGACAGGCGACTGAATTAAATTTCAGAGAAGGCACAACCTAAAACTAGATTCCAAATATAAGACACAGCAAGCTTCGAATGCAAATGATTAAATTAACAGACTCAATAATTTTTTGTATTGATAGCAAACCGCGATCAAGTGAAAAGTAATCAAATGAACTTGGCAACGATAATCGCATTTGTAAAAAAAAAAAAAATACATCAGCAATCTTGTTGTTTCTAAAATCTAAATGCCACTTATATATATATATATATATTTCTAAAAATTGTGCATCAATATTGCCATCGATATCCATTGGAAAAATCGCGATCAAACATGGAATTATCACATTATCGGTGGCACTTCACAAGCGGATCGTTCGACATAGCTATGTCGCTGAAAATACATTTATTATCTCTCGAAGCATAAGGATCTGTAGAAGATGCGAGAAGAAACTCTGTGAGAAGAGTGGCATAGCAACTCTGGCGGATATTTTCTTACCGCGAACGTACTACCGTGGTACAGGGAATATTATATTTTGCTCGCGCGCGCCCTACGCGCGTCTTTCGTATTCGCCGCGCCCCGTATCATACTAATACCATCGTGGCAGTGTTGTAACACTGCTATTTTACTATTCTGAAAAGCGTCGTCGTGCGGGACGTGTTTACCGGCAAGTTCTGAACACGTTTCCGCGCATGGTGTCGCTTGCTCGCGCGAATATTCTTCCCTAAAATGCATCCACGACGAAGCATTCTAATATTTTCTTTACTGGATCCTTGAGATTTGACATTATATCGCTCGGTTATTCATTTCGATAAACAGTTGATAGTGTATAATAATTTTATTTTAATACATAATTTGTACATTAAATAACACACGAAGTGACAAAGAAAGATACATCGATTGTCGCTAAGTTTACTCTGTACGAAGATAGCAGTGGATTTTTCCAGCATGAATGGAAATTTTGTTAGAAACTAATAACGTGCAAGTACCGCAGTTACCCTGATATAACGAGATCATAAATTCAAGCATCGGATAACGGCATTGATTGATGCAATGACATATGACTGTGCATGCAATATTTTATCTTTTTGAACGCTAGCTGAGCTTGAGCTAAAGCATACTTCATAAGATTCGAACTAAAATTAGATTGACATCAATTCATTTGTCAAGATGCTGCAATGGTATAAACGCCAGTGTCGTACCAAATTATTAATGAATGTAGTTTATTTCTTAATATTACGTCAATCATATTTTTAATCTGGCACGCTTTATCGTAATGAAACTTGGAGCTTGAAAAATCTCCAGAAATCCGCTTTTTAACACTGGTAGAAATTCTGAGAATTCTGAGCGAAATTCTGAGAAAAATTCTACGGCGAAAAGAAAGCAAAAATAATATAAGGACACTAAAAAGAAGATTAAGTCTAGCAATAAAAAATTACGCGAGGGTGTAAAAATAATAGAATTTTAGCAATAAAAAGAGATAACGGTAAAGGAACACTACCTATCTATAAATACAAATACGAAGAAAGTGTTCCGACAATAATAGACGCAAATCAGAAACACAAAAAAAGACATTTTAGAGCAACGAAATTTCAGCACTAAAGAAGCAAGCAGTATAAGGAATCAAAACAAGGAGTTGCAGTAATAAAAGAAGCACGAGGGCACTAAGCAAATATTTGAGCAATAAAAGGAAAGCAGTGCACAAGGGCATCTAAAAATGGAATGCCAACAATAATAATGATATTATAGGAGCGCACAGGAATAGGAAGTTCCAACAAAACAAGAATAGGGGAAATTCCAACAAAAAAGCACAATATAAGGAAGTTAAAGGAAATATCGATACTAGGACAAATGATACTACGTGTGTAACAAACATACGATAATACCACGATACAAGGAAAGGTGAATTTTCTTGAGGTGAATTTTCTTGAAGTGAATTTCCATAAAATGATGACACTTCAATTCTTCGATAGAAACTACATAACTTTCGCATGTTTAATCTGCAAAAGTAGAAGCAAGATGTGTTCTTATTACCATTTTTCTTACTCTACCCTAATGCGCATATGTGTGTATATTGAATATTTTTTATGTATGCACACATGTATGAGTATGTATTTGAATACTTTTCATGTTGCAAAATTTACGAGTATCCATAATGCTTGAAACGCAGTAGCAAATGGACACTCGTGGCATTGCTCTTTCACTAAAAAGTGGAGCATTGGCGAGGAACCGATGCTCATATTCAATCTTCCTCGTCATAACTGCGAACAGAGCTGGTTCTTGAATTACATATACCGAAATCGCGAATAAAATTCGTTCTTAGTTCGATAGTATCGAAACCTGAATTCTCGTAACCATCTAGAGGTGCTATTATATCCTCGAACATCCCCTTTTCGCACTCTTGTTGAATAATCGAACAAATTTCAAATCGTAAACACGGATACTCTAATAAATTCCGAATATATGAGAGCAACGTAGAAAATCACCTAGAGAATGACCTAGAAGATGACACTTGCACGCCAAATGTTCGCCATGTGTTGCCCGAAACACACTGAATATCAATGTCGACGATTTCGTCGCGATACTTTCGCATAGATGATCGATAGCGTGGAAGAGATAGGGAGAGAATAATTCGAGGAACAATGGAGAATCCGGAGGAAAACATCGAGACGAGCACATCGACAAACAAACGTTCGGGTCGGTCACGTTTCATCATGATGCGCCCTCGATACGAAATGTGCAGTATCGAAAACATTATATCCTGCTCCAACGCACGTGCACGGCTACATGCTTGGAATTCAAAGGCGACGAATCGATCAGCTTCCCCGCGGATGCTAAAGCGACATTAAAGAACCGTAAGCTGTAGGGTAGAGGGAGTGGAGGAGGAATCGAAATGAGAAACAGGAGGATCAGTAGTAGAAAAGATAGGTAGCAAATAGAGAAGAAACTATAGAAGGTAAAAAAGGATGCAAAGGACAGAACTCGAGGATCAATTGCTACACTGGAAAACACGTATGCTACCGCACATAAATATCTGGACACTTTAGCTGGTTTCTAGCAACTGTAAATGAATATTAGTAAAAGTATTAATATAGTATCAAATTAATGAGAAACTAATGACTAAAAATAATACTTAGTCTTCTTGTAGAATTAACAAATAATACATTTTTGTTATTCAATTAAAAACTGAACGATAATGTACTATAATTCAATACGCGATTTATCGATGTACATTTCTGATGGTTTTCATGAAAATCTAGTGTTAACGATTTCTTGAAGAAAAAGGAATAAAAACTAAATGGAGAAAAATTTGAGTTGAGACTTAAAGGAAGATAAACTGGAGAAACGTACGAGGAGTTGAAATGAGAAACAGAAGGAACAGTGGACAAAACAACGTGAAGTAAATAGAGAAGAAACTGTGGTAGGAATTAAAAAGAAGATGACGGAGATCGATGATCAACCACTGTGATAAACAAGTCGTTCGAAACCGATTATCGTGTTCCAATGCTAATATCGATGTTTCGTCAATGAGAATGGAACTATCTTAATTTATCAAGCGATAAAAGAGATAGAGACTACATTTTTATTATATTTTAAATATGCTATAAATTTTCAGCTGCGAGTTTAACGAGAGAAAAAGGAGAAAAAATCTCTTTTCCAACCGTTGTTCTTCCTATAATCGTATAACTAAAACGTACGTTGTACAAACAGGCACGAAGGACCGTTTAAAAGCTGTTACAAATTTAATGATCGGGCTCCGAACCAGAGAGAGCTTCGAGCTGCGACTGGTTCAGCTCCTTTAATTTGATCGTTCTGAGGGAATTTATCAGATTCAGATGTGACATTGTATCTGTCTAAAAGAATTGCAATTTTATTTCTTTCCGAAATTAAAGGTTTCAATGAATGATATGAGCCGAATCGATGAATTTATGATGAGATAATTTACTATTTATACGCCACTGTATATCTAAGAGAGGTAGATCATCTCGCCCTATTAACAGGTTAATACGTCATTACTATACAAGTCGATGTGCTTCTCGCAATCAAGTAAAGGGAGACAAATAACACGGTGATCGTTCACGATAGAAGCTGTTGGATAAACAGCGGTCGGATTAGGGACGTTTACGTGGCGAATCGATAACCCCCGGCGGAGGCCGGATTTTGCAAACACGCGTGTGCGTAGCGCAGGTCGCGTGGTCATTCAAACAGGTCCCGAAAATCCAGTCGCGCCGCTATGTATTACACGGTAGGAACGTGTTATCTGGCTTAGCCCTGCGAACAGAGGCAGCCACCTACATTGCGAGCATAACCCAAATACAATATGCATGTCACGAACCATAACGCGTATCCTGCACGAAATCCTTCGATATTCTTTATACGAGTACCACCGTCGCGATTGTACCAAAGAAAGTAAGCTCGATCGTCCTTGATCCTTATGGTATCGTTTTACTTTCTAAGTAATAGAAGGAAGGATATTTAAACATTTATGGACAGCTGTATTGTTCACGTTTTATGAAAAGATGTATATCTTGAACTTCATAAACCGGTCCCGGACAAGTTCGAAATCTTACCAACGACTCTAATAATAATATATTTAGTAATTCTTGAGAACATTGGGATTTCTTCTTTGAGACTCTAAAGATTTTTTCAATTGAAATACTCTCGAAACAAATATTGTCTTGAGAAGAGCAACAGTCATTAGGTAACGTAATCTGTTATTTCCAATCTCAGGATCTGTTCTTCCTCAACGCCATTTTAGGTATACACTGTCTTCCATTAGATTTGACTTGACTCGAATTTAAACGAACTCGCTTCAATTAAACACTGTTGAAGTGGTCGCCACTTCTAAGAAAACTCTACGTCTGGTCTGTTTAGTTTTCTCAAGCACTGAAGCCATCGACAGCGTGTAGACAAAAGACTGCGACGAAGTCAGACCATAAACAGTAGACAGACGACGTTGGTTTTCAGTTATTGGGTAACACAGCTAGCGTGCGGATCTGGACCAGCTCAAATTGTATTCTTACTTATAATTACACTTCTATTTAAATATACTTTCTGCCTTACAATTTATCCACGAGTTTTCTCTGTTTACACATCGAATAACCTCAACAAACACGAACTTCAGTTCAAGTAACTCAACTAAACTGAACGAAACGCGAAACACCAATATTAAAATTGTCACCAAAGACTGTTCCCCTAATTGTCGAGAATTCTATGCACGAGCCCAGACTCACTCGCACTAGATCTCAATCACACGAACCCAACAGGGCCACTGTCTTGTAACCAGCGAAGAAAAGTCACCGCAGGAATCTCTGGCTTCGAACAAACCTGAGAATGCCCAACTGAAACCAGATCCAATCAACTAACAAACCAATTACCAGCATGAGCCGTGTTGACTGTCGATCGTGAACGTTTGTTCTTCCCCGAAGGTTTCGCGGGTTGCATGCAAGCTTGTGCATTTGGTAGATTCCTCATTTGGTGGATCGATCGATCGCTGACGACAAAGATCTTTGGTCTGTTCACAGGATCTAACGTACGCGGAGGGCGGCCACAATTGGCGGAGCATAATCTTCTCGCTGTTGGTCATCGGCTTCGTTATCGCCGGGATCGTCACGGCCATTTACCTTCTCGGGTAAGTATTTCAATGATTTCTTTCGTTTCTCTTTTCTACTCGTTATTGGTCCACGGTCCTCTCGATAGTTTCCGCTAGCCGAGGATGCAATTACACAGTCGGAAATGCCTTACCCGGTGTAGATTCGCAAAATTAAGCGGAGCTGCTCCCTCGTATCGGGCGAAATCTCTTGATCCCTTTATATTAACGAGCCACGACCCGTAGTCGTTCCGGAAACCCGATTTATCCACGTGGAAATTCTACGGAGGAATTTTATGCAGCTTTTTGTAAACGATATTATTTTTCCACGTTTTTTACCGTTGGGACTACCAGGCTCAATATGAGTTAAAATTAACTACTTGTAGGTTTATATCGAACTTTTATAGGTTTACAACGTTGCACTTGAATGATTTATAAGTATCGGAATACTTATAGAGAAACAGAATAAACTCGACACATCATTAGGAAATTACTAAAATTTTCATTAATTCGTTTAGGATTTTTGACTGTGAAGAACTCGTATGTTCAATATCGTAATAAAGATCTCATCAATTTAAAGTATTTAGAATCACTATTTTATAATGTTGATAAATAATTTTCCATGTGTATAGAAGAAGCTATTATTTTGTTGTTATTACGGAGAAATTTCAGCTGAATCTTATGATTTATTTCGTAACAAGGTTTTGTGTTCTCTTCTGTAAGAAGGAACTAATCAAGATCGAGTTACATCCCGAAACAGGATCAGATACAGAGTTCGCTCAAAAAGCTCGCGAGTTGACTTTCACTCTTTACCTTCGAGTTCACTTTTTGCGAGAAATTCTCTCGGATAACCAGCCTCGTCCCGCCAGAAAATCTCCATTTTATCGCTCTTAAAGCCAACTCGGAATGAGAGCATCCCTTCGCTTTCTATAATATTACCCTCTCTATACTTTTTCGCAACCCTTAAACGTCGTAAACACGGAAGTTTAGCCTTAAAAGCTTTGTGATTTAAATCATTAACGAACGTGATGAAAAAATCGATAACTCTAAAGCCGGAGAATAGATGGAAACATGCATCTTTTAAAATATTAAACATCTTTTCCGATATTAAGGGAATTATTGACAAGCATCGAATATTCAACTATGTTCTAGGCAAACTATTATCAAATTATATATGAACTTAAGCTCGTTGCAATTTAAATATTAACTAACTTTATGAAAAGATTAATAATTCTAAAATTAATCGAAAATATTTGCAATCTAACTCGATACTAATTGCAAGGTAATTGGTAAACTGAATTAGGTGTTTAACGAACTGATATTCCGGAAGAGCTATTATCAAATTAGACATGAACTTTCAGGTACGTCGACGAGCTGTTGTACTGGAGCGGCAGACGGCTCACGTTAGACGAGTGCCTTCGTGATGATCTAACGCCGCATAGGTTAACACCGACTTGGGTTGCCCACGACAAGTTTGTCTATCAGGCTGACGACGGTTCCCTCACTCTCCTGGACACCAGCAACAATTCCGTGTCCCTTCTGGTCTCTAATCACACGCTCGTACGTATCACGCAAAGCGTGTTAACGAAAGTTTCTTTCTCAAAAGAAGAAGACCTCGAACGCAATTTTATCGTTCTTAATTTCCGCTCTACTTTAAACCATACAATCTCTTCGACTTCATTTATATCATTTGGCAGGAATCATTTTTGTTATAAGCTCTTCAATATTCGTTTCACGAAGTAGGAGAAAGCAGAGGATTGTTCGGTGTGAATCTGCATAGTTTAACGCAAGAGTCGCATTGTATTTTAATATTTCTATGCATCTTTATGAAGCCTGGCTGTGCTTGTTGTACAATCGGAGAACGTTGATAGAAATTTGAGCAGAACGAACACGGGGCCGTGAAACACACGAGTGGAAACCGTCCTTCAACGGTTGGTCCTCGATTCGAGTAAAATCGGTGCAGAAGCAGCCGCGACAATTAAAATTTGCTCTAGCTCAATTAATCTATGTAGACCGAACGTCCAAGTGCAATGACCTCGTTCAGCGAACGTCGGGCAAGAATTTCAACAGGGGACGCTCCTTGGTTAACTTCAATTAAGTCTAATGCAATCTCGCGGTTCAAAATTGCAGAATATTTTTCAAGTCCTTCGAGTTTGAAATCCGCGCTGCGAGGAGGTATCAGCGTTCTTACTTCTTGAACAATCTCCCAAAGAGGATTATAAATTTCAGCGCATGAACGAAATTAATTAAACACGTGGAAACCAACCTGGCGGAATGCAGCCTGAGGTTAATAGCAATTAAATGTAAAGACCTCCTCCGAGAGGAAAAACTTCGACCGCGGAACGATCTCATCTGAGTTCTCGTCTAAACGCTGAATGAACAATGCAAATTAACAACTTAGGTGATGTGAAACGAAAAATTTCTGCTCAAACGTAGAACAGAATTTAATGACGCTAAGGTATGTTGTCGAGTTAAGTAATTCTTTCAATTAACTTTGTTCTTATCGTCTGAACGTTGATCTTCGGAACACACTGCGATGACCACACAATATTAATTTTATAATTTCGTATTCTCAGTTCTTGGAAATGCCTCTTCAACGGTTTTAACATTTAAACATATGACTAAATTATTTTCATTTGTGACATTTTTGAAATATATATATATATTTTTTAATTTGTATTTGTATGTAATATATATATACGTATTTCAAAATAATGGAAATCTGTTGGATATGCTATATTCCATATATGTAATTATTAAAATTTGTCTGTATGATGTACATAGAACGAGAAAAGGGGTAGCAATAAACGGTCTTAACCGTCGAATATCAAACGTCCATCGTCTTATCTATCGGACAGAGTTTAGCCCGCGGCGCGTCATAAAACACAGAGAGTAGCCCGTATATACGGCGAAATTTGAGGCATTCGCCGGTTTATTCGGGGGAAAAGGGAGTCGCTCTCTTCCTCGCTCATTTCAGTGGTATTGCATTTTCACTCGACGAAACGATCCTGCATACCCGTGGGGTGAGCGAGAGATGATCGAGAACTAAAACGAAGGCAGAAGAAGAAGAATAATAATGAGCTAAGTAAAAAGAGGAAGGAAGTGAAGAAATTGTGGAATATTCGTTGTAAGAACAATCATGTTCTTGATGGTTATGATCTAATAGATGGGACTTGACAGACACAGACAGGATTTAACAGCTAAACTTTAATTAATCTCAAATGATTCATTAAAAAATGTCCGACAGATATAGGTCACTTGAGTCAGTGAGTATTGGTCTTTTTGCATTTCATATTTTCATTAGAATTTTTTAATACTATTTTATTCGCACAATATACTGACAAAGTTTGGTTATTATACCTCGGAAATTTCGTATAAGAGCGGAGAAGGAGATTTGAGAAGCGAGAATGTCAATTTACTAGCCGTTAACGAAGGAACCTTCTCATCTGACGACGAGGAATATGAAATACGATTGAGGGTAATAATGTTTTCTAGTGGTTGAGTTGTAAGATCGCCGTTAATGAACGCGAGCGGTGACGATCGCTATCATTGCTTTTGCTGATTCCAAAGAACCCAAACGTCAGAGGATTAAATGCTCGACTATAGACGAGGCTCTTCTTGCTTGCTGATGGAGAACTCTTGCTGTTCATGTTAATGAAATTGGATAGAAGATTGTACTTGATAAATATATGATCGTTTGATTGCATTAGGTAGTTTTGCTCACGTAAAGGTACTCGTGTAATCTCTCCGGAATAAATGCTTCTTAAACCAGCGAATGTGTAGCTATAGAAGATGGTAATACTTCGAAATGATTTTGCTTGGCTGAGGAGAAACAAGTCCAACGTTCTTGTTCCTTTATTTTTATAGCCAGTCAGTGAACGAATACATTACATTTATTTGGTGGCCAGAAAAACACACTTCAATCGCCACATAACTCGTGCCTTTCATGTTCTGGTCAGAAATAGATATCGAACTCTGGTCTAGTGCATAATCCAATTGCACAGCAATTCACGAGCGCACAATGGAAGCCGTTATCTATTAAACGATGCAATAAGATTCATAACGTTACTGATAGCGGACTATTATAATTAAAAAGCGTGATGAGGATGTGAGGAATAATTTTATGCGGGAAACATCGCGTAAATACAGCGTCGTACTGCTTTTGATTAAAAACGGCCATTGCACGTGGATCTATGTTTCGAGGGATTGTTCTTGAAAGTTCGAGAATCGTTTGGTTTTACGAGGACAGTTAATGGTCGTAAAATTCGCGCTAACACAGAAAATGGAAAATGCATAAGCCCGTAAATCTTGGCCGGCTTTATTTCCAGAGACAGCTGAACGTTCAAGGCTACCAGTGCAGCGGCGATCTGCGTTTTGTGTTGTTCAAACACAATGTCAAGCCGGTGAGTAATGTAAAATACGAGGAACAACTTCGCAGGCATTTAGAGAGCCCACTGTTGTTGCATTAAACCAAATTATTTGAAATATAACTTACTACTAATTACTGTTTAACTACCCTAGAATAGTGTTTTCAAATGTAAAAAAGAATTGAAAAATTATGTTCATAATCCAATTCGTAAATTTATATCGATATATAAATGAATTATAATTCATAATTTATAAAATCACGATAACGTAAAAACCTCGGAAATCTTTAAATTCTCCGAAAGTACTAAATAACCAAACGATTCCACTATTGCAGGTGTACAGAAATACCTTCACCGCATACTATACAGTCTACGACGTCACGAACGAGTAAGTAAACTGTCCATCAATAAAACCTTTCTATTCCATCAAAGCTATATTTACTCGTACATCCTCACGCACTGTTTGCTGTTTTCAGCCATCACACGCCTCTTCGTCTACACATGTCGGGGAGAATGCAGCAAACGCGATTACAACACGCAACTTGGTTGGGTAACACGTCTGGCCTCCTGATGATCTCTGAGAATGATATTTACGTGAGGATAGCACCCTCCGCGGCGGAAGACGTGCGGATAACCGATACAGGTGTCCCTGGAGTAATTTATAATGGCGTGCCAGACTGGTTGTATCAGGAGGAAGTGATGCCGCGGCCAGAAGCAACCTGGCCTAGTCCCGATGGCACGCACCTTCTCTTTGCTAGCTTCAATGACACCAAGGTCACTGCCCTGGAATTCCCTTGGTTCAGTAGCCAACCGGGTCAGGATGGGCCCAGTTCCAGTCCCTTGTCCACGCCTAGGAGAGGCTCATTCCCACCATCGAGGTCAATTAGATATCCTACTCCCGGCTCGTTCAATCCAGAGGTCGATCTGTGGCTCATGGAATTGAGCAACCTGACCAACTCCTACAATGGAAATGGAACAGCGAACTCGACGACCCTCTTCAGGATAAGGCTGAAGCCGCCACCTGCTTTGGACGGGCAGTAAGTAGTTGAAGGAAAGCTTTCAAGGATAATTTCGTATATGTAAACAAGTCTGAAATAATTAACACACTCTCTGCTACTAACATTTCTAAAAATTCATTGGAAAAGACACCAGAAATCGTTAAAGATATTTTTAATTTAACTAATAATATTGGGTCATTCAGGAAATTCGTGGCGTTCTTGACACTCGATTTATTCTATTACATTCTGTATATTATATGTTTGGCGAGGATTATGTTTGAGGAGAATTATGTTTTATCTAGTTTTACAAAATACTATGATACTAGATTGACAGATCTGATTGGATAACAAATGCACCAAATTTTACATAAGTCAATGGAAGGAGCGTTATTTTTAAACAAGATAGAACTACCTTCATATAATTGAAAAATCGGTACTTGCTTAAAATTTGTCTCGTCCTATTCATAAGTCTTCCTTATCCTATTTCGAACTAAATAAATGAATAAAATAAATAAATAAATAATAAAATAAATGAATGAAATAAATGAATCGGTGAAGAAAGAGTTTATTTTTTTTTACAGAGAATATTATCTGATATCTGCGGGTTGGGTGGGCGACGACTCCAGCCAAGTAGCGGTCGTCTGGATGAGCAGATCGCAGAATCTCTCGTTGGTATCCGCTTGTCGAGCACCAATGTGGGAATGTGAGGAGACTCACTCCGAGAGAGCGCCAGAAGGACAATGGTTAGACGCACAACCTCATCCCCTATTCGCCCCTGATGGTGACAGCTTCTTGCTCCTAGCTGCTGTTCAGGAAGGCGATAAAGAGCACTTCACCCACATCAAGCACGTAACCTTAACACAACAAAGGATAGCGGTCCTATCTCACGGTCGTTACGAGGTGAGGTAAATTAATAAATTAATTATAATATATCGTATTGAGAATCAGCGTTGTACATATTTTTCTGGATATTTAAGGTAAGTGAAATCTTAGCGTGGGACACGAAAGCCCATTTGGTGTACTATTTGGGCACTAGGGAAAGAAGGCCAGGTCAGAGACATCTTTATGTCGTTCGTGATCCTACTGCTGATGATCCTCGACGTCTGGAACCGCTCTGCGTCACGTGTGATCTCGGCGAAGTTCTATGGAGCAGTAGGTGGGTTCTTACGTATTTAGAACGTAAATAGTTTGTGTTATAGTTGACTTTACTTTACTGGAGTCCTCGAAATTTTATGTCTAAATCACGATCACGTTTTAATGAACAAAAGGATATTTCATATTTTAATAGAATTTCTAGCAAAAAAATTAAAGGAAAAATGTCACGTATCTATGTACTACATTTTTCGTGTTCTAAGTTAAATCCAGACTGGAAGAATCAAATGTCAAAGCCTAACTGTAGGGTGCACCTAATTTGCTTTAAATACAAAATGATGTAGAACTAGGCCAACGGTATCTCGCTATGCAAATACAACCTACTTTAAAAGAACGTAGAACTATATCGGTGGAAACGAGCTTTAAAATTACGCACAACTACGTTAACTCCTACGAATTTATTAGCTATTAAAATTTCGATCGCGTCAATTCTCTAATAAGATATTCAATAAATGGGCTTTATAGGTTCTACTACACCAACTGCACGCATTTTGGTGCGTCCGTAAGTCCACCAAACGGAGACGAAACTCAGGGTTACTACGTTCTCTACTGCGAAGGTCCAGGCCTTCCACTAGCTGGTGTCCACTTGATGACCTCTCACAAAATGATTCGCGTGTTATATGACACGCGAATCCAACGGGGAGATAAACTTTCTCAGCTGGCGTTACCAACTCGAAGAAGCTTCGAGGTAAATGCTTCGCACAAATGAAAAGATCTACTGAAATTGATCTACTGAAAGATCTATTTCACACATTTCTACTAATAACTAAACTGATTCTTCAGGTACCCCTACCTCAAGGCTGGAAGGCACAAGTGCAGCTATTATTACCGCCTTCGTGGCGAGAGGAGCTCAGAGACGCGGCATTTCCTGTCTTGGTTGAAGTGAACGGTCGTCCAGGAAGCGAAGCAGTGACTGATCGATTCAAGATCGACTGGGGGACCTACATGTCTAGCCACAATGATGTAGTTTATGTCAGGTTGGATGTTCGTGGCGCTAGAGGTCAAGGAAAACGAGATCTGTTCAGGCGAATCGGTGGCGTCGAGGTTCAAGATCAGTTGACCGTACTGAGGCACTTGCTAAAGACTCTGAAGTACCTAGACGTCACGAGGGTGGGAGTGTGGGGTTGGGGATACGGCGGCTACGTGACTGCCATGGTGTTGGGTAGCCAGGAGAACGTGTTCAAGTGTGGCGTTGCTGTGAATCCTATTGCGGATTGGCTCTATTACAGTGAGTTACTGCATTTTGTATAAATCTAGAATATTCCCTAGAACAAACTGAAGGGAATACGAGTTTTCTCTACCATTTTTTATTGTATAAAGTTTACTAGATTAGAGCTCTGTATTTCCTAGAACAAATTGAAGGGAATACGAGTTTTCTCTACCAGTTTTTATTGTATAAAGTTTACTAGATTAGAGCTCTGTATTCCCTAGAACAAATTGAAGGGAATACGAGTTTTCTCTAACATTTTTTATTGTATAAAGTTTACTAGATTAGAGCTCTGTTCTTTTCGAATAGATTCCGCGTTTACGGAGCGAATCCTTGGTGCCCCAGCAGAGAACTATAAAGGTTACGTAGAGGCTGACCTGACCCAGCGTGCAAGGTTGGTGCCCAGTCATAGCCTCTACCTTCTTCACGGTCTAGCCGACCTCACAGCGCCTTATACGCACGGTGTCGCCTTCGCTAAGGCTCTGTCCGAAGCGGGTATCATCTTCAGGTACCAGGTATGTGATTTATTCAAAGCTTTTCTTTGATTACAATTGATTGATTTAACAAAATCTTCACAGATATCTTACTTATTTAAAACATTCGAATCTCATACGGTGTATTTGAATTATATCTTAAACAACGCTTTTTTAAATTTAACAGAGTTACGCGGACGAAGACCACGCCTTATCAGGTGTGTTGGAACACGCTTATCGTTCCATGGAGGACTTCCTCGCAGAGTGCCTCGCCCTGGACGCGTCCTAGTGCCTCAAGCCGAACGCTCCCTCGTTGTCTCTAGCTCGCCTACTTCTGATACATCCCAGATTGATCTGGATGCTCGTCAAGAAGGCTGCCGTCGTTCAGGACTAGACTAGCTTCGAGTAAATAGATATATCGGACGTCACGGAATACACTGGTCCTGATCGTTAGGTATCAGACCAACGAAAACGCGAACGAAACAAAAATAGCAAAGAATCGTATAGAAGAAAAAATAACGAAACGACTAAAATTAATGCTAGTCTGTATCGAAGTCAAGGATGCTTGTGACGCAGAGAATGATTACGCGTAGAAGACAAGCGATGATGAGAGGGATGAGGTAAACTTAGTGTTTGTATAAGTAATACCATTAAATAACGTTATGTATCAGTCGCCTGCATCAGCCTGCGGATTCCTCTTTGCTACGAACAACTTTCACTTTGCTCTTTGGACGCGCACCCCGAATAAATTTCTAGTTTAGAATCTACCCCAGCCATCCAGAGAACTATGACACAGTTCACTGGCGCTTGGGCACTTTCAGATTCTGCAAGCTCGAGATTCACGCGTTTTCTCATCTTAAGATCTATCTCTTACGATCCACGAAAGAAATTACACAAAAATTCAAGAGAATCGGCAAATGGTGTCGTGCTTCTCGCAGGCTTGCAAGCTCTTTCCATTTTTTATACAGCGAAACTTTCGAGATCGAATGACGATCGATGACACACGGAGGATACTCAGCGAACGACGATCGAGCGTATCGAGCTTAGCGCGAGCTTGCAAGCTCGCGTTTCATGTTTTTTATATCGATCTTCCACCATACACACTCGTCACCGCTCGAGACATTCATGCCGTTTATATATATCGTTCCGCTTTCGAGCTTATCAAAGAAGCTTGCAAGCTCCCCCCCCCTCGCCTTTTTCATCGAGGAACAGTTATTCTCGAAGATGTAGACTTCTTCCTATACGAACGAGTCATATCTCTAGGTTCAATAAATCATGACGTATTACGTAGAGCTTGCAGGCTCGCGTTTCACGACCGTTTTCTTCTTAGTCTACGTCCCAAATATATCGGTGCCATCCTGATTTTTTGGAAAGCTGGTTACGCCTGTGCGATGACGCTTGTCTAGGGGTACCGACTCATTTCATCGTTTTGAAAACGAACGCCTAGTGCTAAGTTTTGTGTTGTACAGCTTTGCGCCTAGTCTATGTACCATAATGTTACTTGCGCGTAAAAGCAAGGAAAAGAAGACAACAGAAAGGGAAGAGAAAAAATGTATTTCCCTAGCCCTTTATCGACCTGATCCCTTTTTGCCAAACTTCACATTCGATCCTTGAATATTTGTATATATCCGTATGCACGTCTCTCGATGAATCCCTTGATGCAGGACACGTTCCCCTCGACGAGGTTCGCGAGTGTTCCCGTTTATCGTTGATCGTTTGTTGTACTATATCGCTAAGTTGTACTATAAACACACAGTTTCCAGATTAACTAACTATCGTTAAGTAAGTTAAGCGACGCGAGGCTTTAGGATAACGTTACAGGTTCACCATATACTTTAGCTCGTTCGAGAGGACGAACCTCGTCAAGGGTAACGAACCTTTATCGTATTCCTTTTCTCGATCAACGTCGATCATGTGCAGTGTCCTGACAAAGTCAAAATTGAATGCGCCTTCGGATCTTCGTGGCTTAAGGACACTCTCGATCGACGTGTTAATGATCGATGTTCGTTCAGACGCGGTTGATGTTGGAGGATAATCGTTCGAGATCGATCGAACTCCCGAGATCTGTTTTCAGAACACTTTCGTTAGTCCTTTCGCTACCAAAAAAACCCGCTCCGGTGATTCGTTTGTTCGAAGATCCGTTACTTAACGAATATAATTAGTACCTCTATGTGTCTTTTGAAATTTGTACCGTGCCATCGATTCAAGCTTTTTCCGAATTATTCCTCATCCGGATGATAAACGTAGCGAAAGGGTTGAGAGACTTGGATATTTTTCGCTCGCGAGTCCGATCGAGACGAGACTCCTTTCACAGTTGATTAAGAGGATAAGAGAAAACTAAGTGAACACAAAATATGTCGCGCTCGAACGAAGAGAGTCGCACGTCGCCATAAAACGCTGCCTGCCCAGCAGCCCTTAAATGCCGACAATCAAGGCTAGTGCAACTAATCAAACGATAATAAATAGAAACGGAGAGGATGAAGAAATTACCTAATAATAATTAATGAATTCTTAGATGAGTGATCGATGTGGTTCGTCCGCGTCAGGCTGCGTGGCTGAGAGCCTCGACGAGATACAAAGAAAGAAATTAGGAAACCACAGGAAGAGAAAGACTTGTTAGAAATATGTCCAACGTATGAAAAGAATTCTCGTCGAGGAGATCCACATTTGCGCGTGGACGGATAAGTAGACGTGGCAAATCGATTAGATTGAAATTACGTGCTTGATGTCGATCGTAGAGAGTACAAAAGGTGTAACAGCGCCTGGCTAAGGAATTGCCTCACCAATTATTCACCTGAACGTCTACCCTCGAATCCACGAACGTTTCTTCCACGGCCCGAAAAAATATATTCGAATCAACGTAGCCTCAATATTTTTTCCAGGAAGGATACTAAATAAAACATAACGGCGCCATTTGACGCGGAGATCATCCTGCATTCGTGAGAACGAGAAGAAACGTCGCAATTCCTTAGAAAATGTTTCGCTGGATCCTTTCTAACCGGATTGCGCGACAAGGACAGACGCATTATTGTTAGATCATGTTGTAAAAGATTCATTTTTCTTTTTCTGTTTTTTGTTCGTTTTCGTGAGCAACTTTTCTCGCGTATGAATTCGAGAGAAAGGGTTAGTAAAACTCGAGAAACACGAAGGGAGAAGCGTGAACGCGAATATAAAAGAGAGATAGAATGTGAGGTAGTGAGAATGAATGAGAGTGTGAGCGTGCAATCGCAATCAATTATTAACTTATAATTAAATGGCAAAAAAAAGTGCGGCGAACTTTAACTGTAGGCATATAGATAATCGGTCTCACGAACTCGGCAGGCACGCAAGCAGTAAAAAAAAAGAAAAGAAAGAAACAATGGCAAATAACAATTATAAACAGCGATAAGAAGAAAGGAGAACAAGAGGGAATTGCAAGCATGCGAATTACGTGAAATTAAATCGCAAGAAAATTAAATAAATAAATAAATGAAACCTTGGTAGCAGCGCATAAGGGTATCTATAAGCTTTTGGTAACGTATTATCGCCGCTAGGCTAAAGAGAATTAATTAAAAATAAAAAAAAAGGAAATATATATATATTATACAATAAAGAGAAAAAAAAAGTAAAATGCGACACACAAAGAAAGAGAAGACACATACGCAGGACATGCAGATTGCAATTGACGCGGAAACTCGAGTTTAATATATCGGGCCCGTGCGAACACTCGGACGAATTTATGCGAAAAATGTCGACGAATGTATTCGCCTGTCCGACCACGCGAAATCGCTCGTCGACGTGCAACTATTTCGAGATGACGATAGAAAATTATACAAGAATAAAGAGAAGAAGAAGAAGAAAAAGAAGAAGAAGAAAGAAGAAGAGAAAGAAATAAAAAAAATGAAAAAGAAATCGCGAGCGTTTGTATCATCCGTAATGGGAGAACAAAAATTTACTGATAATAATAATAAGGAGACTATTTGAAATTAATTTGGATAATCTGTGATACTCAGATTGATGATTATTATTCGGATTAGACGGTATTTCACGCGTTTTTAACGTCATCGGATAACACTCGAACATCGAGGTATTAATAGATAAGGTATCGATAAACGAAATTGTTCGAGTAACGCATGCTCCGAACTAAGTCCAAGCTTCTCCACGAGAATCGATGTACACTTAATAAGTAGTAAACGATATTCAAAGCCTTCAGGGTTCTTGAACGACAAGGTATTGTTATCGAATTGTTATCTATCTAAATATATTAGAATTTCTAGCTGTTGAAAGTACGATTTCTTACTTATACTCTTTAATGTTTCATTGTGAGACTGTTCGTTAAACTACTCTAACACGTCGATATTTAAATATTCGATGTCAGGGTTAAAATACAATTTTCACTACTATATTCGACGATCGAATTTGATTCAAAATTTATTCACACTTTTTCTAATAATTCGATCTCACATCAAAGGAAATAATCAATCGTATCGATGTTCATATCGTCGAGAGCTTGGACTTGATTTCCGGAAGTGGCCTACTCGTCACGACGTTTTATGTATATCAGACTCCTCGATGTGAATCGCATCAGGCGAGCCAACTCGAAACGACGTCTGAATGATCAAAGATTCGGTTTAATCGATCAACATACTCGGAAGCGTTGAGTCGAATATTGGCCAGCGACTCGTTGAATTCAATCGTGCTTCGCGAGTGTGGCCAACGCGCTCGGACAATTGTTTTTTATAATAATAATAATTCGCTCGGATCATCAAGCGAGCGACTATGCGAGAGTGCCGTGAATTATCGTTATCGAGAGACAGGGAGGCGTTCTCGATAGTTTCTCGTGGGAAACGAGGGCACGCGGATTGTTTCCACTCGGTTTTTTACGATATTCGCACGGACCTGGAGACCGAACATCCACGAAATCGGCCACGCCAAACAATCGATCGTTTTCAATCGGTTTCAACGAAGTATCCCATAAGTGAAACGCAAACTATTGTGATAGCACGTTGGATGATCGAAAATGTCGTGTCCTTGATTTCATTTTCTAATATTCAATTATACATCTATATTAGGATATTACATGTGTTATCTGTTATTTTTCGAAGCTATTTTTTCTGGCAATTTCTAAATTCCTCGCTCGATGAGTTGTTAAAATATTCACACAAAATATTTGATTATTGCTTTGGGAATTTCGAATAGATCAAAGTTTTTAGTTTCATAGCATTTCGTAATGGTCAAAATAAACGAATATTTTCCCTTACTACATACGTTTATTTTCCAGATTTTTAATATGACCACATATTACAAACAGAGTTGTATATTCATACGTTTTATTTTTCTAGTAATCAAATATGTTTCATAATGTGATTCAACGTGTTAAAGATTAATTTTCAATATCTGCAAAGAATATTTCCTACCTTAAAGAATAAAGTTTCGTTTGTAACCACTGTTGTAAAATCAATTTTCAAGTGTAATCCTGTAATCGTTTAAAGACGCCGATTTCGCGGATATCGTTATAATTCCACGTAACACCCACGAGATAATCATGTTACTAAGACTCTGCGTTTTTTAATATCAGCGAGACTCGGCCCTGACCACGGGCGATCAAAAGTGTTTTCAATAAACTGTTACATTACCTGAAATCTTGTTGTTTTCTTTCGTTCCATCGAATCTGAAACATACACAACTTCCGATTATCGTATATCATAAATAACGACTATTCGCTTTTGTTTTTTAATTAACATCATAGTTCTGGAAGGAATGTATACCAAAATAATACCGAAAAGATTTTAGGATAATATTTTCAGGGTATTTTATACAGACGAAGCTTTTCGAGAATTAAAATTATGTCTCTACGACGACCCCGCAAGAAGACTACACGTAAATGGCTGAGTGTTCAAGGAAATAAAAAACGGGAGCTTCATCCATCGTTTGGTAATCATAGGTAAATTATTTGATTGAATTATCAGAAAAAAGAATATCTTACTAAATGTTACCGATGGTTATCGATTATTAAAATGAAAGACTTTCGAGACGAATATTTCATAATTTTGTTATATTAAGGTTATGCGATCATTTTTATGCGACGAGATCGAAGAGTCAACGAAATACAATCACAGTACCAGACTCGAATGAATCATTGGTTATTTCGAAACAATCATCGGATAGCAGTATTATTTATTTGGGAACGTTTCGAAACGTTCCCGAATTAATAAATTTAGAAGACAGCAATGACGATTATCGGGAGCAAGTAGCAAAACCGGACGAAATCCAATCTCCAAGCTTCGTGGTAACATTATATTTCTCATGGCTTTATATAGCAGACGATATGTTAAGTATAAATTGATGAATAGAAAAACAAATCTTGTTACAGACACAGTGCAACAAAATTGAAAATCCAACAGACTAATCGTCCATTTAAGAGGTATTTTTGTTTTCAAGTATTATTAATGGTACGATTTCTCTTCCATAAAATTAAGATATAAAATATTCGGCTGATCGAAAAGTTCAATGTTTTAAAATTTCGATTGTACGATTTACACGGGAGGACAAATGGCAAAGAGAAAAATACCGCAGAAATTTCTTTTCGTAATTACAATGTGAATTCGATGAAACTCAATAATGTAAATTGACTAAACAGAAACGACGATTGAAGCGTTGCATTATCATTTTCATCCTGAGTAGGTTAACAGAAATTTCAGTAAAAGCAATTAATTTTTTCTTTTCAAAGAACAAAAATTACAAAACTTCTCGATCAACCTAATCGATCTACAATCTGCACGTACATTTTTAATTATGAGTCATCCTGTATCATTCAGCAATGTTAAATATAATCGTTGCCTTTGATCTTGCAAGGTAAATAGGTGGCTGCTAGAAATCTTCCCGAGGAGGAATACACATTCTCTATCTCCGCTTTACCAGTTCGCATAATTTCAAGTTCTTTCCTAAACGCGTCGGTCATATAAGGCCTGCCTTCGAGAGCCATCAGTCTCGAGAAATCGAATTCCGTGAGGGGAACGGTATTCACTCCCAGAGCGAGCAATTCCGATGGATGTATTCCTAGCCAGCGTACCTTCGAACAGGCCAAGCATTTCCTCTCTCTGGATAACGCAGCCGAGCCAAAACTAATTCAGAAAAACGTGAAAGAAATTTTATCGTGCGATCTCTGTGCATTTTCAATCTTCTTCAACTTCTATTGGAAATATTTTCTCTTTTTCCGCGGTTGTGTAAGAAATTTGATAAACGTTTAGTAAATGACCTTATATACATTTTTCATTATTTTCTTTCTTGAGTATTTGTTAGTAAAAAAAAATATCAGTTTATTTTAAAATAAAAATTTCTCAATTTGATCGTCTTTCTCAATTTTGTTTCCCTCCTTTTATTTAGAAGTTTCTTTGAACTTTACAGTTTTAAAACTTTACAATTTTGAAATTTTACAATTTTCATCATATCATCTGATCATTGATTTACCGATAAACACACATGATGTCCACACCGAAAGGGTCTGCATCCACGATTATATAAACCGGAAGTTCCAATTTCTCGGACAGCAGTTTAACCAGCATTCTTGTAGTCACGTCCGGATACCCTTTTCCCGTGACTAGAATGCAGCTCAACGAAGAGATACAATCATCCTTTAACAATTTTTGAAAGACAGCATCTTTCTCGACAATCAACACCATTTTGGCCCTGGTGCGAACGGAAATTACCTCTGATATATTGTGCGGAATAAGGACACCTCCGGGCACCGTGCAATCGATAATACGATTGTCAGTTAGAGTGAACGTCAATTCACCAGCTACTAATCCCTTTGATGTTGGCAACAAATCTAGATAATTAATATTTCGTACAAAATACAATAATATAATAATAATGTAATATACAATAATCACGCAAAAATTAATTTCTGATAGATTTCTAGTAATTTCTGCTTTATTATCGATTGCTACTCGCAAACAAATTATTTTTGAACTTTCACAGATTTTTAATAATTTTTCTATTCTTATTGTTCAAAGATTGACGTAATTAAATAGAATAAGAAATATAATAATTATTAAATCCCTTGAAATTGGATTAAATTCATTAAACACTTACTGAGCTCCCATGGCGAGCAGTTTAGTAAATTAGCCACATGATTCACAGCCTGATCCAGATACCCCTGTTCTGGAACTAAATTCAACGTTTTATCGTTTTTCAGGTCGTAATAAAGAGATCGTCTTGTAATGGTCGAGTTTATAATTAGCAAACGATGCGCAGCAGCCATCACGGTCATCGTTAAAGCAAACTTGTCTTTGCCTCTTTTAGTAGCAAAGTTGATCACCGTTCTTATTTCATTTCTTTCGATTTCTTCGGAATTCTGATCAGGTTCTTCGTGAAATTCCGACTCGAGATCATTGTCTTCGGCAGTATGCGTGTCTACCGTAGCATAATTCCGTGCTGATGAGTATGAAATTTGTGGTAATCGACCCGAACATATCTGTTGGATTATAGATGAAGTAATGTTCTCGATACGGGCTACTAATTGCTTCCTAAATATCGTAAAAATGACTTTGTATTTTCTCGTTTTAGGCTTTTCTAAATTTCAAATTGATTAATAAAAAATATTGAAAATATCGATCCAACCACATTCGACATTCACCTCGATTCTGCATTATCTACCACGGGTATATCGATTTTCTTTTCCTCCGCGTCTTGTGGTTGACTGTCGGTAATTCTGAATCCCATTTTCACGTTTTTATTTATTTTTGACATTTTCCCTACAATAAATAATTTAATATATAGAAAATGTTATATTTCAGTTACACATAATTTTATCCTTACGAAGAATTTCATTGATTATTTTTAATCGATCGAGTTGTTCAAGATAGGCACGTATAAAGAAATATTTAAATATCTCGACAAAATAGACACATCTTATATACCTTTCACAGATGATACTTAATATTATTTTACAGAATATTTTATAAATTTATCGTTTACGCTTCTGAGCAATATTAAAGCGTTCCGTTTAATCAATTTTCTCGTCCATAGATGGCACGAGGAAGGATTGCATTACACTCGGTGGTTCTATCCCCCTACGCTTCTTTATCAACGTTATTAAAATACAACTTACCCTGATCCAAAATTCTAAGCAATTTTCCAAACTTTCGAAACCCGTACGATCTTTCTTCGCGCTATATACATACGCATAAGTAAATATACGTTTTATAAAAATATATGAAAATATACATTCTCAAAGTACAAATACCACATTAATTCGATGTATTCGCTAAAAGTACAAAATTAATATTCCACCAAATTTATTATACAATTCATTCGTTAACGCAATCTTGTTACTTCAAAAATTGATTAGCTTTCTGATAAACCACTCATAATACAAACTGACGAATTGAATCGATCGCTTTGGAGTCTTAATTCTAGTTCTAGTTTGTTAATATTAGAATATCCTTGATTTTTTCCTGTTCGCTACGGACAACTCGATATTATAAAGTAAATCTTAAACGTTGCATTTTGGACGCGTGCCAAAAAAATTGCCAGCTTTTTTCCGGAAACATGCGCAAAAAAGGAAGCGGAAGGGAACGAGAGAAAAGTCAAGAGGCGGCGCCAATTCGGAGTCGACTTTTCCAACAACTGAGACGAGTTTCGACACGAGCTTAGAAGGCAACGGGGTCAGATAAAAATCTACCACCTATCCGAACGTAACATTCTCACAGCAATAAACATATTAAATTGTTGCAGGACGGAAAAAGTATTGATCCGAGGTACGTAGTCGAGATTGTCCAACGATCGACAACGATTTTCCTGGTTGGGAACGACGGTCGTATCGAGTAGCGAATCTCAAGAGAGCCGGACACCCCGCTGTGCATTTGTGAGCGGCGACCATTGAACGTCGCGCTACCGAGTGCACTAAAGACACTTCAGGACCTCATTCGACAGTAGAAAACAGTGACCGTGCCTGAAAAACGCTCAATTGTAACGAAATTCGGCGACCAGTCTCAGCACTGAGTCGCGTTTGATCGATTTTGATAAAGAAATATTTGAACCGAAAAGATGAAAACACAAGTTATACTATTGATTTTTAAAAGTAGGATGAATAGTTAAAATCTGTGGTTTCCGAAGCAATCAATCGTAGGCAAAGTGTGGATCTTTCAGGATCAGATTTGGAAATTTCCATGCGTTTTCATATGTTTCTAAATATAAATAAACAAGGAGATGATTTTGGATAGAGATTTGTTAATCACATGCAATTCCTTCAGGATATCATATACGAAGATTACAGGAAAGAGACAAGATAAGTACATTTTTATTGATTTTTTTATTTCAATACTACTTCGTGATCAAACAACAAAATTTTACTATGACGTAATAGAAAAATATGTTCACTTATAGAGGGCTAATTATATCGAATTTTGGGCATTGCTTCGTATATTTACATGCGTAAGAGATTCTTCAAAAGAAAGTTAGCTAAGTACGAAACACGTTAGATCACACTTCCTGTATAAGTATCCGCAGATGGACCGTAAATTTCCTTCAATAGAGGTTAGCCAAAGCAAAGACACCCGAAGGGACAATGAATACTAACGAGCGGCCACAGGCATTTGCGACGCGTGCCAAAACAGCTTAGGGTCACTGAAACTGCCCCATCTCAATGATCTCTCCCGTTCTCTTCCCTACGAATATCAAATTTATCCGACATTCGCATAATATCGCAAAAAAATACCATACATTACCCTAACAAGTAGCTGTATATTGCTATATTAATTATATTATATGCTGTATAATGCTGCATACTTAATTATATGCTGTACATTGCTGTTCCCTATTATTACTTTTACTTACAATTGACAGTATCCAGATTCCCCGCAGCACTTACTTATCGAAATTGAACGACTGAAGGAGAAATATTTTTCAATTCTTGATCATTACAAGCCTCGAGCCTCCGATTAGCTACAATTTATCGAGTAAATCTTGTTCGAACGAATTTCGTTGTGTCAAATGGACGAAGCCGTGTCTCCTGCGAGCGTTCATCTCGATGATTGCATACATTGCGGTCGCTCGAGGCTGTCGAATCGCTTTCCATTCTTCACCGATGTAGCGTGCTCATTCGCGCAAACGGGTAGAAGTAGTAGATACTTCGTCTTGAAGACCCGCGCCAAGCCTCTTTACCGTGCATAAAGGGATTATTCACGACAAAATAATACATGAACGCCGCTCGGTTTCGCATTAAAGACACTTCAAGGCTGTTCTTCTATACCAAAGGGGGATAGTGTTACATTGTGCAACGAGTGTGTTCGAGAAACACCCCTGAGAATGCGCTCTCCAGCCCTCAAATGGCCCGTATATGGCCGCGTCCTCCTCAAAATATCGGTTGGAGCCACTGAACATCATGAAAATATGCCTAATCTTTTGCGCTCACGTGTGTCAATCTCGTGGAACCTTCGAAAAATCGAAAATAATCCCCCAGCGAGAATCATGCTTTCTTCCTAGGATTTGCTCTTACATGGAAAAATACGAATCCGTGAATCTTTTACATGTCATATGTAGGCATTTGGAATTTTCTGTCGGTGAATTCGTAGAACTCGATCCGAATTTAGACTATTTCCGATAGAGAAGGTGCGAATCTGTAACACGAACCGGAGGTTATTTTTCCTAAACCGAATATCTTTCGACTGAATAATCGCGTGTAAGCCCTGAGACCGAGGTAATCCCTTCGTGTTTAGGCCGATTTCACTGACCAGAATCGAAAACTTGTTCCCGTATTGAAACGTCAAATGCTCGCATGATCGAGTGACAAGAATGGCACGGTACCTGTTCGATTTGTTCGACAACAGTGATTTGTCAAATCCATTATATTATATATTCGCATGCGAGTGTACACAGACGACGTATAACGTGACAGAGAGAACAAAATTTTTTTTTTTAGATTTCGACAAAAAGAAGATGGAAAGAATGCGACGAGTTGTGGACAAACACATTTCAAGGAACAGCTCGAGATATATTGCCTGTCATAAATTTCACGCTGACTGAACGGATACTTTATATTAAATGGGATAAATGAATTATTACGATGTATGTAAGATGAAATAAAAAAATATATGAGTACAGCTAGTTAGTTACAAGGTATGATGAAAAATAATATTTTAGCGGTGGACTCGAATAAGAATTATTATAAGATTAATTTATCATCGACCGAACAAATCAATTATATTATAATCTTTTATATCGGACAACTTGATTAAGGATCATTGTGTACACAAGATTAGTCAAGATAGCGTATCGTCGGTACATCAAACGAATTGTCCGAATGCGTTTGTAAAAATAAAACTATAGTTTCTTACAAGATATCATGAAGGAAACTTTTATCGAAGATCTCGAGCGAAATTTATCGTAGTTTCAAAACCAATCCATCGGTGATTCCCTGAGAGTTTTCCCCGGTTTTCGGTAGAGGGGTGGAAACCGCAGAGAACAATAAAGCCAGAGGAATATTTCAACGATTCCGGGTGTTGAAAAACTCGGTCAAACAACACGGAATATCGATAAATCGGCAATCCATCTTTTGTAAGAAGCTGTAACAGTCGGCGACACGGAGAGAGTTCTGTTCAGATCGAATCTACGTCACCTCGCTTAGGAGCAGCTCCTCGTGCTGTTAAAGTGGAACAGATAGCATCGAATTTGTCCAAACAGTGGGGGTTGCAGTCAAAGACGCAGGGGTTGCTTAACGTACGAACAAGAAGTAAAAGAACGCGGATAAGCAGTTCCTAGGAAGAAAAGGTACGTTCCATAGGGTTTTATTGTCCAGAATGTTGTTCGTTGACGCGAGGAAATTGATCATGAGTTTGTAACAGAACGAATTTCATTGATGGAAGCCATCTGAGCTAATAATAATTTATGATCTTCAACTTGTATGACCGATGGGAAAAAATTTACGTACATTACAGGCTATAAATACAATAGAACCTTCGCTATATGAATTAACTGACGGATATAACCGTTTAAATAAGAAAATTGTAGACATAATAATACAACAGGCGAATTTCAACAAATTATAGAATTGAGGATAAATTAATGAAATTGCAAGAGGAAATTGTAAGAGAAAGGCTCCTATTGAACGAAACTAGACTTTTCGACTCTTTCTATCTACGAATATCCTAATTTTTTCGACACACACCCCAGATGGGTTGTTGAACAAAAATTCCAAGTGTACTTGCAGCGGATACTCGAGCGCAGTTTTGGGGAGTCGAGCAAAGTTATTGTAGCGGTCTGTATATTCGCATACTGGGAGGAAGGTGTGTTAAAGAGCACTTGACATCATTCGTAAGCTTGGGAAAGTCGATCGTTCTAAACGGTGAAATTCTCACCATAAACTTCCACTCTTTAAAATATCGAATAATGTGTTGCTCGATAAAAATCAGCCAAGGCAACGTGCAGCGTATGATTCGTTGTTCCAACAAAAAAAAATTCCGCAAATAGACAGGTAACGCGTAAGCACATATACACGGTTCTTTGCCGAAGGTTCATGCATCGTTCAATGAAAGCGCAATAAAGGAAGCCCGGTTTGGGCATTTGCACCCGATAAACCTGGATGCGTTATACGAATAATTCACGGCAATTTGATTCATCTTTCGAGCATAATCACTTAACGACCAGTTTGCGGCTCCCTTTAAGTCCAAGAATCCTTAATAACAGACCAGCGCGCCTCTCTCCTTCTCTCTTAACACGGTCCGGGATTAAGACCTCCAGCTAGCAGAAAACGAGCAGCTCTCGTTGCACGTCAAATATTTTCTCAAGGATCTCCGTGCAAAGCGGAAAAACGAGAGAAAGGAAACGCGGCGAACAGGATGAAAGAAAATATCGAAAGATCGGATGACACGAAACAGAGAAAGGGAAAATGAGCGGGGCAGGATGAGGAGGGAAAAGAGGAGAAAAAGCGGACAAGCAGGCTGAGTTCGTCGACACGAGTGCTTCAGGCAGATTCGGTAGCTATTATAATAAAGTCCGTAGAAACTGTCGCCTCGATAGTAACGCGGTCGCCACCTTCGAACGCATCCTGATTCAAAGAGGATCGATCGTCTGATTAAAGTCATGGAGGGAAGGAACGCTGGCCGCGGGCGTGCCCGGTTTCTTAAGTGTAGGTCAGTTATACCAGACCGACTGGTCCGATCGGCTGCCAATTAAATGGAAACTGGCAACCTGTTATTTCCCGACACGCTTCTGATCTGTACGAAGAGAAGGTCGACGTCGTTTTCGCCTGCTCGCTTCGTACACCGCTTTTTATACCCGACCATCGCATCGAGCTTAAACTTCGATAGAGATCTCAACGAGCACGCGGTATCTTTGACATGGCGCGTCGGATTCCGCGTCTTTGCCACGCGCAGACGCTTGCTGATCCAACATTACCCACGAATCACCTCGACTTTTCGCCATCTGACCACCTAGTGTTCACACGTTTTCAACGCTTTCATCGCGCAGTAAAGCAAAGAATTTATTACTATATTATTTTGTTCGTATTTTTATATTTACTTACACTTACGTTTAAATGTCTCCGAGCAACTTCAATTTGTATTAAAAATAGACACGTATTTTGATAAAATTTTTATATGTTGTTATATAACTATTGAGAGTTGCTCGCGATGAAATATTCAAGTATTGAATTATTGAGAAATAGATAACTACTACAAAACAACTGTTTTTATAAGCTATCATAATTAATTTTCTGGTTTCTTGTTCGAATAAGAATCTATCGAATTGATGAAATACATACGGATAAGTCTTCGAACGAATCGACCGACAGTTTAATAGCATGATCAATTTCTTGCGGATCTTTGTTCATGGTGACAAGTACCATAAATCTGCGAATCGGTTCTGACTGAAGACGGTCGACAAATTAAAGGTATACGCAAAAAAGGAATTCACTTGAAAATTTTATGATCAGTAACAAAAACAGTAGAATCGAAGTCCTTGGATGCGGTCGTCCGTTTATGTTGCAATGCTTTTTTAAATTGCTCGATTCGTCGGCGACGATCACCGAGATAAAGTGGCGCGCTTATAAAATATCTTCGTGAATTATTTACAACGACATTGCCACGTGACACTGAATTGTGCGAATCTGATCTTAGTCCGGATGTTCAAGCTGGCAAAAAAAAATTTCTAACCTTTTTATAACTTCTTCGCCGACATTCGAACGTTTTATATTTCATAGTTCTTAAATAAACTTTTGTTGACTAATTTTCTCCAGATTTTACGTCGTGGTATTTGCATGATAGTTCCTTATTTCTATTTTATCAAGGATTTAATTGCAACGAGGGAATCGTCGATAGAAGCTAGTAAAATTTGAATTCCTCGTACAACCCGAAAATTATGCGATTCTCATAAAACACGATTTCGATGAATTACTAGTCTTCGTAAATCACGGAAATGTAAATTTTTCAAGGTATTGCATAAGATTTTCAACAAATTAAATCGCGGATGAGAAGAAAAAATCAAATGAAGACAAATGGAGAAAATTCGAGGTCGTTCGCTGTCCTTGGGCTAGGTGTATTGTCCAGTTGGTAACGGGAGAGCCGGACTCGAAAAATTTGTTCGACGCGTGTCGCGTGACAGCGGTTTGCAGCTGCTAGATTTTTTCCGCGAATTTTTCGCGATTCCGAGGCCCGAGGCGAGCAGATGCGTCCTCGACGCGAGATGCACCATTCCTCTCGCGTACTCTTTCTTCGTATTCCCTCTGTACTCCGTATTCTGCTCAGTCGAATTAAATCGCTGCCTTCCGATCGACAGATTGCGACCCCTCAGCCACGATATTTCATCGGGGCGACCTTTCACCCCGTGGGCCAGTTTGCGCGCGATTATCCTGGCACCATAATTTTTACACCTTCGCACTCGTTTCGTCCTCCTCGGTTCTGGCAAATTCGTCGACTCGCAGTAATATATACGCGGCAAATAATCGTTCGAGGTCTTGGTTGCCAATAATTATTAACATTACGAGACATTTATTTGGGAATTTTTATAGCAATTTTTATTCCACATTTGGAGATAACGAAGGATAGAAATTACACGCTTTCGCTGCTCCAGGTAATTTTACACAAAGTTTGGCGAACGCTGGAATTATTTGTATCTTGGAAGGATTAACTTCAAAATTATAAAAATAATTAAAATAATCAATCCGTAATTTTTCATACGAATTTTATAGATTATCAAAAGTGTATTTTTAAGTGTTTGAATGATTTTCTGTAAAGTATATGGATAATAGCTTCCACAGAAATTTTATACAATCATAATGTACTTTGGAGGATTTGATTATTTTTTTTACAAGCTTGCCCTTTCCCTTACATTGTATATCTCTTGTTTTGATTTCTTTGGTACAGATGTAATACTTTACTCATCGATATTTCTAGACCTTCTTAATAAATGATATAAAAAAATGGAAGATTTCAGAGGATCAAAGTGCTAGTAAAATGTTTGCTCGTTTAGAAGCACGTAAAGGGAGAAACAGAGATTAGGCTCTACTTAGCGACAGATAGTTTGGGGTTGCAATAATTAAGTGTCGAAGAGAACCCTTGATCGTTAAGGACGGTCTTTATCGTGACTTAAGAGGGGATTAACCGTGAAGAATGAAAAGCTATTGGCTGACCCTGAGGATCATCAGTTGTTCGATAAGAGGTGAACGGTCGCTGATAAACTTGCAAGACTTTCGGTTGCCCTTCGCGACATTACTATAATGAAACCTCAGAATCTTCGCGTGTTACAAATGCATTAAATAAGAAAGAAACCATCCAAGGACGTACACATGGTCACTTAATCATCAGATTCTACAATATGATTGCTCAATTCACAGCCTCGATGCAAGTATACTTATACGGTTCCACTATGAAACAAGTCAATTTGTAGCAGATGGACATGAACGTTTGCAGCTTACCTTGTTTGCTACATTTTGTCTACAGAAACGCAGAATGTTCCCAACAATTCTCTACTATATCTTTTTGTAGTGTTACATTCTATATATTATACCTTCTGCTTCAACAATAAATTTAACTATACACATTAATTACGAATATTAAATATCGTTACTTTTAGTGCCTCATTTATATAATGGAATAAAATTATTCAATCTCGGGCAAACAATATAAACGGTCACCAAGCATCCCTCGACTGTTCTACAACCAGAACCTACGCTGAAAAGAAATCGAATCGCATCCGTAGGACAGCAACTCAATATAAATCAGTTCAACGAGTGTCTGTCAAATCGTGGAGGCGTGATCCTTTCTGTTTGTTGGTTTTTCAAGAGCATTCTACGGGACTTATTGTTCGTAAACATATGTTCCTGTGGGCGTGCAGGAAGAGTGGTTTCCTCGCGGAAGACAGAGAGAGAGAAAGTCGACAACGACGAAGGAAAATGGATGGACGAACAGCAGACAGTTTGGCATCACCTGGACGAGGAGCACGCGCCTTTCGCGCGCCTGCAACTCATGCAGAGAAGGACACGCGTGAATATCGATGCGCAACGACTGCATTGTATAATACACCGTCGATTGGTGATCGTTGCAATAATGCGATCGTGTAACGTCGCCACGTAACCATGGTACAATGGTCTATACCCTATGCCCTATGGTTTCGCTACTTGCCATACGAGAAATCCTTTCGCAAGCAATGAAAATCCTTTTAGGGGAATCCGTTTGAATACCGAAGTCAGGGGCTAGATTTGCGGACAAAAGCTATTTTTCGAGAGTTGCGGCATTTCCGATCGCAATTAAGAATCAAGGGAACGATCTGCGGTTTGAGGGATCCGACCCGGTGACTGGGGCTTAGGTTTGGGTTTGGTCGTTGGTATTTTGATGAATTTTGGAATATGTGTTTGGTAGATTTACGTATATCCCTGTTCACAACATGTAGGATGTTTATTATATTAAATTCACAGAAAATGCAATAAGCTTGAGAAATGTACAAAATGAAATTAACGACCAGAAGCAATAAAACTTCTCGTAACAAGGTTTAATTTAAACTTCAATTACAACTTCAATTCACTGGGTGGGATATTATTAAATGCAAATTATGCACAATATTTCAATATTAAGACATTTGACATGCTGTACAAAGCAATGAATAACTGACGTTAACTTGGATGGTCGCTAAAGGAATCACAAACCAAAGGTTAATAATATCAAAAACAAAGATGCGGTCATTATAAAACACTAGTTGTTGATATGAATTTAACTTGACGATTCTAAATTCACTGCCATTTGTAATAGAAATGAATACAGTAAATAGTATTCGAAAAATACTTGTAGGAAGAAACCGTCGACTGTCGATCGAGCGAGACGCGACAGTGCAGTTTCTGTGTGGTGGAAACCAAACTACGTTAATCCGATTTGAGCCACATTTATGCTCATTATCCGGTTCCTCAAGGAGTAAACGTAATGAAATATAACTCGCGTCTATCTGGGAGAAATGTCCTTTCCAGCGGCAAAAAAGATATTCAAATCGGTTGAATAGTTTCTGAGATTACCTCTGATACACACATATACCTCTGTACATTATAATAATAGTATAGATTATGTTGCAGCACATGGTGTTTTACCTTTGTCGTCGAAAAATAGGAAGGCGGGGATTTTCTGGAAATCGGAAACCGCGTTCCGTTGCACAGTTAGAACCATCAACAAATTACGACAGAAAATAATCACGAGTTTCTTTTTTCCACTTATAACACAAGTTTCTCCTACTCTATCGTTTTCGACAAGTGTTTGACGAGCACGCGGCTCATGTCTCGCTGAGATATTCAATTGTGGATACTCGTGACCCCATAAAAAGTCCAGGTGAAACAGCGCACAGATATTAAACTGACATTTAATTTTGCAGGGAACAATTAGACTTATGCTTGGTTTTTAAAAAACAAGTACTTCATTTTCCTCTTCTATTTTTCCTCGTTTCGTACGGTTCTTAATTATGAAAGTTATGTCCCAGGTATTGAATCATTCTGATCCGTTATAGTTAGGTATATATTTGATCCGGTAGTTATTATCTTTAACATTCATTTACATTTGACAACATTTCTTTAGAATGTTGCATTTTCATGTATTATAACAGAATACAGAAAAGAGGAGGCGGATTGTAATGGAATCCCGCGTAAGATGTGCAAAGAAACACGAACGACGAAAGAGAAGCAAAAGGATAGCATTAAATATGCGCCGGTTAGCCTTCGGAAAGTGCACAGGGTTTTTATGACATCCTTGACTATTTTTATCATACGAAACATAGCTCAGTATGCGTACGAGATCGTACATGAGGTTAATTAACCCTCAATAAAATTTTAATCCAAGGTGTTGCCAATCCGAGCGGTTGCGGATGGCATTCGATCACCTCATAATATATATTCGCCTGTAAAACTGACATCCAGCCAATTATCATCAATCGCGAAGGCGTAGAAATTACGTCGAGTGAACGAAGATCTCAGAGTAACCTCATTAACGGTTGTGCTTGAACTTTACGCATTCTCAGTCAAGGAAATTCTATTGTGGTAGATCTCGAATGTTGAATTCGTTCATTGCGATTGAAAAATCAAAATAGTAAATGATATGCAGTTACTCATAAAGGTATTCGCACATTTGTAGCCACCCTTTATAATTATGTTATGTATGTTGTACAGAATACTTTAAAATTTCATTAGCACTGTAACGCTAATGATCGAATGTAAGTAATGTCTTATTGCTTCTCGTTTGAAGACTGTAAAGTGCAAAGAACGCGTAAAAGATAAATAGATATGTCACGGCGAGAAGTTGCCGTCCTCGAGAATTTACGAGGGAGTTCGAAGAGAAAAGAGCGCAGAGTAATAATTACGTTAGTCGGAGGCACATTAATGAGGAATATGATCGACAGGATCGTGACAGGACGTGGCACCGTATACGTCATTATTGCACAAACAACTGTAATAATAAACGCGTTCAAGAGCGCAACGAGTTAGTTTATGCGACTTGCTTCATTGTTTATTCGTACGTTAATGAAGTTTAAGATCTTATTACCAAATTCGTTTATTAGTGCAGGCTATTCGTAATAAAAATGACAATTTGAAGAATACTTAATTATATTCATAGTTAATGTCGCTTCTATTCGAACATTTTAGCATCGAAATATTCAAATTCGTGCAAATTCGAACTGAAACTCATTCCAAAGCTACAAATTTCCAATCTGCGTCACTCTATCTCGTTCTACGAGGAAACTGGGCCAAACGAACAGTAGCACTTGTCGCGAAAGTCGTCCCGAAAACGCACCTTGCAACGAGCCTCCTCGAACAGCAGCCACCAGCAGGGACTGGTCTAGGTTCAAAGAAAGAAAAGAAATGGAGAAAAAAGATCAAGGTGTGAGAAAACAGAATTAGAACGGATGAAAAGAAGACGGGGAAGAAGGAAAAGACCTGGCCCGAACGGTGGGCCATCCGAACCACGTAAATAAAACGTTTTGTAGCCGGTTTCGTGAGTGCGGTCGTGCTGGCCCACCTACCGAAGAAAAAGGGCTACCTGCCTTCCTTCAGCTCCCCACACCAGACCCCACCACGAAACTTTGAGATCTTCATTCAAGCTGGATTCCTTCCTGGGACTCGTTCCTCACATCGGAGACCATTGACTTTTATCCACGCAAAGAAGAGACAGGAGGGGTAGCTCTCTCGATAAAGAAGCCAGAGACTTGTGTCGATATAGGGTACGACCGGACAATGAAGATGACGTTCGTGGCAGAGGTTCAACTCTTCGTACAGATGTAATCGCCTGGGAATCCGCGAGCTAGCGATCATTGAATCATTCTTCTGTGACTCTTTATGTCGGATAGGGTGGACGGAGCCGCGACCGATGAACGACGAGGGCGCACAATAAAAAGGTCTACCACCTCCGCGTGCGTGCCAGCACCCATATTAGCGATCCATCATATGACTCCGTAAAATAGGAGGACTCTAACAAGTTCGTCGGGTCCGATCTCACATTAATCTGCCTCGGATCACGCTGGATCAGATAAGACAAGTGCATCGTATCTCGCGGACACGAATAGGGTCCAAAGTATCCAGATAACTCGTCTGTTACAGGTTATTTATGATTGATCGTTCAGTGTTAATTGCTTTGCATAATCAACACGGACATCGGTAGTACTGCCTTACCAGGCTCGGCCAGAGTTGCGCATAAGTTTTCTGTCTTTCTCTGATCGCATAAGCTTTTGCAGCTGCGATATTTTTCTAGTCACGTTAGTGTCCCCTGTCTGAGTGTTTGCGCGGTTTCAGGTACAGCGCGCACGCGTACGCTCGAGCAGACTGCGTGGATTTTTTCACTGTCGCAGAATTCACCTGGCGCTAATAATTGCGTTTGAAAACCGCAAAATAATCAAGTGGCTCGCGTCAAGGTGCGTTTCTCCTTGCTGTTTATTAATCGTTCTAGCTACGTTATAATCAAATTTTATAGAAAAATCCGGAAAATATGATCGAGAAGAAACAGGTGGAACAAGCAGTTCTATCTCACGCGATCCAGAAAATTATACGAGACAGGACACTTTAATGATTAATGGATTTTTGCGAATCATTCTCGAACATGATATTTGAGAAATTTGCAACTGTCCCATAATTTATGAACAAGAGTATGATTAAATGGTCGCGATGCATCTGTGTTCGCTTCTCCCCGCCCCCAAAAAAAGAAAAGTTGGAAGAAAAATGTAAGTAAAACAGATACGACGATTGTAATTTTATTGAATCAGCTACTGCGAGAGAACGTAGGATCCAAAAACGGATTACGTGTATACGTGTATTCGTGTGTGAGAGAAAAATATTTCCCGAGACTCGCAAACTGTCCGAATAGGCGGACAAATTATTATCCAGAGTCACAACAGAGCGTGCCCTTTTCTTCTCGCAGCTCCACCTTCCTTTTCTTTGTCGCACCATGAGAATTTCCACCTTGCATGTTTGATTTATCGCAATCTCAACGTGTTAGTCTCTCCCGATGTCTCCACGGGACTCCCACGTGGGTCGCACTATCCTCTTTCTCCTCTTTGTCGCACCAATAGACATATTCGAGGTCCATACAGCTCTTCGTCGTCTACCTTTCCCCTTCGAATATCCTGTCTGACCTCAGTCGAATTTCTTGGTGGTCGTGCGTACAAAACAGATCTATCTGAGATCGATTATTCAGAAGACTCTAGACTCTCGAGGAGACGGTTAGATCTTTTTCACTAGATTGCTTATGACGAGAAAATCCCCTTAAATATAGCCATTTCTAAGCGAGCTTCGTGTCCGAGGCAGCTCTATTAGCAGCTTCCAAAAGAGTCGTTATTGAATCCTTATAGAAATGATCGAGACGAAGGTACGTATGATCAACGACCTGGAGAATTTGATGAATTGAGAAATGATAGGTATTTTAGATGACTTTTTATGAGACTTTGCACCTCTGCCGTATAGCGATTGAACCTTAGCAATTTTAATGATGGCTATGTGGTAAACATTTACGGACGACATGCGCTTGTGATTGATCGAACATGTCCAACAGGTAAAGAATATAAGTAGATACAAGTAATACAAATAAAATGTTAAACGAGTAACATAACGAATATTTCTTATGAATAAGATCAGAATGCTACAATGAGAATCATACTTGAGCTTAAATCAATTAACTCTTTCCCTGACAAATAGGGATGTAGAATTAAATAGTTCGTTCGAGCGTTTTCCGCTATATAAATCATATATCGAAACTTCATGATGTAAGTGAAGTACTAACCGGTCGACTGGTAGAAACGTATGAAAGAAGCAGGCACGAAGAATACTACTTTCGTAGAGAGGCAGATGTTGAAGAACTGGTAATACGTCTACAGATCGAACCGATGATTACGTATTATTTATATTTTAAGGGGTTGCGATTGGACGCTGCCAAAGAAGCCGTGGTGTCCACCCCCTGCAGATATACCTGATCAGATAGAGGAACAGACCACCTTTTGCCTTCAACCGTGTGGAACACCATGACGAATATACATTACAATGCTCGTTTCATCTATATTGTCAGACAGCCATCGATTTTCGTCCTTTCGCCCTTTTACGACCATTAAACCCTTTTTCTCACTTTTAAGCGGTTGAATCATTTGTCAATGTTTGCTTTGGACATTTCATTGTAATAACTTTTGTCTCGCAATTATTACCAATTATTATCTAAAAATGCAAAAAAATTCTTTTTTATGTCACGTTTACATGCCAAGGTTTCAAAACCGAAGCACAACATTCGCTAAAATTACATTTTAGAAAATGAAAATTCAGAAAAGTGTTCTTTACGGGGAAGACATGGACGCCGTTTTCATAGCGAGGTAAAGCAGCTCGCGAGGAACGGTCGCCATCGAGAGAGAGAATAAGAGGGGGTTGCGGCACGCGACCGCCACGAACGCATGCGTCGGGACGCACGCACAGGGCCTCCCGATAAATGTGCGAAAGGAGCCGCGACGCGGGTAGGGAATGGGGCGAAACGTGCTGGTCGAGACGGAACAGCCAAAGAGAGGAAAAGGAGCAGCAAGAACGCCGGATCGAGAGGAACGAGTCTCCGCGACCTTGGGATCCCTAACCCACATCTAATTCGCGAGAGGCTGTTTCCTGTGAGCACGTGTGCGGCTCGCGAGTATCGTCACTTTTCCCTAGCCTTCGTAGCGATGGCCTCTGGAATAGCGCTATTAATTGGGATATACTGTAGCTCACAAAATTATTAGAACAATTATCATAGAGAAGTTTTATGTACACTGTGCGTGTATTTTTTATGTACATTGTATATATTGTGCGTGTTACGTAAAACATTTCGAAATTTCATTAGTACCGTAATTAGACACGATTGTCACGATAATATAGGTGAAATTTGAAACGAATTTGAAAGTTACCTATATATAGAAATTACAAGATATATATTTACTTTGGTAAAAAAATTAGTATACAGCATAAATTGTGATGTTACATATATGCACATATGTATAGGAGTTAAAGATGGTCTTACTGAATATCGTGGATAAGTCCAATGACTGCAAGCAACAACAGCATTCGCTTGCCTCACATCAAATTACAGTAAATCACACTGAACTTGCGGCAAGACAAGTTTCATCGTAATGTAGAATATAGATCGAGTATTCTGTGGACAGCGTAATTGGTTTCTGCCGGAGGATCGACGTACTTACATACGTGATCGCATACTCTTCGTGATTCTCACGGACAAGTCTCATTACAGATGCGTGACGCTCGATTACCAAGTTTCCAGCCGTTTCAGTGGCTTGTCGACCCGATGAAATGGATGGAATACCAATACCAATGTTTTTAAAGGAACAATCTGTCGTATTCTTCGGTTTACACGTCCATTATTTCTCGTGAAAATTGTTAAATAACATCAGTGTAGTTGCTGTTGTTACTTTCTTTCAGACGTTATTGTCGAAAACCTTAGGCTTTCATGATCTCAGTTTGTAGAGTAGTTATAATCTTAAACGCTTCCAGGCGTAAACATTTACGTTCTGACAGCAGTAGCTAGCAATTAATTTTACAGTTAATTCCTTCGTGGGATGTTCTCGCTAGTATTCGCGGAAAGTTACTTGTCTTATTTTTTTTTTTTTTTTTATCTATTTCCATTCAATTTATGAACATTTTTATAAAAAATAATTCTTAGAAACATTTACACAAAAGTTCTTGCGAACACAATGTTGTAGGTATATAATAAGTATAATAAGTACTTATACAAAATATGTTTATAGGTTTCGAAAATTGTTCATGGATCTATTAGGAGCCATTTTTACGAGGAAATCGTAGAGAAGTCGTAAAATGCACCTAAGACGCTATAGGTCTGAAAGATGCAAATTTTCGATAGAATCTAAGTTACCAAACTATGGAAATCAACGTGTAATTTTTAAATTACTACATATGTTTCTTCAATATACTGGATTGTGATCTTGCACGAAGCTATCCTTCGCCTCCTATCGGAGCATGGCAATGGCGGGGTCTTTACAGCGCGGTTCACCGCGAACTAGAATCGCGTTTCAGCTGTCAGAATCGTGGTGAGCCGGCGAGAGGACAGATTCTACACGATATCCCTGGCCTTTCTGTTCGTTCGTTTCAATTTTACGATCCCGATATTTTTATCGGTTCGCGAGGCTGCCAATGACAAGGTGGGCAGGTGGCAGGCCCCGTGTGGTAGTCTATTTGCGTTGTCTGCCGAGACCGTTTGTAAGTCCACGCTTACGTGACCGTCTCTGCGCGCCTATATAAAGCACTCGTGTGGCCGTTTGTGTATTTGAAACACGTCGGTAGGGTAGCGATGCGGGCTCATTACTGGCACGAGCCAAAGCGCGCGACCGTTCGCCAACCTATCGCCACCGTGACCGTTCACGGAATCGTTTCGTATGCCGTTCGATCAGCTATGTATAGTAGGTGGAAATGATACGACAAGACCGTAAAATAATGCGCTAAGTAGGTTTACCGATAGTCTACATTTTGTACGCATTTCGTACGCAAGTGGCAACATGCGTCAGTTTATTGAAATCAATTTCTATCACTATTGATTGATCAACAATGAGTCATAAAACTGGAACTTCCAGAATGTAGTGTGCCTCTGCAATCGTTGTACAACCAAGAAAGGAATCATTTCTTGACTAGTAGTTACGCTACGATTGCACAGTATAAGTTAGACACGAGTTATGACCATTCCTCTTCACAAAGAAATGCAAAGGAAAAATCGATCCTGAGTTGACATCGTACGGTCCTGAACGAGACTCTAGGTCCTCGTGACGATTTAATTGTTGCGATCTTTGCAAATTTGTTCCCAAGTAAGTACGACCCTGCCGTCAAGTAGTAGAAAAGCTTCCACAGCTAAAAGTTGGATGTTGAAATCGCCGGAAACCGGATAGATCGTGGTATAAAAATTATTTCTCGAACAAGTTATCAGGGCCATTTTTAAAATATTACCATTTGTCTGCAGCTCGATATAAGCTAATGTAACCAACATGCACGACAAAAGCGTATACAGACACAGTGAACTTGTCGAAAAGGATAGAAGAAAATTTTCCATTTTTGCATAGATACGGCAGATGCACGTCGTGTACTTGTCTGTGTACTCGCACCTGCCTTACGCCGTAACTCCATATACACACGCTTAAATATTGCGCATCGAAAGAACGTTCGACGCTCGAATGTGCACGATATTATACTGATTCTTTGACTGTTAAATTTCCTTCAAGGATATCTACATTGATAGCGAATTCGTCGATTGCTATTAGTGTTTCTATCACGCCAGGTGTGTAGTAAATCGAACGATTTAAATAATCGATTTTACGTTGCGCCATCAACGCGACCTTATTCTTCTTGTACCTCAATCAGGCATACATGATGCGACGCGCCGCGATGTCTAATTTCAAGCTGGAAATTAACTCGTAACGGTGGTCAATAAAGTTTGATGATATGCCTTGCATCCTGCTGCGCAAGGGACCATGGTATTTGCATGTTGGTTCTGGTTAAACTTGTATTTAAGGATCTTACAAACGCGCTATTAATGCTACAGAAACTGCTTGTGTCATTTACAGTGGTTAAAAAAATATATTTGCACATCACTGCTTACTCTAGCATTTACATATTAATTGATCATATAACGCTTTAGCTTTTGAATTTTATTTTTATGCTCGTTCGAAGGCATTTCATAAATTTATTTCATTAATTAAAGAGTCATTGGTATAGAACTTTTTTCCCCATATGTGTTTGTTTATTCTCATAATATCGAAGAGCTAAAACAAGAAGTTCATCGTGTACCATCGGTGGTCCACACGGCAGGGGATGCGTTAAAGGATCACGGAGGACGACCTGGAAACAGGAGGGTTTGGGACTAGTCGTTCGTAGAATCGCGTGCAGGCGAAACGAAGCATGCAGGCTCGTCCCTTTTAGCGCGTATTTAGCGCTGGTATTCAGTTTCGCACAATAAAGCGCTTTGTGGGGTATCCGCTTACCCGGGGGCACGTCGTGCGCGTGCCAAAATGAAAAAACCGCAAAACGGCGCCCCGGCATACCTTTTGTACGGCCTTGGCCACCGTCCCGACGCGTTCGCGTTTTATCGTTCCGCCTCTGTTCTACGTACGCACCTCTCTCTTATCATCGCGAATTTATATTCCAACGAGATTGCTCACGAGGACACAATAAGGAAAACGCTTCGCGAGGTATTTTCTCCACATCCACTCTCCTTTCGTCCTCTTTGTCGCAGTAGCCATTTCATAAATCAATCCGGACCAACGGTGCGACACGTTCAGAGAAACACGGAGTCGCCATTCATACTCTTCGTTCATTGAATTTTTGTACTCGTTGAATTTTCTAATAATTTGTGAATGAATTCCTTCGATAACCAAAATCGATAGAATAATAATTATATCTTTTTTAAGAGAAGAAATTATTTCCAATATAACATATGAAAATAGAAGTATATTCTCCTTGCTCTCTTATTTTTGTACTTTTAACATTTCATTAGTGTTATTATGTGAATCGAATCTGTATTTGTGGAAATAAAAGGGTGAAGAGTCCTAAGACATATAAAGTGAACAAAATTATTGAAGTGAGTAGATAATAGATGCATGTACAATAGACAAGTTGCTTTTTTAATACCCTGAACTGGTCTGGTGTTTCGAGAAAATGCCTTGTCAGAGGGGCATTTAAATGAATATTTCAACTCCATAGCAGCGGGCAGCTGTCCTACTCGGGAAAAGTTATTTAAGGGGGTATTCTCGTGTCAAACGTGTCTTTTTAGAACTTTGTTATCATCTATTTTACCTCAGTATTTTACATGTGCATTTATCCACGTCTCCGTTACATTTACAAATTTTGTTAAACGACAAGTAAAAATCGTATCGAATAGAATACTTCTTAATTCTATGGAAGGTAAGAAATGACGAATAAAAGATTAGAAATTTCGCATCAAGACGCTTAATAAGGTTTCTCTGTAAAACATTAGTCTATAAAACATCTCAAGATACTTGAATCTCATCCTAAATTCATAAGTAATTTACGAGTAATATTGTTGAAACAATTAAACAAGTCAATGGCCCACATTCAGAAATTGAACTTTCGAGTCACGTTCATCATCCCCCAATTTGTGCACCATGAAACGAACGTAACACGAATGACACGGACCTCGTGACTTTCACAGTTAATTTCTACTATTCCCTAAATAAAATTCAATTAATCGATCCACCACCTCGGATGCGAACAGCACGGAGGTATATCGAATCATTTCAATAACATCAGGTTAATTCCATCACAGATGGCTGAGTCTGGACCAAGAATGATTCTGCAGAAGCAGAACGAATCGCATTTCGAAACATATTGCGACGGCATGCAGGTATAGCACGAGCCAAGTGCCACCCTCTAATGAAGCAGGGGGTGAATATATCGAAACAGAAGCGCTTATTACATTTACGAATGTAAATGATGCTTCGATGACGTGGTAAATGCTTCGGACAGAGGTAATCATCGTATGAAGTCATTAGTCAACGAAGTAGTCGCGTGCTGCAATTGTTCAGTTCATTGAAAACATTTTCAAATATCGCTGTATGGTTAATCGTTTAGAAAAACTAAAAATTAACGCGAAAGTAATGCAATATTATTACCATTCGGTAAAATAAAAATTTTCTATTTGTATTTGTTAATTCATAACCAGAAAATTTTGCAATAGCGGAGTGTTACTGTTACAATTACCTGGAATTATGTTTTTTAAATATTACATGGTATTCTTTTTTATAGCTTAATGGAACATAAGGAACCAAAATCTACGTCATTTCATCGTCTAATTACGATAATTTTAACTTGGAAGTAAGCTTACGCCGAGTAATTTCTTACAAATTAAAGAGCAATAAATTCGAAATCTTTTATTTTGAGAAGTTTGGTATAATTCTAATGCCAATTTGACGAACCTATATTTTGAATTTTTTACAGTAGGACTAATAAATTTTATGCTATGATCAGTAGTTAAATGTTATCAAAGAGAAACCAAGCTTTCGTGATAATAGAGAAACTGTTTTACAATTGTATACAGTTAGGAACTGTTCGAAAGTTGTATTCTGTCGCAAATTACATCAGATTCTCCGCAAAAATCGTACGCACACGTGTTTCCTCGATAACGATAATTTATGGATAAATATTTTCCGGGACCATGAGCACGCTTATCCGACCAATAAAAGCGGTGATGTTGCTCATTACCAGGAATGACGATTGTCGAACGCGCTCACGCGTTTCTACTTTGGACGAGCAGGTGAAGCAGCAGATAGATAATGGGTGAAACAAATACAGGATGATTATAACATACGGGCTGATTATCTCTTCTTCGGACTTTCCACATCGGCTTTTACCGCTCGCGTTTCCTGTGACTTGCACGACCTATCGACGCCACTCCACCGTCGAATTCTGCCATTGAACAATAATGGCGGAGCGGCGTGATACGTGATTGCAATTTTAGCCTGACGTTTAACCCATTAAACCGCTGTGTCTCTACTCGAGGACACGCGAATGAAGGTTTTTGTCATTTCAAAGACAAAATATTCTAAAAACCGTACTTTTGGGTGGATTGACACTTTGCCTATGTAACAATAATGATGAAGAATGTAGAACGAACGACTTGGAAAATATTGCGTTATGTGGAAAATTCGTAGCAAAATTGAGATGTAACTAAAGGTAGATGGATCTTTATTGTTAATAAAAATAAATTTGATAAACTGTTTCAAAAGCGTCTAAACGGAGGAAGAGTCGAGACCGGTCGCAAGACCGAACAAAATGATTCATCGAGTGGAATTCATAGCCGCTTTCCGTGGTGATTTTTCGAGAACGGAAGAGAAGTAAGGTACGCCGTGAAAGCTATGAATCGCGTATTTGCCTATGAAAAGGATCGAAGACACTGAGGTGCCACACACAGCGACGGTAACCCAAAACCCCCAACCCCGGACTCGCAGCATCGCGACAGACATGTCTTGGCACAAAGGATCTCTCGAAGAGAGGAGGCCCTTTTCAGGCCGCGGCCTGAGATCATCTTTCTATTGATGCACTGTTCCGTGCCGCGTGTAAAATTGCGACGATAATGAAGTGCGTCTCGCGAAAATCTCTGCCGTAATTCCGATCGCGCATTATTTCTAAGCGCGGGCCATGTTACCTCGAATAGAGATAACCCTTAACATTGGCGATGCATTGATAAATAGTCATTATAATGATCATTAAATCATATGTATTGGCTCATTAGGCTCGCATAGCAGTCGCAATTCTTCTTCGCCTTATGTTATTAATATTCTGATACCCTATAGTTTCCATTTTGTTCTTGTACCTTGTATCTATTAATATAGTTTTAAGCGCATGAAATTTGCTTACACGAAGCAGCATCTTCATATTACACAAAATTATTTGGCGCACCTTGTACAGAATACTAATGGATTAAGACATTGTAACATGAAAATTTAGAGTAAATGCCTCCCCAGACATTTGCAGCAAGTTCTAAAACTAAGGTGACGTACGAATGTGTTTACAAATCTTCAGGGAGATGGATGCTAGTGAAGACCGGTTAGCGCACATCGAACCGTGACCAACGACGTGAAAAACAGGGATATTGTCGAAAATGGTTGGATGAATCAGGAATTTCCATACGTAATTGCAGCGATTATAGCGTTGCGCAACTGGTGTCGTCGCAGCCTGGGCCGATGGTGGTTCTACCCTTAACGCGGCGCGATCAGAAAACTACCGGCTACACATGCTAAAACTTTTTTCCTACACCGATCAAGCGATCAGGGTGTCGAGCGTTTAAAACAGCATAAATTAGAGAGGTATTTTGCGACAGATGCGGGGGTGGCACGTGTCAGGGCAATATGGTCGTCAAATTTCGCCCTCGTGTCAGATCTGATCGCGAAACTCTGTCGAACTATGTCTTTATCGGTGCAATGCAACTCTGTCAACATAATTCTAACATTTTTTAAACATATTTTTCACTTGAGTGTTCGATAGTAAATATGAGTTTATTGTTTATTTATTAGTAACACGGTACTGAAGTAGTAAAAGCGCACTAGATAAAACAAAATAGTACAAAATGCAATAGGTATATACGATATGTAATAAATGTCTTTAGTCTCCGAAGCACTAAAGATACCAGTGTTTCACTTGGTTATAACATTAAGCAGATATATCTCTTTTGTACTTGAACAAAAAAAACATCACTGGTAGAATTCTTTACATTGAAGATAATTTATTATAATTTTAAAAAGCATGCTTATATTTCTTTGAAGTCCAAACGTTGCAAATTCTATTTATTCATATCATTTACTGATTATTGTCAATATTTTTTAAATAGATCACAATATTAACATTTAACTTGATTTTGTGCTAAATTACATCTTTAATAACAATTGCATCATGAAACCAAACCTCGAGATAACCCGTGGCTTCTTCTTCGTAGCAATCCCGACCACTTGGTCGAGCGTCATCCGCGAGACGCATTAGCGACGGCAGCGTAATTGAATTCCCGAAAACGAGGCGCGGGAAGCGATTCCCGTGGCGGTGGCGTGAAAACGTTTCACGCGAGGTAAAAAAAGGCTGCAATTATACAGTCATTACTTCCACAAATTACGTCGCGAGGCGAACCTATCGCACGGAATCTACCCTTCCTGGTACTCCCCGCCACCCTCGGCGCCCATTGATCGTCAGTGCAATTATTTCAGGACTTAGGAGAGGGAGGTGAGCGAGGGAGAGGACTGAGAGAACGTGGTCCCCGTTCCTGTTAACCTATGATTCACCTCTTAATGCGGCTCGTCTTGCTCGATTATTACGGCCACGAATTAAATGAATATGTACACGAAACTCCGGCTAACTCGATTTATACTCGTTTACGACGCTGTTTCGAGTATTTTTGTCTACCGACGACTCGCAGACGATCTACAGACGTGTAACGTTTATAAGTAAATAGGTAACTCGACGCAGACACGAACGTATCCTATCGATGATTCACGAGAACCTTTTTTTTTACAAAATGATTTAACCTTTTAATCCTATTGAAATTGATAGAAGGAAACGATCCAAGGTAATTTAAGAAAAGACGTTGGGTTACTGTAATTGTTTCTGTCACCATTGAGATCAATTAAGACTTGATTCCATTGAAGATGAAATTACCGACAAAAATCTCCGTACATCTTATAGAAAGACGATTTTTGTTTCAGTGAAACATATGCGAAGCAAGAATAAAACATTTTTAGTTTTCATAGCATAAAATATTTTGTCGGGATTGGCCATATATCCCATTTCGAAAATTACGATTTTTATTCAACGGGCGATGATCCCAAATTTTTTTCCTTCTTTTTTTACGTAGTATAAATACAGAGGAAGAAGAAACTTTGAAAAATCCATAATAGTAGAACATTGTAATCCTGAAGAGGTATACGTTCGGAAGTTACAAATTGCGTTCATCAAAAAGAGAATGCTTCGCTAGAATAGCTTAATTAAGACCGGCTGCATCGTCGCCGAGAGAAAGAGAGGCGAGCGTTCTTCGAAATTTTTGAGTGCACTCGAGACGACACGGTTAGAAAAGGGCAAGACAAAGGCTTGGTGCCAAGCATTCACCAACATTGTTTGCGGTACTCGTGCAATCCTGAAGACCGGGCAGGAAGTGGTCTTCGCGTGGCGTGAAATAATGGCTAAGACGAAGGAGAAGATTTCGATAGACGGTACCTTAAAATGGTACACGAAAGAGCGCCCGGTCATAGTGGTTAGGCAAATTAGCAAGCAGAGAACATAAATTCTTCACGGTGGTCGAGGACCGTGCCGCTTCACAGGGGGTAGATTCATCGACATATGGCGGCCGAAATTCCAAAGCTGTTGTTCTCCTTTTTTTTGCGCTGGTGCAAACCGTATTTGCGTAAATATTTATCAAACGTGTGTGTGTAGTAACGAATAAAATATGAGGGGCTAAGAACCGTAATAGCGTGAGTCAGTTCATTACTAGTTTTCAAAAGATAAAAACACTGCGAATTTTTATAAAAACTCTTTCTTTTATTAATATAGAATTAAAGAGATGGAACCCAATTAGAGATTTACAACGCTCGTAAACAATGATGTAACATACAAACACATCTAACGAACAAAAAAGTGAAATTCCAAAGGTAGAGTAACGTAATTGATATTCAAAAAACTAGGACTAGAACTTCCAACACGATTTACTGGATTTGCTATTCTGTTTTATGAGTTCTTTGTCCAGAAAACTTCTCAGTGATATCACAGTGAATAAGTAGTAACGAATTCACGTATAGAGGGAAGACCAAGTGAAATCAAACGTTCATAAAGCATAAAACCAACGACACAATCGACATAACATCGAGTGAGCCAGGAAGAATTCCGATTCCCGCGCGTCGGCGCTTCTAACAAGAGTAATAAACGAATTAAAGGAGGGTGTCCGCCACGCCACTTTACGGGCCTTGCTCCTGCTATACGGTAGTCCTTTTTAACTGGTTCAATTAAATGCCGTCCATCGCTAGGTGGGGATCTTAGGTGGATTCATGGGCGCGTATCAAATGCCACGGGAATGTTCACGAGTGTGTAGAGAAATGCTCGCTTTGTCCTGCAAGCCGCAAGATAAACATCTTGAGGCTTCCTGCGTTGCTCTCTCCCTCGAGCAACTAGCGACTTCGTGCAATTTCTGGCTGCAATCATGTCGGTGATCCAAATGCATGCAAGCTCGTACACCAACATCAAGCCTGGACACGCTTTGTGGCTTTACGTCGGACCACCGAAGACAATGGAAGGAACAACGATTCTACCTAGTCGACGAAGGCGTGTTGATGACACTCGCCAGATAAGCGGACAACCCCTCGATTATTTTGTCCTGAATGAATCCTTGATGATATGTTCGAGAGAGAAAGTTGCTTGAAATTCTGGATGAATTCATTTTAAAAAGATATTTGAGAAATTAAAATGACAAATGGTACATATTACAATTAAGTATAATACCTGCTCATTAACTATCGTCAATGTTAAAATTAAATACACGATTCAGCAAAATATTAACCAGTTTTAAATACAATTGCTAAGGCCAATGACGAGAGTGTTTATTTGTGAAAACTTTCTCTACATTATTCATATTCATTTGTTTACCATATCAGCTTCTCATTTACAGATGAGAACTTAAATTTCGCTGAAATTAGGGTCGTTTTACAAAATAGTAAGCTTGTTCAGAATTAAATTTTAAATATTAGGGCTTATTGACGAAGTGTATAGATGAAGATACTCGGTGAAATTCGTGTATATTAGTAAGGTATCTTTTTCCTAGAATCGATAAGTAGGTGTTAGGTCAAGAAATTCCCTAGCAGAAGCAGTCACAAACAGAGCTTAACTGCTGGTGAATCTTCCCACACCAATCAAAGAGCACCCCTCGAACGCTTCCTCTTTCGCCGTTTCTCCTCTCACCCCCTCGTAATTCTCTCGGGAGTTATCTACCCCTGATGTGTGCCGGTCGCCTCTGCCTGTGTATATACGCTTCTAAAAGCCCCTTAATTCCGTTCATTTGTACCACTGGCATCCGTATCGAAGAGCAGAGGGTTTGAACTGTCGTCGTTGTACCAGTCGATGTGTTTCCTCGTGTACGTACAAACCAATCGATCACTATACTCCTTCCACATTCTTATACTTCCATTTGAATGTTGTTGACAACGTTTCATTCGAGACATCTCATTCTTCCGTATCATACTTCATTTTTAAACTAAGGTCTCCTTTCAAGGCTTCTAAGGAAACAATGATACGAAGTTTCAACGTTCGTTATTGGTAAGCTATTGCTTAGGATATCTTATTTTTTGAAAATGAAAGTCTTTTTCGTCAGAGTGCAATTGAAATGTTTACTTTCGGAGCTTTCAAAGGAACAGTGCTACAAAATTTCAACTTTTCGTTGATGATAAGCCAAACGTTGAAAAATTTTGTTTGGAAGTGCAGAAAAAGAGGAAAAGATATTTCCTTTTGAAGCAGCTGGTTTCAACTGGTTTGATGCTGCAAGATTTCAACTTCTCGAAATATTGGAAGTTGGCGAATGGCATTGTCGTTTCTCAATCGACATCAGAAAAAAGAAACTTCTGTATAGCTGGAGGCTGGTTCAACGTCCGAAAGATTAAAATTTCAATAAGGCAGGCTTTCAACGCAGGAACGCGCTGACTGTTAACAGTCTGTTAAAGCAGTAACGATTCGATTCGCGAGATACTCGAGAATCGTATTCACACGAGCGCACTCAAAGTCCGAGTAACGCGAACACGGGATGTTTATGGGGCCGTATTCGGACTGGTAGCGTATTGCTGCGCTCAGCATGGGGCATGTACGAGGAGCACCCGTACCCCCATGCTGTCAGTGAAGTGCCCCCTCGTCCAACGAATCGCTTATGTATATCCATGGGAAAAATATTGGTTTATTTGGACGCTACAAGACGCATTCGGCTAGAATATTAGACGTTTTGCGGTAAGTCAACTCTACGATCCTAATTACGTAGAAAATTTCAGAAGAAACGCCAATTACGGTTATTTCGCACCGAATTATATTCTTTGTACTTGTCTTTGTACTTAAAAATTGTTTAATTTCGAGGGAAATCAGAAAGAATTATTATTTACCCATTTAAATTTTGAGCTAATGATTTGCTTAATATAGTGAAAATCCCTTTGGCAGTTGAAACGAAATCGAAATAGAAAAGCAAAGAATTCGAGGTTCACAGTGGAAATTATTATCAATTATTTTGTGATAATATCCTACGGGTAATGATAATAGTTACGGAAAAACAGGGATGAGTGATACTATGAGTGATACTTGGACGTAAATATGCGAAAGTCACGAGTACCGTTTTCCGAGGGAATGTGCCATGGTGGACACGTGACCACCACGTTCGACACGTGGTTTCAAACGCCAGGTGGTCCTCCTAGCGTCACGCATCGCGTCGTTAAACGGCGATACCGTGATAAGAGGACACGTGGGGCTTAATGCACCCCGCGAAGAGTCGTTTTTCCGCAACCGTCTTATCACGCTCATCTATAGACCCTTCTGACCTGCTTGAACTTTTTTGACAAATGGAAAGTGTGCCATGGAAAATATGGAAGCCGGTCCATTTCTCTTCTGACTGAAGTGAAACCGCATGATGCAACTGATTTTTAGAAAATTCGATAAACTTTTTAATTTATTATTGACAGGTTCAATAAGTTGATAATTTTTGTAAATAGCTCTTAGAATATTGCAAGTGGCTACATACTGTATATAGCCATACTGCAGCAAGAGTATACATGTTGTATTGAAAATATATCTATTTTCCCAAACACAGCTTTATAAACAACCCTAAGATCGACACAAATTTATCAAACGATCCAAGGATAAGTAGACCCTTCGGTTAAGTATATTCTTACATATACAACTCCACGAGATTTTTATTGAGAAATGTATTGAAAAGAATTGCATAATTCAGCGTGAAGCCGGACATTCAAGCGGAATCGTGGGAGGCACGAAAGAGTCAATCGCACACGGAAATGAATACCTTAATTGTATACTCGATGTGGGCGATCTGACTTGCCAGTAAGCCGTGACATGACCGATCAGTTTACTTCTCTTCCTCTCTTCAAGAGCATTATTTCCCGGTGTCGAGATTTTCGCTATCTTCCTATCTTTTCCGACGAGTTCACACGAGTCATGGCTACGTAACAAGAAGGGGGATGACGTTACATAATGGAGGATGATTGCCGTTTGACAAGCATTCATTTTCTCCTTAATTCTCTTCCACAAACGATAGGGTTTGCTCGTTTCCTCATTTCTTCGTATTAACGATCAACATTGAGCTTTGCATTATAAAGGAATTTCCTTTTGAATAAATTATTCATAAAGTACGCTCTAATACAGATGTTGCCTTCTTACTCTAACATATTTTCATTAGTCCTATCTTGTATTAAAAAAAATTATTTATTATCTTTTTACAAAATCCAAAATGAAAAATATGATTTTTGGTATCTCAAGAACTTAATAACGAATCTCTTAACGAACTTTTCTGATATTTTACATACAGTCTATACTCCCGACAATTGATCAGAAGAATGCATCAAGAAGAATTTATCCAGGTTCCTTTTAAATCATTCAGGATCACTCGGACGAGCAATAGAGAATCAGGATCAAATCCCAATGTCTGAGTCCCATTATGAACTTATTAGGATGTCTAGGTAACCACCCCATATGTTGTTCCAGAACCCGTACAGGCTCCCATATAGAATTACCAGAGAGCATCGTCTCCCTCTTCACTGTCGAATTCTCAGTCTGTCAGTGCGTCGGATAATCATTTTACTTTAATAGACTCTGATCGGTCATTGAACAGCAGAGGCGCTCTGTTTGCTTGTAGGGGCGCGTGCCAAGCAACAATCGAAAGGAAGCTCCCTCGACAGTAGTTTCCCGTGACTTCGCGAAAATCCTCGGACCATTCGCCGCGTTTTTCATCCTCGATGATGTACGAGTCGCCTCTCTAAACATTCGATCCTCGGTGACTATGGTTTCATACAAAGTGACCGCTTTCGCGCGATAGAGAATTCGAGATGGCTGACGCGTGGGTGAAACGCGTCGCTTCCGGATCGATCTTGACCGATGTCAAGAGGATTTCAAGCGTTTCGCAGAATCTTTGTGATGCCTTTTGTGGAATACAGACACGCGTGCGGATAGCAGAAAGAAGAATCGCTGATCCATCATAGGAAAGCTTGTTATGGGCTATTGTCGTCAATCCGGAAGCTGTGCTCCATTTTTTCCGACGTTCCTGTATCTTCCTCTTTTTTTGCGGAGAATATTTAAATTCCATGGAAAATCTTATTAAATTAGAAATTGTTATTAAATCAGAATAACCAAACTGTTCCTTTGTATTTGTTGAGTTTATTAGATGTATAAACAGAAAAACGCGTGAATAAATTGTAAGGTAGAAAATATAATTTAATACAGAAGTTTAAGTACAAGTAGGAATATAATTTGAGCTGGTACAGTTCCGCACGCTAGCAGTGTTACCCTATAACTGAAACCCTCGAAGCCAACGTCTACTGTTTATAGTCTGCGTTCGTCTCAGTCTTTTGTCTATACGCTGTCGATGGCTTCAGTGCTTGAGAAAACTAAAAAGAACAGATGTAGAGTTTTCTTAGAATTGGTGACCACTTCAACAACTATTTGATACTAATTAAATTCTGCGATATTTTACATTTTTTAATCACGGTAAAAAGTGTGTGCGAACTCAACGATTTCAGAAATTTTCAAAGATGTTAAGAATTTGTACGAATTTCCTGATTGATTGTCAGTAAATTGGCAATTTTAAAACGTAACGCGTAAAGCGATTTTAAAGTTTATTATACTTGAAAAAATCATGCACCTAGTGATTAGTAAAAAATAATTTGGCCATCTAAAGAGAATTTGCTATTTACGACAATGTCGTAGTTAGACAAATAAAATTTCTGCATATGGTCCTAATTCGACGATCAGGAGCTATTGTTATGAATTTTTCGTCAAATTGTCGTTAAAGAGACTTCAATTTCATAAGTGAGCTTAACAAACTTTTTCTATTTTTCAGGAGTGGAATCTTATAATGTGAATTAAGAAGTCATTTCCGCAGCCATTCTCAACGGTCATAAGCGCATCAGGAGGATCCCTCGTGCCGAAAGGATTACAGGGTTGATTATTGACACAAGGGGTAAGTCTGGTCTTAGGCTGGGCCCCTTTCCACGTCTGGTGACACCCTATATGTTTGAACACATTTGTTGATAACCCCTTCACGATACCTGGCGTATTGAGTTACAGGGATTTATGGAGTACAAATAAAAGATGCGACGAAACATTTAGGGCGCGACATTGATTCCCATACCACAAGATCTCATTGAAAACCTTTATTCGCTTTAATTCGAGGAAAATTTCGGGGAATCATCATTTCACATTAAGATAAAGCGCTATCTCTAAACGCTAGCATTTCTAAACGATAGTCGATGACTAATTAAAATTCGTATTTGCATGTGTTTAGATTGATCCAATCTCCAGCGTCCGAGGGTCAACGTACGTTGAAGATAAACGAATCCATTAGAGCAGAGGGACTAGGGTCAGTTTTTAAAAATTGCAAAATTTATATCGTGCACGCGTGCCAACCATCGAAGTCAGAGGATCTTCACGACGGGATGTCGAGCGGTCTAAATGGCCAGCAAATTTAATTTATGCAGACGCCAGCGGATCATATCCTAAACGGCTACTCGCCCCTACTCGCTGCCGGTCAAAAAAATGGTCGCGTGTGTTCGAACAAAACAACGGAAGCAACGAAACTTTAATGAGAGAGAATAAATGAACGAATGTTCTTTTGTCCTGCGATGACGATATTTCTGGCCGATGGCCCTCGATGATAAAGTTTCAAAAAAAAATATAAGTGACGTATATAGATAAAGGGTTAATTAATTACATGATCCTTCGGTAAATTCTATGGATATGTTATTACCGAAATTGTACTTCCGCCGTAAATTTCTTCCGATAAATTCAATTTTTAATTGCCGAGTTGATAGAAAAGCTATCAAACTCTTTCTCGAGCCCAAAGAGTTAAGGAATCTCTAAAGTCTCTTGAAACAGTCTTAACAAGAATACAACGCCCTACGTAAACCGTTAAATTGAGACAAATTCATGCTAACCCAAACTATACCGTGTATAGAAAACGATTAAATGGAAACCTCAAAAACTGTTATTTCCAAGAATTCAACAGGAGAATACAAATTCTTTCTACATGGTCGAATCCCCGACGATCAGACACTTCCTCCATAGAAACTAATAAGCCAACAAGAAATCGTTCGATCACGTTGTCCCTAAGGTGACATCCAGAAACGTCCCGATCTACAGGCAGGACAAACGAGCCGAAAACGGGGATAAAAGGCGCAACATATAAAAAGTATGGTGGATAGATGAAAAAGAGAAAAAAAAGGATTCAACTGGAAATGTCGATCTCGGACCGTGATAAGTCATAAATGGACGTATAGGTGCAACAACTTGTACACGCCTATCTGGTGAATTCGCAGCTGAGAGCATACGGGTGCCCTAATGGGACGCCACGAAATTCATCGAAAAAATTTATAATAGTGACACACGGAGGAGAGAAGCGAAGTCAGGTAAGGAGAGTATAAATGCTCCCGTATCGTGGAAAGATTCCACACGGCGATAGAAAGAACATATTTTTCCCCTCTCTCTTTTTGTCCATCTACTGCGGCCAAGCCAATTTAAATCAATTTAGCTGCCACCCCCCGCTTAAACGAGCTTCAATTGGCGCACAATGAAAGTTTCGGGGGTCCTTCGAGGAGGGAGGCACCCAAAGAAAGACGTGAACCACTTAAATCTTCGTGGATGGAGCAAGGATGTTTGGTCTTAAGGGACGCTCGAATCGAAAGCTAGGATATAATCAGGAGTTTAATGCACTCTGAATTGTCCCTATAATGTTTTATCAATTTATCGCATGTATGATTAATCTTATATTATAATATTCTGGTGAAATACTGCGTGATCTAATCATATTGCTTTATCTATTTCTAGAGGCAAGTATTCACTGGAGAATATGTTCGCATACATGTATTTCAAAATCTTAAAAGATACTGTACGAGATGAATGGATTTCAGAAGTTCATGGATTTATAGGGAATTTAAAGATTATACGTAATGTGCAAAAATATATAAAATATTGAAAACATAGTAAGTGAACGAAACGTATTTTCGTTCAGATTCTGCTTGTTATATATGCTTTATGTAAGTTATTATAAAATTTCTTTCGCGATTTCGCTTTTCTTTGCATCTCAGATTCAAATCAGTGTCACACGCATATTCTAAAAATACATGTCATACGTAATGAACGTGTTAAGATTTATGATAGGTGAAACATAAAGAATACAAATATTCTCGAGTTAGGGGTGTGATGGGGATGAGAAGGAAAAATTGAAGCATTTAATTCGACAGACGTAGTAGATGGGTGGAAACCCCACGAAAATGATTCGACACGTGATCAGGCAGACGATATTAATCGACTACCATCGATTGTTCCCCCGTTTTCCTACCTCGTTACAAAGTTGCCTGGACGCTCTTGATGGGATGAGAGAGTCGTGTTGCTGTCGATAACAGATAAGATGCCGACTGGCAGTTTAATGAATGTGAGAGAATCGGAAAGAGCAACGCAGGTACAAACCGTGTGAACCGAAGAAAATTATCCAATTTTATTACGTGGCGATCGTAATTACGCGATTAAACCAAACTATCGATACTGAAAATATCTTTAATAACATAAATGAAGATCCTCATTCAACGATTTATGTGAGAATCGCCGATGTATTCTTTTTATATTACGTTCTGAGGCGTCTTACACGATCGAAGTAACTTATTATTAGTGAAATTTGACAAGTTAAGCGTTATCACCTTACTTGGATATAATAGTTTCTCTATTTATGTCTATATTTAACTCTGTTTAGTTTAGAAATTCTTGGTTAACCGATAATCCTGGATTGATTGATTATACGGTATAAATAAATGATATCATTTTTGTCTAACTTCCTACTTGATTCTTTTTTCACCTCCAACCTCGAAACGATAGGCTGTTGCACTCCACGTAGAAAATCCCATCGTCATAAGCTGCCTAGAAGCATATGTCACAACACCCCAGGGATATATCTCGAAGGGTGGTTTTTTTCTGCGAGCGAACCCTTCATTTAGAGGGCGTGTTTTCTGGGGTAAATTCGGTTAAACGCGAAGCACAATGGCTTCCGCTCGCAAGAAAACAACCTGATCGATATGATCGTCAAAGGATTGACAAATGATTAACAAATTAATATTAAATAAAAATATCTAATTTCAAAGATGCGATGTTACTTTTAAAATAAATAAAGATTGATAAAAGAATTTTTAAGAATTAGCATACAAAGCATTCGACAAAGATTCCAACAGAATACAATACTCAAATGCCATGCAGTTTTTTTTTGAAGGTTGCGGTTAATGATCGTATTTCGGGAAACATCGGTGGATCATTCGAGATGTTACGATACGGAAACAAAGCGAATCTTTTGTACGTGTTTTCGTCCCTCGATAATCTGTAAGGATGACGCGACTCGCGCTGAGTGAATTACAAAGTTCACATCAGATCGAATCTCCGTTCCAGAAGGCAGAACCGCTTTGAAAAACCGGAAGCAGCCGGCACGAGCCTAGAGATGCGAGTGGGTTACCAATGTTCCAACACGCTCTTGCCTCATCTGCCTTCTATCCAGGTAAGGGTTTTCCCGATACGAAAGCTGTGTTACTGTAGATAGATATCGTATTTGCTGTTTTCATCCCGCGAAATTAAAGATCAGTTTATTCGTTTGTTGGAATTCGCTGCAAATTCGTTGAAATGAATGCATATTATGGTAAAACTTCATTTATCTAAACTCAGTCTTTCTCAAAGACAAATAGCTCATACAGTCAATTGCGAAAGTCTTCGTACAGCTTTCATTCGTTTTATTTATTTATTCGTTATATTCGTCTATTGACATGTCCGCATAAATTGAATTCGTATAATAAGAATTCACTGAAATACAATTCAAGAAAGTATAATTCTTTAGTCGCGTAATAGTAATTCACGTTCGAATAATTGAATTTGGTCATTGGACGATTCGCTTAATCAGACGCTAACTAAAATTTCTAATAAACGCTCTAAAAGCGTCTTGCCATATTCACGAACACAGAAAGTTAACTGCGGCATGAATGAACAGCTAAGAGCAGTTCCATCGTATTCGAGGCTATGCACGTGGGTGACAGGTGATGGAATATTTAAGCATGATGAGCCACCACAAGCATGCTACTGTTAAAGCCACGCGACGTGCATTCTATGCAAATGTCCCTGGCAGATGCACAGATAATACAGAAAATTTCTACTCGAATGGTACAATTCCGCGTCTTGTGAACGTGGCTAGCGAAACAAATGAATTACTTCATACGTATACGTTGAAACGTAGCCTCAAAACGATCGTTCTCGCAGATTAATCCCGTACGCGGTGTTTTATCAAGTACGGATATCAGGAACAGGGTGCAAAAAATATAATCGCGAGGTAAACGGGGAATCTGGTCATAAAAATCGCGACAAAACTCGCTCATCGGGAAGTCATAAAAATACGGAACACCTCGGCCGAGACAATAGGGAACGATGAAGGGAGAAAGATTCAGAAAAAATGGGAAAAAATCGGGGCGAGAATGGGGGTAGGCGTAATTTTTTCGCAATATTTCCACAATAATTGTCGCTTAAAGCGCGGTATCGAAGTTCGCCAGTTTGGAAACGGAATGGCGACCAGCAAAGAGATAGTGTCACAGACAGAAACGTACTTCCAACAGTGCCCTGCTACCTGTGTGCAAGTACCGAGCCTGTACCGACACGGGAACAAGTACAATAGGCCAGTGTCGAGGACAATAGCCGTGGCCAACAATCAAATCAGAGCGCTATCAGCCGACCACCCACCCCATTCGCGTTTATCCTTTGATCCGCTCGCTTGCTCGCTTACTCGCTCGCTCGTGTCCCAGCAAACACTCCTGATTGCACACCCTCTGTGTTTAAACAGACCCGAACTCTGTCTTCACTACCCCACCCCAACTATTCATCCTTTTCTGCTGCACTCTGTCTTTCTTCAGCTGACTGTTTCTCTTTCAGTTTCTCCCTTTTTGCGATTCCTCCTTTTATCTTCCTTGATACGAATTCTTTTCCGCTGGTTCATAAGCAACTGGCATTTCTCAACTACGATAATCCTGAGGAAATCGTTGTTTTGTGAATCGCGATGTATACTACGTTTTATCGAATTTCTTCGAGACACGTTCAGAAATATAATATCTGCGTTAGTAGCATTACATACTTGGAATTAGAATCAGAAGTAAGGTAACAGAATCAACACAATGTATAGGTCAGCTAATGTGTTAAACGTAATCGGTTATGAGATGTTACTTTTCATGTTTTTCCTTTCACAGCAGTCTATCTACAGTTGTATGTTTTTATGTTCGATCTGTTCTGTTCGACCCTTTGACACCATCGACCCCTCTCTATGGCGGTATTTAAAGTTCTTCTGAAGAAGGGAAGGGGTGAGAGAGCCATCAGCCGGTACAACGAAGTCTCTACCCTTTGACCGACTGTTTCTTTGCCTTCTTTTGGAACTTTATTTCTCAGAAGCGTATTGATTCGACCGAGGAAGTTACCGTAGATGGAAACGTCTCCATGTCTAATTAAAGACCGTGTTAGGTACACCTGTGAACACGTGGTAGGAAGTGGTGTTATCGCGTACACACGTGCCGACGACTCCGAATCGCACGTGCAGTTACGCTGCGGATACGCGTCGTTACGCAGAGGTGACAAGAATGTTCTTTGAATTAAAGAACGAACACTTTTGTAGATACTATCAGAATTAACGGACTAATAGTCGGTACTGAAACCAGTTACAATAATGTCTGCAATTGCGAAGATTATGAATCATGTGTTCATATTATTTTCCTCTACGAAAAGAATCCTATGTCAAGTTAAAAATATAATACAAAAAGAATTACGAGCCATATACTTCTTTATATTTTACAAAGAAATTCTAATACCGAGCCATAAATATCAACAAGTCCGTACATTGAAATTACTTCATTCCTTTAACGATCCACTGACAATTTCATCAGTTTACCAAAAGTTACAAATATAGAATCAATAATATAAAAAAGCCACAATTTTCTTTTCAAATGAGTTGCATACTTAATTGCAAGGGATTATTAAGCGATCCAACAGCGTCCTTCTGTACTTAAGGGGGAATCGCGGCAACTCTTCAATTCCGAGGACACGCTCACCTCGGCAGATATGTTTGCGTCGTGGGTTCAGGTTCGATCGAAGCGTAACGGGCCGTTGTCTTGGATGCGGGTACCTGGGGTTGGAGGCAAAGGGATGGAGAAGGTAGGAAGTAGGAGGATTCTACGAGGGACACCCCCTTAAAGCGTCGCGGAACCAGCTGATTGCGAGCTCGTTGCGACCTATGATCCCGTGCAATCACATTCTAAGCCCAGTGTCTCATCTTCTCTAGCTTGATAATTCTAGTTGTCGTATTTTACTCACAGACACATTGTCTACATTCGTTTGCAATTGGACTCCGTTTACCTGAACATATTCAGGGATTCATACTTATATAATATATATATGTTACACTTACGTAATAGATAAGTTCACCAATGCTTCTCGTTATCTATTATTTCTCGTTGACATAACAGAACTCTACGTTCAAACAAGTGGATTCAATCAACGGGAATTTGTTTAATGAAATAGCAACTAAAATTTCGTTGCAGTAAATAATATCTGGATAAACGAAATGACACTGTAACAATAATATTTGGATAAATGACAGAATAGACTACAGAATACAGGACAGAACAGTATGTAAAACAGTATATAACAGTATGTAAAAATGGGCTATCTGTAGACTGTCCCTATCGAAGATTAAAATATCAAGTATTTTCAAATTTATTTCACTATCATTATATCATTATCAAATACTTTTCTTCTCCACACTTTCGCTAGCCACACGGAAGTTGAACCGATCAATTCCATTCTTTGAAAATTCCTTAATATTAATACTAAAAAATATCAAATAATTATCCCCAATAAATTAGATCAGTTTGCTTCCTCTACGATTCGCGTGTCAGGCGACGAAAGCTGAGAAAAATCCCTTAAATGGAGCGGAAAATCGCAAGGGACCTCGTCTCAAGCTGCGCTCTGCAATTCGTTCTGATAAAATCCCGATGAAGCGGTTGACGACAAACGCGCTGGCAACCTCAAATAAAACGGCTATCGAACGATCTGTGGCCGCTTGTTCCATCGGAGTCGGATACCGGAAAAGCTTCACAGTCCGCGTCGCGTCGAAACCATCGAGTAAAACATCAATAGCCCGAAATCGAGGGGGCCCCAATTCCGGAGCACGAGCAATAAAGCCTGTGTTACGGGCGAGAGAGTGGTGGTTGCACGGTGATCGATCCTTCGGCAGGTCGAGAGGGGTTGCTGTCTACAATTAGGCACCCTGTGGCACACGGTTAAGCCAACAGAGCCGATTGGTCGAGAATGGCCACTCCTCTAGGCGTTTCCTGATGCCGACCAGGACTAACCACGACGTGCACACCATCCACCAGCGGCAACGTGCTGACTCCAGCTAGTACGCACCCGAGTAGAGGCGCCTCAGTTCACGTAGCGACACCGTGTCGCACGCATCGACACGTACAATCTCACGCGTACCAATAAAAAATCGCCTACACCTTCTCCAAACTCGTGTATAATCATTCGACTATTATTTATATATGATCTCTCCCGTTGGAAAAATTTGCGGCTAAGGTTGCAATTGTTGGAGTATCAGTGAATCTGTTCCGATGCTCTCTGTGCATTTATCTGAATTTAGACGATGACGAAGGGACGAAGTTAGTTTCGGGTGATAGGTTGATGAGAAACCTTGGTTAGGAAAAGTGAAGTGTCCTAGACAGACGAAGATCGGGGACTGTTGTGAATATAGAAGTTCTGCCACCGGTGCGACGTCATCTAGGAAGCAGCTACGACTATGGTGGTACTGTAAGTATTTCAAGTGCTTTCTTATTCTTTTACTGTAAAGGGTAGATAGTACTAGGTAAATAAAGGGACAAGTTATTGGCTTTTGACGCCAGGCTTTCGATAGTAATGATAGAGAAAAATAGGGATGATAGAGGATCCGTGTTATCAATATTGTATTGCGAAGGATCTATCATTTTCATCGCTCAACAACAGTCTGATATTCGATGTTCCTGAAGCATAGGAGGTCTCTAAAACTTTTTCCTGTTGCAAATTGAAAGAATCTAGCGCCTAGCTGAAATTTAGGAAGGACTAACGAAAGTCAGGCTAAACTTGTAGTGATAATTCAAAAGCTCTGAGCAGGTGGCGACCATTTCAGCATCGATTTCTCTTCCTGGACGAGCAGCGAGATTTCCCTAGTATCTAATCAGTGGGCGTTCTGCGGGTTTCTCATTGGTGTGTGGGCGTTATCACGAGTTCCGATTGGCCGATGGGTATTCTAGAGTTCTCTGGCGCACATACATGCGCACTTCGTAACGCCGTAAACCGAGTCCTGAAATCGTGCAAACCTAATAACGGTTGCCATTTGCCAATATTACAATGAGCGCTATTTTGCAGTTTCATAAATATACCAGTTTAAATTTGCAACTTTCAATTTTCCACCATTTTACGAACTTATCTTTCCGATGTTTCTATCGCTTAAAATACGCAACATACACTCCAATATTTTGTACTACATTTAATATCCAACAGATACGTTAAGCTAAGCACATTCTTCATCCAAAATTATTTAAGTAAGACGATTACGCGATCAAATATAAAATTATTCGATCTTTGAAAGGGATGATCGAATCTTCGAACGTGTATCTTCTATTTGTGAAAGCCCGATTACAGATGCAGCTGTGGCTCGCTATTGATCACGGCCCAACACCTCGAAGACAGATTAAACGAATGTCCGCGAGTAAAACGATCTGCCTTTATCTCGAATCTGAAGAACGTCCTCTCCCTGTCCGCCGCGGTGAAGAACTCTTTGAACCCACTCCCTGTCTCCACTCTCTTCTCTCATCCACGCTCAGCCAGCATCCTTTTATACGGTGGCAACCGAATGGAAGCTGACAGTTTACCAGGTATTAATTATGCTCGTCTGTCGAGGATAACACTCTCTCTCGGGACCCCTTTTCACTTAACTCGAATTTTAAATCTAAATCACTTTTTGACTATTTTCCTCTCGGTAGCCTCGATAAGAGACTTAATTTCGATGATAAAACTTAGAAAGTAGCTTTAAAAATTCAACTTTAAGATCTTTTTAAAACAAACATTTTCAAAACAAAGAGCGTAAACATAACGCAGTATGAGCGAGAAACGTGAGTCACTAACTCAACAAGAATTACACGCACGTAGGTCGAACCTTTCGATTTTATTATATCGGAAGTATTATAGAAAGGCAAACTACGCTGTCATAATGACGGATACAAATTGTTCAGTGATTCGTGACAACTGCATCATCGTGATTTATTTTTTGCTCCATTTTTCTTTTTCTTTTTTCGCTTTTATTTCTTTCACGGACAACCGCGAAGCGTCTGTCACGACGACGGGGCGCGAGAAATCGGGAAGAATGAAATAGCGGCCAGGGGGGGGACGAAGAAAAGGAAGGTGGCTCGATAAAACTCGATGAACCTCAATGAAACGCGATAGAACCAAACAAAACCGGTCCAGCTGGATTTTTGTAAGTCAGGTTTTTTGCCGATTCCCCCGTGCTCTCTTCCAGAGTAAATCGAGAGGAAGAAGATACGAAATAAAAGGAGGAAAAGGTAGAGACGAAACGACGCGAGGGAATTCGAGCGTTTAGATACTCCAAAAGAGGAACGCGTGGGGGACTGGCATTGTGCTCCTGAAAAACTATTCCATGCCAATTATCCGACGCGTGATTAATCTCCCTTTATTTATCAATCAGTTTGCCGCCGCTTCAAATTCGGTATTCTTTTGAGAATCTTATAAAGCCTTCGTATCACGCTTTAACCGCGCTACGATGAGTCAATTAGGATAAATGAAAAGTCCAGAAGAAAAGTAATAGCGTAATCAGAAACGAGATGCTACATATTTTGAAAAATTTATACTCCGCTTGAGCTTCGTAAGAAAACATTTTTTCAGATAGATACAGTTAGTAGAACATCTTGAGAGATTGTTTCTATCGAAACAAATTAAAGTTCCAATATATAGGTATCATCCTTAAAAGATTGGAATTACAAATGTGTTTTTCAAAGAGAACACTGGAGGTGTACCATTATTTATCTCGTTATTGGCAAAAATACACTTGTGCCACTTCTCTATTGAGATCCTCAATTTCATCTACATTTTAACTTCATTCGCTGATTCTCTATTTACTCGAACTGAAACGTAGGCAAATTCTGACATAGAAGATGTAAAGAAAGGAAATTTATGAGCATACGAATTTCAAGCGTGCGGTGCAGGAGTTAAACTTTTCCCGTTAGTAACGGAATACGCGCGTAGTATGTACTTCTCTACTATGTAATAATCTGAGTAAATATTCTACGCTCTACCTACGCGATGTCTTCGCAAATGTAACTGCGCGAACTGAAGGAAAGATCGAAGCTTCTTAGGTCGTTGCCTATCGTGTCGTCTATTTTCGAACTTACAAGCAATCAGAGTTCAAAGTCCTCATAAGCTATACACATAGCGCAACGATTCATTTAAATGAATATATCTATAACATATCTAATACACATTTGATATCTTCAAATAAGTGCATACCTAACGTCAGTAAACTTTTTAAAGAAATTCGCACTCTATAATCTATCCACTTTTCTCGTAAACTACCCTACGCGTCTCGTAAACCTAAAACCACAATGAAGAAAGAAACTTCACAGTTCGCTACACGGGTTTGCGGCAAGGCCGGAATCGAAGTCGGCGAAGAAGCCGCGAGAGAATTAACTCGTTTAGACGTAATCTCGGGGGACGATCCCCAGCGAGGCGCGAGACTAGTCTCGCGGTCCATCGAGGGGAAGAGAAATCTCGGCTTTCGTCGCGGTGAGACTCGCGTGATATTTTAGTGGACTCGCGGTATCAGTCTTAATATCTGAAATTCTGAAGGCGCCCATACCGACCGGAACGAGGATATAGTCTCTTCTCTTTCTCTTCTTTCTTTTTTTTTTCTTTTATTTTCTCGTCTTCTGTGGAAGAAAGAAAGAAAGGGTGAGGAGAGAAGGACCCGCGGCGGCCGCGAGTGTATGCGTCGCTGACACCAGCTCGAGGCCTCTTCGAACCGCGGGACAATCTCCTCGCAGCATCGTCCGCCGATGTATCATCTTACGCCGGTGCTAAAGGCGATGACTTTATCACCGATCCGGGCAATCATTCACCTAGGCCGGCTCACTCTTCGTTTCTCCCTCGAGCGTTCTCCTTCTCCTCTGCCTCTTGTCTCGTGTCCCTTCTCGCTTTTCTCACAGGACACGAGGCGCGTCCACGTAACGTACTGGCGAACGCTTTGCGTGCCGGGCCTGCCTTCCTCGACTTCTCTTTGCCCAAGCTTGGATAACGGATCGGCCGGTCAGGCGAAATGCTCGCGTGAAATTATCGCCTCGAATTCGCGCCCGTTCGAATCCGACGGTGCAACGAGGTAGCCGTTTGCTCCGCGAATTAAACTCTCCACTGCCGTACAGATTTTTCGTTGTTGCCTTCGATCTTTCTTGTTTTGGCGAGGAGAATCTCGCGATCGGTCGCGGTTTTACGCTTCGATGTTGTGGTCTGTCCTGGTGCCTCCGTGACCACTGCGGGGTGGTTTTTGTCGAGACAAAGCAGCATTATTTGGCGAACATATCGAGGATAGAGAGACTTTGTTGCTAGCGATGGAGTGGAATTATTATATCTGTGGTGGATCTTCGATTCGAGAGATGGAAGACGATATTGGTTCTTTTACGCCAATAGTGCGGACGTGCGAGTCGGTACATTGCAGAAATTGAACGTAAAGCAAGTACATGATTGTAGAAGTATCGTGTCAAGATTCTAGTACAGCCACTATACAGCGGATCTTTATGAATTATTGAGGAATTTAAACGTGTAAAAATATCCAGAATGTATATAATATGCAAAACACATACAAATTACGTTATAGGTAACATAATGCCCGAACAATTAGAGAATCGCTTTCGTGCTGCCTTTTTAAATCTCAGTTTTTATTTTTCTACAGCTTTCTAATGGTAAGGTCAAGGATTGAAAATACTAAGAAATTGTCGACAAGATGATTTTACAGCAGAATGATTACTAAAATCGATCAGAGAAAATGTGCATCCTAACGGCGAGTTTGCTGCAGTCTAAAATTGAAATTTGATCGAGATCCATCGTAGAGCTTTCACGATGCTTTGAAGCGTGGACCCACGTGAGGCGCGAGCAAACTTCGTCGAGAGTAGGTGTTCGAAGATCGTAAACGTCCGCGTACGAACTCGACTCGATAAAACCCACGGAAACTGAGTGCACGCAGCTAACGCGTAACCTGTACGCTGTACAAATATCGTAGGAGGCGTGCGAGGACCTTCTCAAGTGGCCCCTTGAACTCGATCATACGAGATCGAGAGTCGAGGAATATAGATTTTCATTACTCCATATATCTTCGAGAACTCTGTAATTCAACGAGCTTTCCAGATTCCAATTGATAACTATAAGATTTACAACTACAAACCGCGACATATATGTAGTATGCATATAATGTCCATGTGAACGATTTAGATTTTCCACATTTATCGTAGCAGGAAGTACATCATTTGGTTGCAACATATAATTTCTATGAAAGGATAAAGATTGTTCGTTGGATATTTTCCAGTATTCTTCAACCAAAGAGCTGAAATCGAGCGTGAAAATTTGGTATACGTATTGCCTCCATCGACTTATAAGCTTTCACAAGCTTGTAAATTTAATGAATTTTCTTAACTTTTGCTGAACTGGCGCTTAGTCAATGTGAGAGACACGTTGAAGTCACATCTCAATAAAGCGAGGCGCACCGGCTTGTTCACAGTTCCGTTTGTAACTTTAGATAGCAGGTTATCCTGGTAGAACGTAGGCGAGCAAAGCGTCTTCTATGGTTGTCTTCATGGTCAATGACACCTGACCGCCGATATTTATAACATTGTTGTACGAGCAACGCCTATTTCGCGTCAAACCGAAACCTTCTGCTTTCCCTTGAAACGCACGATAATTTACGCTCGTGCATCCCCGAACCAACCTGTGCGGATATACCGCGCGATAAACCGATCGGGTCCAATAAGCGTTACCTGCGACATTCTTCGTCTTTGAAAAGGCACAAGTACGAAGACGAAGGGACACGAACGAATGCTGAAAAGAAATTCCTGAATTCCCTTGTAAATTGAATAAAAATCATCCAAAACACGTGTAAAGTGTTTAGTTGGCATCGTTCAATCGTAGAAAAGCAAATCTGCTCAAATTACGTGATTTCTGATTTTATAAATATTTTGAATATTACATGTAATACAAGTTTCGAGACACTCTGGGAATGTTAGAAATCGCTCGAGCGTAGAGAAACGCTTGAAGTATCCTTCGTAAAGAATTGATACTTTATATAACTAACTTGAAGCCAGAAAAGAGAACACGAGGAACATAAGCTTATCGCGTGACCTATCGTGACAAGTGACGGCTTGCAGATCGTTTTCGTGCAGCTTAATGTCGACGCAGATCATAACCGTGCACTTTAATGTCAACGAGAGAAAGGCAGAAGCTGTTGTTGCGTGACGTGACACCAGCTAATACTTATGCGAGAATTTATGCAGAAACGTTGATCGCTTTCTTCGCTAGTTAGGTTTCTACGCTAACGATTACGGAGAACGTTCCGATAGCTCTTTAATTTCGTAACAGTACGTCATATCGCGAATCTAGAGAAACAATCATTATTCGCTGGGAAAAGTATAAAAAATGTGAAACACTATCGATTTACAAAAGATCCTCAACCTGTCTCCTATTCGACGTAATTCACTTCTCAATTCCATTCACGATCAATCGTGATTATTCGACGCAACTAATGGCTGAACGTCTTAGCCCTCAGCGATTTATCACAATTTATACAATTTTCAAATATATGAACAAAGTATGTAAAAAAGGCGGACACGATCGTGAACGTCTGTTTAACCGAGATTCACTGATCATAAAGATGAGAGGGTTGAAGAAAATGGCTAGTTAAAGGAACGAAGAATTCGTACGTATGCGCAATGCGACGAGGATCGATCTTTTTCTTCGCGATCGAGAATCGCTCGCGACGAATATAAGGATTCCGGAAAGCCAGTGAACGTGCTCCTTGTCAGGCCACCCACGGGCTCCCATAAGTATGGCGCGAGCTACGGCCAGCTACGTGCCATAAATCGGGATTTTATCTCGAAGCTGCCGGTCTCTTGCTACGCCGGCGATTGCGTAATCCTAAATTGGAACTCGAGTTCGATGCAACGAAATTCGGGTTCCAAAGGACCTCAAGGTCGACCTCGTTTCTACGAAGGGAGATCATTTTCTCGTGCTCGAGACATCGATTCTTTCAATAGTACTATGCCAGTATCATAACTACGATAATCTATACTAATCTATGCGATATGGAATTGCATTTGTTGTGTAGGAGTCGCGTTGGGTCGCCGACGATGTCAGCGACTGTTGCCGGCAACCAGCAACAGCAACATCCTCATCAGGAGTGGGACATCAACGACTCGAATGTACCAAAGGTAACTATTTTGTATCTTTAATCATCAAAACTCATTATTCTGTTAAGGATATTTAAAAGTTTTACCGCGCGCAATACATTATTCATTCGGGTAATTCCCGTGCAGTGTCTCGGGAATGTCCAAAGGCTTGGGAATTTCGATGATCATATCTCTCAATTTCCCCAATTTCGTAAAAACTAAACGTTAGATGATATATCTGGTATACAATACGATATGGCATACAGTAGGATTCAGTCTTCCAGAGAATCGATGCAAAACAAATGAATAATTAAAACTATAAATATAAATTATAAATGTTTTTTGTTTTATATTAGTTCATTGAATTATGCACGAACGTAATAATAGAAATATAACGAAATGGATCATACCTAATTCAACAAAATAATATAAAACAGAAATTGTTGTTCTATTATCACCTTATGAAACGAAAGAAATTTTTTGGACAACCTAATATCTTTAGCCTGTTGAAATAATATTTCGATATGTTTCGAATTAATTGCAGGTAGTAGAATACGATCCCTGGTGCGAATGGGCTGATGGTCACGTAAGAAGGGTCTATGGACCTGAATGTGAAGAAGCGAGAAGACACGCGTCTGGATGGGCGATGAGAAATACGAACAATCACAACGTGAGCATCTTGAAAAAATCCTGCCTTGGTGTTTTGATCTGTTCGCAAGAATGCATACTACCTGGCGGCGGAAGGGTTCACCTTCGACCGGCGATTTGTGACAAGGTAAGGAAACCGAAATTATTGGAAAGCAATCTTTGGAAGAGAAATATCCTTCTCCTAATGATTCACGATATATATTTCTTCCTCTTTCATTAATCGCTTAACCTGCCTAATTACTAAACCGTTAAGGAATAACTTAGAAATATTTAATATTCAGTATCAAATTCAAAATAATTTATACTCGTTCGATACTCTAGGATAAACGATTACATCGTGAAAATCATTGAGAAGATGTATTACGAAACCCTTAAAAGACCAAAACACCCGGTCAACAGATTTAATATAATTTACATTAAAGAAACAAAGTACTTAATATCATCAAGCTTAGGTTAGTTTATACTCATATGTCGGAGATGGAAAGACAGCGGGTTTCCCGTCCGGAATGTTGGGAAACCCCCCAATACACTAATCCAGACTTTTACTATAGCCGCCCTTAAGTAATAAAAATAAGAAATAGTCTTAATGTTCCAATCTGACTTTATGACGATGGGTTTGGGCTCGAAGTGACATAGTAGGTCACCGGACGTAGCCACGGTCACGGGAGGGACATGTACCTGACAGAGGTATGAAATGATTATATGGCTCTCCTTAAAAACAAAGATTAACCCGAGAAGCGGGGACAGGAGTATATAAGGGCAGCCTCTTTTGTATGAGGAGAGTCAGAGTTAGAGTGTTAGAGTCGTTGGACGAATTGCCGATCGAATGATCCGAATCGAGTAGTACGTTGATACTTGTCCTCCCGTGGATCGTGGATTCGTTATCGAACCTGAATTCGTTGTCACCATCATCTCGACCATCCTATTACCATTACTCATAGCCTCTTGTAGTGTCCACATTCGTACTGATAAATATTGGCTACATTCGCGACGGTAAAGTAAGTAAAGGTTCATCGAACGCCCCAAAATGCCAACTTGCCTCCGACACATACAATATTTGAGAATAAATGACTAAAATAGCGAAGATCAGTGAGAAGATTTACATATTACAAAATCCTTAAGTAACCAAGATATTTAATATCATCGACCAATTTTAAACTATTTTAGATTCATTTGATATTAAAGGGTGAATGCTTTACAATACGCGAAAATAAAAATAAATTTTTAGGCGAGAAAAAAGCAACAAGGAAAGCCATGCCCGAACAGACAATGCACGGGTCGGTTGGAGATACTTTCGTGCCGTGGCCATTGCGGTTATCCAGTGACGCATTTCTGGCGGCATACCGAGCACGCGATATTTTTTCAAGCCAAAGGACAACACGATCATCCGCGACCGGAAGCGAAATCTACGTCCGAAGCGAGGCGAAGCGTGGGTGCTGGCAGAAGGGTGCGCGGTTTGGCGGTTCTTCTGGCGAACGAGGCTGCTTTAGGGTCTAAAGTATATTTACGAATAATTTATTTACCAATTCGCAAATACCATTTTATTATGAATATATTTTATTTATCAAAATTCCTCGATATTTCAAATACCGAGCCTAATCGTGACACTTAAATGAAATATTAAGTGGTATAAATAAATAGTAGAATCATTATATGCTTGAAGAAGTATAATGCTCCAATTCATGGAAACGATACTTGTCATTCCAAAAAACTTGAATTGTAAATTTGATTCGGGTCAGAGAAAACCTTTCTTTCGAATGCACATCGACCATTGCGCAAATTTTATCGGAACAATTCACGTTGTGCAATGTACGACATAATAATAGAAAATATTCTGTGAGAATTTCTAGTAATCGAAACTTAGAAGACTTCTTGATGTTTCTAACGGATATGTAGGAAATATATAAAAGCGGTATAATGTTTCTTAAGAGTATCTCTAATTCACGTCTTAACTTTTCCCAGTCGTAATTTCTCTAATTTCCGGGACCGTTGGTCTTTCAATTACAATACCGGGTAATACCCAGACTTTGACCGGAAAGAGTTAATATTTCACACTATTCCGATCTCTATCGTATTCAAATCGACGCCATTTTTATCAACGAACGACAATCTGTACGTTAGTATACACATATACATACATATATATATCATTGCACTAATGCAATACATTAAAATCGATGTTTTCTGCGATTCGTCACTGAATTTCATATTTTCACATAAATAAGAAGTACTTCTCTCAAATATCGTGACCATAATAAACTCTACTCGGAACATAGATACCAATACCGGAATATAGATACCAATATATATCGATAAAAATACGTTCGGAATATTCGAACGCTCAAACGAATGAATGGTTAGTTATATATAACAGACTTACCGAGACAGGTAGCTGGGACAAATAACAGATTAGAATAATGTAAAGATAGGCTGATCCTCTCCTTCTTTCGACTTCTTTGATGCGAGTAACGTATAAATTCTTGTGTTTTTTCAGTTAATGTCACTGCGGGGTACGAAAAGACCAAACTCGGAAGCGATCGAACCGCCAAGAACAACACAACCACCACCACTGATACCGGATAAAGGTTAACAACCGTATTATTTCAAAATACTGTTATCACACTCGTTCCGCGTTACGTTAGACACTTCGTTAATGGATTTGCGTAACTGTTTCGAGGAGATCCGATCAAAAAATTCACCTTCGAAACCAATTTCGTGAAGCAGCGTGGAACGTTTGCTGCAATCGCTTTCGCGCCAATAGTAGCTTCTTTTCCCGCTAGGCGACGCCACGTCCCATAATATTGCGCTCGTAAATTTAAATTGCAAACTCGGAGACTATTCTTTAAACATCAGGATACGTTTGTTATTTTTATAACAAGAGAAACATTTCGGATACTTTTCATTTATAAGCAGATACAATTATAATATCAATATTATTGTTCGAGGAGAGAAAGATCCATAACACGAGCATTCTCTAAATATGCTAATTATATATTTATGAAATCAGAATTAGTTTTCCACTGTTCTGCTTTTTCTCAGTGAGTACAATGTATCTCTTTCTAGAAAAACATTGTTTCTCGATACGATTTCAAATATCACTACTTAACAAATAAGGATAAAAAAGTTTTGTATAATTTTATAGTTATAAGTTGCAGCGTACATTTACCATAGACCTACAAACCCTTTTTTTATTTTTAATATCTACATTTTTATTCCTGCGAAACGATAATATTCTCTTCTCTTTCAGGATATTCCTGTTCCTGTCCTCCATTTGAATGTATGTGTGGTCTACAGACCAACGCCTCGGCTTATCAACATTCTCATCATCATCAGACAACTATGTATCCTCAACAAACAGCCTCGAACGACACCCCCTACTGGCTCCAAGACACCGTGCCAGCCCAAGAGAACGCTCTCGGGTACAATCTTTCCAATCAGATACCCCAAGAAGCCACCTACCCCGACTTTCCTCCGTTTACCGGAGAACTGCTCCAACCAGAAGAGATCTTCCAGCTGGATCAGCCCCTAAGACCAGAATTCAACATGAATTCTCAAGAAGTAGCCAGATCACCACCCACTTTACTAGATCTTGGAAGTGGTACCATTAAATACGAGGTGAAACAGCATCAGGATCAAGCTTATTGGAATCAGTTTCTCAGCGAAGATTCCAGTAGTAGTCATTTGAGCATGCCTCAAGACGACAGACTTCAATTTCCTGGTTTTGAGACAGATAAAGACTCCAATGGTTTCTGCGTCAAGAGACCCGTAAACCATTTCATCTCCAACAAGGAAATGAGTCAGAATCATCACCTGAGCAATCCATTAAACTTTCAAGATTACCAACGACAGCATAATCACAAGAATTTCGTGGATGGAACGGTGAAGAACGATCAAGAGAGCAATTATTGGACTCAAAACCACCAGGATGACCGTCTCACCTTTCCTGGATTCGATCCTCAGAAAGAAGAGGATTTGTTACCCTCTAGAAGAAACCTGAACTGTTTTCCCAAAGAAAATTGTCAACCAGGACTAATGGACAGGGGGAATTATAACATTTACCCAAAAAAGGAAAATGGAATGGTTGATCCTGTTCGTCCTAGTCGCAGCCCCATGGAGAATAAACATTACTCTTACGATGGTTATAATCATATGTTCGAGCAATCAGATGCGAAGAATCAATTAACCAGTCGACCAAATCAAAACGCGAATCGAATGGTCCTCGATGAAAGACTGCAGAACAATTACGGTCGTGAGACGAATCCAGATTCGACTGAAAGATTATTTCCGGATTCAAATGGTATGGAGGCAGCTATGCCAACGCAAAACAGTCCAGAACCTTTCTTTTATCCCAGTAATGATCGTTGCCATTACACTTGCGAGGTACTTGACACGCGGCTACCTCAAATGACCATGAATCCCACAGTTACACAATCGAGTATAAATAACTATGGTGATGTTAGTGAATTGGATTTACCTCCATTCGTCGATTACACGCTCGTAGGAATGCTGTGCTCCACGGAAGAAGACACGTCGAACTTACTACCTGGCTGCCCCCAGAACTCACAGAGCTACGTTCCCCATCATTAGATCCTCCCGACCACCATCTTCATTTGTATTATAAATACGAAGTATATGATAGTTACAGCTTGAACACGAGAGTGTCGTGCAGTTTTGTTTTCCATCCCTCGTCGAGTTCTTCATCCTGTCGTATTATAAAGTTGATTTTGCGATTCTGAGAGATCAGACTCGACACAAACATTGTAACTCTAACGAGACAAAGATCTTCTTACGTTGAACTAGAATTTCGAATTGTTATTTAACTGAAGGAAATAAAGAAATTTTTGTTAACAGGAGACTCTTGGTTTAGAAAACGACACACCTTGCCGTCCCCTTTTCGATTCATCTTTCCACGTAAAGTTGTCCCATTCCCGATTCTTCCGTGTTTGTTGGGACACCATGTATAATTACTAACTCTACTGTCGTTTTAAATGATTTTGAAAGGTTGTAGGGTTCAAAGCACTCGAGTCGAAGTAGCTTGGAAAAAAATCACGTGATTTATTCGTAATTTATTTTATTCGTAACAGTTACTCTCACGATCACAATTGTATGTATATTATGTAATATTATCATATACCTATTTTGCGTTACACTTTCTCGATTACATGCGCGATATTCGTTTTTCTTTTTGCTATCCACTTTTTTTTTCATCCCTTTTGAAACAAATGCTGATACCATCTGCTCGATGTTCGAATCGTCTAATCTGTTTATTTCCTATTTCGCGTTGCTTTTCCACAAGCGGCGAGCACAAGGGAGACGAGAAACGAAACGGGTGCGAATCCGGTCACGTGCATCGTCGAACGATCAACGAAATCGATCGCCTATTCTATCTTTCGTCTATCTCCCATTTCTTGTTCGTTTCACTCTCGCCGAACTTAACTATCGAAGAAAAGAGTGTTGCAGCGATTAATCTAAACGGAACGCTTACGTTCATGTTTGTAAAGCGTACTACCGTGGCTCAGCATTGACGAAGATTTGAGAAGAAAACGCAGATAACAAACAAGAAGGCTCGTTTGATCGTTCGATCGCGAAATTCACGCTCGCGGATCTCGTTGATTGGTTCATCTGATATAGTGGTTCGGTGATCGCGCGAATTATGCCACAACTCAGATCTAAGTGATTAAACGCTACGGATGATGTGCTATTATCTCCCGGAAAAATCGCTAAATCTCGCAAGAAAGTATATTGAATTGTCAAGATGTAATTTACTTTTACAAAGAGCGTCGAATAATGGTTTACGTATCGTTCTCGCGCAAATGAAACATTTCTTTGTATATTCTAAAAAAAAAGAAAAGAAAAAAAGACAGAAGAAAGGACGATGCCGTCGAAAGAAGCAAAACCTACAACAAATCACGTCACACGACATAGTCTAAAGCTCGTCTTTCTCCGTCGTCTCTACGTGTTTCATAATTTTAGTTTTTATTTTTTTGTCCTTTCTCTTTTTTCGTATTTTTTTCATCTTTTTTTCTCGTAATCATTCCTTTTTGTACGTGAATTACGATTATCTCTCACACAGAGTGTAAAAACGTTTCTAAGCGTATAAATTTTGGTCAGTAAAAAAAAGAATATTCTATAATATCGAATTACATTTTTTCCTATACACATCACACGTAAAACAAACTCTATCGATACTACGTTTACATAATTTTTCTTATTAATTCTTTTTTTGTCGTTCTTTTTTTACTTTTTTCTCTCGCTCACACAGACACGCTCACTCATTCTTCTTTTTTAGGCGTCTAGGTAAAAAAAGGGAGAGGGGGGGGGGGAGGTTGTCGTCAAACAACGTTCGTTTCGCACGTCAGAGAATCGCTAGAAAAATAAAAACGCGACTCTATCCTTCATGAGTAATCCTTTCTCTCTCCTCTCCAAATATCTGTCGACATTTTTTTCTGCTTCCAATCTACCCTCTCTCCATCCCAGTTCGACCTCTTTCTCATCGATTTAATTTTAAATCTCGCATCATTACAAAATTCTTCTGAGATGTGGCTCCAACAAGTTCTTCGCACCCATCGTGGAACGCGGTTTTGCACGCACGGGGTTCTTTAGAAAATACTTTCACGCGTTCGTTTCATCTCTTCTCGCGTCTGGATCCTCGTGCGTCCGCTCGCGAGAGACCAGATCCAGTTCCTCAGGTTTTCTCCACCGATCTCGTCAAAATGGACAATAAAAAAAGAAAGCAAAGGCTCTCTCAAACACGAAAAACGTGAAAATTCTTGCTCTGTTCTCTACTGTGTTCGTTCGTATAATATACATTCGTAATTTTTCGATTTTTCCGCTATCGTAGAAAAACCATTTGACGAACAACACAAGTAGAACGTTGCAGGCACGTCGATTTGGTATTCGTGTAAGTGTACGTCACCCTGGTTGAACGAGCATATTGGAAAACCCGATTTATACACGAAGTTTCGATCGTGATTAGTTTTCTTGAGTTGACGAGATCTTTGAAAACCACGCGTCGAAACAACAGTTAGTGATCTCTTTAACTACTAAAAGCTGTCGTTTACGAGGTAATTACGTTTTCGAATCGTTGAGAAGCATCTGAAATTGTTCCTTGTCGTTCAATGAAAACGAAAACGAAAACTAACCGTGTCATTCGTATTTAGAATGTTCGGTTTTGATTTTTATTCGCATCTAATCGCGCAGACCAACTCTCAACGCACAAGCTGCCCGATCACCACGTAGAATCGAGCGTTTCCAAAGCAAGGAAGGAAAAGAAACACCGCTTGCCGCAATTCCAAAGTAAATCAGGGTAAAGGTTCATCCGAGCAGAAAGGGATTTACGTTGTTTGATAATGTAATCCCGCAAAGAGTCTCCTATCACGATTGCTTCATAATCTTTTAGCGTGCTTTAAGATGTATGTACTAAACGACTCGAGACAAAATTCTATTCTTTTGTCTCTCAGTGATATAGAAGAAAACTTCGCGATCGTCGAATCGATAAGAAAATTAAAAATAGAAGCTGAACGATTGCAAAGTTTTCTATAATCGTCAGAGACGCCTTAATTAATTAAGAATTTTATAAAAAATGCAATTCTTTGTTACTTCCTTAAGTATATAAATCGGAGCATTCTTCGTTTCACATCTTTTTTGGTCAATAAACCAAACATCGACATCTTAAAATTAACCTTCGAGATCTGTATAAGCGCTTCATAAATACGAGTCAATCTCTAAATTCTTAATCCTCTTCCACTGTAAGTCGAGTCGCTTAATAATCCAAAATGTAGAAGCAAATCGTGAATACAATCGTCGCGTTATTCTACGATAAAAACTAACTCAAAGCATCATGTCGTGGAGCATAAGCTGGCGCGTCGCGTGACCGTCCCACAACGTTACAGCTAAATGCTCGTCTAACACTGCTCGAGCTTTCAAAGTGCAACATGCAAGCAAACGTTACGTTTAAAGTCGATCGATTATGTGTGCTCTTTACGAGACAGTGCTTTCTCGTCGTCTTACCGTGAGTTTACCTTCGCGGAGGTGTAACGGAAACAGGGACTGTGCGGAGAGCGTGCTCTACGTGTGCTCTTTGACTTCTCTTCGAGGCTCTTCGATCGAGAAGAGAACTGGACGAATAGAAACCGTGGACATGTAAACTTTCGTGCTGCACGAGGAAAAAGAATTTCATGGTTTTTACGAATATTTTTACAAGTCTCGAATATCGTTCACTTCACAACGTATCAACTCCAATAATCTACCGTTCGCTAAAATTATTGGATCTAATTAGATAAAATTATTGAATTATTCTATCGAAGCGTTTCTCTACTACGACCTAAGCATTTACACAGAACGTCCGTTTAATCTATACATCTAGTGATCTACATTTTGATTCGAAGATTCGAAGAAATCTTGGTAACAAATTAGGAACACATGTCCCAGAATATAAGAACGACATGGAGACTTAATATCGTTTCTAGGCACAGAGTGCTAGTTATGAGAACTAGAAACCCGAGATCGCGTCAGAAATTCAAATTTTCTCGTGCACGATGTGTCTGCTCGCGAATTGATACGACAATGGAATGTCGATCGCCATGGAAGCAGGACGATCGCGCGGTTTCCGCAGAGAAAGTGTACCTACGAATAACAAAGGGAATGGAAAGAACCGGCGAGGCCAGGTTCCGTGTTGAATTCGTGCTAAATCTGTGCATGCGTGCGCGCGCGCATGTGTATGCGAATTCCTCTTTCCGTATTTCTTTTATTCTTCTCTTTTCTTTTTTGTTTTGCGTTTTCCTTGATTTTCGATCGACGAGAAGAAAGAGGAATCGTTCGAAACGAGCTACATCAGCTACACGTCAGAAGCGGGGTGCGTGGTTCTCTCGACAAGCTCGAGCTACACAACTTAACGAACGAATTTTTGTTCTACCTCGTCTTCGTTTATCTTACTTATCAGCATCGTGTGTGTCGGCGGGCCACCTCGTACGCCGGTGGCTTCGCTCGAACACGAAAAAATTAAGGCCGACGAGCGAACAAGCACGTCGCTGAATTCCGCCTGACGAATCAGGTACGCTGTGTGCATGTGTGCCTACGTATACGGTTTCTCAGTTCGTGATTTCGGCAGAGGAAAAATATACAGAAAAAGAGAGGAAGAGAGAAATGAAAATAAAAATAGATACGGAGAAACAAAAGAGAGGCGTAAAAAAGTGTACTTACATGGACCGTCTCTTTTTGTTTTTTGGAAGTGGACGACGTCGTTCGAACTTATAGTTACCGTCCGCCCCGAGGGATTTTAAGATATCATTATCAACTATAGGTAGAAGTGTAAACGTCGAGCTTAACGATCACAGCTATTGTACGATACTATGAGTGTCTAGAAATTGTCGCGGAGGAAAAAACGATAGTATTAATATTAATAATAATAATCAATAATGATAATAATAGTAGAAGTTAGATAAACGATACACAATAGATAATTAAAGGATCCTACGAGCAATTTATCATAAGGAAGCTAAATGTCGGTTTCTCTCGTAGTACGCCCTTTTTCTCTCGATCGTAATTCGATTGAACCTCGAACTTTTGCACATTGAACAATAGAAAAAAATATATATATACTATATATGTTTCGTGTATGTATATATGTAACGTGTATGTACGTGTTTATGCGATTCACGTATGCATATATATGCACACATATATACATATATATATATGTATATATATGTGCGTTTAGATATATATATTTATATAATCTATAAAATTCATCCTACGAAGAGTTTTGCCTCGCACCGGTTTTATCCACGGAGCTAGAAAAAATCTAATCTTCTTTCATCGGTAAACTTCCGTCGTTACCTTCAAAGTAAAGATACATATATATCTGTGAGTATCATGTGGTTTCCACTCCTATGCTTCACACAGCGAATTTTCTGCCGCTGGTGGGAACATTTAAACTGGTGATTCGAAGAAAGATAAATCGACCACGAGGCACCTAAAACGAAATTCATTTCAGAAAGAAACGCTGTGGTCGACGAGAGGAGAGAGCCTCGCCTACAGCGTCTGCTCCGCCTCTCTCTATAATATACTTTGTTCTAAATTAAACAGACTTTCTAATATGTTAAACGGTTATTTCACTTTACAAAATCTTAGACTTCAGCTTAGGACCTACGCGCGCGCGCGTGTGTGTATGTGTATGTGTGTATTTTATGTGAGTGCGTTATACTTCTCATACACGAATATTGCACGCTTCGATACACGATAAACTGTGTACACGCGTTTATGTATATTATATATTATATATCATATATATAATATATAGTAGTTTGCATATACAAAGCATTCGTAATTTTTCGTTATATCCCCTTCTCTTGCCTCTATCTTAATTATATTTTTTTTTCTTTGTTTTCGCTTGTTTCTTTGCAAAACTTATTCTACTACGACTTTTTTTGTTCACCGCCTCGTCATTTTGCTGTCACTCAGTGCAAAGATAAGAATAGTAGTAGTAGCAGTAGTAGTAGTAGTAGTAATAGTAGTAGTAATAGTAATAGTAGTAAGTAGCAGTAATAGTAATAGTAGTAGTGATAGTAATAATAGTTTAAATTGTTTGAATCGCAGAACGAAGAAATTTCGCTTCTACATCCAAAATTAAGAAGAAAACAATACAAGAAATTCTCTCTTTTGCACTTGCGCACATGTAACTTTTAACAGTTACACTTATCGAATTACAAGTAAAAGATCGTTTCATAGCGTTTAGTTATTCGTAATAATAATTATATATCTGCGTTTACTCGTGATTTTCTCTTACGTTCTCTCTCTCACACATACATACACTCCCTCTCACTTCATTCTCACGCCAGGTCTCATGTGAAAAAAAGAAACGAGAGAGGAATACAATCATTACGTTTCACAGCTAACCACAGCATTCGGCAATTTGTTTCACTCGTTTAAAAATTATTTGTATCACAATGAAACGCCAGCGCATCCTTTTGTCTCTGATCCCTATTTGTAAGTGATACCCAATTCTAAGTATCCATACCCCTCTTTCGATCATCCAAACCTTTCTCCCAGCTAGTGAACTTTCAAGGATGAGTGTCGTAAAGTTCTGGCAGGTTTTGGCCTTGATCCGAGGATTTCCGGATGGTTGCGAACGTGTATACTAAGGATCCGCGTGTCGGATGAACTGCACGTGCAAGGCCACAAGTGTTCATCCCCGCGACACGGATCCGCGGTCACAGGGCTTATCAAATTGGTGAAGAATCGATGGATTCCTCTCAACTCGTCGCTCGATTACTCTTCTTGAACGCTCGCTAACATAGCTGCACTATCACCCACAGGCTTCACAGCTCTTACTCGATAGAACTTGGTGCCACGTGGAACGCGATACCGGTTATCGATCTGAAACATTGACAACATTAATCCTGGGTACACATCATCAATTATAACATATCTTATATTTAAACAACAAACGAGAAAAATAATCTTACCTTTATAGCATGACAGTACTCCTTGGAGGCAACTTCGACGATGCTCTGAGTATTTTTCAACGACTCGTCAGGATTCCAGACCAAATCCAAGGCAGCGGTGGATTTTGGGTCGAGGAAATGAAGCGTCGTCGATTCCTGGTAAAACGTATACGTTCTGTGCGTCTCATCCCAGAACACCAATACGTTATCCCCTGGATCGCAGCTGGTCACGGTGATATGGCCCAGTTCTGCCAGCTTCGCGGCGGTTGTGTCTATTTTCTTTTTAATGTGCGTGAAGCACGTGATGCAGCCACACGAACGTTGTGGTTTCGGACTGGTCGTTGCGTCCTGAGACGAGCTTGAATCGGAAACGACCGCCACAGAATCGTTCATGTCTTTCTCGCGACTTCCTGACGAAGGCAACGTATCTGGGGCAGTGAAGCTTCTAGATCGTTCCTTCACCAATTCGATCTCCAGCCGAACTTTATCTGCTTCCAAGGTCTCGACTTTCGTCTCGGCCGTCTCTTTGCTCTCACGAAGTGTCTGCAGCTCTGCGTTCATTCTCTTGTTCTCGTTTTCGAGGATCTCGAGCCTTCTGGATAGACAACCTAGATCGTCGCTCGCTTCCAACCGTACCTTTTTCGATTCAGATACTTCCACCTCGTCTTTCTCCGTTTCCAAGCTCTTGGTTTCCTCCTCTAGACTACTCTGGCTCATTTCCAGTTGTTCTTCGCTATGTTCTTTATGTAAGCCAGCCTCGATGAGAACGTTCTTGAAGCTCTCCGAATCTTTCAAACGCCTAATCGTGCTCTTGTAACGTTTGCACTCCTCCGTTAATGCAATTTCTCGTCTCCTATACATCTCCATTGTTCTATCTTTCTCCTCTATCGCTTGCGTGGCCAATCGTAGATCGTGAACCAGCTTCACCATCCTCTCATCCTCAATACTTCGTATCGTCGCAGAATTCTCTGGCTTCATGTCTTTCGTCGATTGAGCTAACGCGTGACTAGTGAGCTCGATGAAATCTGGTCTCTGAAAAGAAAGTAACAAAATATTGTAGATTTTTGGGAATTTATGGAAAAATTTGAAATTGAATTTAAAAGTGCGAAAATGCACACAATGCGTATAAGCAAAAATATTATAGAAATATTTTTCCATAAAAATATGTATTTGCATAAACGTTCACAATTTATTTAGAATCGACTACACATACCTCGATCTTCTCGAGGCTGCTATCACTCGGACTGCTTTCCATGGTTGATGCAGTCATTAGCTTGAAACGGCTTCTGATGGATTGTAGTTCGTTCTTATATTCCATTTGCAGCTTTTCGGTTGTTTCTTTCACCATCCTTTGCTGTTCGTTGCGCGCGTGTTTCAAACTTTCCTCCAGCTCTTGAATTCGTTTCTGGCTTTGCGCTACCGAATTCGTCAAGGACGCTATTTCTATAAACCTTTCATCGTTCGCCTTCTTAACGGCCGCCTCTTTGTCGGCGCGAGCCTGCTCCAAGGTTTCTTCGAGCTGTTGATGCAGATGCGTTTGCAGATTTCTCATTTCCGTTTGTTCGTTCTCCAGTTTCTGACGCATGGTGGATATTAGATGCTCGTGTTCAGCCAACTCGGTTTCTTTTTCCACGAGATTTCGTTTTAACGTGCATATCTCTTCCTCCCGATTCTGCATTAGCTTCTTCACGTCTGCCATCTCGAGCTCGTGATCTACGGTGAGCTCTTGCTCGCGTTCTCGAAGACGACGATCACACTCGCGCGAATACAACGATAAAGTCTCGCGAACCTGTTCGGTCATCTTCGAGAAACCAGCTTGCTCCTCGTTAGTTCGATCCCTCAGAACAGCCAGCTCCTGGCGGACAGTCCTCAATGCCTCGTACACCACCGCCTTCATCGTCTTCAAGATCGAACTAAGCCTTTCCACTTCCTCGCGCGTGTTGCCAAGATTCTCCTGAAATGTCGACCGTCAGACACATATCGATAAGTATCGGTGAAGGATCGTTTCCTTCCGTGCTAAACTCGACTAAAGACGTCGAAAACAACTATTCATGACCAAATCGTAAAATCGCAGGCGTGATAATAGAATTAATGTTGTTAGCAGAGGAAAAAACAGAAGGAAAAAAGTAGTTTGATAAATAAGAAATCCCAAAGGTGTCGAGTATGTAACGATGATGAGAGCGACAGTAGCATGGGTATAGTCGGTCCGGTCGAAACGATCTCGAACGAAGTCGTCGGGGTGTATTCTGAAAAGCGAACTCATGACTTGAGTAACATCTCAAGGAACGTACTTCGAGGGTCATAGGATCGGGAGAATCGAGTGCGACGGCAGCTAATCCTGTAAAAAAATTAAAACACACGCACTCACACGATAACGACACGCGGCTGGCTAATAAGTACGGAAAAAGTAACACGAACACGCAAGCACTTAGAAAAGAGCAGATAGTACGACTTGTCAGAAAATGACGACAAGCAAAAAACACATACCTACACGATTTTGAAAATTACTTTGCATTATAGTCAGCGCTAATAGCTTACTGGACAGCGAATATAAAGACAATGACAACGAAAGTACCTAGAAATCACAGAAAGGGAAAAGTAAGTGGATATAAAAATTTAGATAAGCGACCAACGTCGAATAGAGGGTTCTCAAATGTACGAAAAGAGGTGTTACAGATACGAGGAGATGGCGTAGAAAATGATACACATAGACACAGAGAACCAATAAAACAAGAAACACACGAACCAGAATAGAGATACTAAATGTCGTGTATGTATATAAGCAAACAAGTATACCATATATTCATAAACTGTGGAAAAGGAAAAGGACTTGGAACGGAAAAGATACGTATTAGCGGTAATGGAACGTTTACGGCTACGACTACAAGGTCCGTTAGCGAGCTGTAAGTCGTCCAGTACCTGGAGAAGGGAAACGATAGCCTGATGCTGGCCGTCGATGGGATGCTCGCTGAGACTGCTCGGCAGAGATTCGTCCATGTAAAATTCAGTACCCATGAAGTCAGTAGCGCATACTCCAATGGAGGGGCTGCTACCACCACTACCGGATAGCTGCTGGCATTGCTGCTGCTGACCGTCGCACATCACGGACCGTGACAAGGAAGAAGGAGGATTTGGACTGAGGGAGTTCGGCTCCTCGGCCATCGTCGTCGATGGCGTTTCGTGATATTTAGGAAGACCGTTCGCAGTAGCGCAATGAAGCAGACAGCTGCTCGATTCGCCGTTCTCGGCACACTCGGTTAACGGACTCAGCTGAGCTGGACGCTCGCTGACGGACAGACTGGGAAAATGGAAGGATCCAGGCTCGCTCGAGGAAGATGACCGGTTCGTCAGGTCCGCGACTTTCGAATTAAGCGGGGATACGTTAGTTGAGGTCGAGGAAGCGGGGGACACGCTTCGCGAGGCACCAACCTCCAATTGCTTCTGACGCATTTGTTTCGCGCCATCGTACGACTCCGGCTTAGAGTCCGTGGCACCCTGGCCGATCTTCTCGAACTCCTCCGTGTCCGTCTCCGATTCGAAACCACCCCTAAAATCGTATAAATACACAGTTACTCTATGATGTTTTAAAAATTCTCTACTTTTGATAGGAATTATGGTTACCTGTCGAACAACATCGGAGCTCTCGTTCGTTCCTGTTCCTTGGTAGCTACATCGACGCGCATGGAGGTGCTATCTTTTTCTTTGTTGCCATCGGTGCTTGCCTCGGTGAGACTCTTCGACAGGAAGAACTGCGTGATACTGTTCAGATCTGGCGACGAGATAGTGAGCGCCAGTTCGGGTAGCTGCGATCTAAGAGATTCCATATCCTCTGCTGTCAACTGCAACGCGTACAATCGTGTTAGAACTGTTTGCCTTTGCTCAATATTAAACACGAGCAATAGATATCCTAAATAAATACCTTGGGCAGTCCGTTATCAAAAACAGACGGAGCTTGCGTGGCGAAAGGTGGCGGCGTATCCTCAAGGCCAGGGAATAGGGTATTCAAGAAGTGACCATCGAATTTGCTTTGGAATTCTCTTCTACGAGCCAGTTCCTCGCTATGAACAGTCAACAACTGGCACGCCAGGTTACTAGCCCAAACAAGGAAAGCTTGCGAGAAGGTTCGTCTTCGAACTACTTCGGCCACAGCGTTCATGTACATATGTGGCGCTAGATGGATTTGCTGAAGCACCTCGAGATGCCTTCTCAAACGTTTCAGGCTTTCGTGGTACATTACCAGCTTGCCATCCACCTCCATCATCTTATTCTCCACGTACATGATCCACTTGAGCCGATGATAGATGTTCACCGACAGTTCTTCCTTCGCTTTAGTGCACCTACGCCTAATGTCGCGCAATTTGTTGTGATTTTGCAGCATCACAAGCAGTTGGCGCCTGTGCGAAGTGCAGAGATCAGGAAGTACACTGGCATCCCCCAAGTTGTTCGCTCGGCTCTGATTTTGAAGAAAACCTTGAGCAAGTTCTCCCTGCTCGTGGACCAGTTTCTTGGTTTGCGCCATCAGTTGTTCCAACGCAAACAGTCTTTCGCCAAGACCCTTGATCTCCTTCATATCCTGCTTGTTCGCGTTGTCAATGGCCGCGTTCACTTCAGTCTTCAACGCCTCCATCACTCTCTCGTCGAACTGTTCCAAACCCCTCGAACACTGTTCCGCCACCTGCTCCAGACTACTTTGATTGTCTTTCGCCGAGATCCATCTAAGCAAGCTGAGAACCTCCTCTCTGCCATCTGAGTCCTTCTCCGATTGATTTGGCTGATCGTCCGGACTCAACAGACCTTCGGCCTGAGCTCTTAACGCTGGTAGGATCGGAATCTGCGCCAGTGTGCCCAGGTCAGCGTTGAAGCTGCAAGAAAAAGATTTAAGTTTGCGAAGATAAATTTATGAAGTTTAGAGAATGGACACGTTCAATGACAGCAAATGATAACTAGAATTATCGATATAAGGTATTAAAAAATGTTATGCCGCGAAATTCACTTTCCTTCCTGTCTGTAACAACGCGATGTTACGAACCTAAAATCATGTATCAGTCACTGCTTTTCTTAGCCTTATTCGCCTTCTTTTACACGCAAGTTAAGTCTCTTTAAAGACTGAACGACTTTTGAATATGTAATAAATATAATAATGGCCCCTTGGTCGTTTAAAGACAGTTACAACGTGTAACGAAATAAAAGAGGTCTTTAAACTTGTCAAAAATTTATGTTTTTAGCCACTTTTGTGGCAATTTCTCCAAACTCATGATCAAAATATACGATACTAACGTTCTGATTTCGTACGAGTCCAATAATCAGATTGTTATATTTGTCTTATAACTCGGTACAACATGGTATATACGTGATTTGCAACAAGTCTCTCCATCTTTAATATGATTTGATAGTTAACGATGGAACAACTTTAATGGCTAGTAATGACCTATTAAATTCGAAGTTTGATATGTACCCATTTAATACATAGTATGCAGACGGCAAATACGAATGACCGATTTAACAATTACTTAATTGCTAGTGTTTATAGTATTGCTAGGACTGTTACGTTTCGTTGATCACGTTGACTGTTATTTTACTACCAGTATCCCAATTATGTTCGTTTCCTTGAAACTCACGTCTTCCTTAATGTCACGCGACACTACACGCTCTCCACACACGATTCCTTGGAACGTAACAATGTATCGAGCGTGTGATTAACGTCATTATAAAAAAAAAAAAAAACTAACCAACTATCACATTTGCGATTTGAATGTGAACCACAAATATACACGTATGTGTGTATATATATATATATATATATATATATATACATATTTTACGGGAAGCGAAGCGAACCCGGGACCTCGACAACTTATGTCACGACGTGATTACAGTCACGACGTGATTATGCAAATTGGATGATATCGTTAACTCTAATTGAACGTTGCGCTTGATCTTAATTATTTATTGTCCCCAAAACTTAAATGCTATGCACATGAAACTTCAACTTATCCATCTTTTAATAGAAAAATACTTAAATATGTATCACTTCCAAATCTTGTTGTAAATTAAATTCTAAACTTGCTTACACCACCGTATAACCAGACATCTGCTTACTTCTTACAAGATGTAATTTAATTACACAATTACAGATAAAAGAAACTGCAATAATTTTATTCTCATATTATATAGAAATATATATATATATATATATATATAATTTATATACATATACAGGGTGGTTGGTAACTGGTGGTGCAAGCGGAAAGGGGGTGATTCTACGCGAAAAAAAAAGTCGAAAATATAGAATAACAATTTTTCGTTTGAGGCGTTCTTTTCGAGAAAATCGACTTTGAATTTTCGCTCGGTACGCGTGTACTTTATCACATCTCGTTATAACGGATCTCACTGTAGATTTTTAAAAAAATTTTAAAAAAATTTTTATTCTACATTTTCGACTTCCTTTTTCGCGTAGAATCACCCCCTTTTCGCTTGTACCACCAGTTACCAACCACCCTGTATATTTCTATACAATATGAGAATAAAATTATTGCAGTTCCTTTTATCCGTAATTATATATATAGAAGTCTACAAAGTATAAAAAGCATTTATGGCCGGTAATATTCATATAACCTAAACTCTCATAAAAAGAAGACTAAAAAGAAAACACCCCACTGACCACACTGAAGAAATAAAATAGACAAACTCGAAGATGGCATCCCGCTGGGGGTAGCCATCCACATGTTAATTAGCAATAAAGTTAGAAAAATTTCCGAGTGTCCAGCTGGACAAACTGTGAAATGCAAATTAAATAAAAAAAATATATATATATATATGCATATATGGATAGGAATGTTTGTTTTCTGTATTACTCACTTTTGAAGTAGTTCCATGTGTTGTTGCCTCTCCGACAGATAGACGGCGAAACTCTGTTGTAAAACATCGGCCCGTGACTCGAACATTTGCGTGATGTCCTCGAGATTCGCGACCACGGCAGCCCAGCCCTGTTGCTGAAGGTGTTGATCGTGGACCAGCCTCTCGCAGATCCTGGTTTGCTCCCGCGCCAATCCACAGCATTGCTGAGCCAATTGGGCACGGGCAATGAGGGTCTGATAAGTGGCCGGCATCGTCAACGACGCATCGATTTGGTTCTGAAGATCGACATCTGCAATGCAAAGGGCGATCGATCGTATCAAGCTCTTAATCGCGGAATATTTGTCCAAATGAACTGTCCCGCTTTTATTGATCGAAATACCAATCGTGGAACTCTAACCAGTTAAACGGGAAAGGCGAGTTAATCCTTTCGAGAAGACTTTTTTCTTTTATCAATGGGAGAAGTAACTATTACAGAAACAATCGGTAAATTAAGAAACGAATTGTAATAATTAATAAAAACACACATATATATTTTGCATGAAGCATATTCTAGTCGTGCTTCTATATTTATGGATGAAGCCAGAATTCTGAATATCACTGCACCAATCTATGCTGCTACTTGATGCTTTTGTTTAGAACTTAGCTATATATATCGTGAAGGCTATTATACCTCCAATGGCAAGGGATTGAACGAGCGACCAACCGACACAGTGTCCGCAAGTCGCTTGTATAATTGATCGAGCTTCACCGATGTAATGTTGGCACTTTGGCACGCGACGAAAGCTCAAGGTCGCGTAACGGCTCGGATCATCTCAATACCTTGCGTCATACCCTGGATTTGTAGTGATAATTTGCACCTAATCGTCCAGGTTTCGTTCAAACCGATGGTTCGAAACAATTCTGCTAAGGATTTACATTTTTCTACTTCTACTTTGATTTGATGATAGATACGATAGAGATTATGATATCGATTCAATGCTTAACTAATTAACGAACAAATTATCTCTTCCATGTTATCGTGTTATCAATGCATAATCATTGGTTTCAGCCTTATCTGATTTGAAAATCGTTTAAAATTCAGGTGCAAGATATTTTTACGAAAAGTACAATTCTTTTTACACCGATTTGTTTTTCATGAAAATTATCGTAAAGAAACGCGAAGCTTCGAACACTCGGAGCGGCTGCCTGGGTTTCGTCATTCCCGATTCGAGGAAGAGATAACAAAGTCACTCGAGAGTGCAGTAAGTTGTAAATTATGCCCTCTCCCTTGCTGTGTCACGGGGCTAGCGGTCCTCAACGGTGTCGCGACTGCGTGTCGAATAATCTTCGTAGGATCATCATCACGGACGAATGAAACGAACTATCCACACGCGTATTCTGCGATCCCGAGCAAACGTGGGGTTTCGAATAAATCGGGACGCGTTTATATAAATAACAGATTATATCCCTTTGTATTTTGCTTACATTACGACATCCAATCGAGGTCCAACCGATATTAAAGGAATGAAATTCTCTTCTAAACCTACCCAACCGTTTTCTAACTTAAAAATTCTTCTAGATGTGTAACAAAATCGCGACTTATCTATTTTTACATCACAAAAAAATATCATGTTCTAGCAAACTACGTTTCCTAGCGATGATACGAGACGATGAGTGTCTTCTTACGAGTCTTGTTCAACGTTACGTGGTCAGTTTCGAGACGAGTGTCCAATGTGGCAGTTGGAAGTTGATGGAAGGGAACTGCTTACATACTGCGATACGTTCTGACAGCAAGGAAAATCGCTGCTGGCCGGAGTTAATTTTATTTAAAGTTTAGAGGCTGCTTCCACCGATTACCTCGCGTATAAACAGCACGTTAGGCTCTCTCATGAATGCTTGGTAAGATTACGTCAAGCACACTTTGAAACTCGAGGAATTTTGTCACGATGATCGTACACTTTATTACTAGCAATGTGTGTTCATAGGTTTGAGCGAGAGAGTAGAAACTGATTGATGAACGTTGCCTAATATCATTCAACGTGCTATTTTTCCTCGGCAAATATTGACCGTAACGTAGATGGTAGTCATCGAGGAAGAAATCTATCAAGACCTTTCAATCGATGAAATAACCATCCTACAAACTTCATTCTTCCGTAAGTTTTATCTGTATAAATCGATTCGTTCTTCCGTACAACAAATAATATTTCTCGTAAATGAAAGTTTCGTCAGTTGAACAAATTACGAAAATTTGAAAATTAAAAGTCGATACACGAGTCGATACAAGTCGATACAAAATAATTTCCATAGGTTCGAGTATACCTTTGTCTTCTGTTAGCTTTTCCGATGAATAGAAAAATAAGACCCGATACGATTAGGTGAATCTGTGGTTCTTAGAATTTCAAATAATTGTTAGCCGATTGACCGAAATTCACGCGGCAAAAAGAGCTGCCGCATTGAAAAAGAAAGGAAAGTCCAGTAAAGATGAACCAGAAGAGTAAATCGAAGCTAAACATGTATATGTTGCACAACTGTTGGATATCGGATCGATATTATAGCGCGCTGCTGCATGGGACGCTGTCCTTTCTCTCGCTGCCCCTTGTTCCGGTGTTTCATTTTAGAAAAAAGAAAGGACGATCAGAGGGAAAATTCGTTAAAGGGTAAAAATGTCAGAAGGTGGAAATCGAACGATGAATTCATGAGGTCATAAAAATCGAAGAGCGAGGACAAAAGAACCGTAGAACGTGACTTTTCTCTTTCTCACTCTTAATTTCAATCATTAATTCAGTTATGACCGATTTCCATTCGCAACAATAGACTGCGTTGTAGACGAAGAAGAATACGAAATAAATCAGAGATCGAGACCGAGTGACCCCGACGATTTGCAAATCCAAAATCGATTTGATCGTCGTCATCCGCGAATTGAACGCAGAATGCCGTTTAAGGGGAAAATAACTGCGATGATTTGCGATGCGTGATCTCACCTGGAACTGCGACGCAGAACATGGACAATCGGTAATTAGCATCTGCAATAAAACTTCCATCACGAATGCTTATGGTCAACTTGCGTTTTGATTCGTGTTTCGAATAGCTCGATCATTGTTTAGAGTTTAAAGTGTGGATAGAAGAAAGTTTAACGCATACGTTGTTACTGACGCGCACGTTACGTCGCTTTAATTAACCTGAAACGTATAATTAGTTGCTAGAGCTTTTCTGATAACTAGCCTGCGAATTTCTAGGCATTTATGAGAATTGTAAAAATGGAAAAATGCACAGAACGCGCATAATGCGCAAAGATAAACAAAATATCCAAAAAGGAATTATTGAATAGATAAGTTTTTACCTATTTAATAGATTAATTCGCCACTAAATAGGTGAAAGTAATTTCTACTTAGAGGTTCTACTTCTTGTATAGTGAAATTCTAGGAAGAACATAGTTATGCACCTATATACAATAAAAGCTCCATCGTCTATCGAACCACTCAGGTTACACAACGACGAGGTAGAGGCAAAGCGGGCAAAAATGTTGAAGATTCGCTCGCGTTTCGTCTACCGCATATAACGACGGTAACCTCATTTTAATCGTGTAATTGCGTAAGCTTCCGGCGCAGGTTGAACCTGGCAAACAGGGGCCAAGAATTTCACGGCACGACACTGAATTCCCAGAATATCTTAACTTGGACTAATGCTCTCCTTTTCTAATTATACATACTACGCACCGCAAACACACGCCTACGCGTTCGAGAATGTACCCCTCGTTGCCAGAACAATCGCAGTACGTACGTACATTAATCTAAAAGGGGAAAAAAACGCATTTTCTTCAATTTCCGTATTCAACCAAAATTATAACAAATTACTTAAATCGGCATCGATCAGACTCGACAGTTAATCCCCGTCTTCTGTATTTCTACCAATCACGCTATCAACCAACTATCCGGATAATTGGATATTGGGTTATTCGTCGGAAGCGGTTAAGCAAGCCGCCACGATGAATGTCGTGCAATCTATCGTAACTTATTAAAGGGTTAATAGGTCGCGGGCCACGCTTCGCGGAGCGCCGTGCCAGACATTTGCGAACGCTGTTTCATTCGGATCAGTACTCGTACGGTTGATAGTCCAGCGACCTGCATTAAAGCCGCTGCCAAGCATCCCGATGGGACTGCGTGGACGCATGAATGAAGAACCATAGCGGCTCGATGGGCCGCGATCTTATCTGCGGTGAAAACTCGGTCAGCCGTAGGCTATCTGGGGAAAAAGGGGGAAAGAAATCGCTGGTTTAGCGGTCGATCTATTGGTCGATCGCCAGAAACCGATTGCTGAACGAAAACGCGTTCCTCGTTGGTAAATATCACTCGATTTCTCTCTTCTTTGTTCGAATTTGATTCTTTTCTCCCCTTTTTTTTTTCTTTCTTTCTTTTCTTTCCATTTTCCCCTTTACATCGTTCGCGTTAGTCTGTCGATGGCTGCATAAACGTGGGACGTGACTATCAAGACTCCTCTTTTTCTCTTTTTATCTGGACACGATTCACTTTGTACGAACACCAGATAACATCTTCGCGTCGCGAATTAAGAATTCACGGAAAAGTCTGATTACTGATTTTTAAAAGAGAAAGGAGAGCCAGGTTTAAGGTCTGTGTTTTTACGTCGTTTAACGCTGCAGCGAATCGCATCGATTTACTTTCATTGCCATGAAAGTCACGCGACTTTCGGTGGAAATATGAAGTAACAACGAACGTACATATGCATCGGCGCATTCAGGAGTGAAAAGAGTCGATTTGAGATTGTAAGCCGGGAATTAACGAATAGGCAACGTAGGTTTGTTTCGTTCCTCTCGTTTTTCTTTTAATATAACGGCCAGACTCGGATACGCAGATCGTTAAAGCGGTACAAATTAACCATTTTCTCTGGTTACCAGTGAAACTCCGTACTTTTACCACAAATGCGAAACATGTGTTTTCTCAATTAGAACGAATTTCTTGCAGACATGGCTCATAATCGTTGAAATCCCGCCGTTTTGCTTCAAACAAACTGCAAAACATTCCCACGCCAGCACAAATCTGATTTTTTGCTATGTAAGACGATGTTACATTACCATTTTTCTAACAGTAGTAGAAAAGAAAGGATAAAACAGTTTGGTATTAGCAAACTTGTATACTGTAATTAGTTTCTTTCATTAATTACGGAGTATGATTTTCTATCTACTGCTCTAGTAATTATATCAAAGTGGGAGAAACGTTTTGATGGAGAAACAGTTGGAAATAGCAATTTCGAACAGGCAACGAATCAAGTTTCCACGCAATCCTCAAAAGTGCACAACCCACTGCGGTTCTCGCCACCTGACACGCACTCCTTCGACGTATCCTATAGCTTTCTCTCGCTATGTATCAAGCCTCTGCTATCGGCGACGAAGCGCAAAACCAATAAAATACAAGATTTCGATATGAAGTAACCTGCGTGCGCTCGGATATATTTGCACGTTCGTTCATAAATATTAAGTCACATGCTGGTCTCGTGCAAAATCTGATAATTAATCTAGATTTTTTTTTGTTATTTGGAAGAGTTTTACAATCAATCCTCATTGAGAATTATAAGAAAATTATTCTGACGTGGTACTATAATTTGAATAATAAGTGTTTATCGTATGTTTGAGTCTAGTTGAATCTAATGTTAAAATCTAATTAATCTAGATTTGTAAAGGAATAGAAAATTGGTTAGAGTTTTGTATTCTTACAAGATCAAGATTCAAAATATTTCAGAGAAAAGAGTCAATTATATTTTTCCATATAATTATACAGTTGTACTATTATTAATTTTTCTATTATTTTATTAAATTACGTATAATGATGTTCTATTGGAACAAAATGGATCATACATAATTCAATAAAATAAAACAAAAAATGTTGTGCACATATTATTTCCTTATATAATGATGACAACGATAATGTTCTATTGGAACAAAATGGATCATACATAATTCAATAAAATCATATAAAACAAAAAATGTTGTGCACTTATTATTTCCTTGTATGATGATGACAATGATGTTCTATTGGAAATGTAGCGGCACTCGATAGCAAATCTGTTTTTTTTATTTGGAAGTAGTTTACAATCGATTCTCATTGAGAACTATAAGTAAATTACTCTGGCGTGGTACTATAACGTGAATAATAAATGATTATCGTATGTTTGGTTCTAGCTGAATCTAATGTTTAAATCTAGAGAGTAATGTCTTTTTAGTCTGCGGATCTGATCCGTCGTGTCAAGTAATTGAGTAACTGGCGATTGTTGATTCTTATTGGAACAGTTAGACGAAGAAGAACATACGCTCGGCATCGAAATATCCGAGCAATATGATAAGTTAGCGAATATACGATCATCTCTTGCGACAAACATCGATCTCGAGATCGGCAAATTGCGAAACAGGTATTGGTTGCGAGCCGACACCGATTAAACTTCCTGAAATTCATTTGCCTACTTTCGACGGCACCATCGAGAATTTTTTTTTTATTTAGTTTTTTACATTCACAATTTGTCCGATTTGGACATTTGGTAGAATTTCATCGAGAATTGGCATTCATTTTACGACGCCTTCTCGTCTACTATAGTAAGTCGTAACGAACGACTTACACCCGTGTAAAAATTTAATTATCTCCGATCAGCCGTGACTGGGAAGGCCGCGAGAAGTATCCAGTCGTTAGACGGTGCAGAGGCCAATTATTCTATCGCTATTGACATTCTGAAGGAGAAATTCGATTGCCACCGTAAGATCTGTATGCGCCACTGGGCATTGATCTACAACTATCGTCAGATAACGACGGAAACACCCGAAACCGTAGAAGACTTTCTCGAAACGGTCAAGATGAATCTCCGGGCGCCAGAAAAATTAGGCGAACCTGTCACATCAAATGTCGTCCACCATTCGCGACTGGCAATGCACCTTACCCAACAAAAAAATGCCCTCTTATACACATCTGATAGACTTTCTTACAACACGGGCGAACGGCGATCAAATCAATTCCACATCAAAGCAGACAAGGGGACGTTCTACCAACGTCCCCGTCGACAACAACACGCGCTACAAGAACTTCGTGATCTATTACAATCGGACGACCACAAGAAAAAAGTAAACGCATTCCTATCCGATAAGCAAATCGAATGGCGTTTCATCAATAAACCTTTAGAAAACGATTATTCCCAATGCGAGAATTGATTGTAAATTTTAATAAATAAAAAAAAAACGATTGGGTAAAGAGATGTTTGTTCGGTCTGAAGGACCTTAGCTACAAAATTCCTGAAATTTATGATAGGTGCTAGAGTATTGACGCAATAAGGATGTGCGGACATCTGGTTGCCAGCCTGCCCGCAGTGTGTGGCCTGGTCTAGGTAGAGTGTCGCCAGACGTGACACTTATGTTATATTTATTACTGAAATTGGATATTTCTTCTTTAACTGTAGGTATCTTAAGGTCGCAATGTATTGTTTCGTTGGTAACATACCAAAGTGCATCTGTTAAAGATCTTAGAGTAACAGCAAATCTTCCAACGGTTTCTGTCTCATGGCTTGCTACACCCTATAAGACCCTATCCTTCGGACAAGATGATTTCCAGATGTCGAAACATTTTCATAGTATACTATCAATTATCCTAAGGACCCCCAGTAAGTTTTTTTTTTATTTAATTAAATTTTACAATTTGTCCAGTAGGACATTTGGTAAAATATTATAGCTTAGTGGTATAATAGTATAATATGTGGGCGGCTACCCCCATATTGCCCCCCAATGCACCCAAACTGGCTGGCAGCGGAAACGGTCCACACATCAAGCATAAAAAGAAGATTAAAAAGGAAACACCTAACAGATCTCACAAAGGACATAACCTAACAAACACGATGATGATACCCCGCTGGGGGTAGCCACCCACATGCTATATTAGTATACCGCTATAATATTTTACCAAATGTCCTACTGGACAAATTGTAAAATTTGAATAAATAAATAAAAAAAAAAGAATTTTAGCTTGCATTGCCTCTATTTTGGTTATATGGTTCATTGCTGCTGTTCCCCATAGTGGTATTCCGTACGTCCAGATTGGTTTTATAATCATCCCCGCAGTAAGTCTTAGGATTTCTCTAGCTAAGGTCCTTCGAACGAACAAATAGTTTTTGTCTTAGTATTCCCCAAATGTATTATCTACTACGAAAGATACGGGATATCTAGTTTTTCTCATGTACAATGCTTCCCGCTAGCAATTTTTTCTCGAGGGCGGTTAGCACCTTTCCTCAACCACCAAACTAGAGATTAATCAACTAACAGCAACGCCCATTTCCCTTACTTTCCTAACGAAAGTTTTCCTCGACGAATTCGATGATCTCGTATCCTTAGACGTACCCCGTCATAGCTTTCCTCCGCAGCATCATTTTTTTTTATTTGAAAGAATTTTACCATCTATTCTCATTGAGAATTATAAGTAAATTATTCTGGTGTGGTACTTTAACTTGAATAATATGTGTTTATCGTATGTTTGATTCTAGGCGCAGCATCATCGTGACGGAAGGTCAGTTGGCTAGAGTTCCTTGACGCATCTTGAGCAATCATCATCCGAACTCAATAAAATAATATAAAACAAAAAATTTTGTGCACCTATTATTTCCTTATATGATGACGACAATGATGATGTTCTATTGGAACAAAATGGATCATACATAATTCATTAAAATAATATAAAACAAAAAAAAAGGTCGTGTATCCATTATTCCCTTATAAAACGAAAGAAACCTTTGGGACAACCCAATACAATTGTGTTGTTCTATTCTTTATCCAATTTATCTTGTCTCTTTAAAAATATCCTAACGTCTATGAACGAAAGTGGAGGTGAAATTCCTGACGAAAGATAAGGGTCGGAACGAAGACGACGTGAAAAGATCAGCCACGCGGAATGAAGGGATCGGATAAGGAGAACGTAGATGTGTATATACGCGAGTGACAAGCTTCATAAATCTATCTCCGCCCTTTGGGAGTCTCCATTCTCCTCCACATCGTTCTGGCATTATGCAAGACAAATGCAGTGATTGCAGCGCGCAAGATCTGAAAAGGAAAGCCTCGCGTTACTAGAATAAACCCTCAAGGCTGGGATCTGGTCCAAGTATCTGATATATCGCGCCTATACATCACGCACTGTGTATACAATGTATCCACGGACCGCTGTCAATAAATGATCATCATAATTTACGATGCAGCTCCTGGTTCACGCGCACGAAAATCCCTCCAGCGCTCTCCACCGTCTATTTTTTCACAAATTTCAAATTAGGTAGGTGTCAAACGAACAAAGATTTGTGTTCGTGGCATAATTCGCGTGGTTACGAATTGAAAAACCGAGAAATATTGTACATTAATCTTCGCCGTAACTTATTATCTGCAAGAAATTTGTAAACGTTACAATAAATCTGTATCGTATTATGCTACACGTAGCGTATACGTATATTATGTAGCTATGTGCACATATGGCACATTATCTCGAGCGTTACAAAATAAGTGCAAAGAAAAGCGTATCGACAGCGATAAATTCGCGTGCAGTTAATTGGTCCGATAAAAGCTTGCCCCTGGTCAAATCTTAACCCGATCGAAGATAACCCTAAGCGCCCCTTGTTCTTCTCCAACTTCCGCTCAATGTTCTATTTCTCTGATCGTTGTTTTTCTTTTCTATTTTTCTTCTTTGTTTGCTCTCGTTAATTTACTTGATAGATAAATCTCGAAGAAATGAAAAAGCATATCTTCCTTCGCGATATATTTCTTTTATTGCAATGTTGCAGGGAATTATAAATAGACTGCCAACATTTACGTAAGTTCATATTTTTGTAAATATATTTTTAAAAAATTGAACCTAGGTAGAAAATTATTTTGCCTATTAGCTAAGTATCGTAACGAGTACTGTACTTGGAATATTTCATATATTTTCGGATATTAACTCGGTATGATTTCTAACTGGAAAATCTTCGTTTTTATTTTGAGCTAAAAAGCATGTGTTCCTGCGTAGCGAAAAGGTGACGTGTTTAATTTATTTTCATTTATTTGAACCTGTAGTAGTAACTAATGCGTGGGTATTCAATATCCATGAACTTGATCCAGTCGTATCATTCAAGATCAGATACGTGTCTGATCAATGTAAGTATGAGCATGCAAGATGTTCGGGAGTAAAAATACGAAATTGTAGAAACAAACACACTGGACATTCTATAGACGTTTCAGTTTTTAAGTTTGCGATCACACCGTTTCGCGAAAGCGCCATGTGCTGTCAGCTTTACGGTGGAAAACGAAAAGAGAACGACAGCGCGATAATCGTCACAGGACAGATTACTCCTTCGTAACAATGAGCATCGTTGTGTGAGGAAAAGCGAGGAGAAATGGTATCGGGGTCTAAATAAAACCCAGCCGATTGGTTATCGACAGCTAAATAAAGAATATCGGCCCGGCTCGATGCCGAGTGCCAACGTGGAGGCTTTTGTTACGTGTTCCTCATTGGCTTCCCTCGCTCTTTCACACCTACCCGATCGACACCCTCTGATTTCCTTTCGTTTTCGACTCGACTTGTTCATTCAACGAACTCGCTTTCGTCGATGCGTTTACTCCGCCGCCGATTTGTCTCTTCGGTGTTCATTGATACTCGTTCGTCAAAGACGAAAACGAAGACGAAGACACGAGATTTCAATTTCCTGAAAGGTATAGAGTAAAGTAACCAGTCTCTTGCTATTGAATTAGGTGCATTCAAATTTTTTTTTCTTATTATCTAATTTGTACTTTACAATGTATCCAGTTGGGCATTCGGTAAATTTTTCTAGCTTAATTGTTAAATAACACGTGGATGGCTATCCTCAGCGGGATACCATCTTTGAGTTTCACTATTTTATTTCTTTAGTGAAGTCAGGTCAGTGGGGTTTTCTTTTTAGTCTTTTTTCTATAAGAGTTTTGCTCGCTTTAGCAGCCAGCTGGTTTGAATGTGTTGCCATTCTTTCTTGTATTTTTTGCATACCTGCCGATTTCTTTTTTGACCATTGGTATTTTTAAGTCTCTGCGTATATCCTCGTTTCTTACATACCATGGGGCGTTGACTATTGTCCTCAATTGTAGCAACTCTAGGTTATTTATGGGGCTCATTGCTGCTGTCCCCCATAGTGGTATTGCGTACGCCCAACTTGGTTTTCTGATTCTTTTGTAGATTTTTAGTTTATTTTCTATGCTGAGTTTGGAGTTAGTTATTGGCCAGTATATCTGTCTTCTTTTTATCCGTACTTTGACTATAATTTATTTAGTATGTTGTTTCCATGTAAATTGTGTGTCTAAGTGGAGGAGTTCTAGATATTTAACTTGCTTTGTTTGTGTTATGTGCGTGACATTCAATTGGATATTTGCTAGTTTCTGTGTTCTTATTGTAAATGTAATATGGTTGCATTTACAGGGGTTTGCTTTTATTTATCTTGTAGCCATTTTTCTATAACATTCAAATTTACGCGCGTTCTTTTATTTTTTTCTTTGCAAAATTAAATAGCGTTGTAGCGAATTCTTCATATACGCGATCATTTATAAGTATTAGCGCATCTACTGTTCTCGTACAGAATACGGTAATTACCTTAGATTATTAAAGAGATAATTAATCATATAATATGCTATATTATAATAGATATATATGTCGGGTTTACATGAGAATTAGGGTTAGGGGCGTGAAACGAATCTTCGTTTGGGTTACACGTTGTCGTTATGCAATAGAGAAGACATTGACTAGTGCAAATACGATTATTATAGAACCGGACAAGTAACCGTGGTAGTTAGGTACTCGAGAAACTAATGACAATGATCCTAGGTTCAATAACGAATCCGTGGTCGACGGGATGATAGATGAACGTACTCACAAAATCTAAGTCGGACGCGTAATATTCACTGGTCGTAGAGGGTTACTCTTTTCATCGATGAGATCGCGAGCGAGAATGACTTTCCCGTGCCGATGATGCCACAGAGGAAAACTATATTGGGGTGTGTCTAAGGACACGAGATCATCGGATTCGTCGAGAAAAGCCTTCGTTCAGAAAGTAAGGGAAATTGGCGTTGCTGCCAATTGGTCAATCTCCATATCGGTGGTTAGAAAAAGATGCTAGCCGCCCTCGAGGGAAAGTTGCTAGTGGGAGACGCCGCTCGTTGAAAAATAGGTCTCCCCTATTTTCCCGTAGTTGAGACAAAGACTGTTTATCTGTTTGAAGGACTTTAGTTGACTAAATCTTAAGATTTATAACGGGCCGTGGAGCTAGCTGAACATGTACTGCGGAGACGCATCGACATCTGGCAATCATCTTACTCGAAGAATAGGGTCTGCGTGTGGCGAGCTACGGGACAGAGACCGTTGGAATGTTTACTGTCGAGTGTTACAACTATTTCCTTTTTAAGGAGAGCTATAAAATTATTCCATGCCTTTGTTAGACAAAGCGTTCATCCCGTGACCGCGGCTACGTTCAGCGACTGACTGTCGCCTCGAGCCCAAGCTCACTATCACAACTCTCGAACAATTACAATTGGATTGAATAACTACAATTGTTCAATTACAGCTATAGTAGACTCTAGGTTACAATGTTGCGGGATTATCCAAAATTCCAAAGGCTCCGGTGTTCTTTCATCTCCGACATATATATAAATAATAGAATTGTGCATTTGTATAACGATCCTAAATACATGGTGAGAAATTATAAAAACTATGAGCAAGAATTTTAGAGGAAAATAATAATTATATATTGGAGCGTATAAAATTCTCTACGCTACTAAATAATGATATATAAAAAACGACAAAATGGGTATCCAATATAAATATGAAAAACCATAAATTTTTGTTTATTTAGAAGAATTTCAGAATGAATTCTCATTGAGAATTATAAGTAAATTATTCTGGCGTGGTACTATATCATGTATAATAGGTGATTATCGTATGTTTGGTTCTAGCTGAATTTAATGTTTAAATCTAGAGAGTAATGTCTTTTTAGTCTGCGGATCTGATCCGTCGTGTCAACTAATTGGGTAACTAATGGGTTTTAGTGGTTGTTAACTCTTATATTATATCTGTTTCTGAACTTAAATATTTTTCTTCTTTAACTGTAGGTATCTTAAGGTCGCAATGTATTGTTTCGTTGATAATATACCAAGGTGCATCTATTAAGGATCTCAAAGTTTTTGATTGGAATCGTTGAAGAACTTTTATGTTGGAATTACTCGCTGTTCCCTATAATTGGATCCCATAGGTCCAAACAGGTTTTAATATGGCTTTATATAGCATTATTTTACTCTGCACGCTTATGTTGAAACGTCTGCCAATGAGCCAGTAGAATTTTTTAAATTTTGATCCATAAATGACATTTTTTTTTATTTATTTATTAAAATTACAATCAATTCTCGCGAAATATGAAAATTGATTAAAATGCTGGTCGAAAAATATGAGAAACGAAAACCAGTACTGTTTGAAGTTAAAGGAAACTACCGATCGAAGACTGAGGGTCTAAGAGGCCTATATTTATCCTTCATTGGACGAAGAGAAAAAATACTGTTAATGTGAGTGAGGAGCGTAATTTCGGTACGTTTGATGAAACGAACGGTCACATCGGTAGAAATCCCTCTTTTCCTTGGAGAAAACGAATGGTAGGTAAGGTTTCTTTCTGGGAAAACTAATCCGGAACATGTTCGTTAAACCAACGTTGGAGAAAAAGGGATGTTCAGGTATTCTTGACCCACCAGAAACTTGTCCCTTTCGTGAAAGGAGTCAAAGAAGGCAGGTATAGAAAAGAAGACCAGAAAGTGAAAGTTATGGATCTTAGGAAACGTGGAAAATGTCCAGAAATTAACTAAGAAATATGAAGATGCAGGTCAATAGTACGAGACAAAGTCCCTCAGTCATCCATAAAATAATAAGTCCAAAGTCATCCATAAAAAAGCTAACAAAAAAGCAATTAAAAAGCGACCTTTATTGTTGACTTGAAGACTTTGGGATTCATTTACATTTTTCAAGGATTTCAATCACGCAATAGAGAAAGAACGATTGAAATGAAAACTACAGGGTTTGAAAATTAGATTAGTAGTTATTTTTTATTGGCATTCTTGAATAAACTGGCGTTAATCAAAAGATTCAACAAAACAAATAATAAAAGTAGTAAAAAACTGATTTCAAGTTTTAGTTATCTACCAAATATCCAACTGGACAAATTGTAAGGTACAAATTAAATAATAATAAAAAAAAAAGTTTTAGTTGATTTCAAACTTTACCAAGATTTCCGCCATCCGATCGGAAAACGACAGACACAAAGGAGAAGCGACCTAAAAGTCGGGTAGCAGATGTTTTCCATTTTCTAAATGACCCGAGTCACTCTCGATCTCCCAGATCCAGTGAAACGCTCCCTAGCTCGAAATTAATATTCTTTCTTCGCAGCAGCGCGGACACACCTTTTCTCTTTCTCTTTTTCTCGCGGAGCATGCTTTTTTGCCGAGCATATCAGTGCCGTGAAAGTTCGCGTTTAAAGTGGATCGCGGACTTGAGATTCAGAGGTCGTGGAAAATGGCCGGCGGCCGTTCTGAACGCTGAACATCTCCCGCGGGTGTGAACGTCATCGGCGATTCGTTTTCGACCTCGTTTGCCAATGGGAAAAGGAATCGTGCCATCAAGAAATAGTAAAACGAGAACAAAACGATATGTCCATTGGCAGAAACCACATCGACAGAAAAGTTTTATATGTATTGGATTATATAGTGAACCACTCATTATCACTTCGAATCTTTTGCCAGCCTTTGAACGTCCTTTGCTGGCTCCTGCAACTCAAAATTCTGTCGAAGCGCCAGGTTGCTTTTTCATCAAGCATTTTCGACCAAGTTTTTTGACCAACGAATAGGAAGATTTAGGTTAATGTCCGAGTTTTTACGTTATGCTTGCTATTCAGTAGCGACATTTGAATATACAAACAGGGAAACTAAAGATAAGTAATCTTGCTACGTTCTTTGAAAATCATCTTTGGCCCAGTCATGTTCTTGTAATGTAAAGAAATCTGTTACGTGCGACATTGCGAACAACATGTTATGTTCTTCATATTCTGCAGATAAACGACAGTCGCGCTTTTCCTCGTCTTCTCTAATCTCGATTCTCATTCAATCGCGCGATGAGGTTAAGCAATAAACGGTAACAGCGCCGCACATTCCCACGTACATACACACTGCACTTTCCTTTCTGTTTTCCCAAGCAACGTCCTACTAGTTGTTACATAAAAGGACTTAACAGGCTGATGGATTGAATACAGCCGTCTATCGATATCCATTTGGATCTGGTCGAGATGTTGTGAAAGAAGTACGTTTTCAACGAAATACTCAATGTTTTCCATTTCAATTTTCACGCGTTGCAGCTCCCGACGAAGATCCAGAAAAAAATACCGAAGATTAGTCGAATCGCTGACATTTCATATTGCAATTGCGATTCAATGATTTCAGAGATTCTTAAATTTTCTTCTTAAATTTTGGAAAAGTGTCGAAAGTTGAGCAAAGTTTGGAAATAATATTCCTATGAAACCTGTTTACTACTAGATTGCAGATATTTATGCAAATTCATATGTTTATAAATATGGTAAAAAATGGAATCTAGATTTCAGATGGTTTTATCTACTAAACATTATAATAGCAGCCAGTACTACACTTTGCATATTTTATGCGGGATGCTCCAAGCTTTTCTTGCCGTATACTTTTCCATATTATGCACATTCTGCGTATTATCTGTATCTTCAAGTTTTCCATAAATGCATAACAATCGACAGACCGTTTGTTATAGGATTATTATAGGAGAAAAGTATAGAACGTTAAGTGTAACGTTCAAATCGACAAAATTTAAGAAATTTTTTAGAATGAAAGTTTCAAGACTTAGACGTTAACTGTAATGATATAGTTTTCTAGAATACCTGTAGGATGGATTCTAGAAATTGGTCGCAACTTGGGAATACAGAACGTTTCCTCGCACATTATCTACACTTAACGCTGCCTGGAACGCAAATAATTATTCAGAATTGTTCGAAGATGCTTTAGAAACGCTATTTAAGCGCGTTACTGCTCGTACGTAGCTCTAATATTATGTATTCGTTGATTAGACCCGTTCGCTTATTTTATTCGCGTATATATTTTTGCATTGCATAATACAACTAACAATGTTATATAGCAACTCATGTGTCAGAGTTTATTTATGTGCTGTTCAAGTTCATTCTGGTACATCCAGATGCTGCGTAACATTGTTTCTTAAAATGCAATCATACAATCCGTGACGAATATCCTGCTGTCAAAACGTGTTTATATTTAATCTCTTAAGAGATAATAATATAAACGTATAGCATATATTATTTTAAATAAACTTGGACACGTATATAAATCCTTTATGAATGTATTGTTTGTTACGCAAAAAATGTTGTACTTTTTTCAGAAAAATAAAAACTAATAATCTTTGTCTGCAATTAATAAATTATGATGAGCTGATAAGGGGATTTATCCAAACCAAAAGTCCTATTAGTATGGGTATAATAAACCGTCAATTACGCTAACACCAAACTACACTACACTAATTTCGTGCCTGTCTAGTCAACGAAATAAAGAAGCATCTATGTCTGCAGGTGACACGGAACTCTTTGGCGTTCACAAACGCTGAAACAAAACTGCAGACATGATTCGACCTCGTTCACACGACAAGCATAATGCACGAAATAATTGCGCGGTGGGAGTGATACACGGAAAATCGCCGCCTCGCGTCGCGTTTCGAGCTGAGTAAAAAAGCCAGCTCCGTGGAGAACAATATCGCCGGCGTGTGCTCGCACTTACATCACCTTCGCCAAGGCAATTACCATCCTGTACGTGCTGCTGTACATGTATGCGTTCATGGCTAAATACGGTATCGTTACTGCGTTTGTTGTAACGTGTCATTCATGATCTGGAACGTTGCTTCCGCGAAATATTGCTTATTACCATTATTACAGTAGACATTGTAACGGAATTCGAATAAAATGTGCATATATATAGTAATAATTTCAACTTGAATTAACATCGTTGTTAATTTATCTACAAAAAGGTAGTTTCATAAATATGTATTTACTGAGGAAAATTTATGGGCGACACTGCTTTCTTTGCTTATGAATGAAAATACTGTTAGCTCGTAGCTCGCAGCTTGTAACTTCCTGCTGACGCTGAAACTAGAGCATCCTGTCACTTCGTCACAATACTCGGCTGTTACTAAATTATTGTATTGATTACACTCTTGACGTTTGTCCTCTATACCATTTTCCATATTACCAGAGCGATTTTTTCCTCCCGAGAAAAATTGCTTTTTCCATAGAAAATATCTCTTCGACGTTGCAACCAACGAAATACGTAGGTCGATTCGTCTCGTTTCGAACGACCAACGAAATGGTTCTTTCGAAGAAAAAAACATTTCTTTCGCCCGTCGATCAAACGAAACAAACGTTTCGTATGTCGCAACTAAATACATACGATGTAATCGTAGCAATTTCCATCGTGTAAAATCGTTTAATGAGCGTGGTTCGCCTTTGATTTCGATTAATGTAATTCGCATCAATTACGAGCCATTACCACGTCAACTTTCTAATCGGCACATGTAATTCGTTTCATCCTTTCTACGAGTTCTTGATCGTTCAAAGACAGGAGAAATAATATGTGAACCACTGTGTTTGCGAGTTCGGACCAATTTTCTTTATTGACGCGTATATTCAAGATGGTGGTGGAGAAAAAAAACGCGTGCAAAAAAGAAAATGAATATGATTTAGCTAGAAGGCAAGTACCTACGTTTATTAAAGCGTTGCACATCGACCACTTTTGTACATGTGTATGCATGTGTATATATATACGGAGGAAAGATCATGAAACGAGCCTCAACGATGCTAAGAAAATCGCATGACCGCGTTGCCATGTTCTGTTGCAACAGTCAGAAAATAAAAGCCGCCGGGGGAACGGAAGAATATGGACACGTGTACGTGCCGTTCCCACACATCGAAACCGCGCAAATAACACGATGAATAACGAAGCATATTGCTTATTCATTGCGGTAATGCGGAATTTTCACCGCGCTAGCAATTTCTTTTCATCATCAAAACGGTGCACTGTAGTATTTAACCTAAAAAGCTGGCCAAAAATGAAATAGAAGTTCATTTAAAAATAAAAAGTACTCTAATTTTAACTGGCTTCTTTAACCAAGTTACTCCACTGTACGTTCTACGTATTTCGAATGTGAAATATTTTTCTTCCTCTTTCGTATATATCCGTTTGACGTCTCGTCGCAACATTTAACGACGTCTTTTGCCAAGCGACATGATTTTAACATGGATGGATGCGGAAACAGCTACTTCCACGATAAAATCGCTCTTCGAAAGTGGAAATTCGAAGAAAATTGCTTCGCGAGTAGCAGGGCTTTTTTCGAGATTGAAAGCTGCAAAGTTTCGAACTTGGATTGAAACTACCTACTTTTGGAATTGTCGATAGAAAGTCGTCGAGGAAAAATCGTGTTTGAAAACGTGTTAACTGTTGAATAAAAATGCTGTAACGTTGTATACAGCATTGTTTATCCATTATCTAACAGTCTCGGACGACGCGGTTAAGTATTAGTAGCGTGCGAATCGGAGAAAAATAGTAGAAGTCATTCAGGTCCAAGGATATCCAACGTATCTGTAGATGAACAAGAAAATCGAGTAAAAAATCACGAAGATCATAAAGCAATAAATCGAATGAGCTCACCGAGAAAGTGGTCTCAGTGGATTTCCTAAATACGAAATAAATACTTATAGCATGATACGAAATTACGTAAATGATACGTAAAATCTATATTTATCGAAAAATCTTCGTCATGAACTTTCAGACCGTTGTAAATACACGCAACAATGTATATCGTTAATTTTTGTCATTTATCTTAAAAAAATTTGTGAAGTTGAAATATATATAAATATATTTACGAAACAACGAGACAAAAAATTATATAGTCCTTTTTATATTAAAAAACAACAACAAAATTTATCATATTGGAACGCTTTCTTAAGTTTTAGAATGTCATTTACCTCAAGTTTTCTTAGGCGGAAAAGTTCATCACTTAATACCATTTTCCATTAAGTTGTTCGATTATAAATGCGTCTCAATTTCTATTATATCAGCTGATCTGGTTGTACCGGACTATAACGTAATTGATGTAGTTATTATTTCCGCGAATTATACGGAGCAAGGAAATCTCAGCACGACAATTCGTATTTAACGACGCGAACGTCTCTCATTCTAATGATGTCGTTAGATATTAAAAACCATTAATATCTCTGGAATTCGTTAGAAGATTCAGCAGCGCGGTACTCCTTGACACAGTCTGGCTATGTCTTAAATTATTAATCGCGAGCTACAACGTCGAAAGAGGAGCGCGAGACAGATCGAAATGTACCGGGTGGCCTGTTTAGACTGAGCAATGAAAACGTCATGACTCACTACCAGGAATAGAACGAATAAGGAATTAGACGTGGATTTATGAGACTCAACGTAGAGCGATCGATAGATGTCAAGGTCACTTTGAGGTTATTGTATTTCTCTTTCTTGCTTTCTCCCTCATTCTCTTTCTTCCTCTGTCTTTCTCTCTCTTTCTCTCTCTCTCTCTCTCTCTCTCTCTCTCTCTCTAAATACTACTTAGTTTAGTTAATGTCTTATCATTATAGAACCAGCTAAGAGATTTTTATATGTCTAGTTTATTTTTCTAAAAAAAACAATGTTTGTCGGTATAATTTTAGACACAACGCACTTCGTTCCTTATCATATTAATTACGACATATAAAAATTGACGTTTTTTAGCTGGTTCTACGACGATAAGACGTTAACCAAACAAATAGTATTCAGATAATATTCACTGGAAGAAAGAAAAACGATAAAAAATAGTTTATTCTCGTTTCGTTTCAGCTAAGATATACATCTGATTAGATAGAAATAACGCGAATTCAGAAAAATAAATTACTGTCTGATACAAAGTTGAAGAATACACGGTGGTATACTGCATAAATAAAATGGAGCAGATGAAGTAAATCTCCAAGTCAAATTCCTTTAGCCTTATTTATAAAAATCAGAGTCTGCATAAATATCCGCGGTCCACCGATGACAAAGTTCTATAATGAAAAAAAAGAATATTTTTAGCGTTTCCTCCATCGATATTTTTCCCTCGCGTACCTCCACTATTGCTAATTCAATATACACCTCCGGGAACATATCCGTTCATTGATTGACCAGATATACCCATCGCACCATTTACGTCATTTCTGCTCAACGAAGTTCGCGTCACGCAGAACGCACGTTATACCATCTAGGAAACTTATAATCCGGTGAAAGGGCACGAGAGATAAGGTGAAATCGCGGACTTTCCTACTGTCTTTTGATTTTTCCAGGCCAAACGGAGTAATAGCGTACGTGCACGTGTAACCTGCAAAAGTGTCCGTGCGACACGTGCACTACCGGATAGTGAACGGTTACGCGGCCGACTCACGCGCGGTGCCAGCTTGTCTGCTTTAAATTAAAGTCGCGTCATTCGTCGTCACACGTCGAACCACACGTATACGTATTCCGGCCGCGCGTGCAAACGTGGTAAACATCGATGGGAGAAAGAGGATAGCTGATGGAAAATGGCCGCGACGAAATCTACGCGTACGTGATTATCGATCGGCTGCTAATCGCCTGGGAAAGTGATTTTGGGGTGAAAGTTAAGTATCTGAAAATGTTTCTCAAATATTTTGATATTTCTCATATTTTCAGCATCTCTGCTATTTTTAATATGTGTTTCTGATAGTTTTCGAGTAAAATTTATAGCATCTCTGACGTTTTTTCGGATAAAGCTTCGTCGTATCTTTTTACTTTGACTTTGAATCGTGAAAAAAATTCATTTCCAAACAAAATTTTAATACATCTATATATTTTTGCCATTTTTTGAATAAATTCTTCATCTCATCCCGGATATCATAAAAATTTCCTAATTTGGCTTCTAAATGACAAGAATAAAGATTAATTTTTAAATAAAACTTCGTGTAGTCAATTAAGGAATTCTGCATACTATACGAATGGAATATCAGGTAGAAACAGCGTGGGTCAATTGTGAACAGAGCCATATCAGAAAATTGCCGCGCTTCGCGTTGCTACAATAACGTGAACAGATTTACAGAATGGAACGACCTCGACGAGTTCAAGGGTTGAAAGTCTCAAAGGTCTACGAAGAATCGTGCTAACACGGTGAAAATAATGCTCGAACGTATGCCTGCGAATTGTAAATTGCACCGAATATTTTGCGAAGTAATATTCCTGGTAACTATTACATTTTATTGCAACAAGCCATTATTTCAAGTAATCGTTCTAATTATTCGCTCGACTTTCGTCATTCTTGACGTATCGTCAAAATACACAATTTACATAATTATTTTGATAATTATGATAATGATTTGCGTAAAAAATTGAATTTATCAGTTAATTTATCACGAATATTTAAAATTGCTGGAAATAGTAAAACTTGAAACTTTTGTCGACAAAAAAAAGGAGGAAATTACCGTCTACTAACAGAAATTACGACCAAACAATGTTGACTGTTATGTTTGTTTTCAACTTGCTTTTCGTAAAAAAATTTTATTATAAATGCTCTGTTGCTATTTTTATCTAGGATATATCACTAATTCCGAAAATGCTGCAGGTTTTCATTATAGAGTTCAAAACAAACACAATTCCAAGCTAACAATCAGCAGTTTATGTACTTATAAACGATACGCAAACTTTTACTCAAAAAATTCGTCAACTTTTAATTACGAAAAAGGATGTATGTAACATTCTGTGAAATATTAAGTTACATAACGAGCAAATACATACTAGCCAATAAAAAGTAAAACTTTAAATATCTTCAAACAGAGAACATAATCATTTAGACCACTTTCATAATCACCGTTATAGCCACCTATATTTATGGTAGCGAGTATAAATTCACCTCGATCGTTAATCGGATTTGACGTGATAGAAAATCACGTGAAACGATCCTAAAACGATATTCCGTATTGCATGGGATACTTCATAGCCGAAAATAGCGTACGTAGCGAACCGCGTGCTAAAAGGAAACATGGTTTGCTTACAGCTGGTTTGCGTACGAAGAATCTATGAAGCACGATAAGTAGACTGTGCAAATAGTCACGGCAGCGTGGACGTAATATGTAATTGCAATTGACTTTGCTTCAGCCCAAGGACTGTAAAACAAAAACTAACACACAAGCCTGAACACGGAAACGATTTTTTGTTACGTGAATGTAACACAACAGTTGCAACAGAAAAAAAACAACGAACAAAAGAATCTAATGAATCGATGTTCTTTTTCAAACGAATTCTCCTTGTGCTAAATTTGCAAATGAGATTTTTTCGCTTTCTAATGGACAAATTTTTCGACTTCAAAACGACATACCCTTTGTACGTGCATCGATAACCAATCGTTTCTCCAAGGAAGCTCTAACTACATGGCTGAGTGATGATTTTATGTTTATTTTATTCCAACAATCGAAGAGAGAAGACGTTCGTTATTCATATACAGGGGTTGAACCTTCTTCACATATGATGTATAAAAGATGTTTCCAAACATCTGTGTATGAACAACAGACATCTTCTCGCTTCGATTGTTAAAATAAAGTAAACAGAAAGCCACCATTTATTAGGACATGTAGTCGTAGTTTCCTTGGAAGAACGATTAGTTACCATATACATATATGATATATAAAAACTGTTTTCATAATTTTGTCCAATTCCTATACATACACCGTTACATGTTAAATAAATATAAGGAAGATTGTACTACAAAAATATTTATCAACAATATTTTGTAAAAGGCATTAATTAGTTGAATCACAGAATTAAATTAACGATGTATAGATATATGGGAGATAAATAAAGATAATAGAAACTACTATCGTATTTTTATTACGTAAATCTACAGAACTTCTATACCTTTAAATAATACTTTATCTATATGCTTCCTTCGTATTACAACTTTCATATAAAATCAAAAGAATATTTAAGTACACACTTATCGCTGTCATATATGTAGATATATGTATCTCGGTTCATTTGCCACTGGGACCAATTCCGAGTAATACATGATTTCATTTAACACAGGAAAACATTTCTACGAACACATTCGTATGTAAGTAAGGACCTACTTCGAATCGTAATACATTCTCTCTTTCTCCCTTCTCATCGTACTTACGCAAGCTTCAACGAAAAGAACATAAATTCCGACGATAAAACACCGGAGTCGTTGAACGAAGAGATTTATTAAAACACCACACGAACAATCTTTTTTTATCCAAGCTTTTACGAGCAGATATCAGCTTCCTATCGTGAAGCTCGTTCCGCGAAACACGCAGATACGAAAGAAATAATACTTCGAATAATATCTGTTTCGTGCAAATGTCCACGTACCACTGTTTACGAACATGTATCGACAGATTACCATATTTACACGAAGGCAAGACCCATCCGTACCCGTAGATAGCTGTGCGTATACACGAACATCAGATCCATCGAAACTTCGAGATGCATTTAAGGAAAACGACCGAATCGATCAGACGACCAACGGAGGATATACACTGCCGACCATAAATCCAATCTTTGTCAATTAAGATCACCTACTTACAAAAATTTCACTTTTCTATTAGGTTGATACATGCGAAATATCATGTCTTCAAGGTTTTAATTTGGTGGCTCAATATTACCCACTCAATTTTATCGCATCGTTAACCAACCATATTAAATTGTATTGCGTCCGTGCTTAATTTGTTCGTAGATTATACTCGACAACGTGGAACATTGCCGCACAACGACGCATTGTTGTTGGTGAAAATAGAATGAAATTAAAATAAAATTGTATCGACATTTTCATTCGGTTCGCACAATCGTTCACGGTCAAGGGGAAAATAGCTGAATAGTAGCACCGATATGCAAATCAAATCGGATTAAGGCGTCATTGTCGGTGCTCTCGAGGAATTTCGCGATTGCCACGCGATCGAAGAGACGGGAAAGGAATCATGGGATAATGGATTCGCATCAGTTTGAATAATGCGATCCGCGTGGACCAAACTGGGGAGGAAGAATGCACGAGTTCGTTTAGAAAAGCGAACGGTATCGAGGAAATATCGCGTGTACTTGACCGGAGTAACTGGAATACCGCAATTTCTATGGCCTTACCTTACAATGTTACCTACTCTTTGTTTCAAACGAATTGCGGACACAAAGGTAACTTCAAAGGTGAAGTTTAGGAATTAAAGTGCCATTAGAAGTAGTCCTTCAAAGTAAATCAAATAACTTGACATCTTTTTTCGTCGAGTGAAGAAGTGTACGATCGTGTTTATCGATTATTTCTTCGACTTCAACGCTATGTATACTGAATAATAGTAATTCTTTGTGTGTTGCGGACGGTATAAGTTATTTGGAGAGATTGTAAAAGTACATCTTCGCTAATGTTTGAGAATAGTTAATAGCGTGTTTGTTATCTGTTTGTATACTGTCCGTGCACGTATTCGCGAAACATACGCTATATGATTCATTCAAAAGCCAAATTGACCAATTTCACATTTGAAGACTACACAAGAAGAAAGAATGTAATATACGACTTTAAATAAGTCTACAAGGCTAAAACACAATCAATGATCCCCCCTCCTCACTCCGAGATTTCTAATTTACGAAACTATCATATCTTTGCTTATATACCACATCATAAAAATAGAAATACTGAAATGACGCAAAAATCTTACTTCCAACGATATCTACACTTTCGTTTTATTCCACTCCAAAAACCCTTCACATCAAATATTGTTCGTCTGAAACCTATCTGACTTCTCCAAAATTTTTTCTTCTTAATCATCTCTACCTGGCCGAAGGACTCCGAAAATGTTAAGTCCCACATAGTATTTACTCAGAATGTTCAGGTCAATGACTCAGTCACGGACCTGTCCGAACAAGTATTGTTGGTATAAATTAATTCAAGGCCAGCCAGAAGAAAAAGACCAGGGGGCCGTAAATAAGGAGCGAAAACGGCCTGACTGGCTGGCTGGCTGGTTATATTCTCCCGAGCGTTATCGAGATCGAGCTAAAAACAGAGGTCAAAGGTGGCCGGTCGTCATTTCAGCCGAGACGAAATCCAATTTCGCACGCACCTCGAGGCGAACGAGAATCAGCTGACGGACACCGGTCGAGCCAATTGAATTCAATGGTTGGGAAAAGATATCGGCGATGGTGGACACAAAATCTGTCGACTGGTTGCCAGAGGAAAATCCTTGTAATGCTTTCTGCTCTACAGGAAAACGAACCTTTTTCCTTTGATTCGTCCGCTTCATGAAAAATAGCCGGCGGACGAATCGAATAGAGCCTTCGGCATCGACGTTTATTTGTATATTCCATGATGGATCTTCAGGTTGAAAATTCATGGTATAAATTATGGCATTGTAGAAATTTCCGTCGCTTTTTGCAAAAGAATCGGTGTTTGATAGTTGGATAATTTTTATAAATATCGAATAATGATAGTCGTTAGGAATGTGCGTTAAATCGTATTCTGAAGAAATTATATATGGTTGGATTTCTACTTGAAAGAACATTTCCTATACAACCTAACACCCATGTATATTTTATAAGATGTATACTTGTTGAATCATCGTCGAATCTTTAAATAAAGAGGATTTGTTCCTATTTGTATAGTCGACGTTGAGAGGAGGTCTATGACTCTTTCCACGATCCTCAAACAGTTACTACCATTAAAATTTGTATTTACATAGGAATCTCTGGGGCGCGGAGCGACTGTTGGAAACTTAGATATCGAATTTGAGCATCTGTTAAAATAGTAACAGGGACGATAATGCAGGATTAAAATATGTAAACTGGTGACTTTAATCTCGAATATGATATTTCGTATTTGCATTGAGATTTGGTTAGGTTTATTAAAAGACCGACTGTCAAATATAGATACGAATAAAGGATCTCCTAAATATGCTAATTCCTCGTTTTTCGATTATTAAAAATTCAGTCGAAAAACAGTCTTCGATTTATATTACCATATACCATATGTTATACAACGTTCGCAGAAATAAGATTTCTACTGTTAAATTCCATATTCTGTCTCAATTCGCACATCCTCGCGACTCGATTCAATCATCGCAGCTGTTCCATGTGCCGCCTACGGTCTACGGAACCGTGTTTCCGCGAACGCAATCGTAATTTTTGCCAGTCCAGTAGCAAAGATTCGAATGCCTTCTAGTATTGATACAGCGTGAGACAAGTCGTTCGTCTATTTAAACACATGTAGATTATACATACGCGTTGTGTGTTATACAGACACATAACGTAGCTGTTTCTTCTCTTAGACTTCGTTCAAGACGAGTTTCCTGCGTGATCTAACGCACGATGTCGATTGTCGACTGACAACGTGTATCTTTATAAATCGTAAATTTGCTTCCCGATAGAAAATGCGACTTATCGTGTCCTCCCCCTTCACTTGCGTGTGCGACGCATTTAAGCGCACTAGTTGCGTGACATGTTACGTTATTTTCTGATTACAAGAGAAATAATCACTGAAAATAATTCTGAGTAATCGAGTGGAACAAATTCATTATACATGTATGTATATATATATATATATATATATATATATATATATATATATATATATTCGATGTAATTAACTTTTTATTCGTTCGTCATTCTTCATACTATTAAGTTTTAATTGGCAGAATGATTGCTAAACTCGCGTCATACATAGCTGAACCAAGTATTCCACCTGTTCGTTTGTTCCGAGTATAGATTGATCTTCATGGGTTATGTAATGCACGTGCCGCGGCCTCTCCATTGAGAGTCAAACGTGAAACATTAAAATGCACTTGTTTCAACAATTCTAGGAAGCTTTTCCGGCTAATAAGACTCAATTGCTACATAATAATGATCGCGAAAAACATTAATACACTATTATATTATTACACTGTCACACTGTCGACTATAAATATTTCAATTTCCAGAGCAATCTGATCTGAGGATATATATTTTTATTATATTTCAGTTAGTTTTGGTATGGTTGCTTAAAAGACAAGATCGTTAAAGTTAATAGAGAGCATTATTTGAGAATTCTACAAGTACCTTTTATATATTTGTAATAATGTGAAAATGTCCAAATACTTGTTAACAATAGTGAATAAAGACACGCAGGTAAAAATCGCGAGTAACAAAATGAGAAATTCGGCCCCGACTATTCGTTATCAGCTCTGTTACTCTCTCGTAACTGTTATGTCATTGCCGCTGATATTGTTATCATTCTGTTTATAATAAGCCGAGAACAATTAAAAATTCAAGGAAAAAGCACGTGTATCTTTCCGCGATTTATCACGTTCATCCGACATAGTATTATTTTATAAATAATCGCTCCTTCGAATTCATCATGCAACGAAGCGGATACCAACGTTGCACAGCACCACCGAAATCGTTCGCGTGACTCTAGTGCATTTCATTTGACTCTCGTGTTTATCCTCTGTATGCTTATCGTTCTCCAACATTCTGCAATTGCCATACTTTCTCGCGAACTTCACGTGAAAAACTCGCTCAAGTTTATAAGATACGTTAAATGTATTATAATACATATGTTGAATTATTTAAAATATGAAAAATATCGAATGAAAGATTGTGTTCGAGGACAACTACGGCTAGCTTTCGAAATATCGGCTTTAGGTTCGGAACAGTGACGTTGGAACGAAGAAAAGAAATATGGCACGCGGTCATGTCTGGTTATAGCGAACAACGAAAAACCCACGAGTTCGGGGATATCACAGGCGAGTCGACTTTTTCCCCTGCTGACTCATCGACCATATTGCGATTGACCTCTTAATGGCACCGTTCCTAGGCCATCGAAACGGCGAATGCGTATTAAAGTTTTTTCCCTGAGCCGAATGAAAGGTAAATTTGTTCCGCGTTAATGAACACAACCGCGAATAAAAACAAGGTAACAAAGAGAGAAAATTAAATTTTTATCTCGTACTATCTGCTTCTAAGATATGAAAGCGAGGATGTTTTTGACAGTTTGAAAAAGTAATGCAATGCTGACTCTTTTTCTCCTATACTTACTTTTAATGCCATTGTTAAAACTTCTAGAACAAATGCATACCAACTTTTATCTATTCTCGAGTATGACACATTAAGAATGGATTCTTATTGTGATTCAATGGATCGATTTTGTCTAGGAATCGACTATCACCGTTTCGAGAAAGACATTTAAAAAACCATTAGCGAGCTAACTCTGCTCTTCGTTGATACTTTTAATTCCCACCCTTTTTGAAAAATTCGTGCAGCTGTTAACGGATAGCCACCACCGCAACTAACGAACAGTTCTATGCATTAAACCGTCCCAATTTTATCTTATCTTTATCTCAAATCTTGCGAGTGATTGTAGATTGAGAATATAGATTATACAAAAAGAAATCGATTCTTTTAAAATTCTAAACTAAATAATCCTTTCAAATTAATTTAACTTCATCTTCGAGCTAGCAACGTTGAAATTTAATTAATTGGCCAACTGGTACTGCAATTTTGTAACCATCGGGGTTTAGACTTCAAACTAATAGCATTGGTACATGCAATTGAAAAAACTACCGACACATTTCGATATTTGCTTCATGTCATATTAATCAACGTAATCATTATTCACATACTGTACATATATGTAACCAGCTCTACACAAAAGATACTATACCGAGCCGACCCACTTCCTTCGACTAAAAATCGACACTTTACTATCAACTTGTAAGCATCCTAATCATTAGCTATTGCAAAATTTCCTATTGCAACCGACAAAATACATATTACGTAACGACGTAATACTCGATCGCGTTTGTTCAATGGGATGTTAAAAACTGGTCCTCTATCCGCTTACTTTCACTTCAACTCGACAATGATAAGATGCAATGCAGTAAAATATTAAATAAGGAAGAAATTCATCAAATCTTAACTTACACCGTTATGATTTTCAATCCGCCGCTTATGCGTCAGTGATATGTATTGACATTTGCGGTTACAGAGTAGAGAGACGAAATACGATTACAAGAAATCATTTAAACATTTACGTTGCAACAAAAAGTGAGTAAATACCAAAAAACCTAATTACCGGGAAACGTTCTTAATTTACAACCGGTATAACACGGATTTATATAACACAAAACCGCGCGTTATATACAATATGTAAAACGAGGGTCTACCGAACACGAAAGCAGAATCTCAGTTTGCCATTTGCTCGCTTTCTCTACTCTAACTGTTGCTCTTTCGGCCGTGTTTCTGTCAGTAGCCTCCAGCTTCACGACGATTAACTAATTTTCCTCAGAAAACGATGCTCGAACACCGACCCAGTTTCGGTTTCGATTCGTCAACACGAAGACACCAATTCCGTGCTCGGTGCACGTTTGCAATGAGAGCCAACGGCAGATCGTTATCCGTTGTATAAAAGAATCAGGTCAAAGTTGCTCACGAGGCTCATTGACACGGGTCAAAGTCTTGTTGCGTCTACAAACGAGCCATATATATTCGTTGTAAGCTAGCCAAGGCTCCCTTCTTCAGGAACAGGAAGCAAAAGGGAAGACTCGATGAGAAAAACGGGACATTACGGGATTAGCTGTAGCCTCTTTCTGGCGATCCGCTAAATTGCCGCTGGAAAAAGGGGTCTGTCTCCTCGCGGTTCATGACGCTTTACGGCCCTGTTAACGCAGCCACGGATACGATAAAACGATCTCCAAGACTAGGCAAGAAAGGCTATAAGCTTGTTCATGGCTGCTGTTTAATCGTCCATCGTTGGTATAAATATTCGTACAGACGTAGATTAATTTCATCGCGTCGATAAGCGATTCTCCCAGTTTTCTTTGAGATGCTTCAAGAAGTTACTTGGAAATTGGCTATTTAGAGATTAATGGAAGAATAAATCTTAAGGCAGTTCTGACTGAAGTTGCTGGAGGTTTATAATCGCAGGAATGTTTTTTGCACTGTATTGAGATTTTAGAAGTTTGCTATGAAATACTCGTCGAGTTTTTTGTAGAAAATAACGTAAATCCCGTACGACGAGTAAAGTTATAGTTGTAGCTCCGATATAATTTAATCTATTCTAGCTCGTGGCGCTATATTATAATAAAATAAATTACAGCTATACTAAAGATATAATATACACGAATAAACGAATTGAAATAATTCCAAAATAATTAAATTTAATCAAGTATGTGCTATTTATTCTCCTTTTAAGTGTGCACAGATGCTAAACGTTAAAAATCCATTAAGTCAAACACATTTTTCGCCTCTAGTGAATGTGTTTTTTTTTATATACGTTATTTTACATATCAACTTATCAATTAATTATATTCTCATTAAATAACGACCTGAAGCATTCAAGAACTACTGAATGAATGTCAAAGCATTCGTTGGAGGAAAGGAAAAAATCGACGAGTTGAATGACGCTGAGAGGCGCATAACCGATGCGTTTCGTTGCGAAAATCGAAAGTGCGACCGATAAGAGTGAACTTGATCGTTACTTCATCAGCGACTAGTGGAAACGGTCAATGCGAGGTGCATCGGAAACGGGTACGAGTGGTTTGCGGTCGCATTACCGGTACGCGCCTCGAGGAACGTGAATTACCGCATGAAACCCGAGGCTAGCTGTATAAGACGGACAAATAGGAAAGAAGCTCCGCTGGGAAAGAATCGATTTCACAGCGCCTGAAAGAGGCGGAGATGTTAATGGACGAAATATAACCTTCCTAACCAGCTATTCTTTAACTTACGCCTACACAATATCATTTTCTTCATTCAATATTCTTTATCTTCAATTATTGGCTAATCTTAAAATGTCCAAAAGTTTGCTCATATCAAATTATCTCCTCTTTCAATGAACTACGGTCATTGTTTCATTAAGCAGAAAAATTCTTACTTTGTAATCACGATTATGAAGACTTACGAATATTTGAGAATCAAAAATTTGTGATTAACACAATTCGAGTTTCGCATACAGTGACTACCATCCCTACATTTTTGTTTAATATATTTCGTGTCATAAATTATTGTGTATATTGGACTTGTATAATGTGGTTTATTACGTTTGTGGAAACTTAAAGATTTCTTGTTTTTTTTAAAGACGTAGTTCGTCGATTCTTCGATGCACATCGTTGTTATTCCCCTGAATCGAGCGCGTCGATATTCTCACTAGTCGGCCGTCTAGACGCGCGACGTTCTTGGAATCGGACCACCGTTGTTTTTCTCCAGCTGGATCTCGCGTCTGGACGTCTCTGTTCCGCGTTTTCAACGCGTCGCATCGCGTTGACGCGCGTTTCAACGTCCGTTCGTTCACCAGCTAAGCGATGTGTAAGCGCTAACCGTGCAATCTCCGTACCGTTACGTCGTTAAACTCGTATCGTGCATTCGCTTCATTATTACGCCTCTGGATCGTATGTTTCGTCAATCACGAGGTCAGACTATGATTCTATTATATCTGAGTTCCCATCAAACGGATATAGCACAAAATACATTTTCTCAAAACCGACGTTCGAACGTCACGCAATCCTCTATCTGCTTTTACTACAACTCTTGGAATTGTACCACTCTCTGATAGAGTCTTTCTCCGCTAACTTTTCATGGAAAGACTTTCAGTGGTCAACCTTTCAGCGATTTGAGTATCGACTATAAAGTGTATCCTATCGGAACAGTGTTGTTCCAAAGATATCTTAAGATCGTCGAAAGTTTGCTAAGAAAGTTATTTTCTCTTTCAACTAATCTCATTGTGTTTTTTTAACCCATTAAGAATCAACATCGTATCGACCGCAACATTTTATTTTCAAATTTTTGAGTCCTCGTTTCACTTATTTCAATCGTTATTCGTTATTATAACGATATGATAAAGTTTCACACCATCGGATCCCGGTTAAACATTACCGTTCATCAGATGAGGTAGCCCTGATCAACATCCACGTTTCAATCACGCTCCGCTGCATTCGGTAAACGCTCACCATCAACGGACCGTAGTCATATCGTGGTCGTGATTAGAACGCGACTACAAGTCGAATGCATTGCTGCGATATATCAAAATACGTCCATAAGGTACAACTGTACTTACATGTAAGTACAGTTGATAGAGAAGATATAGTGAGACCAAGAATCGAAGCACTTAAGTGATACCGAGTGATCTAGCGACATCTAATTGAAAGATCATATGCGACCTGGATCTTAGATCGCACGAAGATATTTGAACGCGCAACGAAGGTGATGAAAAATAGTCAAACGAGTTACTGACGTTCTCCATTGTGTTTCTATACGGTACTGCAAGGCTGGCTCGTACAAAGAATCGAGGTTGCCTGGGTGTCGCGCGAGTATCGCTATCTTCACGCTGATATCATCTGACTCATTTTTTCTCTCTGTACTCGCGAACGCTCGCCGATAAGGATCATTTATTAGCCGCGTCCTTCCGGCACGATTCTCGTTTAACGAAGCCAGCCCACTCTCTTTTTTGCCACGTTTTCTTCGTGAGACATTTCTTTTCGGTCACGCGAGTAATATTAACTTTCAGCTACGTATCAAATACTCTTAGAAGTTGAATTTTTCTCAAATTAAACGCGACAATAGTTTGTTGAAAAGTCTCTGATCATTTTGTGATGGTAATAAAATTATGAAGGTAAAGGCAAGAAAAATCTTTATCTTACAACTAGTTTGTAAAGTAAGTTTTTATCAAACGGACGGACAATGTTAGACAGGAAATGAAAAAAGCTGAGCGGATAGCGGTGAGTTAAGAAAATTCACAGGTGAAGAAGCTCGTCACTCACCGGAACCGTAGTCTATGCTTGGCGTGGGTGGATGGTGGCTCTCAATAGCGGCCTTGCTGAACAAATAGATCGGATTCGTGTCGGTTCCGGCCGAGTAGGAACACACACGCGCGTTTGGTTCCAGGCTTTCGCCTCCACTCATCAGGAGCACCTGGTGCGCAGAGACCACGCCGCATTCTCTCTCGATCGCTTCCTTCAGCTGGGAGACACTGCGCAAAAAAAAGCAGAAAAGTCAAATAATTATGGTGATTGTAGGCCTAGGAATTATAGCCTCTTTCGGGAAAGTGCAAAATAAGAACAAATAGAATTGCTGAATTCATAGCAAAATGAGATTCAGCAATTCTAGCAGAGCAAATTTTAAAATTTTAAATGGCAGAAATTTCTTATTTTAAAAATGCTAAAATTAAATAATTTGACGATCTCAATTAAAAAATTTTGAAATATCTAAGTTTTGAATATTTTCATTTTTCCAAGTTTGAAATATACAATTTTTGAAATCTTAAAAGCTTGTGAAATTTCAATCTTTGGAAAATTGAAGTCTCAACCCTCTGGAAATTTTTAAAGTTTTAAAACATTTAATTTTCCTGACAGTTCAAATTTTAAAAAGTCAATATTCGGAAGAACCTAAAAATTCTTAATAAAAATCATCGAACTCCGGAAATATCGAAAGCTCAGAGGTTCGATAGCACAGAAATCCAAACGTTTTAATATTTAAACGATGCGTTTATACCGATATGATCAAGCATAATTCTGAGAATGCTTAAACATTTAACATCTAAAAGGTGATCTCGGTACACGATAAGTTTTATGATAAACCGGAGCAGTTGTATAGCTTCAGTGTCGTCGATGCCGTGATTAAGGTCAAGATTATCTTGTACCCGTATCAGGGAGGCGAGGTACTCTTAGGAGAGCTAACAAAAGTCAGTGTAATTGGGGAAACTTGGAAGACTTCTGCGTAGCCGAACTGATATCTAGCACGAGATCACGCCTTCGGTCTAGGAAACGTTGGAAGACACTATTAGCCTCCTGTCGGCTCTTGCACGACCTGGTTCTCGCAAGGCGTTCACACAGCGTGGTAGTAATTGCCGGATGATGCGTTTCTGTAATTCACGTGGAAAGCGACTAGAGTAAGGAGCTTGATTGAAGAAGAAAAAGAAACCAGCTCTTATGGACAGTTAATCGAGCCCCTACTTTCGATCTCAAAGATAACCACTCTCTTTGCTATCAGTTTTTATTCGAACGCAAACAACGACGAATAAACGATTAATTTGCGATGCTCAAGACGAAAGGCTCGTGCGTAATCCGATTGGCCTAAAGAGGATAAAAGTGCAAGCTACGACCGTGGCAATTATGTCAAGGCAATATTCATCGAGACAACCGATAAAATATCCAGTAGATTTTCAAACATAGAAAAAAAGGAACCAAGAACGAAATTAAAGCCACTCTATCATTATTCACGTGTGGTCATTAATTGTAAATAGCGGAGGATGAGTTCGAAGATAAAAATTTCACGAGTCCCTCGATTTAAATTCTGTATCATTTAAATATTACATGAGACCAGCTTTTATAATTAATATGACGCGATGCGCCTCACGTCGTCCCCGCCTTGGACAAAGAGTTCTCCTTATCCGTTATTTAACCTTGCCAAGGGTGTTAATGACGACTCGCCTGTGCTCACGACCACCGTTCCAATTCCTTTTACGCGCAATTTATGGCCACCGCGTGTTGTTCAAGACGAGTCAGTCGCTTGAGAATCTTTCAAGAATAGTCTGATAAAATACGCGCCGTCTACCACGACAACGTGCCTCTGTCGCGACAACGATGCAATTTCAAACCAGATAAAACGGACCTTGAACCGTGCAAATAACACAAACACGCGGGCATTACAAAGGTTACGTCGAATTTCGTAATCGTCGAATTATCGAATGCTACGTATTCCACAACCTGTCACGATCCGAAGATTCTGGATTGAATAAATGCAGCAAAGATGTAAAAATGCTTGTAAAAAATAATGTACTTATAATGTTTTGTAGAAAATTTATAAAAATTCAGCCTTGTCCATAACGCCTCAGTTCACCCACCGGGGATGAAATTAACTATAAATAAAGTTGATCGCGACACGAAAATTGAACGATAAACGTCTGGGCGACCGCGAATGAAACTAATTAAAAAGACTCGATTATCCGTCGACGAGACACGGCTGATAAATTTGTTTGCACATTGCTGGCAATCGCGGTGGCCCTAGACGCGCGATATTTATCATGGTTCCGGTGGACGGATTTTTGCCGAACCGTTTAACGATCCATCGTCTAAACCGGGAATAAATCGCAATTACGTCGCACCGTATTTACTCTTTGGGGCTTTAGCGGTACACTTTGTAATTACGCGCGGGCGAGAATAAAAGTTACGGAGCAAAGGCGCCACGCTGAATCGACACACAACGTTAATTGCCTCGACAAATGGGGTCGTTGACCGCCGCAACCACGTTATCTTATACACAAATATTAGAGGTACTTATTTGCGAGGCGGGCACCTTTTCGCGCGTTGACTCGTTAAAGCTATTCCTTTCTGTGTAACGCTAGAAGAGAGCTAGGCTGACAATGAGTTGGTCGTACGAAAGTATGTTACATATACATACATAGAATGCTATAGATGTTTCAACTTCTATTGTAAAGCGATTCGAAGGTATTTTAATTCCAATCGTTTCGAACGTGATTCGACGATTTTCGTATTTACATTCTATTTACTATCCTTACTAGCGTACTAGGTACAACAAATAATATTTAAAAAAAAAGGAATTCATTCGATTCTTGCGTATTTAGCTGTCAGATGTATCGCTATGTTACTATCTACTTTCAGAAGTAACTGTATATTCAGAAACGATTAAAATGTTTCATAACGCATCACTACACGTGCGGCACATATATGTATCTAGACGTATATTTGTGTGTGTCGATATGTGCGTGCACTAATTGCGAAGGGAGATCTGAAAAAGTGGTTCGAGAGCTTCGGGGAACGCACAAGTTGCGGAAGTGGGCGAGAAAGGGTTGATGGGACCGCGTATAAGCGCTGACAGAGGGTCACGATTCTGCCTGACTCACGATGTACTAAATTCCACGATATGTATTTACTATTTACTCCGTTTGAAAACCAAATAATTACAAGCAAAACATACAGACGTCTAAATGAATTCAACGATTTGCTCGATTTCTAAAGTCGATCGCTAGCGTTAAGCAATAGGTAAATAAAGGATCGCGTGCAAACTTGGAAGAGATCGGATTGAATAGTCATCTTAAGACCTGAATTCGTCGGACTTTCTTTTCACCATGGTTAGATAAAATGCGCTTAGCTTACTCATCCGAGGGTACGTGAAGCGTAACGCGGTTTAATCGGAATAATGGATGTTGTATAGGCCGTGTGTAGCATTGGAAAACTGCATGTTCCTCATCGGTGATAGGCCTGAGCGCACGCTTACCAGTTTTATTTTCCTAATTCACGTTAACCTCGTTCTGCTACCAACTTTTCCTCGATGTTCGTGCTGTTAACACTGTTTCCGTTCTAGGGAACAAACCTCGCGTTAAATCAAGTCGAAACGAAAGTTCTGCTCATTTGCCTGTTAATGTTCAGCGAGACGGATTTGTGTAAAGGAAAAGCAAGCGATCAACGATTGTAACCTCCCTATTTACGCTTCATCTCTTTCCACTCTCACATTTCGAGCTACCTCTCTGTTTATATTGTTCTCTGGTTCGTATTTTTAACTCTTTGAAACTGGATTTTTCTTCATATATACAAAGAAGCAGATGTTATTGGTTGCTGTTTTTCATTTGGATAAAAAGAGTAAGGAGTAGTAACTGAAATGTAATTTCAAAATTTAGAGAATTTATAAAATAGTTCTTGTAACATATACACCACAAACATGTAGGTTATATAACTTCCGAATCACATGATAGTATAGAGTGTTAACTGATACTCAGATCTAGCAGATTTCTACAAAAGCAAATACAGCGACTAATTAAGCGAACAAGGAACAATTAAATACTTAGATAATATATTAGATTACATTTCATACGCATTCCGTTCGTAACAATGTACTTGAATCGGTATCGCTGTTGATAAAATTACGAGTAACGTTACTCGAACAGGTCAGAACGGCCTATGATAGTATCCTACTTCTTTATCGAAAAAGGTGAGGTTCGACTCGAAACGCTTTACGGCCTAACCCAACTGTATAACGTTCGTCGATAATCCTTTGCATCGTTTGGCAAATGTTTACGAGACGTTCTCGGGGAAACTCGTAATAAAATACAGATACGACATTACTACGGAACATTGCAATTCACGTTGAAACACGCATTACATTCACCGTTCTCCCGATCGAACGGCCAATCGAATCAATGGGATTAACCCCCTTTGCACTTTGTGACTGCCATATTTCAACTAGCTCTAACTTCCTGTAACCCTTATTCTCCATATTAAATCAATAAAAAAACAAATAATTTCGATATAACAAAAAAAAAAAAAAAGAAAGGAGATAATAGGTTTATAATTTGCTCTCGATCTTGTTACAGCCTTCGAATTTGTATATTTCAATTCTTTCTCGTGTCAAAATAAAAGACCAATTTGCTTCTCAAACAAAATATTAAATAGCAGTGAAAAGCAAACTTTATTCTCGACACAGTGATTTATAACTGTCGAAAATTCATAAAAGAAGCTCTCGTAACTGCTCACTAGAGATTCAGAAAAGCTGGTAGACGACACGAAGCGCAAACAACGACTGGCAAATGTTCCAAACGAAGTTTCGCAAGAGTCACAGTCGTAGCGTGGACCGCAAAAGTAGACCGAGCCTCGAGAAGCGTTTGAAGCTGATTCGTTCCAAGGGATGCACCAAGCGTTCGCATTAAAGACTTGGCCGAGTTTACCCGTGGGTCAGACTCGTGTGTGACACGAGCCAATGGTCGCCCACGCTCGACACGCCGATTTCATTACTATTTTCGTAGCCACCTGCACTTGTCCGCGCATCGCAGATCTCACGTTCCTGCTCGCTCAAGTCAAAGAAAAGCCTTTCGAGCACGGCCTCTATGTGCCCACGTTTGTCCGCGATAGACAAACGGTTTTGCAATTTGTTCACCTTCGAGGGATCCTTGACACTTCTCCATAGCGTGGCGTGGCGTGTTCGCGATACTCGCGCTTGCTACGAGTTGCTAAACGACAAACGACGAGCAATCGCGTGGACGACCATCGATAAACAAAAGGCTTGTGTTGAAACCTTTTGTTGCTGACTCTTCACGTTATTTGCTTTTTTCTTTTTATTCGATTTTTTTTTTCACGCGTAGACATTATTTAGATAAATGTCGCAATATATTAATGAAGCAAAGATATCGATCTAGAACTGATTTCGAAAAGAAGAATAGATACGTCAAATAAATAATAATATTTATTATAAATTGATACGAAAGTCTGATTGATTCATTCAGATAAAATAAAATCATAATAAACCTTCTAGAATAATGAATTTAATCTATAAAAAGATGTGAGTCTATCTCCTGAGTGCATAGATCTATTATCGGAAATGCTAAACATCTTGAAATATAGTATTAACATATTGATTATTCAGCTATTCTTGTTTTATGACGTAACAACCACTTTAAATCCATTATTATTGCGTTAATATCTCGCATTTTTGTCATAAAATCTTAAAATAAGATCTGCAGTAATGTAATAAAATATTCTGACAAAGTTTAACTGGAAATGTCCTTGAACATTATATAATTTGCGTGTAGCGACTTTCGATAGGCAACTAAAGTTGAAATGGAAATTAAACTTTGTTAAAAATACGATACGACGTTTGTGATGGAAGGAAATATATAAAAGGAAAGAGGCTTCAAGTGAAGAAGACGAAGAGGCGAAAACGGAACGCTTCAACGCGTCAATGTGTATTTATTTGATATAGGAGGTAGTCGAGGAAGCAGATCCGTTTAGAAGGCAGCCGTTTATTGCAAAAACCGACTCATGTGAACCGGCCACGAAAGGATGTGGATATACAGAAGACTTTTGCGCGCGAAGAAATGAGTTTCCGCAGCATTCAAGTCAAGCCGGACTAGGCTCAATCCGATAACCATCGCCGAGAGTTTAACGAGAGAGTTTAAACTGAGAATAATATCGAACGTTCCTTTATGATACCATAAGTGATATGAATAGACACCATTCGAGAAGTGAAAGGGAAATTGAGAAACGTGAATTTGATTATTTATGGATACAAAGAAAAAAGAACAGGGAAGGCTAGAACCTTTTTTATTCGAAAAATTCAATCAGATAAAACCTTCGAAACTCACAGATTTTTATCTTCCCCTTGAGATTCGATTGTATAAACATGAAAACGTGTTTCAGATCATGGTGATTTCCTTTCGTGAAAAATAACGACGATATCTTGACCGAGTCTTTAATTTAAATAAGCGTAACGCACAGTGTAGCCGCGTTGCTTGGCCTATATTCGACGAAACTTGAAAAATAAACTCGTTGATGATTTATCGGAGCAAGTTTTAATGGTTCATCATTTTTGTTCGGCAAGAACAACCGGCTGGCAAGAACTGCTGCTATTCTTTTATATGAAAAACGAATCTACCGAGTAATTATTCGGTTTGCGTTCGATTAAGTGAAGAAAATACGAGTGGATGAAGCACTATGAAGTACAATAGAGAAATAAATGATGGAACGGTGGAATGTTTATCTCAATCTATCTTACGAAATAAATGTGATATTAAAAGATAATAGATGACTAAAATTTAAGAATCAAAGAGATAGTTACACACAAAACTGTAATAGCAAAATCAAGCATAAGCACAAAGGACATGTCTTTTTAATGGACCTCTTATTGTTGAATTAATTTGTAATGTGCTATTTCTTCATAATAACGTTGACATTGAAGAAATTACAATTAACAATCTTATTTCCAATTCCTATTTAACAAAATTACTAGTTAATCCCATAGATAAATGGCTGACGATATATTTCTAATAGTTATTTACATGTAGCAAAGAAAATATACATCGTGATTCTTGATACATTACGGGCTAAAAATCTTTAAAATTGAATTTCTAGAGATCAATGACCGTATTCCTCAAATAGAACCTCTTATACTCTACCGCGTTCCAGTGTCACGCGCCACAAGCATGAATAACACATACATATAAATTGATCGATAAATTAGCACGTTTATCTAAGTACTACAGAGCATAGTAAATCGCATACCCAAATCGATTAAAACTCCTCCAAATTAAATTTCTTTTACAAATTCATCGACGAACTAGCACATATAACCATGTACGTAACCAAGTACTCTAAGTACGCGTGACGTGACTAGTAAACAAATAAGGTAGGAATCTATCGGATCCACGAAAGGCGCATGACGCAAGATTCTAACCTATTGCAAAAGTAAATAGCAACAGGGACTAAACAAACGGAAACATTAAGGGACAAATGAATACTTACGTCTGCAACGCCAACTTGATGTCGAAGGTGATAGTAGTGCCGGTGTCCACATGGAATATGTAGAGCATTTTCGGGCCGGTCAAGCTTCTTCCAGTCGGACGATAAGAGGGAAACGGCCACTAGCCCGCCTGAAAAACTCCACTGGCATTCGGTGGTGCTTGGCGTCCGATAATCGCGACGCCCGACCGACAGAAGATATGTCACCTCAGGCTGACTCCTGCAGTCAGCTTGATCGGGGCCGTACCCCTCGTTTCACAGCGCTCGCGAGTACGGCCCCCTCGGGTTTATGCCGCATCGATCACCAATCCGTTCGTCATCGTCGATTCACGCAAACTCGGAGTAGGGTTCGACCAGCTCACCGTATTTCCTTCTCGATTATTTCGCGCGTATATTGTTTCTTTGTTATTATTCTCCGTCGTGATCGGTAGGTATCGGTATCGAAGTTAAGTTGCGTTGAATGGCGCGCAAACCGACGAAAATACGAGCAACACCGAAAAAGCTCGAGAAACTCGACGATATATACCTTGCTATAGGTGTATGACGCGTATGTATGTATAAATATAACGTGTGTGTATATACGTAGATTGGTTCGAAGGAAAGCAGCGATGCTGTATACCTAGGTCCGACTGCTTTCGAGTACACTCCTTCGCGAGATTCGTTGAAATACTTGGAATATAACAAAAGCAAGAGTAAAGAGAAATATATTACGAGATCATCGGTAACTAAGAAAAAAGTCCCGCACAGCCTTCAGAAGGGAAGCTATTGTTACAGTCTGTAAAATGGTCCAGCTGCAGCAAGTAAACGACAGGCGGACCGAATTAGGTACTATTCAGTTTGCAACCCACGATCGTTATTTACAGAACGGTTCTGAATGAATTTCGTTCCGACCGGGGTTCGGTGACGAGAACAAACGAAAACGTAGAGTTCCTTGGAAACCGGGAGCTTAACCAACACACGTAAAAAAGTCTTAAATATTTGACCACTTTTCAACCGTAGGATAATCACATAATAACAATTCTTGATCTTATCGTTCGTCCGCCTGTCATCGATGAAAACTATGTCTCGTATAGGTTGTGTAGGTACTGTTGCTCCTCGAAGTATCGGTCGATCGCGTCCTCCGGTTTTTGTGATGTAACGAAGCACTGTTAGTACGAGCCGACGATCCCTTTAAACACAAGTTCACGACCCGTACGATAATTTCGTGTACGTAGACGAAAAACAAGTTAAAAATCGGTGAAAAAGAATCACCGTTGCAGCGATGGAGGACTAATCGACGCGATTAACGAGTAGCCCCGGATCAGCTGCTCGTCAAAACAAAGCACTCGCGCGTACACGAAGGGCCAGCGATTCTTACTTTGATTTGCTGTAATGCTGTCCAAGCTCAAGACTCGGCACAATACGAGCAAACGCGTATTCTATGGTTGTACGTGGATGAAAAGACTCGAAGCGAGATCAAGCAGGACGCTAGGACCTCGTCTTATATCGTGATAGGCCCGTGTACACGCCGAGAGTGACGTACCGACCACACAAACAATGCTGCGCCACTCGCACGGGAACGTATGCGCAGAGATCAGAGCACGAAACAAAGAAACTCCACTTTCGCCACGGATTTTCTCGTTTATGCTTTTATTCCCCGTATTCTCTGTTCAGGTACTGATTACTGACACTTGTGTACTTCACGTCGCTGTCGAATTTTCACCGCGAATGCGCCGAACGCTTGCCCGAGAACGACCAGTTTTATGAAGCTCTTGCACCGTGCCAGAGAGAGAGATGGTAGGGGGGCAACTAGCTTGGCGCAGTCCCGTTCGACATTTTGCTCTGACGCATCGCGTCGCCAGCTGTTTACTGCCGAGTCCAGGTCTGGTCGAGCACGGAGGACAGAACGTCTGATTGCTGTGTGCTCAGCTTACGCAGATATTCCACTCGCCACTCAGCTGTTTGTCCGCGATTAACGCGCCATCTTCGCTTTGCCAAGATGGCGTGATTGACGCGTGCGGTAGTTTGAACGATCTGATATTGAAACTTTAAAAATTACAAATTGAACGTTTCCTTCTAATCGTTCTGTATCTTCAATAATATTATTGAGGCGCGTGCGAGTACTTCCTGATAAATTCAATAAAGTACTCTGCGTGTGTTTGTGTGTATCGTGCGTGAATGTTGATACCTTGTTCTTGAGTGACCATATCGTTTGAATCGCGTCATGCGCAGCGATTCATCATCGACGAGATGGAAACCGCTGTTATTCTTTCTTGGTTGATGTATACAGCACTTGAAGCAAGCTAGTTTTTCAGGAGGCAGGCACGTGAGTGACGAACAACTTTCTTTCAATATAATTTAGGAAATGAGAAAACAAACTTGGACTTCATACCACAAAAAGCTACAGATATATGTATCATAAACATCAGCTAATATAGATATTAAAGTGATAGAAATTTGTTTCTCTGAACATCAACAATTTTTTAAATGACCGAATATACTTGTATGGTATTAATTCCGTGGAAACGTAAGTCATAAAAGTATATTTGTGTATATAGTGGTTTTAAAAGAAGTTGCAAAAGTAATAGCGCTGTCATCGACCGAGAGCATGAACGCGCATGCGCAGAGCTATAAATGGCCCACCGCCATTATCGCTTCCGTGTGGAGACTCTTTATGCTAAATCGACTGTGAAAGGGGAAAACGATGCAAATTTCGTACTGACAGAGCGTGGGGTTGCAACTGCACGTGCCGTATTTGTTTATATGCCATAACATTATCGCAGCCAGGGAACTGTTAGAAATTCAGGCTAAAGTTTCATTGCTTTGTAAACGCTTCATGAATATGTGCCTTAATTTTCGAAAAAAGTAATGAACTCTCACAGAAATAATGTAGTTGACCAAATATAACTATTGCCATTTGTAAAGCTATAAAAATTATTGCGCAGTTTACAGATAGCTGCGCATTTCCGCTTAATGCGTTATTAGTTTATGAAATGAATATTAAATATGCTCTAGGCATTAGTGTTATTATATATGCATGATTCACAATGTCGCAGAATAATATAATAAATAATCACGTAATTGCATCACCGAGTGGAAACTCAAACTCGGGTCGATTCTCCGCGAAAAAGTAATAATATTTACATCGACGGAGAATCGTTCACCTTTCGCTCGAGGCCATGAGAGCCATAAATGCGAATCGTTCCCGCCTATATTGTAAGCATTGTCTCACGCGTAATTCCAAATCGATACACGACGAAATCGCAACACAGTTAGGATAGCAACATGCTACGCGGCTTCTCGGTGAATTTTAATTCAGTCGCGGTTCATCCGACAACGGCACGGTGTCAACGAATGGCCAGGAACTTAACTACGTCGTGACTTCTGCATTACCTCACTCGAGACCGATGTAGTAGAAAGAATCTTGGTATGTATGCGGCTATATAGGTGCGTCGACACGTGGCATACGATAAAGTCATAGACACACGCTGAGCGTTCAGTATCGCGAATTAAAGGACTTATGAAGGAGAGAAGGAAACAGATACGATGATAAAAATGTAGCTTCGAGGGGGACGAAATATCGTTGTGCACACGATGTCGTTGTATCGTTGTGATAAATGAGTTTTAGCTTAGCATTTTCACACTACTATCGCCCATGAACACGTGCCGTAGTATTGTCTTACGCGTTTTCCATGTGTTTTACGCAAGGGAGGAAATTTCATTTTCACGCGCGTGTATTATTATTGAATACAATCGTTATTCTATGGCAACCGGTGATAATGATTTCCTCGATTAGTCATATGCCGCGCATTTCGCGCAACGCATGCCCTGATGCAATAAAAGATCTATTGCATTTACTAGAAATACGTCGGTCTCTTTTATTTATTCGGCTAATCTACGTATGTTGTTATTTCAATAAATGTCATCATATTTACGAAAGATACATTGATAAACAAACTCGTAGATTAGGAGATATGTGTAAATGATTAATATACACATAATTAATACCCTTTCATGTGCACATGCGGGATGATATCATCTCCCCTTTTGAAAGAAACCAATTGCTTTACGTAGATCGAAGTTTACTTGAAAGCAACAGAAATATGATAAGTACTTTCACTTGTCTAAATATTGATAAAGGAACTATCGATATCTAGAGAGATTAGATGAAGAAATTGCTACTCCCCAGGGACGTACCGTTTTAACCAATTCATAACCGGTAGTTCTACACGGTTAGGGATCATTAACGATCATTTTCCCCTCGTGAAAACGCGAACCTTGACGTTGTCTCGTGGTAAGTAGCCAGTCGATGCCTGATTTCTCGATTTTGCCATTGCGAAATGTTGCGCGAGTATAATGTAATCGCTGTTCGTTGGAAAGTCGAAGGCGAAACGCAATAGAACGCGCACGACTCCCTTCTCCAACTCCTTTTCTTTTCTTTTCTTTTTTTGTCATATTTCGCTTAACTTGGACGGCGTCGATCAATTATCTTTCCAACGTCGCATTAATATACAGCTACTTGCGTAAATCAAGTTTTTGTTTCACTCGTTTCCATATGTATATCAGCTGAAATGTAACAAACCGTCAATAATCATACAAATGCTTCATAGCAATGGTTGTAATTTGGTAGGTGCGTTGATAACACGTTAGAGAGAAGGTGAAACGTAAACGTTACTTCAATGATAACAAGCTATAATTTCTTCCGTTCAAAAACGGAAAAAGAACACCGGCAAGAATAAATTTCTCAATTGTACAGGTTTACAGATCTACTTTCCCCAATACACGCTCCGGCTTTTCAGTGATTACGTTCTTAGTTATCAATTACTGGCATTGCAAATGCAAGGTTCTACCATGCTTCAAATTATATATGATACGAGGAAGCAAAGTTAGGCATGTAATTTCAGTTTTTAAAAAATTATGGAAACTTTGGCTATCTTCTCAACACTTTTGTAGTTCGATCTTGCTACGTTTTTTGGGCTATTTTCTACACAATTATGTTTTACTATTTCTTAAAAGTTTCTCAAATTTAAGGTAAATACGAAAGAATCGTTGTTGATATACAAGATTCCTCGCTTCAATCCTATGCTAAAGTTCCTCTCTAAATATTCAAAGTTTTAAAAGTTAAAAGTGTAAAAGTTGATGTTTATAATTTTAATTACGACTCGTGCAGCACTTTTTAAATTTAATAAAAATCCCATAATATTATTCTCCTCGCTTCGAAAAATATCAAATAACATTCAAAAAATCTCTATTCCATCGCAAAAAGTAAACAAACGAACGGAACCTCGCATGGACGAATAAACATCCGGTCCAGTAATCTGATCAACCTATATTCCATTCCCTAGAAACCTAGAAGAGAGATGTAGTATTTCATGTACATGATCGTGCAACAGTTTCCCGTCATAACGAATAATAATGCAATTACTGAAAGACGAGGGATAGGAGGAGGGTGGGCCGGGGAGAGGGGATGAAAGGTGGGAAAGAAACTATTTTATAAACACGAAAAAGAAGCCGTAACACGTGAATCATTCGAAGGCGTCGAACGGACGAGCGGATCGACGGGAGAAAGGATCGAGAGTATTACTTGCGATGACCGATGGAACGATGGAGAAGTAGAAGTAGAAGTAGAAGTAGAAGGGGAAAGATGATTTTCTACATCAGCTAAAGAGAAGAGGAACGAGGCGCGCGACGAACTCGCAGATCTTTATACGTGTGCGCGACACACGCGCGGTTTTCACGTCTCTCTCGTACGAAGGTCTCTTGTTAGACTCCGTAGCACGCGAATCGCTGGAGAGCCATGCGGGAGGTGCGTGGCCAGAGCGAGGTCAGCTCACGCACGTGCACGTCGTGCGTACTTCGTATTATATGTTACATGCTACGGACGTCCCGTTCCACTAGCAAAGGCGTAACCGGCGAAGAGGGCGCAGCCCCAACCTCGTTATTAGGCTGTTGCATAATGAATATCGAATATTTTTTATCGTTCACATCTTTGTTCAACCCTTGGCAGCAGTCAACGGACTAGGAAACGTTGCACTTTCTAGATTATCTCAGAGTATTTTTTAAACAAAAGCCATACTAATCAATGGAAATGATAAGATGTAGTACAAGCGGTACGGTTTTTAAAAATATCGGTTTTAAATTATGTTTTTTTTTAATTTACCATGGTATTTATGATTGTTCACATTATGCGATAGATGAACGTATGAAAGTAATATTTGTTTTCTTCAAAAGTTCAATATACAACCACTTGAGTAATAGAGTTGAGAAAATAGAAAGTTGATCAATTCGTCTTTCGAGAGATTCGTAGGTGTAATATTTTATATGTATGATGTTCGAGGCAACGTGTCGAGGACGAAAACATTGTAGAAAAGATACGACCAGGAAGTCTATAGAACGACATAAAATGAAGTCAGCGAATCAATTGAATTGCTGAATCAGGATCCTCGTTCGAATCATTAGTTCGTTACGAGATTGGTCTCGTCAATCGAGTCGCCCTAATCGAAATTTTCTCTCTTGACCTAAAATTCGAATATGATTTCTGTTTTTACGATCTTTACGTTCTACGCGTTATTTTTTATTACGTTCATTAGCATTCGTAACCTAGAATCATGGAAAAATTGAGATCACGCGAACGTTATTAAAGTTACCCAATATTTCTGATAGTTATAACAAATTGAATAGAATCGTACGCGAATTTTTGCTCTGGTTAGACCAATTAATTTGCACATTATCAATAGAGAAGAATTGTGTGAATATGTTAGTTTGTCAGGTTTGACAAATGTCTGTAATCAAAGACCAGCATGCGGTAGGTTCACGTTATCGCTCGTAGATGATTATATAAGTTCAGATTACGCGAACGAGAAATTAATATTCGCAGTTATAAGACGTATACTTTGCTAAAGAGAAGCTACGATCGAAGGATACGGTAGACGAAACAAAAATATTTAATTCAACGTTTGTCTTTAGATCCCTGATGCAACGTGACGAATGTATCATTTCGAAATTTAAATATAAATTTTTACCAACTTCGTTGATATTCTCGAGAAAGTAGAATTTGTTAAAGTAAATGATACGAATTAGCGTTTCAAGGATCTGAGGAACGTTTCCCGGATATTCATGCTGATTTCTACGCCGCTGAGTGACGGTAAGAATCGACGTTCTATTCCTCTGCTCTGGGTTATCGGCCGTTTCTTTTATCGTTTTTCGCTTCAGTGTCGACGACACGCGGACATTTCCACGGTAGCAAACATAACGAGGAAAGCGAAGATAAGAGATAAGAAGCGTGTCAAAACCGATACTGTCACGAAAAAAGAAGAAACCGGCTGGTAACTTGTTATACGTATGCTCGTGCATTTGTAACGAGTAACTTCTTTCCTATCGATCGATGTAGCGAACAGCAGAAAAGGATCCAGTAGTAAACGAAAAAAATTAAATACATATATAAAATTAAATATATATATAAATAAAATTAAATATATATATATATATATATATATATATATATATATATATATAATAAAAAGAAAGGTATACTTATACCAGTACAAGAAGGTAAAAAAAATATATTCGTTAAGAAAACGAAGCATAAGGTAGATCGTGATTCTGATAAGAATGAAAATATTTACTTTCTCGAATATCCCGCCACTGTAACCGATAAAATAAAGCGACGATTAAGACGCTGATAACGAACGTGCCGCATTCGTACTCTCGTATAATAATGCGCAATAGACTTTATCTAATCCCGTCATGAGCTACAGAGAACAACGATATACATATAGCATTCTATATTTGGGCATTCAAAATATTTTAGGCAACTCGCGCGCATGTGCATGCGACACCGCGTGCTTGATACTTCGAGGAACACGGAACCGAGGAACCTTCGTAACAAGAAAGAACATTACGAAGGAAAGCTTATCGATGGTGGACAATCGGTCGATACGTCACAGCACGTCAATGACGAATTAACCACTTGTCCGTTGAACGCGGGATTATTCATCGTTTAAAATTAGTACTTTTTTCCTCGATCGGCCGTGATTGTCTTATCGAGCGTGTAATTCAACGTGAATCGGTCATCGAGATAAGGTAAGGATGATCAGCCTCATTACACACGTGCTCCTATGTGAGTGCACAGACAAATCGATGCAATCCATACATTGCTGATCTGTCACGTTTTCAAGCGGAATAATATTTGTTATTTCTGTGTACGAGACCGAGAGACCTTCGAGACGAAACACAAAAATATTTCGAATGCATTTTCGAAGGTTAATCATTTGTTCATTATCTAGAAAGCGCCTGAATTGTCGAAACCTGTGTGATCGTCGCTATGAAACAATGAGGTTCCGCCAGTATCATATTCGGTCACGTTTTATCCTAACACTTGCATGCCCGTAAGCTAGAATGACATCGATAGCGGACGATACATCATGGTGTGAGGTCAGGCGAAACACGTGACTAGACTGACGTGATGCACGCAAAAGGTTGCACGAGAGATCGCTCATTACTGTTATCTTTTTATCTCGACGAGATGCTAGATACGATAAACGAGGCAAAAACTTCATACGGAAGCGGCTCGTTTGCGTTCTCTCAGTATCTCGCGATCGTAATCTTTGAGTTTTTGAAGTAAATCGAGCAGAGAATGCATTCTGACAGAGTATGGAGAAAAGAAAAAGAACAATAACCACGTATATCTCGAGAGAACCATAAATCGACTCGGGGAACGTTAGGCTGTTTGAACTTTACCGAAACGTGTTTCTGTAGTCCCGACACACATTCGAGTACCTATCTAACGTGCGACGTGTTCGAAGTATTCAAAGGTTTTTTCAATGTGTGCCGCGTTTTAATTGCGACTTAATTATTCACGAGTCTCGCGTTACTTTGTAGCCGGAAAGCGACCACAAATGCAAGGCTAGGAAGAGGGGGGTTATGTGATTACAAGCGAGGCAGGGAACCGTGAAACATGTTTCTTATTCGCGGTTTCGATGCCGCGTTGTAATTAATGCTCTATCGAGTTTTGTCATTGAACGTATAGTATACGAAAATATTAGTCTGTTGGTACGTTATGATACAAGTTTATTGAATCACTGCTTTCTCGCAAATGGACAATGACAGTGGGCCCTTGAGTTGCTTTTTTCATTTTTTTTTTCTCCTTTTGAATCGCGTATGTGGTAAGGTACCAAAATTCCTTTCACGCCCGTGGCTCGTTTTCACATTTTCAATGTAGCCATTGACAGAATGGTAATCATGATGACAATAATAGTAATAATAATTCATGACAATAATTAATAATAGCGACAATAATAATAATGATAGTAATAATAATAATATACAATAATAACGAGATATGCTAACTGTCGATATATCAAGAGATAACAAGTAAAATATACATATGGTCGTTTCTTCGTAGATTTCTTCTCGATATAGCAATCAAATGACGAAAACAATTTTCATATTTTCCCGCGTTTCGTCTCGAACGATATACATCTAATTCTTACGAAATTTTGCCTTTGATTTGCGATATGGTTGCTGTGATGCAAATGATTAATGATTAACGCGCATAGGTTAGGTTCGGCTCCTACAAATATCCATCTCTTTCTCTGACAAATTTTCTCGATCATTTTCCGCTTGCGCTCTCTTTTTCTTTTACATATTCTCTTTCATACTCGTACATACACTCTCTCTTTCTCTCTCACTCTCTCACTCTCTCACTCTCTCACTCTCAGATTCGTTTATCAAATTTTAGAGCTGCTCTCTGCGGTACTAATTAATCGAGTCATATATATGTATATAGTCGCAATATATATATATATATATACAATACATGTTTCGTGACAGCGAACAGGCCGTCGCAGCACAATAGTTTAAATTACTTATACGAACGATCTTCGTAACAAAAAACATCTTCGATCTGTTCATAATTCATAAAAATTGTATTATTTCGTTTCTAAGATGCCCGTCGATCTAGTTTCCTTTCATCGTTTCGACTTATCACCTCATTTCGAATCGATGTCTCAGATTTTTGACCCATGATTCATTCTTTAAACTAACATAATTTTCAAAAAGATTTTCTCCATCGATTTGGTCGAGAGGAGAAACAAGATGGCACGGGCATCGTGTACCTTTCGATTCGCACAAAATTCATCACGCGCATGAGCGTTTTTTCTATTTTCATCCTAACATTTGCCGTCGATTTAAGTATTCGAGATGGTACGTAAAAGTGCTAGCGTGTAGGTACAAAGAGGAAAATATATATGTATATTAATTAGCGTAGGATGAAAATAGCGAGTCTTTTCTTTTTTGGAAAAATAGCTTCGAAACGGTTTGTTAGTCGCCCATCTAGCTTCGAACGTACAACGCGTCGAAGGGGCGCGAGCCAAGAGGATTTTAGACGATTAACTGTGACGATCGCAATCTATAATGCTCTTCTCTTTTATTTACAAATTCATCTAGATATACAAGCTATGCCTGAGGCTAGAAAAAATGCGATCACTCGAGCGCAGGGAGATTGATTCTCGATCGCGACATGAACTCGAGATTTTTAACTCGATCTCCGTGCCACCGCGTGAAAAAAGTCGACGTACGTTTACATCGCACAAAGACAATTTTTTCATCGTATCATTTATTCATTTATTTTGCTCTATTAAAGAGGATTCCAGAGGGAAACGGCTCAAAAATGTATACAAGTAATTTTCCTTGTAAAAACTCCGTTAATCTATCGAACGTTGCGAATCACCAAAACGACGTCACATTCGTTTTATCGATGAATTTATGCATATATCAATTGCATTATATTCATTGCAAAGTTGTGCACGCTCTTAAATATTCATCGGAGAAATACAAATGATGCCCAGGTTAACTTTTGAACCGTACGCACCTAGAAAAAAATTGATTATCGAAACGTTTCTCGATCATAAATAACTTCTATCTGATTCTCAACCGACTGGTGATAACAAGAGTAACGTTTATTTATTTTTCTAAATAGATCTTTTTATCCATCTAACACATCACATTACCGAATTACTTCTTTTTCCTTTTTTTTTTTTTTGTCATGTAAATACAATTATACCGCATCCAAGGATAACCAACATATCATCGTGACTTCTATTGCCATGATTCGAAGTTCATATTTTTATTCCTTTCCTTGTACAATTTTCGATCGAGACAAGAGATTCCGACCGCATATCAACGATCATGTATAGACGACACGTGACTCGATTCTAACGCGTATATAAAAATCGGACAAAAGTGTTTTATATACAATTTCCACGTGAAAGGCAAGACTACACGTAAAGACTCCGCAAACGAAGTGATCTCCCGTAGGATTTTGCACGATTACAATTATATCGATATCCACATAACACCCATATAATTACATGGACACATCGATAACACATGAATACATCGTAACGTTAACCGTACAACAACGTACAACTCCGTTCGTCTATCAAATTCGTAGAAATTGTAACAATTGTATAGAAATTCTAACTCCTTCATTGCTTTTTAGTCCTCTCGCGCTCTTTTCCCTACTACCGCAAATCTACATTGTGAAACTTCCAAAGTGTCCCCACGATCGATTGGCATAACGTTTGGAAAAATATGTTCGATCGTCTGCGGGTTTCTCTTTTTCGAGAATCTCTACAGGACAAAATTGTTTCACGCTACTCTAGCTGCTCTATAGCTTCTTTGTATAAAAGTCGTTCCGGTGTCCGCGCTCGAGTCGATCGTCGAGAAAGAACAGGAAAAGTGTAGAGAGATTCGTGTGTGCGCATCGTGTTTAGAGCGTGGTCGCTCGCACCATCGGGACACGACCAGCTCGTACAAATATTAATATTATTATTATTAAAATATTCGGTGTAAAAATATGTATGATACAGGCGCCAGGGTACCTCGGCGACTTTGATACCCTGTCTAAGAAACAACGAGCGGCTCTTCTCTCTTTCATCATCCGTCGATAATCCTAGTTTCCCATGAATCCTCGCCGGAAATCCTTCCGCAAAATTGAATCGAGTCGAGAGTGATTCTGACACTACCCCAAATGCTATAGTTTCGACAGCGATTCGTCAATTTCTCTCTTCAGTCTCCTCGCAAGAACGCGTTGAGATACTTGAAAAAATTCTCATCTTGCAAGTTCCTTCTTCTTGTTACTGTTCCACGCGAATCCTCGAGGTCCAACGTTCCCTTTGTCCGATCTTACCACCGTGGGACCGAGTTGGATCGCTCGAAAGCCGTTTTCAGCGGTTTTTTTCGTGATTTTGTCTCGAGAGCACTGGGTCGCGCCCTCTTCTTTATCGTTTTAATCCTGGTAATCGGTGACGACTCGGGGCGTCGTGACACGCCCGGGTCTCAGGTCACGTCCACCACGAGCCCGTGAACCCAATCATCGGCTGGCTGCTACGTCAGCAGCTTGAAGAACATCAGGGCTAAGGATATGTTGATGAACAGCACCAGCATCACCAGCTGTTGCCGGGAGAACCAGTCCTGCAAATTTTCGTTCGAATAAAAAACCAGTTTCGTTTACGGATCTCTGAATTATTTATTAGTGATTTGTCCTTTTACGGAACTACCGCTAATAGGATTCCTAATATAAATTAGGGAATAGAATTAATGAAGCTTTATATGTTCATTCGACAGAGATAATAGGAACCACTAGTAAGTAAAAATTGATGTCAAATAAGTTACAGGACATGTAGCACAATTCTAGTCTTTCGCAAGAAAACCTTCAGAAAAGAACTGACAGAAAATTCGTAATACTCAGTAACGTTGTGTTCGAATGTAAATGATGCAAAAAGTGAATCCGAAATTTACGACTGAAACATGCAAATGTATGTAAGGAAGAGTAGTTTCGTTTCGTATGCTGTTAGAATATATTATAAGCTGCGTGACGCTCGTGATTAACAGATACAAATAAACATTTTATGAGCGAAAAGAGACTAATTTATCAAAGCAGATTGCTTTCATTATAACCGATCAAAGTATATTCATTTCAATTTATTTGGTATAAAATAGATCTTGTCGAGAAATGAATTTATTATAAAAAGATTAATATATAAGATTAAAAGGTGATTGATTGATCGTTCGTCGCACGTATGAAACTTCATGAGACAATTACAATTCAAAGGATGTTCTAGAGAGAGCGGATATTCAAAATGATTTGATTAAACATTCATATTTGCGCATCAATACTCGTGCGACCTACTCTTGGAAATACCCGATAAGAAGCGAACGTTTTTGCGTCGTCAATTCGAGCGTGAGGTTGTCTCCCCTCTTTAATTTTTTCCAAGGTCGTGTCACCCGATTGTATTATGAGTACATAATTCTACATTCTACGCGGTTCTATGCATCGTCTACGCAATCTTGTAATCGCGAGTTATCGGGAGTGTCATTTATTTCGTCGTATTTAAATATTTTAATAAGTTTGCTTTCGTTGAAGAAAACGAGAAATGTTACTTATCACGTTCCCCACTTGCGATCTTCACTTTTATCTATAACAAAAGTTTGGTTGCTGATCCTATCGATTCATTCATGAAATTTTAAAAAGCCGCGAAGGTGTAGATAAATTTGGCGCACATGGAGAAGGCAGCACGACAATGGTTTCATTAAAGCTTTGACGTTCATATTAAACTTATTATAATGCTAACCACTTAAGACGATATTATCAAACGATGCTCCGACGTAATGCGTTTACATATGTAATTGGTTTCCCATGTAATTATATATTACAATGCAAACTACGCGTAAGATTAGTATTGAATTGTATTTTTATGCCTCGCATGGAGAAAAAAGTGTTGGCGTTTTATATGTTTACTAGAAACTTGAATTTTTAATTTAAAATTTATAGCCTTGATTTGAATTTAAAATTGAAAATTAAAAATTAAAAATTAAAAATTAAAATTAAGTTTTAAAAATAACAAAATTGAAAATTACAAATAAGAATTAAAAATTCAAATTTGCATTTGAATTTGGTAACAATTGAATTGTCGGAAAGAACAATAGGGATACTCACTTTAACCTGAGGACTGACCAAGTATAGCAAGGGATTGGCCCTGAGTCTTTCACTCTCGTCGATCTGCCTGCGGATCTCCTCTCTCCTCATGCTGCTCAGGACACTGACTTCCTCCCTGGATAGCGGTGCCGTTGCTGTCAACTGAATAGGTTGAGCCACATCCGGCAGTGATTTCTTTCGTTGAAGGGATACTGCCGCCGCCGCCGCGGGCATCGCCTGCACGAAAAAAGGAAACGAGAAACAAAGAGAGAGAGGTGGCTCTTGAACACGATCGATCATGTAAAGATGTAAACTTTCATTTCTATGGATGTACGTATAGCGTAAACGCGCATCATACTGATAAAAGGGCTTTTAAATAAACTGCCTTAAAGATTTGTCTGATCAGGAATTCGGCAATTAAAATCTCTGTGAAAATTCAACTAGTGTTCACGATTAGGTTTGTCGATACTTCGCGAGAATTACATGGGAAATTATATTTTTGTTGTTAGAGATATCATAAATCTGTGATCGACAATCGCAAATAATCGCAATTAATGATACTCGAAGTTCTTATCTAATGTTGAAAAACGACGAAGGAATAATTTATTCTCGCGTCTGAACTGATAATAATGGTTAAGGTTAAGGTTCGTTGGTTATAACGGTTGTAAGGTCGTAGCGACCCGTTTCAGGAATGGCTTCAATTTGTTTGGCGCGTCGTCGAGCATCGGGGACGTTTACGTGTTCATTAGTTACACATTTTGAAGAAGCAGAGGATACAGGACGGCAAAGGGAGAAAGACAAAGAATTCTTGGACCAGTTCCAAAACGTGCAATGTCGCTCGTAATCGTACGTAATAACGGTGTAAAGGCCAGGAATTCTAATCCCAGTGAACGTGATGCGTTGACCTTCGGCACCGAATTTTATCTCATTTACATAAGAAAAAGAAAAAGAAAAGGAAGGCTGATAACAAAATAGTCTATTTAGTGAAAATTATCTATTTAACTATGCTTCATAGCCTTACTTTTTTATCAATATGTTACATAAACATTTGCCTTCAAGTAATTACTGCTCTGATATTCATATCAATTTAACGCAACCCACCATAAAGAAGTGAAAAAACTCAGTTACTATCTAAATTAAAAATTCAAATCTATTTTTTTCTCAAGTTGAATTTGGAATTTAAATTAATACCCAAACGTTGTTTTATAACGGTCATAATGTTACGTGAGTCCAAGTTTTCCGCGTTTTAGCAAGCGTAAAATTAGACCGGCGCCCCTGCTTCCTTCGGCGATAATTTTCTTCGATATCATTAATTAGCCTCAATCAGAATAATTCGTCTTATTTCGTTGTCGTATCTGTCGCTACGGTTCATCGAGATCCTGTTCCGAGGGTTTAAAACTGTCTCTCGAGCGTACTATAAATTGCAACGATAGTGTCGCGTGATATCTGAGAAGAAAAGCCCGGCTTTCATTCTCGATGCACTCTCGGTCGCGACTCGTCTTTGCTATCTTTCATCCCCCGGTCTCACTATTCGCGATATCAAGCCCGGCTTATCGAACGATTTGCACCGTAACAATCTCTATGGACAATCATTTCTTATCTATTAACACAATTCTTGCTGAATTTAAAATGTTTGATATCTCTCAAACATGAAAAAGCGTATTAATCGTAAATTCTGCATCGAATTCAAATTTAAATGCAAATCATTGTAATTAAGATTATCAATGTGTAAAGCTATTTATTCATAAGTATTTTTTCTAATATCGTACTACCTTGAAAGAGTATTATTCCTTTTTATATATCGATAGTTTTACGTATTAACGATTGAACAGCACACATTTTCATTGAAAAAGATGACATTTTTTGATCGTTGTTATGATGATTTTTGTTAATGTTTTAATTTTAATGTCACTTAGCTGCAATTAGTAAATATCTGAAGAACCAAGGATGTAAGCTTTCTAAGAATAGATAATTGAGCGAAATTTTGTAAATAACCAAAGATATATGTAATGTTATGACGGTCTATAGAATTAGTTTTTAAATCGTTTATTAGGTTTTCCGCTTTTGGTTTTCAATCGTAATTACAACGATTTGAATTGAAGCTGGCCGTCGATGAATTCAATTGAAAGAGGTCAAGTTCAACTTCGATTTCGTCCTCCTAAGATAACACTAGCTTATGAGAGGGGTTCATCGTCACTGAAGACAGATTGACAGAATTTGGGACGTTTTTTTTTGCCTCTGTTCATACCTCCACTGGAGGCGCGACGATCCATGACTCGGAGGCCCTCCTGGCCATCAGAGCGGGGCTGCATAATAGCGCCTCTTCCTCCTCGTCGGGTTCCGACCACAACATCTTTGCCTCGAACTTCCTTTCTTTCCAAAGTCTCTAAAGTTCACGGTCGAGAGCCGACAGCTCGAACTCGTCCGAAGCACCGGTCAATACCGTTGTTCTACCTTCTACCGGCTCTATCTGAACATATCGATTCAGTTTCTCACAACAAGGGATCTCGAACAAGCTTCTTTTACAGCGATCTGCCCGGACCCCGTAGCGCTTTTCTCTTTCCAGATGTTCTTGATAAGCGCTTCTTTTAGTTCACAACGATGAAAATGGAAAATTCGGACCTGCAGCCTCCTGGTGAGGAAGCCAGGCCGCAGACTGAACGGCCCTGGCTTGTTCGACCGAAATAGAGAGACGCCCCACTATTTTCACGTCGAAATAGCATCGACGAACAGCACGTCGCGACGCTCACGGCTGTGAATCGACAACGGATGCCAGAGCCTTGTCGATCCGCTGCTCGTTGATTTATGACACCCTGTCGTCGAACAGTCCTCCCCGTTAACTTTATTTTGGAGTCACACTCGGTATTGTCGCTTTTTCGCATCGTGCATCGTATCGAGCGATAGTTATTGATCGGTATTTTTAGTCGAGCTCCGTTCTGGGCCGGATGTTGATCTATCCAACGATGAAGCCAGAGGGCCGCTTCTTCGCTCCTGACCACGCAAGGAACTGTTTGCTTTTGTTTCAACATTGAACTTGGATTCTTACAATTTACGGAATCTATCATTTATTTTTGTCGAATCGATTTTTATTTGCTCTGAAAAAACTTGTGGGTGGAATTGCGGAGGTTATGTTCACCTAGATATACTGATTACTCTCGCAGAAAAATAATCGTAGTTTCGTTTCGTTATTTCTGATAGTACATCCACGTTTAATTTCTTTCTTTTCAGACCCTGAACGATTGCGTATTCATTTTTGTAGAAAACGAGGAAACGGTAATAGGAAAGTTTTTCAATTTAGATTTTAAATAGAGAGAAACTGATATTAATTTGAAATTAAATTTTCACTAAATTTTTTGAAATTTTGGAGGAAATGTAGCTTTGAGCAATAAATACGGCGTTTAAAAAATATATCATTGGTCAGGTCAGGAATAAACGCTTATCATGAAACAGGAAAAATGAGAAAAAAGAAGAGGTATAACGCAGGGACGAAGAAAATTGCGTAGGGTTGTTCACGGGCGAAACACGACCGGAAATATTGTTACGCAAATAAAGTCGAACTCGCAATTCGCTGTCTGATTCATGTAGCTGGCATGCGAATAAATTCGTCGAAGGCGAAATTTTCGAGAATTCTACGCCCCGTCTTCTCACGCCAAGATGGGGCTCGGCCCACTTTATTTGCTTTCTTGTTTCCTTATTGCGTCTCGTTGTAGTCGTTTATATCATTTTATGAAACATCCAAAGATCTATATTGACTATTTGTCAAGCAAACAGAATAACAGCAATGCTGTTTAGTACACATTATTTGTCAACAACAGTTTACATAAATTAATATATTACTCTTTTTTTCTTGGAATAGTCATCATGTTTTTCCTTCCAAACAGGATGTTATTTTTTTATTTCGTTCAGAAAAATATATGATATTTTCTGAATTCAATAACATCATTACACATTCATATTGACCAAGTTATCGCGTTAGACCACTTGTTTTTCAGTCAATTTATTATGGAATTTTAATCCTGGTGGCCATGGTGCAACAATAATTAGCTTTGTTAATTGAGGCGATAACGCGCATTGCAAATGCATTTCATTGCCGTGGTCTCCTGACCAATGACGTATCAGCGTACAAGGTAATCATTGTAGCAACTCTATATTTTTCTTATTTTAAAATAGTTTCTTCTTATGACAAGCATAGTATGCAGAATTTTTTTCTTCTCCGCTTTTTTCTAGCGTGCGAAAATGCAACGTTTTACGAGCAATGAATATCCGGTGGCTCGTATTCATGTTCTGATAAACAGTACGTAGATACTCTATGTAATTAACAAACAATTAATCTATCGGGATCATTGACTCAACGATTCGATAACATAGACGCAATTCAATTGAGAGGAAACTGATCGTAAAAGTGCAAACACCTAGTTTTCTAGAGGCTTTGCGGCCACGAGTTTCTGCATTGCAAATTTCTCGTTCGCGTCGTGTAATTCAGGTCGAAACACATGTTGACCTTATAAATATTTCAGGAAGCTCGTTTTACAGTTATACAGTTTACGATTTAATCCTACATTAATCGCGTTCGATGGCAAATTTAATCGATCTTTCGAGTTAATTAAGAAAATCTTTATTTCCAGTTTTGCAAACCAGTTTCGTCTTATAGAATGGTGACTCATATAGAACAGAATACAGCCTACACGGCAGATATAACGAGGCTCTGAAGATAACTTTCAAAAGTGCCTACTGCTCCTCCGAACATAGTTACGAAAATATCATCCGTTGTTTTCACGCCAATATATATTGTCTCGACGAGTGCGGACATCTTGTTGCATGTATTCGATGTACGCGTTTCTTGGCACGACTCTAAAGTCCAATTAAACCAGCATATTTCGTTATACAAAATACACGAGATTTTTCTTTTGCCGAATTCTTGAACAATTTGTATTAGCGGCATCGTGAAGCAAGATATTTCAAGGCTTTGTCATTTCGATTTAATTTCAAGGTTACTGTTTACCACGATGACGAAACGATATCGAATTTTTCCGCTCATTCTACTCGTAAATATAACGAAATTGGTATAAAGAAATCAGGATTTTCTGCAAAATAATAAGAAACGACGATGTGCATCCGAGTTCATCGGGATATCTGTAATTCACGCAAGCAAGAGGTCAAGGAACGTTCGAGGTTTTTCAAAATTTTAAATACTAGATATCCTCCTAATCGACATGTTTTAATCTGTCGGCCAATAACAGCTTTTACATCATATACATAAATACATTCAATACATCGAACCAACATTTGTAATATCGTTGTGTAATTAGCAAGGTTTCATCCCAATATATCTCTATATCGGTAAACTCGTTCCTCGAAATGTAACCTGGAAGTACATCGTTGCGTGTGTGCATTGGCTATTCTCGCTTATCGATCTGCTTTCCTCTAAGGACTCTCCTACTACGTTGTTCTCCTCTAATACAACACTATGAATTGTCTTTATATTAAAATACGTGAAATCCCGGTTATATGCCACGGTCAGTGTCTTTAGAAATCGTATCTACCGTTTTACAGAGTAAATCACAAACGCAATTTGAACATCTTAGAATTCTTCGTGCAAATATATCAAAAAATATTTTTTAAATACTTCATATTGTTTCTTTTTGTTAAGAAATATTTACACAAATCAATTATTTTTTAAAGAAGAATATTATTATTTATTAAAGAAATAGATAACTCTTAAATAGTTCGACGTGTAACACGTCATAACACTTTGTTACGCGTACGAGAGCTTACTATGTACGAGATAATGATCAAATTTCAACGTTTGTGCTGTACCCAATAGGATTATGTTGCATCTCAGATTCTCGTGAAAAGACACTTTCGAATAACTTGGCACTTGAACAACCCCGACGTTAGCTTCACGATACACCCACGATGGTGCTCGATATTTCGCATAAAAAATAGTGTTTGAAAGGTCAAGGAACTTGGGGAGGTTCAATTCCAACCGAGCTTCGTCGTCTAGATTATTCTCGTTTTGCGCTAAGGTTCCAGGTTTCATTCGATTGTATCTCAGGTCATAATCTTTTCCTCCTTCCCCCTTTTCTCTTTTACGTTGGTTTATTTAGTTTTCGTTTCTTTAGGCACGACCATTGTTGAGGTACAATTGCAACCACGTTGAATGGAGAAATTCTCGTAAAAAAGTTTCGTTCGAAATAAGCCTTTAACGAGTTTCCATCTTTTTCCATGTAAAAAACTTGCCATTGATCTCGTTCGCGTATAGAAAGGGTTAGAAATTTTCGTAGAAATTCTTAATTACTTCGAGTGTGTACAACCTTGAGCAACGTGACGCATTTAAAATTCAATGTTTGTTATCGGTGGTTATATTTTATCGAAATAAGTAAGCTTTAAACGTCATCAAAAAGTATTGTTTTATTCTTTCGTTCGTCGTAGGCTAGCGTCGTACTTTTAAGGAATTCAACGTGGCGCACAAAAAGCGTTTCGTAATTGTACTGTGAAAAACCGTGAATAAAATAGAGAATCCTGATATATTTATTACGCGTGTGTTTGTGTTCGTGTGCGTGTATACATATACGCGTTAATGTTTTTAGGGTCGTACCTAATGCACAAAATTATACTTCCTTGCGTCGTTCTAATTCGACGAGAGGAATAGTATGTGTATTCAGAGGTACGTCGAGAATTAAATTTACGTATTCATAATGCACATTTGGTACCGACATTTGTGCCTGTTGAATAACAAAGATCAACCCGTTCGAGATATTTTAGAATAGTAACTTAAAAAGTAACTTAAAAGGAACAAATACATGGTCAATGTAAATATTAATCCTTTTAAAATTTAACAGGAGAAAGACTTTGGTATCAAATATAGTAAGTGATATAAATTTCATTCATTAAGTAATTATCGATATTGGTTAATAGTTGTTTATATTTAGTTAATTATCAATATTTATTTCCCAGGAAAAGTTGAAGTTACGTTTTTGTTTAATACCAAAACTGCAAGAAATCTTCACGATAAAGAAATAATTCTTTTCTAAACCGTTCATTCTGAATTCTTTGTTATTTTATAATATTATACTGTCAAAGAGTTAAATCTTCAAAATATCTATCTTTCTCAGAATCTCCCATTATATCACCAAACTTGATTTTTTTTAGACACAAGTTCCATTTTACATCTTAAAGAGGAAATTTAAGAACAGTTATTACACAATTTCCACTAAAATATCTCTCCTTTCGTCCGTCGGTAATCCTACGATCTCGAAAGGGTTATCGTCGTCTTCCATTCGTACAGTATTTATTACCTAAATAATTATCTCACACTACATATTTTCTCTTACTTATATCTACGAAATATATATGTATATATAACATGTGTGTATATGTGTATGTATATATATATATGTGTGTATATATATCCCATCTTGTAGAACTAGTACAATATATCATAAACTTTACAGAGTGACGCTACGTCATAGAAGCATGCGTTAGAAAAATAATGTTTCTGATCAAAAAATAGGAGAAAACAAGCGGCGTGGAGGTGGAGGGTAAAAAAAGATTTTTTTCTGGTAATCGTCGCCAAGTAAACGTGAAACGTGGAACAAGGGGGACTGTAACTTCCGTCGGTAAGGGTCGGGGAATGCATTCGAGACAGTACAATTAACATCCGACAATGACGGATGAGAGACAGATCGTAGAATTCGAGGTAGAAAGTACATAGGGTCTTGTTGAGACAGAGAGGAATCGAGAAAGCGGTACGAAGCTTGTTAAAAGGAAAAGAAACGCACGGTCAAGTAGAATGAAAGAATTGTAAAAAAACCGGTCCCCGCCTCCACACCGCGCGAGCCTTACCTTTCGAATTCCTTGAATTGCTTAATTAATGGACGTAACATCATACACGTTACTTTGCTTATTTAATGGACGTAACACCATGTTGAATGAGTTGAAATCATTTGCGTGCGTGTGTAAGTGCATGCTCGGTTTTCGATCGTTCGACATTCAATCGCGATCAATCGATCATTCAGTGGAAAAGTATTCGATGTTTGGATTTAATGAGAAAAAAAAAGGAAAGACGATTGAAATAGATTGAAAGAAAAAAAAGGAAGAGAATTAATTAAACGGTTGTGTTTTGAATTATCGGTCGAGTAGTTTGGCTTTCGTTCGATCACTCGAACGAAAGTGTGTGGAATTAAAACGAGTCTTTTTTCTGTTTTCCTTTTTGGAAACGTTAACGACGTAAATATCTTTGCATCCGGGTCTGTACTTCTGTACCATTGTTCGATATTGCGTTTTTCTTTTCTCTTTTTTTTTCCGCTAGAATTTTCACGTCGGAACGAACAGTCTACTAAGCACCTCGATTTTCGACAAATTTTCATCATCTTGTTGCTCTCCCCTACAAGCTATGTAGTCGAACGAATCGCAATATCGACAAATCGAGCACAGGTCGTCTGCATCGCCTGACAGAACTCTCGCAAATATTCGTTCATCCATTCTACTACATCTATTGTGCTTCTCATAGAAAAATAACTTCTGTCTCTGACAAGAAGGCGGAAAGAACGTTGTCCGCTTCGTTCAATGCCCAAATTCGATTTAACCCTTTCAGCCTCGATAATACTATTTTACACCGAATCCATGAAGAAACCTTTTTATCTGTGCGTTCAGCTTTTGAGCTTCTTTTCATCTCTCAGAAATCTTACATCCTTTAACCGAAACCATAAAAAAACGAAAGAAAAGAAATTGTTATGTACCAGAGGTTGAAAGGGTTAAGTGGCTGTCAATCACGAATGCGAATTACCTACATAATAGCTAGTAACAATCTACGACCAGGTACGAGTTCTTTGCTAATTCACACCTTGAGAATTTCAAGATTTGCCAGTGTTAGGGTAAGGCTATGAAGAGCGACCATATAGCACGGTGATGACTTATGCGCGAAAGAAGTCATACAAATAGAATTTTTGTACAGCAAACATCTTTCAATTTGCACCAAGGTCTTTTATGACAAAGAAATACGTTCAACCCATGGCGTAGTCATCAGTGACTCACGACAACTTTGTTTTCATGATAGATTGTTTACTTCGAGTTATTCGGTAGAACAAACCGACGGTGGGTTATTTTTATGTTTTGTAATTTCTTACATCAACGTTTTTCTGTGCCGACCTTTTTTATGTTTCATAACGATCCTCGTTGCATAAGGATACTTCCCGATTATATGTTATCCCCTAACAGTATTTTATCGTTCAAAGGAGAACATCCAGAATCGTTCTTGCTATAACCTTACCCTAATGCCCCTGTCTGGCACACACGCGATCGTTGAGACTAAATGGTCGGTCTGAAAATATTTTCTTTTTCGACGCATACCAAACAACGGTTCCGGTCTCTGTTCCCGTTAACACGTCGCTCAGGATGCCCGTGTAAACTGTAAGATACCCGTTCGCTAAACCATGTACAATACCACGTGCACCAAACGAGTCGAGTCCGTTCAAACATCCAACGAATGTGTTTGATCGATCAAAACGTTGACGATACGACTGAGCGAAAGCCTTAGAGTTTAGAGAAGCGGCTAGGCCATTCTTCTCTAGACCACGTTAACAAAATTCAACGATTATTCGTCCAACAACGAGCAATCGCGTGAAACACGCATTTTGGAACGTATGATACTTTGGAATGTACTTGGGTATTAATAATTATTGGTCGATGGAGGTTGGAATGTATTTAAACGTTGTTGCACTGTTGAAGCTCGAGAAATTGTTGGTTGCGCGCGGTTCTTGTCGTGAATAGATCCTAGATTCTTAAGCAAAGATTCTGCAAAGTTCTTTGCCCTTGATATTAGCTTCGTTTTTCCGCGAAGAAGCATGTATTTTAGTCACACTAGCTGTTGTTATGTGGCCATAAGTTAGAACACAACGTGTTATACGCCCTACGGGTAACATTACATTCTATAACGAACACTAAACACAGTATCACACTGAACAACATACAGGCTACGAATTAATTCGTGGACCGTGTAAGGGTAATCGTAAAAACGATCCATCGGTATATCTTGATCTTAACCCTTAAATTAATTCTTCGTTACATAATCATTTGTCGCAGGCTACACTTTCTCTCCGATAGAATCGGAGGAGGCAGACCCACCCCCCTTTCCTGCCCTCGAGCAGCCCCTTCTCGCTTGTTCTCGTCAGGAATCCAGGATCTAGTCACGAACGCCGCCCCTCTTTAAACTGGTCTCGACTCATTCGTTATAAAACGCGACGCGACTCGCGTTTGGTTCTATCGCAGTGTGTGTGTGTGTACATATTTTATTTATAATACTTATACTCATAGGGTTGCGCGGCCCTTCGACGTTGCGGCGAAGGCGGGGACCGTCCGGCCTGCGTCCTGGGATGGCATGCACAGAACACAGCACAAAATGCCACACAGTTACACAGACAAACAAATCGACAGAGAAGAAAAGGTACAGATAAAGAGACCCGTCACCTGGGCGAGGATGGACAAATCCATGGGTGTGTTATTCGGGGTTAAGGTCGTGATTAATAATCGTGAATTAATGTACTCTGACTCGAGGGAGGAGATAATCTTTAGGTGAATTATACAAAGGTGAATTATACAAAGGCGAATTAAAAAGCGTTAAGGTCGAAGAGTAAAAGCTATCGATGAACGTTAATGCTTGACGTTCGTATAAAAATGGCGACCGTTGCTTCGAACCATTTTCTCCAACTATATGTATAGAAATCGTTGTTCGGTTCGTGGTAGAGAAAGTTGATTAACGAGACGAACGAGTAGTTTGATCGTGGAGAGAAGTAAAAAAATTCGGAGTGCTTACTTCAATTACGTTCGCTAACTAATGGCTATATGTAAACTATAGAGCGGGAATTAAGATGCGAGAAAAGAAAGAAGGATACGATCATTACGGTCGCTAGAGATTGAGCAGAGAAAGATCGTACGATGCGTCTAATGAGCAGGCAGAGTGAATATATTATAATGGTATATATAAAATTGAAAAGTAAGAATCGAAAGTGCAATGGCGTTATAGAAGAGAAGTAATAAACTTTAATAAATCGGAGAACTCGATATGAAATCGTGCTACGAGGCTAGCGAAATTCTACTCTGGTTCCTTTTACTTGTTCTCGTTCTAGAGGCTCATCTAAACGATTACGTCGTCCCGAAGGTATTTCCTTTCATGAGAAAACTCTCTCTCTCTTTCTCTCTCGTTGCGAGATAGTTAGCTATAAATTCTTAATGTTCTCGCGGGAAGCGTGAATGAACGAGTAACAGCGAACGATTGTTATCTTGTTTAACATCCGGTGGTATTTTTGAACGACACTCTTGGAAAAGCGTCTCGTTGCATTTCGTCGAAAAATCGTTGCGGTCGAGCGTACTTTTAAAACGAAACCGATTTTAATACGTTGAAACTATTTCCCGAACTTTTTACAAATTTTCCTTTTTTTCCGCGTCGCGGCTTTCCCGAAAGGAACTTCCTCGAACGTTTGTCGAAGAAATATAATCCCCGGAGAATCTCGGTGGATAGACTCGTGACAAAGGCCTAAATAATGCACTAGAGGGAAAGCCTATGAAAAAAGGAGTAGCGAATCTATATGGATCTTCCTTGATTTAACATTCATGATACTCGGAAGGATGCGGACAACACGTGAAACGTATTCCGGATCATTGAATTATATATAACGAGACACTACATCCGAGAAGATATGTAAAAGGAATACTTCATATATCTTAATTTGAACAACCACAAACGAAGAAGATAACGTAATTCATATATTTAGATTAAAAATTATACAATAAAACGTTAGAATTTAATGTAAATTTACTTCGAAGAAATACAAAATTTTTTGTTTATCACGTATTCCAAATTTCAATTCGAATAACAGATTAAACAGGATATGTTACACAGAAATAAAGAAACAAAGGTATAAATTAGCGTGTGAAGTTCAGATCCAAAAAGCTCGCAGCTCCTTTTCGAGGTCTCGTGACGCAAGTGCAAGGACATCGATGTCGCGTGACAAGTAAAGAGACATAAGAATATGCGAATGTAATATCTATGTGGTGGATGGTAAGTACGAAAGAAAGAAGACTCACCTTCGACATGCCACCTCCGCCACCGCCTCCGCCACCGGATGCGGTCGAACCGCGTCCGGGAGCGACGTAGAGGCTTTCTGTACGTTTAGGCTGTCCTGGACTCGGCAGAATATCTTGTCCAAGGTTACGATTCTTCAGGAGGGCGCCCTCGAATTGACCGGAAGTCGAGGCAGCGTACGTCGGCGTTGCGGCACCGCTTCCCACTACGGATCCGTTTAATGGTGTGCCCGACCGAATCGCGCTCGGTGCTCTCATAGATCTAAATTTGCAGATCGAAGCGTTAAAATTTATTCATTAATACTTTTGTTATTACTAATCCACTTTTGATTGTAAATGAGTAATTTACAATTTAATCCATAATTACAATGGTAGATTAAAATTTGTTACATTTTTTAATTAATATCGTAAAAATTGAAATATCGAATAAGTAGATAAGCGACATGAAAGATTGACGAATGAAAATGGGATTTAATATTTTGGGAATGTTAGTTTCTATTATTATTGATCAGTGTTTAATTGTAAACGTAATGGATAACAAATTGTTAAATTGTTTACTTCATTTTACTTCATTTGGCGTAAAATGAAGATAATAAATATATATATAAATAAATGAGGAGAATAAGTTTTGGGAATAAAAAACTAAAAAACAGACAAATTGCAAGGCACCTGTCGAGCATATCTAGGGATGGATTCGTGACGGATTTATCGACGGACGGCTGTCTCGATCCAGTCAATCGGGAATGCGCTCTAGCGTATCGATCTACGGAACTATCACGACTGGGCGGCCTCTTATAATGATCTAGCCTGTAAAATGATAGATCAGAACCGATATAATTAAGAAAATATCCTTTGAAATAAGAAGAATATAAAACAGATCCTTAACGCTAGAATTATCAATAATGTGTACTATCTAATTATTATTGAAATGGCATGATTACAGTAAATAGTTATATACAGGGTGTTCCAACAATCGTACTATCCGTGTATTAAAAAAATGTTAACTCCGTGAATGTGACGAGTTTAATACTTCTAGCGTTAATCGAATTTGTTGTATTAATTTACTCGCGTAAACAATGAGCTCAGAGACCTGTCGTTCAGCGTTTGCCCAATGGTATTGGGTCGATCCTGGGGAGATAAAACCCTGCTGTTTCTTCGTATACTCGTAGAACTCGGTGGTCGTTTTGCGTCGCCATCAGGTTCGTATTGTTGTGGAATTTGGGTTTGTGATTGAGGTGGTAATTGCTGCTGTTGCGATTCCCCATATATTTGCTGGGAGTTGTATTGATTCATTTGACTTAGCCCATATTGATTCGGTAACGTCTAAAAAGAAATTGAACAGGATTGATATATATGCACAAAATTATATAACCTACACAGTTTAATCGAAAAGAAGATCTAGTAATCTACTTAATGTGTTATTACCTGCTGACTAGGATAACCTTGCATATTCTGATACCCGTGTGGTCCAACTTGCTGCTGTTGTTGGTACAAATACTGATCGCCCTGAGGTGGATTCATAGGTTGATATTGAGGCTGATTATAGGGACTACCTTGAACAGGGTACTGATTCTGCGGAGCGTATTGCCCTCCCTGGAACTGACTCATTGGCTGATACTGATTCGGTATACTGTTAGGATACTGTTGAATAGGATTCTGAGCCATCGACTGAGGGTACTGCGTTTGATAAAGATTTTGACCGCTCAAGGTAGTCTGGTTCAATTGATTCAGAGGTAGCTGGTTCACCAGTTGAGCTGGGGTCACCTGATTCGCTAGCTCGCTCTGTGATAGCTGATTCTGCGGTAACTGATTTTGCGGTAGCTGATTTTGTGGCAATTGATTGCTCAACAGTTGATTTTGCGACAATTGGCTCTGCGGCTTCATGCTGGCTCTTCTGATCGACTGCATCACGTTACTTGCCGTGGTTGTCGCTGACGTAGTTGTTCCCGACGTTGTTTCCGAGGTCTGGTTCTTCATAGGCGTAGAGCTAGGTTGATCCACGCTGCCCCCCTTGTGAAGAATACTCTTCGCTGGAATACTGTCCTGAGGTGGTGGCACGTACTTCGGTATCTCCCTGTTACGTAATCTCTCGAGTCCAGGTTGTCGGAAGTCCGGCGCAAATTGCTTCGCCGTCTGCTGAGCCAGTTCCGAATCTTCTCTCGCTTGCTCGGCAGCTGCATCCGCCAACTCGGCTCTTCCTCGCGCAGTGGCTGTTCTCGAGATCGCTATATCCGCCTTCTGAAGAGCGATCTTGCTCGCCCTTTGAGCCGCATTCACCGCAGCCTCTATCCTCTCACGGAACTTGGCCGATCTGATAAGGAACAGATGCTTCTTCTTCTGGCTGGTGATCAACACGTTGTTCTTGTACTTGCCCTCTTCCTTGGTGCCATCGCGGAACGTTGTCACACCGTATCCGTACTTTCGATTATTGAACCATTCACCCTCGTATCGCAAGCCATCGCTACGCTCCGATATACCGAAGCCTGTCCTCTTGTCGTTCTTCCACTCGCCGAGGTACGTCTCGGTTACCGAGGCGTCCATTTGTTCGTCCTGAAAATGAAATATTGTTCTTATACAAGGAAAATTATATTAGAAAACTATTCAGCCGTTTCAACCTCTTTCGTACTACTATTCGCCAAAATATCACAACGAATCTCACCTCGATGACGAAGGACGCATTGCTGTCCGTATGAACAGATGCCGAAGCCTGACTCTGCGAGCTTTCTGTCGACATCCACGATGCTGAGCTAGCATTACTCCTAATACTGCCTCCAGTACCATGTTTCTCTAGATCACCTGTACTTCTTTGCTTTCGAATCTTCAGTCCCTGAAATTGCAATTATCTTTTAAATCAACCTGTCTCAAATCTCACTATCTTTCTCGAATTTTGATAGGATTAAAATTACGCCTTACCGAAAGAATGCCCTTCTTCAAGGATTTCTCCGTGAGACTCTTTCTCCTTGCTGGTGGATTGTCGCTTCTAGCTTTTAACACGAAACCACCCCTACTGTCACCAACACGACGATCCCTTTTGTCGGTCGGTTCTGGTGTTGGTGCCACTGCTCCGCCATCGTCCGCGCTCCTCAGAGACGTTAAGGAAGCCCTGACGTGCTTTGACGGTTTGTAATGACTCGCCAAACCAAACGGAGCACTCGCTCTCACGCCATAGCCGTGCCGCATGCCGTGGTACCACTGACCTTGATACGTGCCTATGAAAAGTTAGCCTATCGTTAATCACTTGGTTTTCTTAATCGCTGTCTATTGAAAATTCCATTTATATCGCGTTCTCTTATCGATTACATTATACAATAAATCATTCGATTAAGTTTGCGATATTATCAATGTTTAGATTTTTTTCATTTTTTTACCTTTCGTTTTTTATTTAATTTGTAACCACACATGGCGGAGTAAATAATAAAATTGCTTACGCTAGATTAACTACTATTTGATTTGACTTATAAACGAATTACTCGTATTCGTAAGCTTCTGTATCTTACGTTTAGTTGATAAAAGGTCTCAGTAGACTATCATAAGGGTTTCACTTACATTTTAAATATTAACGCGAGCGTAAAACCATAGGAAGAACTCAAATCTTTTCTCGCAAGCAAATTTTTCTGTTTACCATCCTTTGATAAATATACATATGCTTACATTTACAAATTCGTTTAAAGCGTATCCCATTTCCTTTTCCTGGAATATACCAAGTCCAATCAACTACCGACAGCCGCTTTTGCCGCGGAATTTACATATTCCCACCGTAAAGACGAAACTTTGTGGTTCACCGGTTCATGTTAGAAACAGGGTCCTGGAAATCACGTTCCAGGAACGATGCTACATACGGGCGGATGTGACGAATTCCCGGGAACGCTTGCACTTGGTAATAAGGTGCATTGTTTTTGCCAAAACGTGACCGCGTTTCAAAATGTCTCGCATGAGTCACGTAGTGGCGCGCGACTGGCGAGAACAAACGTGTTACGTGTGCGACTCAGGGATGGAATTATTCCGGATAACGTGTGGGTGCATTCCTCATTCGAAGAAAATCTAAATTCCACGCCGATGAGATACCGCAGACCGCCTGCAGACCGCTGATCTAGCACCGGCTGAATGATCATCGCACGAAGGCTATCATTAACGACCACGCGATCTTTCGTGGAAGAATTTTCAATCTTTGTCGAGTTTCCCTATTCGACGCCTCTTATACGCTTTCTTTCTCTTCTTGACGAAAGAATTTGTATATTGTAGTATTATAAGCGTTACGCGGATATTTATGTGGCCATAAGAAATTTCAATTCATTGATGAGGAAATAAATTTTCATAAAAGCCACAGACCCGTTATAACTCAAGATTTGAAAAAATTGTTCTCAGCATATATCTGTGTAACATGTATACATACATATATAAGGAAATTTTTAAGCATTCCGTGTTTCAGAAAGTTTCAAGTTGACTATGCATAGAGTCGGGAAAGTATGATCGTGAAGTTTAATGAACAGGTATATAGGTTAAACTAGAGAGAGTCAGGTAATGATATCGCGGATCTATGATATTGGAAATGTTTGAAAATAATTCAATGCATCTATGGCGCGAAACCTTTCGGTGTAATAACGTTTGAGAAACTTTTTCACGAATTTACATTACGGTCTATTTTATCTTTCGTGACCACTGTGTTAGCACGCGAATTCCGCGCGATTCACTGGAAAAGTATTTCGCTAGGAAAAGAAACAAAGAACGACGACAATGAACACTTTTCAGTAGGCCGCAATGATCAACAAAGTAGCAGCGAGCTACTCGAAAGCGTTTCCATTCTGCACCGTTCCTCGCACAGTCCTGCATTATTCGACCAACAATAATCATCAAAGTCTTCCGTCCGTATTCGTCGGGCATTAACAAAGTACCACGATTGCAACGAGAACGATGCATGTCGTTTGTCGTTCCACGATGCACGTTAGTGATGCTTCTCTCCCTTTATTCCAGTCGTGATTACAAAGCAACCTCCCGCGGATTCGATTCGTACAGTCAACAACAATGCGTTTCTCCGATAGTACGTACGTGTTTTTAGATTCTCAGTTATTGGACATCAACTTTTGGAAACTATTTTTTCAAGCACAGACATCCTCAATTAAATTTCCTGTCTTTTGAGTTTGTTTCGATCGAATTGTCTTTGTAGATCGTATGGTTACAGGATTCAATATTTTTGGTCTGCGAGAAAAATTCTTTTTTATCGATTATTAATAGCGGAAATATTTTTCGGGTGTCTTTACAAAGAACAATAGTCGAAAACATTAGAAGGTTTTTTCAATGATCAAATTAAGGATTGAGATTGAAACATAGAAATTCATGGACGAAGGGGTTAATGGAGAATAAACCAGGGATAGACAGAAACTTTGTCGAGCCTCGTTAGAACTAGCTTAATGATTATCATTCAATCGTATTTCTTACCGTTAGTTCTCAAGTTTACGGAGAGTATGAAAGAATCATTATTTATATGCGTCATTTTTTATCGTAATTTTATCTCAATAATTCCTTGGCGTTCTTTGACTTATTTCTCTCTCTTTCACTTTATTTTTTCATCAAATCGTATTTCTTTTTGGACGTTTAAGAATTTTTCAAGTTTAAGAAATGTAGCCTGGATTTTTGTTTCAATGGCATTCTAATAATCTTCTTAAAACACTAAAAGTAAGAGATTTTAGATTAGGACAAAAGCGAAATTGACGCAAAAAAACTGGCTTGTATGTATGAATCTACTGAGAGGTTCTACCGTAGAATCTGATCATTAAGACACTAGATGTCACTACTCTCATAGGAAAGTTTCTCCTGTACTTATCTCGTTTTAGGAAAAAAAAATCCGCATTTGCTTACATGGAGATCTTGGGTTAATTCCAACACGAAAAAATTTAATTTCTTATAAATTCTTTGTAAATTAATTTACCTAGAGGAAACATTTTGTTCTAATATAGGGCAACGCTCTAATTGCAGCAATCAACCAGAATAGTCCTAAATACAAGAAAATAATAATCAACGTTAATAATTAAACACCTCGGCTCAGTTTCAGTAGTAAGGCCGCAAATTCGTTGATCGTGCGGTGTAATCATCGTCCGTGACGATCCTCACGATCGCCAGGAGGCTGAAGACTATTAAAAAATTAACGACGCAATTTATCGCGCGATCTATCTATTTACTAAGGTCATTACGAGGAGAGGAGCTGGTCGTCCGCTGATCGATTGCAGAGCGGCAGCCAGCCTCGTTTCAGAAAAGTACCAGGGTCAGGAGAGAGGACTCGGAAAATGGAGTCTGCGGACGGCATTATTGCAGCCGACTGTACATATGGAAACGACTCTCCCTTCCCAAGCGGAATATTATTTCGCCAGCGTTTAAGCAAGTGGGTCATGCCGTGCTTCTCGACACGGTTCGGCTGCCGATGCGAGCCCGGTCCACGAAATTGCACCACCGTAAATCGCGGCTAACCGTGCCTCCTTCTTTTCTCCTTTAATTAATTTCGCCCACGATTCGACCACTTGCCGTTTCGTTCTGTTCCGTCAGTGAACGAACGAAAAATCCCACCTCTCTACGGTTCAAATTCTTCTCGTGCCTCTTCGGGCCTTGTTTTTTTTTTTTTTGTTTCTTTCTTCGTTCCATGAAACAGCGAATTTTTCAGTAAGCATCTTGAAAAATAATTAGGAGCGGAAGAATTCCTTCAAATAATCAAAGACGCGTGAATATTTGGCTATAAGTTTGATGAAAACGTGACACGGCTAGGTAAAGTATATTTTTGAGAAATCGATTTAAAATGGACAGTTCGATGAAGTTTATGGATATGGAGATTATGATTTCTATGAATTATACGATTAAGGAAATGTTATCTGTATAAAGGTTTGCATGTATTTAAACATTCGTATTTGTATTTCTATTTGTGAGGATAGACAGTCCGAAATAGGAACCTATTAATAGATGTTGTGAACGTTTATACAAATTTATATTTCTATTAATATCCTTGAAATGCACAAAGATGCTCAATCTGCTTATTAACAATTTGATTATTTAGCGATGGGGAAATTTTTGACGTTTTAAAATTTGGGCAATAATTCTTAGAGTTTCTAATAAATTATTGTTTATGTACATATATATTTCTTACTATTAAAAGAAGGTTGGAACAATTTTGGCTTATGCGATTCTTTTTGTTAAATATTACTAGGAATAATAATATTCCCATTTTAGAAAGTAGTTTATTTTTAGAAGTAATTTTTGCGGATACCTCAAAATTGCCGATTTTCTTGGTGTGTACCAGTCTTTTCGTAAATCGTTTTGTTGATACGTAAGATGACTTAGAGTTCTAGAAATTTAGAGTGCTTTCCTATCGTAACGAAGAATAGCAAAAATATATCCTGTACAATACAAATGTATAGATAAGGTTATCTATAACTGATTACTTCGTTTACACGTTCGTAATTATTTTCTATACGGTAAAAATATTTGAAGTTCCACATGTACATATAATGAGTTTCAAGCGTTTCTTTAACTTTCATATCTAATTCGTTTAACTTTTTTTCAATAAGGCCAAGGAATTGTGAAAGCGAACATATGACTGTTAGTCCATTATTGTGCCTTTTATAGTATCAATCTCTGTAGCATTATCAGTTACAATGGATTTTCGAAAAGTTCTAAATCATTATCTTATATAAACACAAGATTCTGACTAATTATTGATCATTCCCTTGAACCAATTTCTTATCTTATATAAAATCAAAGAAGCGTTCTAATATTTGTATATAAGAATTTTAAACTAGTAGGAGCATATCTACGACAATTTGTCGTAAATCAATCTCGAAACTGCATGGAACAATTCATGTAATCTTATCGGAATACCGTCGCAACTACGCTATTCGAATTGTAACTTCACAGACTTTCAGAGACCGTTAAGCAACCCTAATCAAATTTCATTTATACTTCTCTGGTAAACGTACTTCGTCTCCAGCTAGTTACCCTTTGTCCCAGTTGGAAATCCAAAGAAGGTTTACTCTATCCCGAGGAACATCGTGACCATTCGTCATTTCGAATTCTAACACAATTATGGAAATTAGCTTGCCTTCTTCCGTTATATTCCTATCCTAAGCACAGGTCCTGCGAAATCCCAACGGGACCGAGATTAAAATCGCTCGTAGCAACGAGAGACGTTTCGTGGACCGTTTCAGCTATTCGGGTCAACTCTTGTTCGTCTGTTGGAAACGCCTCGGGACAAAAAGTCCCGTCAACGCTCTTCTGTCGACGATTTTTACGCGAATATTGCAATATTCACAATGCAGAAGAATTCGTCGTGGAAAAGTGATATTTTTACGGTTGAACGAGTGGAAAAACTATTATTTATCGTAGTAGTACGGTAGAGATCACAAATTTCTTTTAATTGAATTTGATTGAGTTAGTGGATCACCTACGATTCGCGAAAATGTTTGAACATACAAAACTTTTATGTACATACTTCGTGCGCTGTATAAAACATTTATTTCACTGACGCTGTTAGGAGACACGACTTTCATGACTTACATGGTGAGAAGCTTTGACCGTTAAACTGAAATATTATACAAATATACAAGTAAGTAGTAAAAATACGAAATTGTAAAGAAAAGGACAAAGTACTAATTGTTGAAGATTCTATTTAATTGGTTGGTCATTTCTAAACGACGACCTATATTAATTATTGTCGAGGTTCTAATTTCACAATGTTTCATCTACTAGCCGTCTGTATCTTTCGCAGGTGAGACAGAAAGAGAAAGAAAGATTGTTCGTTCGTTCTCTCCGTTACGGAAACTTTTACTGGTTATTGAATTTCCGTCGAGTCTGCTTTTCCCTTGCCTCTCTTCGTAACACGCTTGCTCCACTTCGTGGAACTCGAGCAGCGTCGAATTTCGTGCTTTTCCGTTATTCCACTTTGTCGTTTCGACTCGAGCTTCTCTCGTTTAAGGCATTATCCGTGTCGTTTTCTTCGATTAGGCTAAGTTTGTTTCGTTCTCGCGTGGTCTTCAAGGATAAGGTCGTCTCTTCGTCCGTAGTTCGACCTTAGTACAAGGTTTACGAATAAATATAATGTAAAAATTATAATGTAAAAAACAAGCTTTATATATATTCTTCATAAAAGAGTCATTCAAATTCTCAAAAGTATGGCATTGTAAATCTATAAAATTTCTATCAAAAATCACGAATTCAGAAGCTTTATGAAAAAAAGGGTCTCTAGGATGTACAGGTATATAAATACTTGAATTATTATGAAATTTTTCTTTATTTTATTAATATAAGAAGATCGAAATTCCTTAAGAACCATTATAATTATTAATTCAAACGTAGCTAACATTACAAAACTAGAACTAAAGCTTTCCACGCAATTTATTCAATTTACCATTCTATCTTATGTGTCCGTTGCCCAAGAAGATGGTCAATTGGTCATTTGGATTATCCCGGTAGTCCTAATGCGAAGAAACTTCGACGTTTATGTTTTACAAAATTTGTTCGCGATAAATACAACTTCATACACGCGATTACAGAACTTCTGATTTTATCCTTTTGGCGGTGGAATGTTATTTCTGTTACGCAAACATTACCCCATATTTCGCGATATCTATGGAAGGCAAACTGCCTGCGATCTAATTGGCGCTGAAAAGCACGTGACCGCGTAGGCGCTGTAAGGTTAAAACACACGTCGGTGTTCGCCGGTTGATTGTCCCTAAAAACGTTTACTACGGGGTCGTTCTTCTATTTATCAAACGACTTCCAACAGTTCCAACTACGAGCGTGTTCTCTATTTACTCGGTTTCCTCATGCGAGCAGGAGAGTTCCAACCTGTTCCGTATAGATTACGAGGGTGAAGACCCTTTCTGGCTTATATCCGTCGTGCATGAAGTATCGCGGCCATCGAGCCACGCAAACTTTCATTCGACACAGGCATGATAGGGAACGGCCGGGTATCTCGCGCTAAAATAATCATCGGTGAATTTCGCCGCTGAAAAATTGATCGCCAGTGGTCTGCCATTTTTCCATTCTCGAACCTCGCTCTCTTTATTTTCAACTTTAAAATTATTAAAAATTGATGACAGTTCGCCTAACAGACGAACATTATATTCGATCATGTATTGATAGCGATTTACACGATCGTGATGGATATTACGATAAAAACGAGATTCTTCGAAGAGATTTCTTTGTCTACGGGTAAACAAAAGTCGGTGTACGATCCTGTTTCGCTACATGGCACTGCCTGGCCCGCCTGAAATAGCGCGGCCACCATCTAAGATGGTGGTTGGTTGCACGTGCAATGAAAATCGCGTTTGTGCTAGTAAGAATTGGCCATGCGAGTGTATTTCGGTCCGCAGCCTCCACCAGATCGTCACTAACCACCCCACAAGCCTGTCGTTCTCATCTGTTTGTTTCTTTCGAATGATACCTGAACGCACAACGCTATAGCGCACCTAGCCCCGATTGTCAGGTCGGATTTTGTACCTGACCTCGCTTCTTCATACGTTCTCGCGGTCGTGTTTCAAGCTTTCATGGAATTCTAAAGAGTCTTGACTTTCGTATCTTCGATTACTCTTTTAGTTTTACTTGCTCTCAGAAATATCAAATTGTACAATTACTTTGACGTGATGTAATTGAATGATATTTTCTATAAATAAGGTGGAAATAGCTCGTTATTAATTGTTTCTTATATCTCAATTATTTGATATTTTCGTAACGTTTATGGTTGATTCATTTTTCCTCAAATCGCTGCCATTTCTATATAATCGTTAAAATTTTTCAAAAATTCTACGCTACATTTCGCACGATGGATTAGTGGAAATAGTCCCATATGTTCTGCTTGCTCGATCGGCGCTAAATCATTCGACTCGCGTACGGCCGTATTTATTCGAAACTATTCACCGTTGGCGGTTCGTGGCCGTTAGACGATCGAGAAGCGGCCAAATAAAAGCAAAATTAGACCATCGAATCTCGGTTATTTCCATCTACCGACGTTATCGCGGTGAATCGTGTATCGGAAGGAAGGTCAGTCTATTTGAAACCTATTAATTAAGTACGACGACAGAGCGCGTGTGTAGTCGTGTGAGCTATTATGCGAGGGAGGCGGAGGCGTAAAGCGGCGGAGGAAAAAAAAAATAGAAGATTGTCCGCATAAAAAGGAGCCGCGTCTAAAACTGTAACGGACATACTCTCCTCGGGTGGACGATTACTTTCGCACGGGCACGCAACAAACCGTGACGCAAGGCGTTCGAAAAACGGAAATGACGGCAGTTTACAAAGTAGGTGACGCCTGTTTTATCAACGACAGGCAATCCGCCGTTATGATGTTAAACGGGAGAGGCTTTGCACGCCGTGCGAGCATCGGAGGGTTGTGTCACGCTCACTAGAGAAAAACTACACAGAACAAAGGAAGAAAAAGCGGATACGAGCTTTCGTTATCCACGCGTGAATCGTTCCCTTCTTTGTGAACCGGGACGAGGCAGCCGAACTGTCCTCGATGAATGGCTCGACTTCGTCGCGCAAACGAGCTCCTCCTGCGACGATGGCTAATTGCATCGTGAGTCGGCTAAGTCCTCCGGGGGTTGTAACTGACGGGCGGATCCGTTGTTCTTCTGTCATCGTTTCCTCTTCGATGGATCTCGAGGGTCGTTTGGCGAGCATTGAGCTTTGCCTAACGAGGGACTATTTCTAGGTATACATCGTTGTTAGAAAGTATCGGTATACTCATTTTTTACAGGATATAGTTTAATTACAATATTACACGAGTCCACTTTTGATTGCTAAAACTATCAATCCCTAATGTATTACGGTAAATCTACTCCATATTGATGGCAATTTACTTAATGGATAATTTAAATGTATACTGTGTTCATTCCATCGGTACGTTACAATGGAAAATAGAATGATTTGTAAAAACTAGGATTTATCTAGACAAATTGAACGATCACTGTCGCATCGAATGTTACAAAATCCTGCTGAAAACTCGAATATCGCGGAACGAAACTCGAATTTCAAGGGTCAAATTCGTTATGCGAACGCGATTAACGAGCGCGGCACGGAACAATCGATTCGCAACAAGTGTTTACACCGATCGGTCGTTCGCCATTTGTCGCTGCAACATTAACGCTTCCGCGAGTATAATCGACTCTGACCAACAAACGAGCCGTTCCTATTTAAAATGCTAGAGATTTCTCTTGTCAAATATAGAACCATTTTCATATATACTTCCTAAACACCGTGCAGGGACTCCTCGTAATTTCTTCGCGCTGTTCCTCGACAGCGCTCGAACACGGGACGTTCATCACATTCTACGAATATTCGACCTGCCTTAAAGTTTTCTTGGGAGTACGTTTGAAGTCGCGACAGAAGGTCAAAGCTTGGTGGAAGTCGCGCGCGATATATTGACGGGGCGTGGTAGGTTCAAGAACTCTATTAGCAACGTGAGCGTTCGTGAATTGATAGCGAGTCAACCCGGTCCTCTTCTTCTTATACGACAGAGATCGAGCATCCTGAGTTTACGCATAATCTTCACACATGCACACACACGTTGTTCTAGTCCAGTTATACAAACGCGTACAATCATGGACAGCTGTGTGCGGTAGCATTGGTATTTATAAATAAATGCGTCGGCCACGTGCCACGAGAGAAATGGAATGGCGTTTGGAGAGTGCCTTAACTCGATCAAGAAGCTTAAAACGGTCAGGTCTGGGGGTAGAAATGACCGCTGGTGGGGAGATCAAGGTGGAAGGAATATGCCAAACGCACGATCTAGCTGCTTCGCACCGAGTCGGCTAATCGTATTTTGTTTGATTTTCTTTGAAACAGCCGGAATTTTGATGGATCTCCCAGAGTTCGAAGTCTTAAACTTCGTCAGCGTTTCTTTGACCGCGAAGAGCGGACGATCGGAAACGAGAATGGTGTAAAGGAAGATATAAAAGACAAGGGAAGCTTCTGTTTAGAATTCTGTTGGCAAGCGTTGAACGACGTTTGCTGGTTATTGCTTGAGAGAATTGTTATTTCGAGCTCTCGTTTCTTCGTGAGATAGGGAATTTTGTAATAAGAGGTTACCACGGAAGCTCGGTTCGCTGGCAAACATGAGAGAGACTTGTATATAACGTTAAACTATACCGTACGTCATATGCGTAGAGGAGAGTCTATAAAATCAGCCACGCGTACATGGCCATGTCTTCTGTCACTGTAAACGTTCTATAAACGTTAGAAAATAAAACGAACGAAAATATCTCTGGTTGGCTACCATTAAGGCTTCTTCGAAACGATAAGATTTTTAAATACTTTGCGCCCGACGGCCGATCGACAGCCATGAAATACATTGTTTCTAATTTTAGCGATGGCTCCGGCGCGCGTTCATTGACGAAAGTTTGTGTTGAAAATAAAAATGAACGCTGGCTGGCAGCTTCCGATGGTTTCTCGCCGTTTCTAATCACGATTTGCAACCGGTACGGGATTCTTTAATGGGGGAATCGAGGTAAACCGTTATTAGAACATATCGATATTATTATTAGACCGTTATACACGTCCCGATAATCTAAGGAACGCGTAAATATTTATGTAATCCTCGTGACGTAAATTTATAACATTGTTGTACGAGTACCGCGGTATCACTCGTGTTGCCAAATGACGTGCGCGTTGCGATCAGAATAACGTAGCTGGTAACTAATGCTCAACGAGGAATCCGACAGAGCCGTAGTGGATTTTTCTTTCTCGTTTAAAATCTGCCTTGCTACACGAATAAAAAAGTGTATTATTAACGCTCGCAAAAAATAAACGATATATTAATTTACGACACGGTGTCCTGATCTTCTCAGAGCTATTTATTATCCATTCTACTTTTTCTAGCCTTAATCACCGTGCTACTTTACAAATTATTGCGAATGCGAATATAAATACTGTTGCAGTGCTGTTAATGAATCTTTTACGAGCCGCGAATCATGCGCTGAAATGTCGCAACATGTGAAACGTATATTTTTTTTAATATAATTGTATTTGCTATACAATTCGGAATGAACACTATCGAATTGTTTTAAGCCCAATGACATTAATAATAAGAAGGAAAGGAAAGAATCTACAAAAAGGAATGGTAATTAGAAATATTTTCAAAACGACGAGAAATGATGAAATAAATTTCACTCGGGCGACCGGGTGTCCCATAGTGTCGTTTCATCTTTCGTGAATTCCTCGCGTCGACCGTTAATTAAGGATGGTAATTAAACACCAGCAGGCCACTGATACATTCTGGCGACGATAAATCTCCACGACGCAGTTCCTCGTGTTTCAAGGCGTCCTGATGACGCTTATCGGCCCCACAGTGGGTACGTTTATTCCGCACGACAAGCATTTTTCACGTCGACTTTTGGATCCGCCCAATTGACATAGCTATGCTAATTTGAGACTAAATACGCCACGAACGAAGTCGGTCGTAAAGGGAACGCAAATACGATGTGCGAACACTATCGTAAATGATTTTATGTTTGCTATATATGTTTTTGCCAACATAATCATGATAATTATGTTTCGTTACGGTACTAATGAAATTTCTCTCAAAATGTTTTCTATAATACACATAATACACCTATGAAAGTATTTAAATACTTTTTGTGAGTCAGTCTATATCGCTCGAGGTTCGATATGAAAATAGAAAACACTCGATAAATATTCCACGGCGGGCGCTGTTACTCGTCCAGACATCGAATAAATTAAACCTAAAAGTATCTTACTCTCGTTCGATATATATCTAGTTGTTGCTCCTCGTACTTTCCTCTTTCCTGTTCTGTTTATATCCAACAACACGAAACCGGTTTCAGAACGATCCTTCAGATCATATTTATTCGTAAAGATTTCGCTCAGCGCCAGTGGAACAAGACGTCAATGATCAGACACGATTGAACGCGTAGCTTAAAGGTATCGAAAGCCTGGAAGTTAATTGTCCGAAAGAAGCATCCAGATCAATCTTTATTTTACCAAATAATTAATAAATTATCGTAATTGTTACTGCAATTATTATATATAATTTAATGAATTATGAATAATTTAATAAATTTAATTTTTAATGAATTAACAAGTTATAGATTTCTTTAATCTATATAATATAATCTTACAATTTTCCGTCAAATAAGCTGAAAAAATTCCGCCTGAAAAATGTTACTAACAATATTATTTTGATCGTATAACAGCTCTGAAAATACCAAAAGATACTTTCGATCGAGGGGCGATAAGTAAGCGGAAAAAGAATCCCAGGTCGAACGACCCGAAATAATTTCTCGATAGGTAGATCGATTAGAACCAGACGCCGGGCTTAACTCGTTAGACGCAGAAATTCGCATTCATCACGCGAACATCACGGAAACCGAACTCTCTTACAGGAGAGACACTCGTTTCTTCGTATCTTTGACTTTCCCTCTTTCGTAACGTCGGGCAAGCATCCATTATTTAAACGAACGACGTTCTTGTTCGAGGGTGTGCAGCAGCAGTCGTTCAATATTTATGAACTACGGGAAACGAGGGAATGCTTACGAGATATTCGGCCAGGCTGTGATCATGATCCTCGCGTAATGAATCGTGTCCCTGAAGTACACGAACTTTAATTAATCGAACCTTTTCCCCCCTTATTCTTAACTAAAAGATTGTGTTTCGCGTTGTTTCGTGTGTTGGAAATCTTACTATACAGGGTGTGCAAATAATCAAGATACAATCAAGACGAGGATGGTTCTAGAAAATGAAATTTAAAAAATATATGGAAAATAAAGAATAAAATATTCTTACATGAGGCTTTATTTTCGAAAAGGTCGAATGTTAAGAATATTCTTTGAATATACCTGTACTTAACTACGTCGTAGACGAATACAGATTTTGATACAGGCCACACCCTGTTTACAAGTAACGTTAATATCATACCTAATATTGATTTCTTATCAGTTTCTGTGCTATCTAAGTACACATCAGCGGTAGATATTAATTTTATGCCTCTTTAGATAAAATTTCCGTTTATTTACTGATTTTGCTTACATTTCAATTTGTGAAACGAGTTCCTGGTAAGACAGAATTTCACGATTACCGAAATATCCTGTATACTGGACTTATTTCCTTTTTAATATTTAACATCGTAACTCTGCTCTCAGATAAATTTCCAAATAGATTATTATCAATCTGGAGAAGTTAGAATTCCGTCCCGCACAAAGATTGTGTTTTCCTTATCCTAATCCTTGCCCGTTAGGTATTATGAGCGTAATGAAAGGGAGGAAAGTTTTAAGCGCCATCGTAAAATTCCTTTGTTCTGGGCTCGTTTCAGGGATACAAGCTCGATATTTTAACATCGGTGCATGCCGGTTAACCAAGTTATATTACCGCTCAAAGATAGAAACTCGGATGTTTATCGAATCATCGATATGTATCGTTTCGCATTCCCGGTTCTGGCCGCGGAAACGTCTTGTGTTTCTCCATGCCCGACTAAGATCCTATTCTACTTCCTTCGTTTCTGCTCAACTTGTTACTTTACCGAGGAAACTCCGATGGATCTCGTTCGACCAAAGAAAGAATCACGAGCGAAAAAACTCTATTTCGTTTCCTTTAATCTTGAAAAGACAAGACGTCTCTTGTTCGCGGTGAATCGTCTGTTTCTGAAAATAAGAAACAACAAGCGCACACGAATGGCCGGGGTAGTTCATTCAAAATCGCTTTTCCAGCAGCGTAAAATCACGCCGTGCTCGCATCACCGTGTTTTCTTTACTGAAAGACTTGTAGGATCGTTCCTCTCGCCATTCTCCACTCCTAACTTCGCTGATTACGGGATAATCTCTGTGAGAGCTCTCATGGTTTCAACGAGAGGCGATAAGAATCGTATACAAAAAAAGCAGGAAAGGTATCTCGGTAATCAGTGCGTGAAAAAATGCTCTTCTACAGTGCGCTAAGAAAAGACAAAAAGACAAAAGATTTCAAGACAATTCTAGATATCCATTATCATTCTATACGGCTATCGATGTATTTCTAGCGTAAAATTATTAGATTGGTGGATATTAAATGTCATTTATTTCTTCATAAATTTTCTCCATTGCTTTGATATTCAAATTCACACCACATGAATATCGCTTATCTTTTTTAACACTCTGTATATGTTTGATTTTTCTGCTTTTTCTTTTTTTCGTTTCCATTACATATGCTTTTTTCTCCTTTTCGCTTATGAAATCCTACTGGCTATATCGTAATCGCTTATAAACGTTGCTCTTTCATTAATTTCCACCGTTATCATGGAGGTGGGAGAGAGAGAGAGAGAGAGAGAGAGACAAAACAAATCACTGGCGTTTTATCTCGGCGAGAAATCGCCTTTTAACGCGAACCGCGCTTCTTCCGTTCATACGGTTTCCACGACTGCTGGTCCCACGTGTAAAGGGACAACAGAACCTCCTCGAATTAATTCCCTGTGCAAATTGTTATGTAAATTAGACACCCTTTAGACTTCTCCGTCTATTGAATTTTTATTCAGTGATCTTTCTTTAGTTTCGTTTTCCTTTTCTTCCATTAGAGAAGAAGAAAGAAATATTGTTGGGATCCGGTCGAGAAACGTGAAAGACCTCGTTCATTTGCTTGATCTTTTTTCTCATCACGTTCTCTTTTAACATCGTAATATCGTGCAATTATTCAATACTCGAGAAAATGATCGATAGCATTGATCAACAATCAAAAGGTTCAAACAGGAGGGTGAATCAACGCGGTCTGCATGGATTGCTTTAAAGGTGGAGCGCTATGGTAAGTATAATTATGATATTTGCACGATCTTGTCCTTCTCCACGCGGTTTGCACACACATGCGCTTCCACATTTCACACTCTATGCACGCGCCTTTACACAGCTGGTGCCTGGATACACTTCGACGTGGAATTATTTTCTTCATTCTACTTATTTTGCTTCGTGGCTTTGTAATCAATGACCTTGAAAGCGTGCATTTCAAGAAATACTAATATTTAGACTGAGGATTTTTACGCATTTCCGACAAATTTGAAGGTATGCGCAGAATATTAAAAAGTATATGAAACATTCAGAGTATAGTATTTTCGTTATAATATTAAATACATAGATGAAACAAAACTCTATCCATATTCCTCCTTTTTTACTTGTTTTCATATAATTATGAATTTCTATCAACGACAAACATCCACAGTAATTCGTATTAATCATTATTTTAATAATTCTTTATTTATTTATAATAAAATTATCTCCTACTTCGTCGGAATATTTGCGATCGTCTGTAAATTTGCTATATCTCGTTTAATCGGATGAAGCTACGTATAAACTGTGAAAAGGTTTGATCCGGTGCATTGTGGAAGAAAGATCCAAAAGTAGAAACAACTGCTTCTATTGTTATCGGCCGTATCAGCACGCAGAATAGAAACTTTCTGCGTATCTTCCTCTGGTAATTCAGCACCTTTCCCGAGGCCAAACTTGGCTGAGATTTTCGTGTTACACGCGCACGTGTATTTGGAATATACCGTGACGTATTTTCTCGGTGTTTGCGCGTGTTTTTGTGTTACATTGCACAGCTGCATCGCAGATTTCCATCGATCTTTTAATGATCTTTTAAGTCAGCAATCCTCGGGCGTGTAATCAATCATTCGAACGGTTCGCGGATCTAAACGTTCGAATGGTTACGAAAAGAGATGGATAGAGAAAGAGACACAGTTATTCAACCGTTAATTTGGTTTTGCGCACGAACGAGGACCAAAGCGCAGGAAAATAGCGAGCTTGTAACAGGTATGAACCTATGGAATGGTTGGCCGGTTAATTGTCTTCGGTTCGGTCGAGTAAAATTTATTCTAAATTTTCCTTGTCCAATTTTAACCTGTCTTTCTTCAATTTTCTATATTTTTCAAGCGGTTCAATCGTCAGAAACTGTAGATATGTCAATCAGCTGAATCGTCTAAAAAATTCTAGATAGAATCATTCATATTCAAATTAGATATAAATCTCGAAGATCCGCTAAAAATTGTTCCGCTGTTCTCGATTTGAAAATAACATTTCAATGCACCGAAACTGTAATGAATTTTCCTATACGCAAGAATAATCGTTGACTCAGTTGATTGTCAAAAACTATGGGCCAACCATACTGGAATTACCTAAAAATTCTAAAATTAAAGAATTATTCACACCAGATTCCTCTATTTAAAAGGGAAACTGTGTACCACTGTAACGAAGGGAAGTCGTCACAAAGCCCCACCTACGCATCCATGATTCCTAATTGCCAAAAGCGGCACGCCGATCGTCAATTTCGAGAATTTCGCCTACAAACCATCGTATTCGCGACGCGACTCGAATAAGAAGCGGCCTGGCACAGTCACGTCATCTCGGACGTGCGTGCAGTACACGCGAAAATAGCACGATCATTCGGCCGGAATTGGTCGCACGATGAGTTTTCTCGGCTCGTTGATTCCGTGAGACGTCACGAGACATTGGTGCACGTGCTAATTAAACGTGTTTCGATGGAATTTAAAATGTTCACCGGGCATTTCGTATTCCGTGCAACGATCCAGCAGTTCAGTTTCCTTGGTTTACGAGCTACGTTAGCTTCAATGGCGTCGTAAACGAGACAACAGGCACAAAGTGAACAACGTCCTTTTAAATCTTCCAGCTACGTTTACGTTCGTCTCGTATGTTCTTATCGTAACGACAATCGGTAATGATCTCTAGATTATTGGTTCTACCTGTATTATCCTTGGCTCATTCTCTGTTACTATGAATTTTTCTGTCTCCCTGTTGCTCTTATTTCAACAAACGAAAAGACTTGCAATGTTTTAAAAAAATTTTTGTGGATTGTGAAACTGGTCTTCTTTTAGCACGGTGTATCCTCTTTGTAAAACCATAAAAAAATATGTATTGATTTCATTATTGTTAATTAATGAAAAGTAATTTTTCCACAGACTAAAAAATATTCGGCGCCATAAGGTATAAAAGAAGAAAGATTAAAACAGTTTCTACTGATCTTTACAATGTTAGGAACATTAGCTTCTTGCTTTAAAATCTTACGGTTACAAAAGCATTTTTCCCAACATTTAGACATGTTCGCCAGTCATGCTGGAAAGATAAGTCATCAAAACTGATGGTCTTAAACTTGTTGCTAGTAACTTTGCTCCAGAAGCTGTTCCACGAAAGTCCCTTTAATCACTCGAAATACCGCGTGGCGTGTAACTGTAATGAAAATAAACAGGACAAGAAAAAAGAAAATCCAAAATGTTCGAACGGCGCGTACAACATCGTTTAGCGTTTCTTTGACGAGCCCGGAAAACGCAGAAACGTTTTTTTTTTTAGATCAGGCTGCTTGCGTAATATAATTTTCAAAAACGTGTCACCTTTTGCACGCCTCTTGTCGTGCATGGCTAAGAATCTTTCTTTCTTGAATGTATGAAAAGCAGAAGGTGATCTACGAGAAGAGGATCGTCCAGACGTTGAAACGCAATCACGTTTCTCGCGTGAATTTCATAAAAATTAGGACATTGGTTGCTCGGATAATTCTTAGTTCATTAAACAGACTCCTTTTTTGCCTAATTTTGACAGGAATACAGTGACAATTTACAACATTTATAGAACATTCTAGTGTGTGTATTATTTATAAATATTATTCATAGAAAATTTGTATGAATGTATTATGTGTGTGTTTATATGTTTATACGAAACCTTTTGAATTTTCATTCATACTATAATGATACACGACTATCATGAATACAGCGATAGAATTTGAAACCAATTTGAAATAATAATAATAACATAAAATAATAATAGTTACAAGCCGTTTATTGCAAACGTACACTTAGCAAAAAGTAAAGATACATTATGAGTAAGTTAAAGGCTTAAATATGTATAGGTATTCCTTACTGAGATTGCATTTACACAACTTACACGCGTTATTTCACTGTTCGGCGGCTAATGGGTTAAGTAATGATTTTACAGGGCGAGCATACATCATCGTCGGCGTTTCTTCCTTGACAGGAGGGCGCCGTGAGATCAGAAAACGCGGGCAGCTGGCTCGTTTGGCTCTAAATAAAGCGCTCAAGTGCGGCAGGCGAAATGAAACGCAATAAAACTTATCCGCACCACTGGCGCGTTCCTTTCTCTCTCTCCAACTTCTGTCTCAGCTCCCTCGCCTCTTTTCTAAATCCTCATATTTTCTCGTTTCCCTTCTTTTCTCATTTTCACCCTTTCACGACTCTCGCCGTGCCTTCTTCCCTTCTTCTCTACTTTTCCCTCGCGCTCCGATATTTCATCTCTTCCTTCCAAGTTGCTTCTTTCCATCGTTCCTTCCTTCTAGTTCTTGTTTTTCTTTCGAACTCGGTCTTATTGTTCTTCCCTTGCCGCGATTGTTTCCATTCTTCCGTTCTTCCGCTCACGTTCGAGGTGAAATTAATATACAGGGTGATTAAAAAGTGGAGCAACCGACTATTCTTTTTTACGATTTTCTTTACTGATAGTTACAGAAAAGTCGCGCAAGTATCGCCGATTATTCTTGTCGCTGACTTTAAACGATCAGAAAGATGTCAGATCTGGGGAATTCTTAATATTTCAAGATATTTTGAAAATTGAAAAATGTTAAACAGAGCATTTTAACTAAAAAGGGCAACTAATTTAGCTCAATTGTGTAATAAGGTTCAACAGTAAGCAAAAGATATGTTTTATGGTTGAAGGTTTTTGTTATCTAAGGACTTTTGTAAATTGTATGTCATATATTTCGTTATGTGTTTGTTAAAGAATACGGTTCTTCCTTCGAGATTGTAATTATATCTGGTAAAAGTTTATCCAAGATTTCGCGATCGTTTCCCCATGTAATTTCGTAGTTTGTTATCTACGGGTATCATTATTTTCAGGAGTAATCCTGAACAGTATGTCGATGCTTTGTATCACTATCGATCGATTCCGGAATATTAAGCCAACAATGTAATACTCTCTAAGTAGCACAACAATTTCCTTCCAACATTCGGTTATCCGTTTTAGCAACGTTTCATCAAATCCTATCGAACAATATTATTATGAAATTCTCGTTAGAACTGAAATTAATATTTTGTCACTGAGCGAGCAATATTCACAAATAAAAGGAAAAACATGATATGGTCTGTTAAATGTTCATTCGTAATTAACTTGGTCTTGATTTTCAAACAATACGTAAAAACTATGCGTTTACCAAAGTTCTCAATTGAATTAATATTATTAGTAAAACCTTTCTTTTTTTGAAACGAAGTTTTCTCGATATCTCGGTGCCTTCAATGAAAAAATTCCATAAAATATTTTCGAATATTTCGTACCACGCCTTATATAATATTTTCTATGTCTCTTTTCTTTTTCTTGATATAGACGAATATTTTGTTCTCCACCACCGTGCAAATAGTTTCTATAGATGGATAGGGATTGATCGAAGGACGGGACGAAAAAACAGATGTGCCGATCGACGATATATTGGAACAGAAGATTCGATCAATCGCAATTTACTCGTTTATTTCCCGCTAGCGATCCTTCTCTTGCGACGAGGGCCGAAGGTCAGACAGTGGTACAAGAGGGTGATGGATTTTGTTGATCGAATAAAATAAAAATAACGAAGCTATCTCCGTGGAGCGATTAAAAGGAAGAAAATGATCATCGAAGGGAAGATTGTTTTCGTCGTTTCCAAGTCTGTAGATTCTAAAACGATGAAATCATTGGCACGGGGAGTTGCTTGGTGGTATCGATTTGTCCAAATCCTTTCTATAGCAGCTTTTATTCGTTCCGAACACGAGGTCGACCAAAATAATACTTAACATGGTTCTATTCTATTTCGATTGAAGTGTGGATATATTATGCGTGGTTCCTATCGATTATTTAGAACAAGTATTAAATACTTTTCTACGAAGTGTTATTTTATCGAGTAAAAGTTTAATATTAAAAACAGGTTTATATAAAAAGTATAATATTGCCGATATTACCTTATAGAATACCAAATTGACAAAAATATTTCATACGTGTCTATTTAATGTCTTCAAAGTGTATAAAAATAAATTAGAGTGTCGAATTCAACGTTTTTCAAGGATAAATTTTCATCGATGTTGGGTGAATATGATTCACCGTGACTTATAATTAGACTACGGATGTTTATGTATTTATCGGAAATTTTTGGCCGCAAGAATGTACAGAAAGTACATGATACACAAAAATACACAAAATATCGATTTACAGGGTGAAACTTTTTTTTTTATCGAAGTTACTCATAAAGCTATAAACTTGTATAAACATCTAGAGTCTATTTGTCATTTCATTTTTTAAATTTTGTACTTTGTTTAGTTACTTAATCATTTCCTTTGAACCTCTATTTTCTATTAACACAGCGAACCTAACCCGAAACTTTGTAACAACACTTCCTTATACGATACGTTATACGACCAAACGACGACTTGACATTTTATCGATACAAGGTAAAAAACGCACTATCGGTTCTCCTAGCGAGCCATATATTATACTCGAGAGGTGAACGTCCAAATTTCACGTTTCACTAACATAGGTTACATAAAATCGATGACACGCTATCCCTCTGACACTTTTTCCTTCCCATTCGCTAGCTCATATCCACATCGTCGACGACGCTTGTCTTTCCTACAGCCATAGATCGCCTGGATTTATTTCTTTTTCTTTTCTAGAGTCACGGCAATGTTTCCCGTACGTGTGCGTACGCGAATCGGGGTCGATCCGTGGACTCGCTCGAAATGCTACAACGGCCAGGGAAAATAGTTGGAGTGTGAGTCACACGATTTTATCGCGGCCAATCTAAAAGTTGCTTTACGAGCCGTTGTGGACCACCGACCGTCACTTTGCATTTCCATGGATCGCAGAAATGCTACACGATGGATATTAAATAAACCCGTCGGAAACGCGGAAAGGAACTCTGATTTTTATTTCAACTGTGACTTCGCACCGTTTTCACGTTGCTTTCGTGTCTTTTCTCAGACATCATGCCATGCTGTTTGCTGTTTTCTCACCCTGGTTTAGGAATAAGGTTAAAATTGCCTCGGGGACACCGGAGAAATTTCGATTGACAAGTCGAGCGAATGGAAATCCCGATTTCCCCTCGAGGGATCAGAGTCGCATTGAAATTACGATTCTTTTGTGAAAAGATACTCGTATCACGAGATTAATCGACGCAATGACGTATGAAAGAAAGCATAGAGATGGAATATAAGGCTTAATCTGTTTGAAGTCGGTGACGCATTACTGATAAAAACAGCCAATAACACAGGTTTCTAAAAGAAATTTTTATTATCAGCTAGTATTAAAGACATATTTTAAAAAAGCTATCTGGGGAAATACGTTACTGAAACGAAGTAACAGACGATATTACGTAAAGATTAAAGCAAAGTTTTATGCATATGATGCATATAGTGTGCCATCACAGATTAATTTAGGAATCAATGACACATGTATTCTTTCATTCCTCGGGCAGGACAGAAATCATCTAAAATCTAAAACATGTATTTTTCATCTCCAAAACCTTGTTACTTATTTCATTTCCCTACATAAACGGAACAAATTCGACTTCGAATGAATAGTTTGGATTAATTGTAGGTCTGGTGTTTGTTGAATTAGTGGAGGTTTATGTCCGATTTCGTTAGCACGTGACTTTAAAACATCGACTAACCGCACGACGCCCACGAAAGGAAATACCTTCAAAGGTTAGAATTATAGGATTCCTGATATATAGCTGGTAACGCGACACGCACTGTCATCGCACGCAACTCGTCGACACGCGACGTTAATTAATGTGAACGTTTACTTATTTATTTCTATCCCATGAAATTACTGTCTTTCATCAAGCATGCACAACTTCATTAAGAACTTAAATCGTTATAATAATCTTAATATCGTTGTGATTTATTTCGCATTATCATCTTTTGATAAAAGAGTGACGTAATTAAGGAAAATTCCTTATTAATTAAGAAACACGTAAGATTCTTGTGTAGTGTGAGTTACATATATATAATAAATGCTATAATATTTTATTATATAATTATAACATTGCTATCCTAATACACAGTTCAATTTTTTGATATATAGAAACAACTTCTGTAAATATTTCAAAACTGACAATTTTTTAGATAAATCGCTCATCTAGCAACAGGACGGTATAAAATATCCATAGGAAATTTGTCTTCAATCTCAAAGATTTTCTTCGCGAATTTAGATTAATAAATGAAATATCAAATTATTTGATACGAAATCGAACGAATATCTATGTTTATTGATTATTAAAGCAATGGAAAAGCTAGTCATAAAGATGGTCGTGTTGGCTATACTGCCAAATTGGCAGTGTTCCAAATTTCGTGCGAAAAAGAGACTACGTCTCTAGCAGACAGATTAGTAATTAAAGTACTTATTAATAACTACAGGATTAAACGCAAAAAATTCGAATGGCGGTTCTCATCGGTTAAGTGGGATCAAAGTTCGTCGAGGAATCGACAGCTTCGAGTCGATTAATCCGCGTCGAGATCAATCCCGGACACGTGGCTTGTCACTTGGAGTTGACACAGATTTCCACGAGTTGCTTCGACACCCAGGATACGCCGTATCCTTTGATCTGTTTCTGACAGCTTTATTTCGTTCCTATTACGCGTCAACCTTCCCTACCGCGTTCTCCAATGGTTCGTATTATTTTGCATTTCGCCTGAACTTCTTTCAAGCGGCAGGAGATTCTGTTCGTATCGAGTCAGACAACGAATAATTCGCTGCCTCCTCCATGCTCGAAAAATGTACAACTTTGTACAGAAATTGTAATTAATTTTCTAGACTTTTATTTTTTTCAAATTATAATTTTCAAACTTTGCACTTGCGATGTAATGCTACTCTATTCGTTCTTCATTCCATTATTAATAATCCCATTAAAATAATGAGTCCCCCTTACATTAATTATTTATCTCTCAAATATTTATCAAGCCTTCGTTAAATTGTTTTTAAAATAGCATGCTTCGCGGCATAAAGTACCACAGAAAAATTACAATAAGAAATGATCTATATAAACAACGCATCCCATTCAGCCTTTTTTAATATACCACACTCGATATCTCCGCCCACGTACGATGCACAAAATGCACGTAAAAGGAGCGAGAAACCAGCGTTCTTTCAATATAAAAGCACGATTAAAGTAGAACTCACCGCTGTCCGCGTAGGTCTCTGAACCGTATCCATCCTGAAGTCCACTCGCCCACGTGCCCTCGTACCTCGCCGTGGACGTGGTCGATTGTCTGACACCGTATCGACCCTTGAATCCTTGAGACCATTCGCCGCGATAAATCCACCGTCCACGGGTTTCCATGCCCAGACCGTGGCGTTTCCCATTCTGCCACTGGCCTTCGTAAACCGATCCACTGAAATTCAATATTGTTGACGAGTGATAATACGATATAAGATGTTCTCAGAAAATCAGTCGCTTGCGTTTCGCCCCTTAGCCTCGATGCACCACAGTAATCAAAGACACTTTCCGGACTTGTTGCTCTTCGTGATTCAAACTGTTTTGCTAATTGGATTTGTCTCGTGTTTCTTACTGCTTTGTATTGAAAGGGAAGTTTCTTTCGGAGAGATAAGGCTCGTCGAAGGGTGAACAAGATCTCTTTAATACAATTTTGTGTCATGGAGATTGCTATTTAGAGAATTTGGAATATATAAAAATTGTTAATTTTATTGACACTAAAATTATGAGAATTACTAAAAGATTCCTAATATTTTATGGAAATTTTATAGATTCAGAACAAATGATTTCTGAAAATTTAAAAATTACTAACTCTTTTTTTTAATTATACACATTTACTAATATATATGCTTTTTTAACGATTTAAATATATGGATAAAACTTTTTTTGTTTACATCGTATATTTTTCCGATAGTTTTCATCTGGATTATCTTGACGCATGTTCTATCCTTCGTGTTAAATGATTGATCCGAAGTCACCTATTTGAAATATATGAATGTATGAACTGTTGTGTTTTTTATAGATTATAGACTGTTGGTTTGCGTATCTTTTATAAATCTGATCAATAAAAATAACAGGAATTATATGGAACAAATCAGATTTTGCTAGTCAGCTTCCAGCATACAATCGATACGAAAGGAACTCGTTATCGAAATGCTCTTTGGTCTTTTCAGCAGCTTTTATCGCGTTCAAATTCGAATACTCGTACGCTTTTCCACACAACAAATACTCGGTGCTCAAAGACGAATATGTTTCGCACGAGTGGATCCTCCTCGACTTCTGAAGGGAAAAAGAAACAGATGCTTCGATCTGAAGGAGCGATTTTCCTTTTTGTGTTTCATTCGAAGTTGCAATGAAGAATCTTTCTCTTCCTCGATATTGCGCCATGCGAAGAAAGACCAAATTCTTTGTTGGTTTTGTCGCTAACACATATACAGTTCTGTATATATAAAAAATACGTTGCAACAAATGTACTTTGTTCTTTTCACGGAAAAGATATACGTTTTTCATAAATATTTATTTGACACAGATAGCTTTTCATATAAAAAGAATCACGATTACTCGTTGTTAAAAATCAGTTTCTGTTATCTTTGGTTCTTTATCCTTGATACTACGGTTGTTTATGTAAATTCTTATTTTTATAAATAAAATTAGTCGAAGAAAACCTAAACTAAAATTTATTTTATTTTATTATTTTATTATTCTAGTATATTTGTTAGGTAACTTGTATATGTTTGTAACTTATATATCTTCACGTTTAGGTTTATTAACCGTTCTTTTCTTTTTTCTATAATGTGGATTTTGGCGATATTGCTTGCTAGAGATTATTCGGAAATTACGGTTCGACATTCGCGACAATATTCACGCACCAGTGTCGCTTGCACACAGCTCCAGAGCTCATTTTAATTAACAGCGGACGAAGATTGAAAATCGTGTTGATATCGAATATCGAAGACGGCCGCTTAGGAGAAACGAAAAATGGACAAGTCGTTGATATTCGCCATATGAATGAAGTTGCAACATTTTCCTGCGAATAATTTGAATTTTTTATTTTCAAACAACTGGAACTAAAACCTCTGACGTCATTTACTTGACCCATCATTTTATCTTATTGGATCCTTTTTCAGAAATCTTGTTGAATATAGAAATATCGCAACATAAACTTAGTACAGTCATCCACCTTATCAACGAAACAATATTTCTTCTTAATTTCAAGAGTTATCCGATGACTCACAAGCATGCTATCTATTTCCACCAAAAATATAAACGAATAAAGTTTTCCACTTTATTATGACCAATGACAGAGATAATTGCCGAAAAATGGTTCCACGTCATTTGTGGTCTCGAGTTCGTCATCAACGAAAGGCAGCATCGTAATTTATCGGGCATCCCTAGGAAAACGTGACTTGACGAAGACCTTGCTCCAATTTAGACGGAAACGAAACGACGGAATCTCTCGGCCCAGATACGTGGTCGCGAGAAACATAAGTTCCCCATCTTTGTCCCTTCTCCTTTTTTCCTCTTTCTATTTTCTTTCCACGGTATTTCCACCCTTTCAACGTCGCCAGCGACGCACTCTGATCGAGAGGAACCAACACCGAAACGTGGCGAGAGTATTAAAAGAAGAAACGACCACAGTCACGCTGAAAGATCTTTAATACCCTCTAATTGCTCATTACAATTATAGAATGACCTTGTTTGAACTGTTAAACACATGCACGATAGCCATCCGATAAGGTTTAGTCAGTGTAATTAACGATTAAAGTGGAACGATCATTTTCTATTTTAATTATTCTATGACCCTCATTATTGCGAATTGGATCTTGGAATTGATACTCTATGTATACATCTGTCACGATATTAATTTATGTAATTCGAAATTTTGAAGCGACCCTTCTTTCGTTTTTCTCTTTTTCTGTTTTATATTATTTCAATGATCATGCAAGATAATTTGGTAGTTTAAAATAAACGAAAAGACGAAGACAAAATCGATCAAGGGACGAAAACGTGTTGTTATATCTCAATTAGAAACTTGTTCGACGTGCGTGACTTTGATTCGCGATACGATCAAACCCAGACCTTTCGAATGACATTTTTCTGTTACGTGAGGTCACGGAATCCACAACGTGTTCTCGTAATTGTAACATGACTGGTTAACGTGGTTGGTTAATCGATACGCATAAAACGCACGAAAACGTCGTGCTTATCTACCACCGTTTAAGGAGGTCGCTAATTCTTCGATGGGTACTCCAACTTCGCTAATATCGAAGCCAAAATTCGAAGAATTATGGTATAAGTTATCACTGTCAAAAGTGTAGATAGAAATTTCTCATTATTAGTAAACTGCGAATATATAACTAAAGTAAATGGAACCGACCTAATTTAAAACCGCTAGCAGGAAACCTTCGTTTCTCTCGAGGCAAAAGAAAATTTGCAATATGATCTGTAACATGGAATTTGAATACACAGAGACGAACAGACAGTTTTGGTATCTGGATGTTTAGGATGGTTCAGATGTCCCAATAACTGACATTCGATAATATTGGTATATTCTTGGACAATCCGAAGTTTCGATGCATCAACGTGACCTATTATCCGAATAGTCGAACCGTGGCTACCGAATGCTTCAAGGATCTACGAATTATTTATGGTTTTTGACAGGGTGACGAATTCAGGATTGTTCCAAGTCCCGCGAAACACTCTAAATATAGTAATTTCAAATTCGCGATGATTCTTTTCGTTTCGGCCTAATCCCGAGTGTTCCCATTGATGAACACCGTCGTACTAAAAATACATAAAAATGTGGGTCAATTCCCCTATACGTTGAAACGTGCGTGTGTCAGCCGATGTTAATAACACTTATATTTACGAGCTCTCGTTGCACTGGACTATTTAAAGCTGCGTGACAAAATTTCTTCCGGAACGATCGACGGCTCAAATATAGTCGCGCAACTTACAACGTTACGCGGTCCCGTGGAAAAGAATCACCGAGAGAAATGTTTCCACAATTTTTATCACAGAAGCTTATTACACCGTCTTTTTTTTTTATTTATTTACGAATGAGGCAAAAAAGAAAAATGCCTTTGATATAAGAACGAGCGAAATGTATCTAGTGATTATATTTCATTTCATCAAATTTTTGCCTTGTCAAAAGTCAGATCTTCTCTAGAAGAATATTAGACTGTGAAAGTGATACATATGGTAGCATTGTTTGTTATTTGAGCAAACTATAGGTAAAGTTAACCGCTTTACTGACCGCAAAGATAATTATTTTTTATTTTTCTTCTCTAGGCGAAACTAGACAGAGATTTATTTTATCTTCGAAATATCAGAACGAATATATTATAGTTTTGCATATCATACGCGGCTTATATATTTTGGCATTTTTATTACCATAAATGTAATCTTCATATTGCTATACGTCGTTGCAAAAATCCTTTCGATAAATACAAACGTTATATATTATTATATTCTATATACATTGATCTCATTTGAAGAAGAAATGCACTTGTACCATTGAACACAATCGAAAAATCTCTCAAGAGGCGATTGAACAGGAATACCATTGAAAAACGAAAGAAAATAAGCTTCTATGATGAACCGAGGATTATTTCCCCCCTGTCAGAGCCGTTGGCTGAAAGTCCTGGAAATTTGGCGAAACGATTGTTTGCCGCGTCCGTGAACTAGGTCCTAACCGCTCGGATCCCACTGACCCGGACTCGTTGTCCTTGCACTCGATGACCTACTTTCAGGATCGGGAGATTCCCGCCCTGCCCCAGGTATATACCGAGATACGTGTCAAGGTCTCCCGTTTATCTCGAATTCACGCCGTTAGAGACGGTTCCCAAAGATAGAGTAAAATCAGCTAAATGCCGTACGGCCAGGCTAAATGTACGAATTTATCATCTCTCTATTCGATGACGTCTGCTAGTCGAAATCGGTTCACGCTTTCTTTCCACAAAAATGCATTGATAGTGCGACTGATAAATGGAAACATCGTTATTGTGACATTTATGGTTACTATTATGTGATTACTGTATTGTGAATACGTCATAACGTTCAGAGTTGCTTTTCCACATAACAACGAGACCAAATCCTCATCACTCAAATATCAACTTTGGTCATCTCAACTATAACGTTTCAATGTGCTCGTTAAAGAGCTCTACGTTTCCTCTTTGAGCGAAAACCTTCATCCGTTTCGTGGTCGTTTATCTGGATCTGTGTCGTCTTTAGGATTCAGAAGATGAGGTTTACGGGTTCTTTCTGCTTCTAGCGATGTATGTAACCCGTGAAAGCTCTGCTTTTGCTTTTGATAGAAAAGCTTCCACTACCTAATCCTATATTACGGGCTGTCTATATTTAAGAAAACGATAGTTATATCATTCACGTACGACGAAATGGTAGATGAGTTGGATGAAATTTGATCGAATATAATCGATCGTTTCAAGTTTGGACCGTGTTTGTTCTATCGAGAGTAATTATTTTAGTCCTCTTGCGAGTCGAGGAGATTTAGCTTTCGAGACAAGAGAACCGAGTTTGAAAGCATTCGACCGCGATCGAGATATCGATGCTGTGCCGGTGTATCCCCGAAATACTCGGGCATGCACGCTCCAGCAAGAACTAACGAGCCTGAACCAGTTTCATTTACACGGATGCCTGTTTCAAGTGTTTATTATTCACCGAGAATCTTCAAAATAGAAAGACGAGTGACAGCAAGCAAATCTAATGTCTGTTTTTGTAGTTAATGGAAAGGCAATTAGAACATGAGGTAAAGATTGTTCTAGATAAATTGAAGATGAATAACGTTTTTATTAATTAAATTCATGATGCCTTTGATTTGACATCGTTCCGCTAATTGAAGACGGTTTACGATCTGGATAGTAACAATGTACACGGAGATTGGCTTAACCGAGAAGATCAATTTTAATCCGTAACGAACAGAGAGGGCATTTGTGGTTTTAAATCGTTGAAGGCCAGAATTTCAAGAGTTGCGATGTCTTTGTAGTATCTTAAACGAAGTTTCGAAAAGATCCGTTTTATCGGAATTTTAATTTAATCCACATTATTAATGTTTAACTATAAACCACTAAGAAACGATTTTCATATATAAGTTGCATTTAATGATCGTCCTTACGTTTATTTTATAACGACGCATTTTGATAAAAAAAAGAAAAAGAAAAAGAACAGAAAGAGCCCGTATATCAACATCCTAACGGAATAACTCAGGATTCTCGAAAAAAAATAAGAAACCCGATCAAAATTCGCCGGAGAGAGTCGAGAAAAGCGGCGCTAGTAAGCGAGGCAAGGGGTGAATAGAGCAAATTGAAAGCATGCCAAAAATTAATAAGAATCCGAAGGTCTGGTCTCACCTAGGCCAGGTGTAGACACCGGAGACCTCGAAACCAAAATGCCAGCTACCAGAGTATGCACCTTGGCCCTTGGGTCCCGTACATACGCCGTGTCCATGAGCTTTTCCATCTTCCCAACCGCCGCAGTAGGTGCCGCCATCGTCGAAATCGAATCTGCCACCGTTAACCTGGGCACGATTAGACGCCGCCGTGGCGGTACCTGTCGCTCCAGGTTGGGCAGTGCTTATGCCACCTGTTTGAGGCAATTCAGCACCACCTGCCACCCCGTTCGGCGCTGGCTGTTGCTGCATCTCTTAACACCACTTTCTAGTCTTCCACCACCTCCTCCTCCTCCACCACCAATTTGTTTCCCCACCACCCACGTCGTAATCTTTGCCTTTTTCTTTTTCTTCCTCGTCGTGATTGTGGTCGTAGTCGTAATCGTTGTGGTTGTCGTGCTCCTTATCGTCGTCTTCGTCTTCGTCGTCTTCGTTAGTGTCGTCGCGCTGACCCGTTACCAAAAATCGCACGCGCCTCGTCTCCCTGCTGAACGTTGCTCCGTCATCCTTCCTTCCTTCCACCTCCACGGTTCTTCTCGTTTTACGCGTACCACCAACGGACCTCTGCAAGATCACACGAACAACCCTTTGTTGATCACTCCAAATCGTCGACGAGAAACACTGATCGCGTCAACTATTTTACTTAGCCACGTGAAAACTCGCGTACGCGATTATGTCCGATGTGTTCGCACGGGAGCGCGGGGTCGTCTTAAAGAACGATTCGAAGAATCGACGAGACTCGAGCGCTACTATGCCCTAACGACGAGATTAGGGTAAATTTCTCTGAACCAGCATGGTCACGCGTTATCGATCAATGATCGACCGGTTGGTTATTTGGATGTCAAGGATACGGTTTTTCTCTTCTTTGTGTACGATCTATAAATACGAAATTCAGCCCGAAGCGAGGCTAGACGAGAACGCTCTAGGATTCGACACGGGTTAATTTTAGTTGCCGTTGGTCGGACAGCAACGGACCTGAAAGGAACATCATCGCCGCAAAACCTCGAGTCTCGGCAATACGAACTACGATCACAGTTCACAAAGACGATCTCGTGACTCCCCTGCGAAACGGCTTCGACCGGCTTCCCGTGGCCTTGAAACACTTGAGGACACAAGGAGAATCGATACACCCGTACGATTTCCTTCGTAGCACCGTGCGTCGTTTTACACGTTCGATACTTTCGTCGATTTCTTATTCCTTGCACTTCCTTCTTCTCCTCATCCCTACGTTTCTCACCACTATCGATCGACAGGGTTCTGGCGATTCCGCTAATCGATCGCCGATTATCCTTCGAGCCTAACACGCGCTCGACTCGCACGCACACGCAGCCATTCGCACGCACTCGTCACCGTAAGCAGCCAGTTTAAACGCGGCTCAGATTCCCTATCGAGTCAGCAGCTGATTTCGCGCCACGCGCCACGAATCCGCGACAATCGATAAAAGGAAAGGGAGAGAGAGCGCGTTTTCTCTTCTGCTAATTCGCCCCAAAATCGACGATTCCGATCAACGTTCCATCTAGATCCGATCACCTGTGGTCAGTCGGCACTGCGCGAACGGCACAATCGACGATACACTTTCGAGTTTTCCCGAATATCAACGTAGTAGTATCCGTCTCCAGGCATTCGATGGGCAGTCTTAATACCAGGAGAGGATGCAGCAGGTTTTTCGTCGAACTTGTCGAAACTCGACGGCTGAACAGCAGCCGCGGTTTCGCCGTCCGTCTGACGCCGTTACGCAACGCTTCTATAAGCATCCGTGATCCGCTCGGAATGTGACCCTCTCTCACTCGCTCTCCCTCTGCTACACAGTCTATCTCTGTTCCACTCTTTCTCTCGTTGCTCTCCTCCCCTCTGCCTCTATCTCTCTTGTTCCACCTCAGCTTTAGCTCGCTCCTATCCTATGTTCTGTGTTCGTATGTCGCTCGGTCAGTTGTTAAAACGAAGGCGCGAAAGCTCGTCCGATTAGAGGAACAGTTGGAGCTTGGTTCCTCTCTAGATTAGTTGCTGGTCGCGTTAGTCTACGTGCAAGTAGTAGATGAAGAGAAGAAGAAGAAGAACAGCGGCATTCTGTACCGCCTGGTCTCCCTGGTCCTCCTACGTGCGAACACGATGGCCAGTGAATCAGCCCGCGCCGCCTCTTCCTACATGCGGCCTCTTGTCGGTCTTAAAATATTCACTAGACTTCACGACGAGCAGAGTTTCGCGAGGAGCAGTGCCGTTCGGCCAGGGAATATAGAGCGATTCCTCGTTGGGCTCGACGGCCGATTCACCTCTATCCTTTCGTTTCGTGGATCCACCGAACGAAACTACGCACGCGGTACACTATAGCAGAAAACGATAGAACGCAGAAGAACGAGCGATTAGCCGGTTGAAGCACACACTCGCACCTTCTTCTCTCTCTATCTCTTCTCTATTTCTCTTTCTCTTTTTTTACGACGTACAGGACAAGCTTCTAGGGATCGAGATGATCATCGGTAACGTCACCGTTGCCTTCGTGTCCGATCGCGATTTACTTCGTGTTGTTAAGTCTTGGTAGGAGCGATAGTCGTTGGTGTGATGGTAATCGCGATGGTACGCGTCAGCATGATCAACGGGGGCCCGGAAACCCGGTGTCGTCGCGACGTCGACGTTTAACCGTTCGCGACCGCTGGCTAGACACGATTCACCGCACCCGCCCAACGTCCGTCCGCTCTAGCAACACGCTAGAGCGGTGCTCGTGCTCGAGCTCTAGCCTCGAGCTTCTCGGCTAGCTGGCTAGGAGCTTCTATTTTTACCATGGGGTGGCGAATTGTTCCCCACACCGGCGGCGGCCCACGAGGCGGCAGCTCGAGCGGACCAGAGGTTCGCCAATGCGACCGGGTTCAAACCATTTATAAATAGTAGGAGTTTCTCGCGCCGCTCGCGGAAAATCGGCGACGATTTGCCGAAATACAGATTCGGGTCTGACTCGATGCTTTCGAGGACGTACAGTACTGATTCCTGGATTAACCTGTTAACCGGGTCATCCCTTAACCCTTTCACGGTCCAATACTTATTTAGCCTCCGAGGAAAATTATGTTTTAGCGATTATTGATAATAAAAACAAATTTTGTCGAATGATCTAAGAGATGTCAAATAAGGACATTCTATTGATCGAGAACGTACTAAAGTACAGATAACGTTACGTACACGTAATATATATCGAGAGTGAAAGGGTTAACCCTGGTTCGTGAATACCAAAGAATAGCTATAGAATATGTTAATTGAATTCGCAAGAGGAATTTACGATAGGTTTGGTTCAAGAAGAATTTATATCTTTGATGTCTGGGTGGTTTAATTCGTCGATGAGTGCGAGGCAGTCGAGCTGTTCGTATTTCCGATTAACCAGCCGCCTTGTCGAACACGTGTACCGGAGCGTGTAGATAAAAATTAATGATATTTAGAAATAGCATCGGCGAACGCGATTGATACGGTATGGGCTCTGAATCCCAGCGAGATTCACGTGTACGAAACGAACACGCTATATTGCTAATTAACGTTTGTTGATGTATCGTGTATACTTGTATACGTAGGAGCTTGCACGAGTGATTCGAAAGAAAATTTCTGAGAGCCGGTAAATAGAGGCTGTAAACGGCGGTAAAGTATCATGGCATGAGTGTTCATTCAGATTTGTATGATTACTAATTCATGGGAGAATTTACGTGTTTGATATATTTAGATGATCCAACTTTGAATGAACGCGTAACGAGAAATATCAACAATTATATCTAGCACACGTGTTTCCTATTCGTAGAACATCCTTGCATAGAATGAAATTCGAGGAAATTTACGAGAAACTTGGAATGTTTCGTTCACTCGCCTTCTCAATGAAATCCGGAGAATATAACTTAACGAAAAACTTAGAAAACTCAGTGATAGATTTTTTCATTCTACCAAAAGTAGAAACATTAACGATCACATTCGGCGCGCAATCATGTTCCCTCTTAAATGGAATATTTTTCTTCAGAATGAATTCAAAGAAATTTACAAGCAACTACGAAAACACTCAACAATCTGCCTTTCGATTTGATAACAGAAGAATCTTGACAACAAGTAAACGTAATAACTTGCACGTCGTTGAGTTGAAGTCGTAGTAAAAGTTACGAAATGGGGGGTGCTTTGCTTGCTACGGGAACATGCAATGAGATCTAAACGACTGGGTGAACAAAGATTTCGATCGATCGATGAAACAGCATGGACGCGTCTATAGCCGGTGCATAGGACTGCATTTTTGATGCTGCACTCATCAATGTCGGTCAGTCGCTTTCCTCCCCCTTACAGAAACTAGGCTTCCTTGAATTTATTAGAATACATTCCCCCGTGTCAACGATCCTACGAGACTCCGACTGTAACGTTGTCTATTTTTTTTATCTTCTTCTTTGTGCGTCGAAGAATGAACGAAGAGAGCTGATCGAAAGCTACGGAGTCTATGTAGAACGCGGACCGTCCAATCCTCGCTCGTGTCCTCCCGCTTTTTTATATAACAGAAATCAATTAATCGATCCCCCTTCGGTGTGCCTATTGTTGCACGCAACAACGAGAAATAATTACGCGTTCCCCGATGATGCTCTCACGCTCGCCGGCGCGGTCACGAGAAAAAGAAAAGAGAGGCCACAAAGCGCCGGTATACCCTCATTATTAAAATAACTCCTCCTAGAGGATCGTTTTTCCCTCGAAATGCTCGTTCGAGTGCCAACTTCGAGACGATCGACCGCCTTCTTCGCCCAAAAATCCATCGATTTCCACCCAGTTAATTCTTCCATTTCGGTTCGATGCGAACGCCTCGATCGGCGTTTAGTCGGCGAAAAATATTACAGGCCAAATCTAAGCGAACGTGCGACGCCCTCGTTCCACGCATGCCTCTTGCACCTGCGGACGCGTCCGACCGCACCGTGGCTGCGAATCGCATCATCGTCGTCGTGCGTATCCGTGATCTTTGTCTCGTGTCACCCACTGATGATTATACCGATGTTCTATGTATGTATATAGTGTCATGGCTATCACGCGGTCGTTACGCGGGAACAGAAGCACCTGAGGAATCGTCGGTAACGTCCACGAGGCTTGAGGATTCCTTAGAATCTTGCGAACTTACGTTACGCGCTCTGATATTGTAAGTTTTGTTGCAGTAATAAATAATAGACGAGTAATAAATGTCCGTGGAAAGGAATAATCTGCAGGTAATCGCGCGCATCCAGAATGTTTTCCAGTAAAAACAAGAAATCATGGAAAAGAGAAGCACGCTAAAATTAATCACCGAACATTCTATAATACGCTTAATGGACGATGGATAACGAGAAATCGATAAACTCGATCTATATCGAGGTAAGAGCAGATATAAATATTTCGGAGTTGAGATTATCACGCAGCAGAATTGGTAGTCCTCGAAATATCGCGTCACCGGTGACCAAGTCGAGGAAGATCCTTACGTCTAGTGGTATCCTGCGAATGGACGAGTCGGGATCGATCCGTGAAAGAAGAAAACCGACGCACTCGCGACCCAAAAATACTTGGGAAAAATCATATTCGAAGCGCAGCTGCAAGCATCACTAAAGAAAACACACGGAAATAGAGCGGACACGGCTAGAGCACACGGCTCGCGCGCGCCAGAGTGAGGCGCTCGTGTCACCGTAACCCATCGGGAGAAGAAAGAAGCTAAACTAGAGTCCTTTCAACGTATTCTTCTCACCAACTATCCTCATATTTTCTCGCCATAATTCACGTTGCACACGCTCCACCCAGAACACACCACCAATTTTAAAGCTCTCTCGGGTTCGCACTTCCGATCGATCGATCCGCGCGAGCGGCACGTGCAGTTTTCCGCGGACGATTCCGGCCGAGTCGTCTATCGCGCACTACGCACTGCTCCGTGGAAAAACACGTTGTGCGTTTTTCCGCACACGTGCGCCCCGGCCCGCACACGGCACTTGTCAAGCGCACTTTCGCAGCTGCGCCACACCGCATTCACGCATGCAACCCTCTGCAGCAGCACAGGCACACGCATTCAACCAGACGCACGTTTCATCGATACTATATCGCGGTATACTTGTGCACGATACTCATAGTTTAACCGTTAATACGATGCGATCGAAATAGAGAAGATCGGAAACGACGATATACCGTGCCGTGATGTGGCGTCTCGACGCTCCGGCATCGATGGGCCACCGTGGACGCGTCGATCGTTGCTTCCTCTGTTACTCTCCACCGTTGCGCACCGGTCTCTGGCTCTACTCGACCCTGGTCCTTCTTCCTTTTCGATCGTTCACTGCCTATCCTCGTCGTGGTCGTTGTACGATGATCGTGTCACGCTGGTCGTCGCTGTAAAGTTGTCTTCTCTTGTTCTCAACTCTTCTACACTTCCTGTCACTTCCGGTTCTCGCGTGTCGTTCCGCAATAAAACAGGTATACTATGCCCCGCGAGATTCGTTTTATTGCGGAGGCTCCGGCTCGGTTTTCCACCTCTGCGTCGTCGACGTACACGCACCGTGGATACGGGAACGTGCGTCAGGGTGGTGGCATGATTGCGACTATCCACCTCAACGTACATCGCCGTCGGCGCTGCCCTCGACGCCGTGCGACGCCGGCGTCGTGGCGCCTCGAGTCGGCCGCTCGAGTAGCACACATGCGCTGCTCGATACCGATGGCCGCGATTCGTCGTTCGCGCCGTCTGTCTTGAGCGGGATATCCTACGGTGAGCGAGTTTGTCCGATGAATTTTCATTATATCAATCGAATCTGGTTTTTGATTATTTTTACTAGATAAAGCTGCCACTTAGCGTTTCTGTGGTTTGATTAATTGGCCTGTGATATCAACGAATGAATTGTTTTTAAAAGATGTGAAAGATTTCGTTCGGTTATTTGGATAGAACGAGGTTTCGTCTCGTTGCGCTTAAATTTTAAATTAAAATAGTTCCACAAGTTTATATATAGTTAAATATGAGTTTCAAGCAATCTGACAGTCTTCCAATCTAAATTTCTAATCTAAACTCCATGCCATTTGTTTCGGCTTATCTTTTGAAATAGCACAATGTGGAGAGCGTCGTTCTATTTAAGCTCAAATATCATTCCCGAAATTGAGAAAATATTGTTGCCCGAATGGTCGTGGCAAACTTTTGCAATCGAACTTTCAACGAAGTTTCATGCGACAGAGCTTCGGAGTTACGGAGAGCAAATTATTTCGAAACGTTTTAAATTAGAAAGAAACGCGAACAGAACCTTCGAACATTGCAGGTTTCCACAAGCTACGGAGAGGGATGTTACGATAATTCGAACGTGATCGAACTAAATTTCAGGCTCGAGCGAATTCACTTCTATCAGGTCCCGTACTCGAAAGTACATATAAACAAGAAGATGGGATAAGGAGGGATGGCAGAACACATTTATGTGCATGTCGAGCTAACTATGTAGTACATATTTCGAATGTAGGATACAATATGTGACCACTGGATGGAAAATCGAGGTGTGGCAGCGTTTACTGGAAAATCGAAGGCAATTACTTCTGTAATACGCTTCGTAAAATTCAATAGATTCGACTATCGACAAGAGAAATGGTTCATCCGTCACATTGTCGTATCTTCCGTATAACAATACATCAGATAAATTTACGAATATATCTTTTTCGTGATCGAGCAATTTAAATATTAGATAAATTCTTGGAATCTTGATCACGTGAGCTCGTTGACCGTAGCTTATTGTTTCATTTTACGATAAAATTACATTCGTTATGAAAAGTACGAAACACTTTTATTTCTTAAATTATAAGTTTGAATTTATCAATGACATAGGATTTTTTATCCTTAAGTAAATATCTATGAATACTACGATTCTGTTTTCTTATTTATAGTGTACAGGATTCTTCCAAAACAATATCGTTTATTAATCGTTGTTAAACAAATTTTGCCGTCTGCTGGCAAGATGTCAGCACAGGGCGACTGGTAACATCGTCTGTATCGACGGACAGTTAAATATCGACATTAAATCCAAGCTCGAATAGATATCCACCGTTGTTGTGTTCGTATGCACTGCATCTCATCTGTGATTGGCGATCATGTTCTTTGCAATATCGAATTTTACCATCGAAAGTTACCCTCAGTTAAATGTGCACATGAGATACATAATAAATATTATCATACTATAAATTTTGTTACACGAACTGAAATACCGACTGTATTCCTCTCTTACTCTGTCCTTACTTATTATCATGTTTCTTCTCATTTCTCATCCTTTTTACGCCCTCTCACTGCTTGTTTTTCTAAGATGCATAGATGACATTGTAAACTATATTAATACACTATAGAAATATATTTAATATTTTAAACATTGGTTGATCCTTATTGTCGAAAAACGCTTTCAGTATTGCGTTTGTTGCGATAGTTAAGTAATTCGATCGTTGTCCAATTAATATACATATTTAGTAGTAGAATCGGTGTAAATTTTTATTTCGAATATTATATCTTACGGAAACAGTTAAAAATTTGGAGTTTATCTCGTCGTTGTTACGTATGCTAATTTACAACAGAAAATATCGTTCGAGATAACTAAAATCTACGACATTGATTATGTTTGACATTATCATAAATCGTAATATCGCTATCGATTTGTTTCATTACGAAGTGAATCGTGAATTCTTCTTATAAAAGGTATAACCTTTTACATATTTATCGCTATTATTTTTTATTTATCACAGTGCTATGTTCTTATAATAATCATCCTAATGAAACATGAGAATTAAAATCTTATCCTCTTATGAGCGAATAAAAATCAGATTATAGATAATTAACGGAGCTGAGAAGCTAATTACATATGTATTTATAATATAGTTAATTAGTTGTTAATAAGCATAAGAATAAAACGTTACATTCCTAAATCAGCTATCATTCATCGACATATCTACGCTTCAAAAAGCTGTATCGTAATTTATGGTGTTTCTATTTCTACCATCGCATAACCGCTAACTTGTCAGATTACACGCTATCATTGACGTAGCTAAATGTGAACCAGATTTATCTCACGAGCAAGAAGTCAGTAGCAATATATGTACATTTTAGTGACAAATCTTTGTATTCGATAAAAACGTATAAAAAAATATAATACATTTCTTGAGGATTACATAATTTCACGTGTTTCTCTAAGAAATGTGAGAAATCTCGCTGATAAAGATACTTTGATGTACTTTCTCCTGCAAAGTTGAATGCAACGGTTGACACTAACAGAAAGTAAGAACTCAAGAATAAATTCACGTTTGTATACTCAAAAGTCGATTCCCAATACAGGTGAAAAATTTGAAATTATTTTCCCAATTGTATCCATATCGAGATTTGTTTTAATTTTATTACTAATTAAAATTCCTATCGAATAATATTACAATTATCGATAGTAGTTTCCTGTATTTCGATTAATTTCAAACGAAATAATTTCATAAGAAGAAAAGAAAAACCTAAACCGATTATTTTTTTAAAATAACAAAGTAAGCGCTATCGAGCACTTTATCTTCTTTCGATAAATTTCTAACGAAATAATTTTCTAAAGTAGCAGAGCTCGAGGCAGATATTTCTTTGAAACGCTACATTTATCAATAGTCATCTCTTTTCTTTTCGTAAATCTTTCCTGAAGGAATTTCCTAATATTACTGAATTTTAAGGTGACTTTTTTTAAAATTCTTAATTTCTACGGAACTTTTGACCAATAATCCATGTTTTAAAATATTCGTAAAAATACGAAAATGGATCAGAAATTAACTTAATTAGATCAGATGGTTTGATTAAATAGTTAAATTCATAATTTATCACGAACATTGAATCGCTACGCCATTGGATAGCCAAGGCAAAGTCTAGTCAGGGAACAACTAACTTGTATGCATCGGATTTCAACCGGTAATAGAATTATTTTCCCTTGCCCCCGATTGATTTCTAGGCAGTGTCCAGTACTACGTGCAGTGTCTCATAGGTGAGAACTCGTGTAAATAGTTAAAGGGAATGGAGAAAAATCGGGAGCATGAACGAAAGTAATCACTATTGTTGATTTTTCGATCAATCGTAAATTTAATAAAAATCGATTTTCGACGATAAATCTGATAACAGTTAGATAGTAAATCTAAGTGTATCGTTTATTTTGTAGTCATAGCCATAAAAAAAGTCTCGCTAGTTTTACGACTAAATTTAAAAAATGATATTCTTCACTGCATGTGCGATATGAAATATCAAATGGAAATTACATCAAGTGAGAAAGTATCGAACGTTGAATTTATTATTTTTTAAGTGACAAGATTTATCTTCGTTTTAAAACAATTAAGCAAATTCACGAGATTATCGAGAAATGTTCTATCAGACACATTGAGTCTTCCATTTACTTCTTTCATTTTCTTCATCATAACTTTATTTTATTGATCGTAGAGAATCTCTTCTTCTTTAGGGGATTGAATTTTTTCAAATTGCATCGAATTCGTATAATTTCAAGTTATTAATTATTTCAAATTAAATACTTCAATAGCGGAAAAATATTTGTGGATCACTTGCGAGATTTCGTTGAATTCATGAAGAAACAAACTCGATAACCTCTAACCCTGCCGAAATTTATTAATGTTCATGAGTCATATACAATTAGTATCTAGTCTACCTCTGGATTCTGCCAAAGGAACACGTACGATTAATCGCGTGTAAGATTAAACGCGGTGCATTTTCTTCAGAACCGAGCCGCGTTTCAACAAAAATCTGTATTTCTTCTTATTCAAACTCTAATTTATTCGAATAAGAAATAGATGGTGATTAGAAGCAAATTAATTGAGCAAACCGGAATTTATTCTTTAAATTCTTTGTCGTCATCGCTATTTCAATTTCAATTCGAGTGTAATTAATCTGCATCCTTACGAGAGGCCTAATCGCGTCTTACTTGCCACCGCATAAACTTTCTTGTTATTGTTATTTCACAAAACTTCGCATCTGAAATACGTGAAATCTCTTCAGCTATCTAACGCTCATTTCTATTGCGATGTTGCGTCAGCCAATGATCGTGAGTTATCATTAAGTTCTCTCGAACATAACGAAGTGGTGCGAGCCATCGATCGTGTTTCTTTTTAGACGTAGCAACGCAGCGACCAAAAGCATGGATCTCCTCGGTCTAACCTTCCAGTCTCTGGATTTCAGGGACAATAAATCTCAAGAAGGCGATTTCCTTGACTTGGAAAACCAAGAATGCGAGGAGTCTTCCGAACAATCCAACAAGAAACCATGGAAAAAATCTAAGGAAGACTTGGCGTCGTGTATCAAGACCGAAAACCAACATCCAAACCAACAACTGAGGATGATTAGCTTGGACGAAGTTGCGTGGCATGACACTGCTAACAATTGTTGGATCGTGATACACGATTTTGTTTACGACTGCACAGAGTTGTTGAAGAACCATCCTGGTGGATCAGACGTGATTCTTGAATACGCTGGCAGAGACGCGACTTTGCCGTTCATTGGCACTGGACACTCTTCTATGGCGAGGCAGAGCTTAGAGAGATACCTCATTGGTGAACTTCCGCTCGAAGAAAGAATCTTTCGTGTATCCAACGGTGTCAAAGTCGCTGGACTTTAATGTATAATTACGTTTGATATTCTATTTGTTAGATGATTTTTGTTCAAAGACACGTTATAAGTATATATAGTGTTTTGTGTGTGTGTGTGTGTGTGTGTGTGAAGATCTCGAAATTGTGAAATTTGACCCAACATTAATCTTATACAGTATGAAGGTTTTGGAATTGCAAACCGCGATAATTACGCGATTAGACGTAAAGATCAAAGACCAAGGCTAATTTCAGTTTTCCCGATACTCTTAGTCTTACGACGAATTTTTCCGTGCGCTGCCGTCCTTTTATGCATTACGCCATTAAATATCTGTATTAAGTGTATCAAGTTCCTACGTTCTCTTTTTACAGTAATAGAATAAAGAAATTTTATGAAGTCGTTCCTTAAATCGACGAAAGAAACGTATCTTTAATGTTAATGTTTTATCATCTTTTGATACTTAAACTGCGAATATAAGCACAAGCACAAGCACATCGCTATATTTGTGAAATAGATTTATTACGAAATCAATATCGCGTCGCATAATTGTAGTGGATGATGAAATGTTTAAATGTTATAAATTCTACGAATTTCTATTCTTTCTGTTTATAACGTAGGATTTAAAAATACATTTATTATAGTTCAAAACACTCTAAATGTAGAATGACTTTCAACTTGTTATTTCAGGCATTGAACTGGATTCAGTCGAATTTAGTATAAGATAAAAATATTACCTACGTTCGATCGAAAGGAAATTCAAATATAAACTGTAAAATATAACTTATAAATAGAATATAAATTATAAAATATTGAATAAGCTATATGATATAACGTATGAAAATATAAATATTCTTTGCCTAGCAATAAATCAACAATCTCATTACTATTCTATGTTGAAAGCAATATTACGAATCACTCATTAATACCCGAAAACCATGCACACGAGATTCTAATTCATGCACTGTTTCACACGTTTGTTCTCGTTTGAAGCGGAATTCAAATAACGATGACGAATTAACTATCAGCGTGTATTATAATTTCACCGCGGCATCGCGCACCGGTTCACCGCGTTGCTAATACAGGACTATCGTGCCAAGTACAATTAATCGATGCAATAAGCAGCGAGTCACGTGAAAACGCGCAATTCATGCTTAATTATCCCCGGTGACGATCTTTATTTGTAATGTCGATATGCAAAGACGATAACGAGGCTTTAATTGTTTCTTCTCATCGAGCTGTTGCATCGGTTCGCATCATTTGACACGCGATCTCTCGTTCGTTTGATCGGCAACCGGCATATTAACGACGTAGAATAATCCGATGTCGTGTCGGAAAGTAACATTAAATGTATTAATAAAGCTCGCGTAACATCGGTCTCGGAGCGGTTAACAGAGAAAAAACGCGTGTCTACAGCTCGTCCGAACTGAAACAGAAAATTCTACACGCATAATTAGTAGACGGTGGATATTTATCAATTGGAAATATGTCGACGTATACAGATACATACAAAATATACAGATAACATACTAATGAAATTTCGACACATTTCGTATATTCATAATAGGTATCTTGGAATCTACTGTCGAATAATTTCGTGAGCCTGTGTATATGTATCTCATGCAATATTTTTATTTTTTCAAAAATTATATATGCTTCTATTAATATACGTATAGACTACATAGACTGTAAAGCTTAGCTTTCATCGGGCACGATGTATTTCTCGAGTTAAAAGCAAAGGAAGCGCGTGCAAGGTCGATAAATCAGCTTTTCGGAGCATCGTCCCAATTGAGTCGGCGTATACTCACGGGAACCGTCTGGGTTATTGCAAGAGGTGTTTCATTCTTTAATTAGACACCGTGAAATTAGATACGTTCGGTGTGTCTGCGGTTGCGGGTTAAGGTATTTAAGTCACGCCTTCCTGATCATCTTACATCGTTCCATCTAGCACTCGTTTTTTCGTGCCCATTTCGCGACTGTACCTTTTGGTTTCTCCTATATGTACAAGTGAAAAGCGCGTTACGCTTACCACGACGATATCGTTCAACGTCGTGCTGCAAACGTACATCTCAGTATTAGGAATTTACACTTGTGCGAACAACGAGAAATTTCAAAAATCATTGGGATTTTCTTAAAAACTCGGGAGCTATTATATTTCGTTTGAATTCTTTGGGATATAAAGAGGAATAAAAGGGGAATAAATGGTACGCTTTACATCGGTACATTATATTTCTTGGTCCTCTAAACATTCATAATATACACAACATACAATATGACATAGCGGTTCAGCTTTGTTTAGTTTCTCGTTCGAACGCGGTACCGATAGAACGTTGTAATTAAGTTTCTCGTTACTTGCGAACGTTGCTTTTCCCTCCGCCACTATTTCCTCCTCCAAGTATCTATCGTGTGCCATTGTGCACAAGGGCAGGAGATAGATCAACATTCACGGAAATTAGTAGGAGATATACACAATGATGAGAAAAATATTTCTATATCGGAGTAATGCGTCTACTAAATACCATCGTAGATTCTGTTCTCTTTTTTTTTTCTTTTCGTCTTTTTCTTATTTAGTTTACAACGCTACGTCTCTTATCTCGTACTTTGTATGGAAACACTTGACCATTTTTCACTTTCGCTCATATTCTCGTTGAACGATTTCTCTCGTTTCGTCTTCGCTTACGGTTTCGGATTAAATTAGAAAATTTCGTTCAGTCAAATTCAAATTCAGAGAAACGATACGTTACGCTCACCAATCGCCTGGTTGCTTGCATTGTGCATGCTTTACTCACAGGACAATGTTCGGACGATAAGATTTCCGCGCTATTTTAGGAGAATCGTAAACAATGCAACCGAGGAAAAAGGAAACTTTTCATTTCGCAACTCGTTTCACGCAAGATTCACGTTCAAGACTAATAAACAAGATAATTAAAGATAAACGATTACTTAATAAGCGTAAGGTGTTTATAAACGCCGACAAGCGAAGAGTTTCACAATTCAAACACCGAAAAATATTCAATTTCGTACGCTCGACGAAACGATTCCATACATACGATGCAGTGCGAGCTTTCTCGTTTAAACGACGGTTGAAACACGCAAATTGACACGAATTAATCTCGTGCGGGAGAACCTATGCATTTTAGAAGTTTCGCGCTCTTTGGCAGTCCTGGGTTCCATTTCCCCTGCGGTTAATTACGCTGGAAGTCAAGATGCTCCGAGAAATAAATCCCCTTCGACGCATCATTGTTACACCTTCTTTTACATTTATTATCTCTTTATCGCGTGAACGATAAACTGTGTGCGCTTAGACGTACATGTATCATCTGAAGAGACGATTTTCCTGTCGCTGTCGTTATTATAAACGCGAAGAATAATTTTAGTCCTGTTACGATCTTTCAATTTTTACTTTATAATCTCACGTTTCAATTGTAAAGATCTTAAGAGACAAATGTATATATATATATATATCATCAAACAAAGTAGTTGTACCAGATTAATTTTTATAAAATTCGGTTATAATTTTTATAATAGAAATAATGCAAGTGATTCAATCAATTAATCTGAAGGATTATTATATATAATATATGTAATAATAATAAATAATAATAATATATATAAATAATAATAGCTAAGAACGTAATAATATTATAATTATTATGTATATATTATATATAATATTATTATATAACTATTTATGGGAAGAATAAAGGAGGCTTTTAAAGATGAAGAAACACGATTCACTCGAGAGTGATGGAAAGAACGTAGCAGGATTAATTATATATTAATTATATACCACTGAATGCAATTCTTCTCGTTCACCTCGTAACGAGTGCTTCGTCAGTTCCGCGTTTCTGTTTAGTCTTGGAAGTCAAGACTCTTGCACAGTTTGTGCTCTCAAGCCTCGTGGAAGCAACTCGAAAGGAGATTAAACTGTTTTCATGGTCGAAGAATGCTCGACAGCGCATAGGAGAATCACACGCTTGAAACTCGACGAGGTTAATGTTAGCTAACGTTAGATCGTTTGAACAGGAGAAGCACCACGAAGTACTAAATCTACGCGACTGCATTATTTTTTTTTCTCCGCTTTTTCATTCTTTGTAACGCTAAACACCGTCTCGAGTTCGTTCGAACACGAATTCGTTCGTTTTTCTAGTAAACCGAACATCATTCGTCGACTCTATGCATTGAACTCTATGCGTTGAACGTTTATTTCTATGTCCGTCAATACGGCGGAGAATTGACGACACGCTGATTTCGTTATCCTTTCGCCGTATTAATTTTACAGCGAAATTATTTGCGATTTTCGGGATTTCATATTAAGGAAATGAGTTATTAATCCCTCGAGTGCCGATGACGTTTCATTTGCGTATGCTGCGTTGCTCGAGATTACAGCGATCGATCGGGTAAACACTGTGGATCACTGAGAGATTCGTGGATTATTCGTAGCGGTATCCACATCGATCCGTGCGAAAAGTCAGAGTTCACCGTGCGCCCGTAACGTGTTGTAACACCGACTATACGTATCGTGAATTATTTATCAACTGAAATATTGATTTTTTAACGAGATGATATAACGATTGACGAAGAAGCTGTTGAATATTGTTTGGAAGCAATTCGTCGTTCGAGTAGAAAAAGGATTGACAGGTATTCGTAGCAAATGGTGATTGACAGATATTACTTTAATTCCTTATCGCATAATTCTTTCTTTTCGTTTTGTTTATCAACGATAAAATTGTTTAGTAATAAAAACAACTATTGAAAATGATACATTAAGTGATGTATTTCATTACAACAAGACAGAAATGATCTGTCACAAAAAGAAACGTGATCGGAGACATTCCCGAACTCGAATCATCGTTTACGACGCTAAATTTCAAGCACCTTTTAATCATTCCCATTTTTTCAACGTAAAATACGGATTCCGAATCGTCGAATCGCTTCGTTACTCGAGTGTACGTTAGATGCTCACGAGAGTATGGCAATAATACACTAACGAGTCACGTTTTACGTGTTCTTAGCGACTATCGTACATCCACCTCGTCCCACTAGACCTACTTACGATCCGCGGAATGCCATCGTTAAATTCTTAATAACATCTGCTTTATAATCCTCTCGTAACATTTTTGCATCTTCTTTTTCCACGAATGCATAAAAATCCACAGTCGATTATAATAACATTAGTCCAATTGTGCAAGAAGATACTGATAGTTACCTATATATACAGTAAACTTCCAAATGAAAATATGGCGAGTCATTATTCCAAAGAGACGACGTAAAAAAACAACTTTTCTAAATCTAAAAAGAGCGTCCCAATGGATGCACGACCTTCGTCAAATATTTACAATTATTTTTAGATTACCAAGGCGGAACGCTTCGTTAAGGATAACAGAATGCACGCATTCTGCGGCAATGGGAACTCCTAAACTCTATAAATCAACAGACAAGACCATTCGCTCTTCTAAATTACATCGAATATGTCGGAACGTTGTTCTAAATACGATAAACGTGCCGACGTGAAACAACGTTAATATAATACGTTGCAACATAGGCACGTCTCTTCTATCGTTTTTTTTCTTTTTTCCTTTTACAACACACCGACTTTAATTTATACGCTACTTTCTGCTTTGTATGTCGTTAGGACAGCCTAGGTTCGTAGGTTCGAACGCCTAGAGCGCCGTAGTTTACTTAATTACTGAGTCTTCCTATGGTCTAATGTGGTACGTCGAGTGGCTCGATAACTTTACACGATTAATTATTGTAATTATCCACGGGAATTGCGATTACCGCTAACGAAGACAATTAGTCGCGCCCAGAGCAGTACGACGATTTTTCATTTCTCGTCGAATTAAGTTACCTCTTTTCTTTGCTGATATAGAGATCGAAGGTAAGGGGGGGCTGGAAGCGATTCGCATAGAAAAAATCCATGTCTCGAGTATTTAACTGAATCGTTTAATCGATACTGTGATATTATGTATTTTCAATACATTTGATCGATGGATCTTACGAGCGCAGAGGAACGCCATTTATCTGGATATTGTTGATAGCTATCCGGAAAAGTTAGAATATGTGAGATTATGTATAAGCGTGTGTATGGGAACAGTCTAGATTTGTGATAGGTCAAGATAGTTCAACAGGAAATTCAAGAAGCATCGAATACGTCGAAGTACGTGTCAAGATATGATTGTATATAGAGCCCCTTTTTCGAATAACAAGCAATGAACGTGCAATGACAGAGTTATTAGTGCGCGTAACATATGTATTAATTACGAATAAATTTTCATTTGGTAATACAATGTCTGGATAATTGATGTTCTGCGGCGTCGTTCCGTGAACATTCGTTAAAATTTCGTCAACGCATACTTCTGAACCTTACAGTGTATTTGCTGTGACGAAACACTTGAGTATTGTTACAGAATCATGTGAAACGAAATGTTTCCGATAAATTCGTATCGTTCACGTACTTAGCTTACATTGCTTGGGATTGCGTACCCGAACGAAATTCAAGGACACTATGTTTGATAATAATATATTAACTCTTTATGTTTTACGATTAGATATGCGAATATATACAACATGACAGTAAAGATCGACACGTTTTTCTATTTCCTATAGAAATTTTTAATGTCCTTTGGTTTCTTTCGCACACCTATAGTGCCTTTAAATCGATACTATAACTGTAACGAACTAGGATAATTCGCAGATATTGAACGTTTCATTCAGGAAAAGAACGAAAACTTTGAATGAAAATCTACCAGATTGTGTAATAAGTGGACTGTGGATGTTTATACATTTGCTGAAAATTGAAATATATAAAAATATGCAGAATATAATTTGATATAGTTTGTATATATAAAAATATATGAAATATCTACGGTCAAGTATTTGTTATAATATTCAGAGAGTTAAAGAAACTTGTAATGAAATTTCTTGATATTTTCATAGACATTGATAGTTTTCAGAAATATTTCTAACTATATTGCATATGTGAGCGATAATGAATGGACATACGATAAAGCCGAGAAGCAACAGGGATATATTGCTTAGTTTGTATAATTTAATGATATAAAGTCAGAACGAAAATCAGGGCTGTCTTTAGTAAACAAACTATTTATAACTGAAATCACCACAGCTTCGTTAATTCTCGCAATACATGAAATATGTGTTAAGTTTCAATATACGGAGATTTTGTTAAACGGGTAATGGCTAAAATTAAAAAATAAAATATCTTCGACAATTTTTTAAAGATATACGACAGTTCAAACTTATTACACAACCTAATATAATACTCGTCGCATTTTCGATCGTTGGAAACAAACCACGTGGTTGTTTTCACGATAATTTTGACGAATGGAAAGAAGGACATTTACCAAGAAACATGAAAAATGAACTTAATGTGGCGACAGTCAATGTATTTGTAGTGAACACAGTGTTTGCTTGGATAATTTGTTTATCGATAAAACAGGATCGACAGTGAACACGAATTTGAATTTCATTTCGAAACGACCATCGAGGGCCTGTTAAATTCTTTTTCGAGGTTTCATTCATTGAATCAACCGACGATTGAATCAACTTCCTCGCAATCGAGGCTCGAATCCATTGAATGCAAACTTTGTAAAATATGCTGCTTTCGTTGGTCTTCAATGTAAAATGGGTAAAATTATCGAGACTATAAATAATATAATTCCTACACTGAATCCAGCATTAATCTTTTCGTTCATCAAAAAATCCATAGCATCCATATACAGCGACGTCTAAATGCCTAATGCAAAATTATAAGCCCATTTACATAAACGATTGGATGCAACCGTGCATTACCCTATTAGCTCATCGATGATGTGGTGTCACGTTACACTCGTAATACAAACATTAGATAATCCAACAGCAGAATGACTAGTACCGTTCAAATTACGTGCAACGTTTGTATAAATCTAGGTGTACGTACTCGTAATCGCGATAGGAATCAGAACATGCACGCGTAAAAGCCATAGAAAAAATAGAACTCTCTAGCGAGATCACCGTATTAAAACAAAGAACAAACGATCTATAACGCCTGTAAAATTAGATCTACGCGAACATTGTGCTTCCTCGATTCATTCCGAAGTCGTTGCATCTCCCTTCGTTTAATTTCTAATTAAAAATCTACGCTTTCGTTTCTAGTAACGAGTTCTACGTATTTATGAAAATTATAGAAAAATGGAAGTCAGTATGACCAAGGTTCTCTTACATGATAATCTAACAATTAATATTATTAATAAATTAATAAGTTACAAATTGTAGGTAGGTTTTCCTTTACAATTTAAAGTTTTACGTTTCGAACGAGTTCTAAATTGTAAAATTTATTAGCGGAACTTCGCTCGTTTAATTCAATTAAAGTTTTTATCTTTATAAGAGAGAATTTATACGATATATTCACGCTAAACGTATGAAGCTTGTATCAAAGAAATAAAAATGAAAGCTACTTGGAAGAATACATATTTATAATGCAAAGAGGAAAACGAGCTTTTATATTTTACAAAAAGACATTAATATCCCAAATGGGATAAATCCTTAAAATTTGAAAAATTATAAACTGATCATTCTCATTACTTTCGTAGCTCCAGCGTTAATAATATGGCATTATTAATTATATTGTTCAAATTAGATATTAATTTAGTACTTGGAATTTGCAATTTGTGACATGTAAAATTTCACTAATAATACTAGTTCGATTGTGTAAGAGTACCCAGGTTTTAATTGCTATAAGAAGACACGGAACGAAAGGTATTCTTCCTTTTCTCCCGTTTCGTTAGGCGCGCATAAGGCCTGGACTAGCCAGAAAGGACAAAGGCAATGGCGAAATATTTCGTTTTCGGTTCACAGAACGATCGATCGATTACCGAAGATGAGACGTCAAGTACTGCGAGTAAGAGCTTCATTCTAAATTATTCGTCGATTGCTTGCTCGTAGCTGAATTATCTACAAACGTTCCGTCGCACTTGTGATCCGTGAATAGCGAATGCAATTGTCATTCGTACGTACTGTGAGCTCTGGAATTTTCGATTCGTACCATCCTTTGGAATAGAATCAAGTAACACGATGTATATATCGATTTGGTCGTTTCATAAGTTCTGCTCCCCGTTTATTATCAATTGTCAATGCAGTATTCTTTTCTACTTATCAAATTATATATTTTGTTAGATAATTATTTTCGATTTTTCTAATTAGTTTAACACGCGCGTTGCTACTGCCGTATATATTGCATCGATTCAAATATTTAGCAATAGTAACAGAAAGACCACATCAAGTAGTCGAATTAAAAAAAGAAAAATAGCAACTGAGAATATAATCTACGAGACAAAAGAATATAACAGATGGTTTTTTAAGTTCCAGAGGGGAAATATTTATCAAAAGTTTCTACATACTATTTTTATCAAATAGGTGTGGTAGCTTAGGTACAGAAAAATTAAAAGTTTTCGGATCACAAAATACGATGAAAGACAGCGGCGGTACTTCATATCAAATTTCTAATAAATAGAACAGCACAACTTATGAACCAACGTATTACATACACTAGGTTATTTGCTCGAAGAAAGATTTGTGCGAAGAACACAGAATCTCATCACTTAGGGTGACTACAGTCGAGTCGACTGAGTATGTGAAATGGCAAGTAAGAAGTCGCTTTGTGTAAGTGAAAATTTAGGCTAGTTCAGTCGAAAGTCGATTAAGGATCGAGTGATGGGTAAAGTTTTCGTATACAAACACAAAAATTTAGATACGCAGGTGAGTGAAACCTACTTTTTTAGATCTCAACTACGGTTTTTTACCGGACGCTCGTTGCAATCGATTAAGCCAGTCGATTAAATTTGCATTTACACAAAGCGACTTACTAAAATTTCTCACTGATCGACCACTTAGTCGAGCCGTCTGAAGCCATCCTTAGCGAATAGTCTTTCCCGTTAAAGACACCAACGGGGGTTCTATGAACGTCCAGAATTTCGACGGAGAAGCGCTAGACGATGTCGTGGAGAGCAAGCTCGAAAGTTTCGAGCGTTCTCGGGATTTTTTGCGTGGATAACGTTGACAGTTTCCTCGAGATCCTCGCGGTTTCTCGGAAGTTTCCCCACGTTCCTCCAACAGATTAAGTCCAGCATGGTTGGAAAAACTTGGAGGATCTCCGGCGACTTCCGGCCGTCTGGGAAGTTTCCAACTAGCCTTAAAAAATTCCGAACGCTCGCCCAACTTTCGAAATCCCTTTCGTGCTCGTGGACGTCCATCGATTTTGTTTCTCCTCTGGATAAAGTCGAGCGAAAAAGTTACACTTAATTATCGGTCATTTCACGATAGTCGTGCTAGTTCGAAACTTTTCACGTTTCTAATTCTACCCGGACACGATGAAAGGAATAGCAAGTTAAAAGGAGGAAAAAAGAAAAAGGAATCGAGGGGCGTGATCGATTATACCAAAGTCGATCGAGGGATTTGTCGCCGGAACCTTGACGGGCTTCGTTGCATCCACGATGAAATTCTTCTCTTCTAACGGTCGCGAATAGAGACGCCTCGATTTTTCGAATCGGGCAATTCTCTAGTTATGTTCCGTTCCGGATCGCTACGCGGATCTTCACTGTGGCTTACATCAAGCTGCACAGGGCTATCCCGTTCTCGAATGCTGATTGCAACGCGGTCGTTTCCATGCAGAACGCGCCATCCTCGTACATCGTCGCGATTCTTTGCTGCTGCACACGGCTCTCGCTTTGGGATCTGAAATCGTGCGTGAGATTAATCTTCTTGGGAATCGCGTGTCGCTCGAAAAATTGCATAATCGTGTAATCGTCTTCGAGGGGAGGAATATTCAGATTTCTTAACCCGTCCAATAGCAACGTGAGAAATACTTGATGGAATAAAATGATATGGAATATCGTATCGAATTAAAAACAAATGTCGATTCTTGGAGGAAAAAGGAAATGAATAGTTCAGAAGAAGAATAGAATAGAATTTCAAATTGATTTCGAGTACAAAGATCTTCTATTTTCTGTCAAAATCGTAATAAAATGTAAAAAATACTATAGATGGGCATATTTTGCTCCTTAGACACGAAAGTATCAACGAAACTTAGAAAATCGCGTGATAAACGTAAATCTCCTCGCGTGAACGATTCGATTCGTGTTAAATCAGAAAAGCACTGCGTCTAGCGATTTGTACTCGTAACGCATCCACCCATTACGATAGCCCAGGGAGTTGTAAGGCACGTTGCCGTTCAGTACGAGCGTCTGAATTATTTCGTGACTTCCTCCCTCACCAGTGAAACGTATGCCCTTCTCGCGCGTCTTTGAAAACTCACCTGGGAGGCATAGCTCGTGGACGTTGTTGCGTCCTCACTTGCTCCCTCGAGACTTGCTGGTTCGAGAGGTAGCTGCTATCTCGCAGAACGGTTCCCTGATGGTGGTGGTGATGGCCAATGGATCTCTCGTTGTTCTGAGAAAGCGACAACTGCGCCAAATATTCTCTGAGTTCGGGCTGACTGGCCAACAATTCGCGACGCGTCTGAACGTTTGGTGCCGTAGGTGTCGTCGTCGCTGTCGTAGAATCTGACCATGGAGGAGGTGGTGTATGGGATCGCGATATCATGGCGTATTTATGACACAGGTATTCCTCGTAGGTGGGTGGCAATCCGGTCTGAAAAATCCAAGATTTTTTTACATGTTCCTTTTACCGACATCCTTCGTGTTTTTCGTCTTTTCGAACAGGACATTCTGCACATTATGACGCAAATAAAAATATTTTCTATCATTTAGGGTTTGTGTTGTTGTAAAAAAATGATATCCAGCCAGATAAGGTAATGATATATCGTTTAAATTATCATTTTTCAAATATTTTACTTGAATACTGGCCAAGCTTGTTAATTTAAAAATTCTAAATTTACCTTCACGTTGAACGAATTATAAAAATATCAGAATTATCAAGCTTTATGGAGTTTTTCTAGGTTTCAAGCATTACCCTCGGACTTTAGAAGTTTTTCAATTATTAGAATTTCATAGAGTTTCGAGCACTTTGTACGTGGAATATTTAATTCGAGAATTTCGAATTTTATAACAAACTACCATTGCTATTGTTGTTAAATATATATCCAGTAATTGGAATTAAATTTTTAACTTATAAATAACTGGCTTCGTGAACAGTTCCATGGCAGTTTCAACACACTGCAAATTTATCGTGATTTCGATTTCAGAGTCTGTTTTGTTGTAATTTTGGGCTGATTGTCGAAGAAGAATTATATTCGTTAATGACGCAGTCCAGAGAGTTTGGCATTTAATTACTTGTATTGTTCGTGTGTAATCGACTAAATCTCTATCGTAAAGAGTTAAAGCCGAGATGATGGAATTGCATTAAAATACAGTTGAAATGTAATACAACCACCAACAATGGTAACACATAAATTTTGTAATTTGAAGAATAAGCGGGCGATGCGTTTCTATGAAAGGACTGTTGCAGTAAGTTCGACGGAGAATTATTATTTTGTTTCACTCCTTGCTTTACAGAAATGCTCTTCTGGTTTCTACTTCGTTAACTTTCGAGAAGAATTTCAAAGAGCTACCAGGAAACTCGTAGCGAGTTTTGTCTGGATTTCTACACCCAAAAGTAGGGAATTAATTCACAACTTATTTATAAATGTTAATTCCTACATCAATTTGTCGTTTTGAAGAATACATTAACTCTTGCAATTTATTTGAAGAAAGAAAATGAAAGAAAGATTTCCTGCGATGATCGGGAATCGAACAAAGTGCAGTTACTTGAAAAGCAGAAATGCTGCTCGCATCTATTCAACCAATCTACCGTCAACTTCTTTCTTCGAATAAACTCTTTAAGTTATTTCCACGAAACACTTTCCTATGACACGATACTTTCTTTTTTACTTCTTCAATTCGGTAGACAAATGACAAAAGTCACAATTAAAGTTAAAGAAAGACAAATTACAAGTTAATTACAGTTTGTAGCGCTAAAATTATGAAATCTTTAGAAAACGATGTCGACCAGTTCCACGTGCCACACATACGATTATTATAATAATTTTTCTGTACTCGGAATACTTCGATGTAAACTCTTTATTGTAAACTGCTCGTAAGAATTTTCGTTCCAATTTCCATGTCGGATTAGTTCGCAAGTTATGAAACAGAAAAAGGGCAACGAACTGTAATCGAAGCAATCAAATCGAACACGAGCGGTGACGGTCGATAAAACGGTAGCAAGAATGGAGCGGTACAAACTCGGCAGAACTCGAGGTGTTCTGGCATCGTTACTGGGTGTTTCAAGTGGGTCGCCATCGGGGGTGGCAGTGTTTTTCGCAAAGGGTAACCGCGACGTGGCACGAAAATTTATGTGTCGCCCGGCGCCGAGAAACTACGCGGTCGAAATGGCTGGCCACAACCTGAATGGTTCTTCAGTTAAGGAGCAACTCGAAGAATTTGCCTCTTGTTCTCCTGTTTCAACCCCTGCCCATCCATTTTCTTCTTTTTTTTTCTCTCTCTTTCCGATACTGTACAAAACGTAACCGTGAGCGATCCACGATCGTTACAAGAATTTCTTTGCTCTTTTTCGACCGACTACCTCGTCCATGAAACTACGTTAGGTCTGGCCTTGTTCGGATCTGGATAGAAGGGGGCTGCAGAGAGTTGATTATTCGAATAATCGAATATTCAGCAAACAAGACTCGAGTTAGCAGAGTGGATCGAGCGTTTTGAATATTCAAGCATTAATTTTACTGTCACCGGATTACACGCACACCGACGTATACCTTATCACGAGATTAAAATTCGGCCTTTTTAAATTCATTCGTCAAGCTCATTCTCAACAGTCTCGTTCTATCGCGAATCTAAAACGTTCAAATGGTAAATTCACCCTCGCAATATCGCTGCACCTTCGAATTTTTTTTCCTATACGTAGATGAATGGTCACGAAGGGCAAACGAATCGCGAGATTATTTGGAAAAATATATCTATATATCTATATATATATTCTACTACAATCATCGAGGAATTAGGGCGGCTTCGAGATAGCTAGAGCATCGATTTTATGGATTGCACCGGTTCTGCGGTCGTTTTAATTTCGTACACCGAACTCAGTCCATCAAAAACGATGTCCTGGTTTCCTTGAATTTGGTTAATCGTCGATTAAACGGGAAAGAATTCGTTTTGTTCCATGCCAAATGAAATTTCCTTTATCTAGTTTCCTTGTGCTTAATTAGTAGCTTGAACATGTAATTAGTGAAACGTCAATTCGTTTACAGAAGGTCTACGAATTCACTGGTCGATTACGATCCGCTATCTAACAAGTCTGACCACGAGCGTGCTCTGTTACTGCGGTCGTCCAAGAGAGAGTGCGATTCTATCTAGCGTCTGACTAGGACAGGTCATTACTACTCAATAGTTAAATCTTCATCGTCACGTTTGAGAACGGTGAATGGCTTCTAATTCCGTCGTGTGCCGTCGATACATCCATTCGCTTGGCAATTTCGTGACACACGTAACTAGCAACAAACCGTGTCCGTTCTGTTCTTTTACGGCATCACCGAACAACGCGTGTTTGTGGAGATAGAAATACTTGTCGCTGGAATGTTAACGAATGTCTAACTTTTGATCAAAGAGATTTCTGTACGAGGAAAATACCTAGATGTGCTTTTCGTAAAGCGTTGGAAAGTTATATGTGATATTTCGCAAATCCCAATTTTGCCACAATGAGTATGCGAATAAATAAATCAAATATTATTTTTATGTTTGTCGTTTGATTATCAACGAAGTCTTTTACTTATTCGCCCATTATATAAGATATACAAGAAAATTAAAAGAGTCGTTTGGAAAGCGTTGAAGAGTTGCAAGCCATGCGAGAAAGTTTGGGAAAATTGAGTCGTATTGACTGAGAGCCTATCCGGGTGGAGTATGGAAATTCCATAATTTCTACTATTTTATGACACAAATTAATTATACGAATTTCAATGACGATATATGCGAATAACTGGGAATAACAGAAAAAGGGGGAGTTTCGTTTAATTAACGCGTTTATATAAAAGAGAAGCAAGTGTTAATTATAAGGAACTTCGTTAGAAAGGCTAATTACGTCGACCGTGTTCTCCGTTTGAAAATCTATTTCTAACTGGGGGTTAATGATAATCACTTACCTGCCACGTTTTCGAGATCGCCACGTCATAGGTGGGCGGCGGCGATACCATAGAAGGAATGGCGTAAACGGGTTGCGATCTACTTTGCGCATTTAATTGACTATTTCCGGTTTCGTTGGCGCTCGCGTTCGGCGTGTCTGGAATGGTGGCATACAGCGCCTCCGCTATAGCGTTTTCCCGAATCCCGCCGCCGAGTATGCTCGAACCAGAATCTACAAAGAAACGTCAAATAATCTGAAAAATGTTCGACATGAGCTTGGAAAGAAATTTCAAGTTTAAAAAGTATCGTATTGCTCCTGAATTGCTGGCTTTTGTGACGTGGAAAACATTTTTTTTTTAAGAAATAAATCTTAATGAATTTATCTGATAAATTCGCAATTAGAAACGAATAAAATCGATTGAGTATAGAATCTGTTTTTTTGAAAATGCATATATCGAATCTTAAATCTATCAAAATTTACGTACAATGCTCTAAAAGTTGAATAAATTATCAAGATATAACAGTTGTCGATATTGATATCACGGTAAACGCTAAATATTCTACGATTTATACTCATGTAAGTAATTCTAAGACTTGGCAATTAATATTAGGTCGCCCGAAAAGTTTCTTTCGTTTTATAAGGAAATAATGGATGCACAATATCTTTCCGTTTTATATTATTTTATCGAATTACGTATGATCCATTTTGTTCTATCAAGATAAAGATTACAACAGTTCGACAGATTAGGTTTCATGTTTGTATAAAGATGCGTTGTTGTAAAAGACGTGTCTGTAAAAGAAAGACACTTTTCGAACAACCTAATACAATGAATTATTCAAACGTAAAATCTGAGGTCGATATTGGTTTCCATAAATTGAACAATTAAAATTCTGTATGTCACCGACCTATATAAGTATAGTGCGACTCCGCTCTGTCTGCGCTTCGGGTTCTCCTTGAGTGATTCAACCGCTTCTCGTGTTTGCTACTTTTCGTAACTGGTCTAGCTTGTTCTGTCACCGAGCTGCAGCTTCCTGTTTCAGAACTTCTGCTCTTCCCACGAGCGTCGTCTTGTTGTTTCTTGGCAGCCCGCCCGTCCGACTTGCTACCCTTCGACTTCGATATTCTGATCGTAAGCTTCCTCGAGGACAGGGCGCCACTTCGTGATTTTGGCAGATCGACCACAACTCCGCACCCGCACACTGGCGCGTTTTCATTAGGCATTCTGCAAGAACAGAATCTTCTTAGAATACAAGTCATGAATATTCTCGATTATTATTCTCTAAAATTAGAACTAAACTACAAGTGTTAATGGAAATTCATAGCTTTACGAGCGTAAAATGTCTCACGACTGTTCTTTATTTCTGATTGCTATATCACCTGGTTTGAGGACAAAAATTGGAAATATTTATCAAAGGAGAACACTAAAATTAGAGTATACTGAATAGAACATAAGCTGTAACGAAGGCAAAGTAATTAACGTCACTGTGTATAACATATTAGTAATTAATGAACTTCGCTATCAAAATTCTATCGCGTCTCTCAATTTGACTAAAAAGTCGAAAATTATCGAATTAGTCTAGAAACTGTAGAAGCTTAAATCGGTTGACCAGTAACGTCATAAATCTCTGAACATAGGTCCAGCTACGAACGCCCTACAATTCCCTTAAAAGCTTAACAGATACCTGCGTACGCTCACTCACAGAGCTTCGATCCATTTATCGGAAAAATTTGCCAGTGTTAATCATGGAAAATAGCACGACCAACCCGCCTAAGCGTCCAAAATCCCCTTTTAAAGAGATTACCACCGGAATTAATCGAAACCACGAGTGGCAGTGAGTCGGATCTCGAATTGGCCGAACTAAACGCCATTTCTCTGGAAACGATATCATTCAACGAATACTCTGACATTGATAATCCAGGTTGGTTAATGCCGTTCGATAATAATCAGCCGGAACAACACTACGTGTTTCGCGAGATCGCGTTATCCAGCACACGGGCGCATTGCCATTAATAACAAGCACATAATGGTCCCTGATAGAAGTCATTGCGCAACGTTTGGCCCTTCACACTGGGTATACAACGTTCGATCGTCCGTGAACTCGATTAGGCGAACTCGTAGGTGGAAGGACGATTCCTTTGTGGAAAACTGCGGTTATTCCCTGAGCCGGCCAATACTCGTCTATTTTGAATTGTGTAGTATAATAAGGAGAAGAAAGGAACCTGTATAAAGAGAAACGGGGGTGGAATTTATGGTAAATGATTTTGGAATGACTTCTTTAGAATATTTTTCAAATGGCAATCAATAATGTTGTTAATGGTGTTGTGGGGCCCACTGCAGATACTCGATGAAATTATCTAAAGAAAAGTATTTTCTAACTATTCCATTTGTACAAACACTTTCTCTCTATGTCTAGCTGACATTGCTAAGAAATCTTGTATAGTTCGCGAGCAGACTTCGAACGAAGTATATCTTCAGTTTTAATTTATCCTACATTACCAAGGGACGGAAAACCGAATATAAAATCATATAACGAAATTTCAAGTTTTGCGACAATTGGGATATTCATATACAACCACAAAATAGAATCTTAACCTCGGTTAAAACTTCGTCGAATTGCATAACGTCAGACTATCGTTTACTCGAGGAAAGCAGCCTCTTGCCATAAATTCGATGTTATTCGGCGTTCTCGACGGTAATCGTCTTCGAAGCCGTCCAAGTTCTCGACGAGGCAGCGTCGCAGACGATATAATGAATCGATAATCGTCCCTGCGGAGAAGTTTGCGAACGTCTGTCCTGTTCGGTTAATTATTCGACTCCCGTGAAAACTCTGCTTCTCCCTTTCTCGGCCGAGACGGGGAAACATCGATGTTCGCCAAAGAGTCGCTGCTTTGATCCAGAGAGATTTAAAGGCGTGATTTACTGGAATCCGGAAAGGAGTCGCTTTCTTTCTTTCTTCTCGCCTTTGTCCGTGCTCCCTCGCCGGAACAATGGATTCGATCCTTTTACAATGCTCCGGGCCTCCTCCCTTTTTCGTTAATTTGTCTTTGAACGGAGGATTCGTCGCCGCGTCGAAGCGTTATCGCGCGTTTTCCAGGCCTCTGTGCAACGATTCTCATCGAAAATATTCTCGCGTTCAACAGCGACGGCGGGACGAGCCAGCCAGAAATTTCGCGTCGACTACCTTCTGCCATTTTTACAGTTTTAACGAGTTCATTTTCCTGTGTGCCATACGTAACGCGCGTGATACTTTTTGCATTATATTTATTCCTTCTTTCCACGAAACGAAACAAAATTCTACTTTCACCGACGCTTGTGAAAATTGCAACAGAATGTTACGACCATACGATTCAGCACTTTGTTGAGAATTGTGGATCTTAGTCGCCGAAATAAATGTATAGGAATACTTAGATTACAATTAGAATTGATATTAAAATAGTTTCAGATTTATTTGATATGTGATTTACAAGATATTCGTCGATACACATTTGCACGCGTCTCAGCACTCTCTTTGTCTCGCCATCTTCTTTACCACACTACCAACGGAACAGTTGCATTCTTCTGTTTTACGAGACGCTGTGCACGCACATACTCCCACACACTCATACTCATATGTGTGTGTCACTACTATGCGGCTAACCCAGTGGAGCACACGAAATTACACATGTCTCAATACACTTAAAGAGTTATATTTAACAGTGTCTTAATCGAAGACCCTAACTTACTTCTGCGATATATTAAATAAATGCTTTAACGTAATATAAAAGTTAAGGTGGGAAACCACGTATCATTTAATACCTACAGCACGTATAATCGTAATCGTCGGAAACATCGTTAGATATCCTCTAAAAGTTACGAAATATTCGCTCCTTTCTCTTTTTCTCGCGTAAATTTCATTTCTCTCTCGTCTCTGGTTTACACGAGTTTCTAGCAGGCTTTCTTGTCGGTGAGAGAAACGAGCACGTCCTTCGCTAGTGACACAATCCAATTTTCGTATCGCCGTCGATTCGAAAGTATACACCTTTCTCCTGCCCCTTGTATCACATACCTTTTTTCAGCCTTGTCCCGGGAGATTAGAAGAGAGTTACACAGGCTACTCGCCCCTTGGCGTCTCCAACCCTCGTT